>NW_028073511.1:10305788-10905788 GCF_014824575.4 Sturnira hondurensis | reverse complement strand
CAATTCTAGACAAAGTTATTTCAAAAAAAGAAAAAGAAAACTAGAGACCAATAACTTTGATTAATCTAGATGCATAAACTGTAAATAAAATTTTAGTAGATTTAATCCAATAATGTATAAAAAGGATGATACAGCATGACAAAGTGGTATTTATATGAAAAATGCCAGGTTGGTTTAAAATTTACAAACCAGTCAATATAATTCACCATGCTAACAATCTAAAAACAAAAACAACAAAAAATGATCATCTCAATGACATATAAACTAAAGTATTTGACAAAGCCATATATCCATATCTGATAAAACTCTCCACAAACTAGAAATAGAAGAGAACTCTCTCAAGTTAGTAAGAAGACATCTACAAAAAACCTACATTTAACATTATACTTACCAGTGAAAGGTTGAAAACTTTGCCCCCCAAAATAGAAAAAATGATATTATATCTGCTATCATCACTACAATTCCATATTGTATTGATGCTACAGCTTCTACTCTGAGCAATTAGGGAAGAAAATAAATAAAACCATAAGAAATAAGTGAAATTTTTTTACAAAAAACATGAGTCACAAAAATATATGTAGAAAATTTCATGAAATGTACAGAGAGAAAGTTATGGAACTTATATAACAGTTTAGGGAAGGTCTTGGGACATAAGGTTAAAATATAAAAATTAATTGTATTTTAATATAGTTTATTAATTATGCTATTACAGTTGTCCCATTTTCCCCCTTCACTCCCCTCCTCCCTGCACACCCTCTCCCACCCACATTCCCCCGCTAGTTCATGTCCATATGTCATACTTATAAGTTCTTTAGCTTCTACATTTCTCATACTATTCTTACCCTCCCCCTATTTTCTCCCCACCATTTATGCTACTTATTCTCTGTACCTTTTCCCCCTCTCTCCTCCTCCCACTCCCCTGTTGATAACCCTCCATGTGATCTCCATTTCTGTGGTTCTGTTCCTGTTCTAGCTGTTTGCTTAGTTTGTTTTTGTTTATGTTTTAGGTATGGTTGTTAATAATGATGAGTTTGTTATCATTTTACTGTATATGTTTTTTATCTTCCTTTTCTTAGATAAGTCCATTTAACATTTCATATAATAAGGGCTTGGTGATGATGAACTCCTTTAACTTGACCTTATCTGGGAAGCACTTTATCTGCCCTTCCATTCTGAATGAAAGCTTTGCTGGATAGAGCAATCTTGGATGCAGGTCTTTGGATTTCATGATTTGGAATACTTCTTTCCAGCCCCTTCTTGCCTCTAAGGTCTCTTTTGAGAAATCAGCTGACAGTCTGATGGGAACTCCTTTGTAGGTGACTGTCCCCTTATCTCTTGCTACTTCTAACATTCTCTCCTTCATGTTAATCTTGGGTAATGTAATTCTGATATGCCTTGGTGTGTTCCTTCTTGGGTCCAACTTCTTTGGGACTCTCTGAGCTTCCTGGACTTCCTGGAAGTCTATTGCCTTTGCCAGACTGGGGAAATTCTCCTTTATTATTTTTTCAAATAAATTTTTCACTTGTGGCTGTTCCTCTTCCCCTTCTGGTATCCCTATAATTTGGATGTTGGAATGTTTAAAGATGTCCTAGAGGTTCCTAAGCCTCTCCTCATCTTCTTTTGAATTCTTGTTTCTTCCTTCTTTTCTGTTTGGTTTTTTTTTTCTTCCATTGATTTGAGTACCAGTTTCCTTCCCATCACTATTGGTTCCCTGTACATTTATCTCTATTTCACTTAGTGTAGCTTTCAGTTGTTCATCTAATTTGTGACCAAATTCAACTCATTCTGTGAGCATCCTGATCCCCAGTGCTTTGAACTGTGCATCTGATAGGTTAGCTATTTCTTTGTCTCTTAGTTGGCTTTTTTTTTTTTTTTTGGCACTTTGATCTGTTCTTTTGTTTGGGCCATTTTTTTGTCTTGATGTACCTGTCACATAGTGAGGGACAGAGCCAACTAAGGTATTCAGTTCAATAAGAATTTATTCATCATCCTATGTCTCTAACCTGGTATTTGACATTAGGAATACACAATAATAATTAATAATAATTAATAATAATAATAATAATAAAAGTGAGCTTCTAGAAAGTTTACTTTGAAAATAAATAAACTTATATCTTGACCATATGGTAAGCATTGTTAAACTCCTTTTTTAGTCCCACTTTATGCTCATTTTTTTTCTTATTTTACCTAATTATGTTGTCTGTATCTTAGCTCTTCTTTGAAGTTTCCCTAAAACAGGAGGAGGTATGAATAAATATAAGTAATTATATACATGATTAAGACATGATATTTGCCCTCCAGGAGTTTTCAGCAAAGAATAGTCAGTCCCTCTCTTCAGGTACCTTAGTCCTAGTGGAGAGGGCATACATGTACACTAATAATTATGCTACAAGATTTAATTTGTGAGTACCATTATGGCATCAATGCACTTCAACTTCATATAAGTTCTACAGGGTGGAAGCACTGAAGAGGGAATGTTTAATTCTGACAAGGCCAATAAAAATTCACAGAGAAGAGATAGCTTTCAGTTGGGCTTTGAAGGATGTGTTCATTTTTAATTGGCACTGGTGGAGGAGAAACAATATATGGAGAGAAACATCATCATTGAAGGATGATGTGTGAGGAAGGTCAGCATATATCCTTGGACTAAAGGGTAGTCTAATGAAATGAGATAGACATTCAACACTAACCATAACTGCTTGGCATTTGGAGTTATTCAACCTCTTCAATTTCAGTGACTTCAACTATGAATGGTAACTCCTAAAATGACTAAAAGGGAAATACTGATGTCTTGGCTGGTGTAGCACAGTGGATTGAGCACCAGCCTGTGAACCAAAGGGTCACCAATTCAATGCCCAGTCAGGGCACAAGTTTGGGTTGTAGGCCAGGTCCCCAGTTGGAGGTGTGTGAGAGGCAATCACAAATACGTGCTTCTCTAGCTCCCTTTCTCCCTCCTTTTCCTTCTTTCTAAAAGAAATAAATAAATGAAATATTTTTAAAGGGAAATAGTGAACCTAGAGTGCTTAGCCCTGTGCCTGGACTATACCAAATGTTTACAAAACCAGTAGCAGTTATTATTAGTATTAGTATTAGTATATCAGTTTTATAGCTAATCACCTTTAAGCTCAAATATAAAGGCAGAGCCTAGCAGCCATTTATAACAAGGGTCTCTCCCACAAACCACCTGCTCAGGGAAAAGCCTGCACTGAACTACATGACTTCCACATTGAAATGCCTGCATTATATTCCTATCATCTGAGACAGCCCTTATAAAAGAGTTCCTGAAATTCTACTTTAGCCAACAGAACTGAGACTTTCCCCATCCTATCAGAGCTGAACAACCACATGCCCATCAACACCATCACTGATCAATCAGTGGGGCTCCATTTGGACCAGTCAGGACAGTGCATTTTGGACCAATCAAACTGAGGGTTTGAAGTCCCTATTTGCATGAGGATGGACCAATCAAGGGCTAGGGATTGGAACTTTTCTCTGTGTAAGTCAGCTCCACTGTAGTTTAGGGAGTACACTTTCCCTTTCCATTGAAGACTGAAGAAAGCATTTTCCCAACTGTGGAGCTGAAATATCAAAAAATGAAACATTGAAGACACCTCACTGGACCTGAGTTGAGCACAGCAGGTGGAATAGAAGAGGGCAGAGCAGAGCAAAGCAGAGCTGTCTAGCTGGCAAAGGGCCGCCCCCCAGGGCCACCTTGCCCCAGGACCACCTCACCGCCATGCTGTTCCACAGCCTTGCTGCGTCATAATTGAGGTGTAAAACTAGTAAGCTATTTCACAGCCATATTGTTCCCACAGCCCTGCTGTCTCACAATTTACACTGTTCATGCTGAATAAAGTTTCCTTCTTCACCATGCCCCAGATTGGAGATTCTTGTTAGCATTGAACTGGTGCCGAGAACCATCACATGATTTCATAAGAGCACCTACCACACTGAACTACACTTATTGGTTTGGAGGTACTGCAATTCCATCTGTGTATTCCTGGTGCCTGGTGCTGGTCAAGATACACAATAGGTCCAATACATTTCAAGAATGAATGGATGAAGGCGCCAAAAGTAATTCACAGACATGTGTATCATATTCTTAACAAACTCTTCACATCCTCCACATGTCTTAGATTTCAGAAACTTGGAAGCCTTAGAAAAAGTAAAAGACTTGTTCAAAATGACAGAGGTAGACATGGTTTTATACCAAACTACATAATGATTATTTAATTGCACCCTTTGTGTTTTACTCTTCCTCTTCAACTTTAAAATAAAATGGAATGATATGCATATTAGGAAAAACACTCTATTCCCTTTTATGCCACAAAAAGCTCTTCTTGTTGAAAACAGTTTGAAAACATTTTCTCTTTCCAAAAGCTCAATAAAAACCCTAGACAAGCTATGAAGAGGAAACTAAGTTCCATAGCGATGCTTATATCTTTTCCCTTTTGAAAGTTCCCTTCCAGGGCTTGGACAGAATTGTAGAAGAGGGGAAGGAATTTCAGGGGAAATAGGGGAGGGATTTAGAGGAACAAATACAAAGGATACATGGACAACAACTGAGAAGGGTGGAAATGGGAGGGAGGGGGGAGCACGGGGGGGTGGGTTGAGATGGGAGTAATAGACAGAAAACTGTACTTGACAAATAATTAAATAGGTTTTAAAAAATAAATAAAGTAGAACAGTTTCCACAGTAAAAAAAAAAAGAATTGTAGCATCCCTAGTTTATCAAAAAACTATCTACCACTTCTAATAGAACATAACTTTGTTACTTACATCAGATATAACCAAGAATAATCAAGTTTCATTATGGCATAGATGGGATTTTATACAGTGATTCTTTCCTTCCTTCATTTCTTTCCAGTATTATTGCCTACTGTTCTATGACAGCTAGAATAAAATGCTACATTAAAAAAAAAATCTGCTTCAGAATGTAACTGACAATGTCTATTTCTCAGTCTCCAAATTCAGAAATCCTGTAGAGATTTGGCTTCAATGAAAAGGTTGATGTTAAAATAAATAAATAAATAAAAATATTAAGTGAAAGCACAGAAGCTGGTGTTAGGCACCCACTCAGATGATGGTGGCCAGCTGCAGGTGCCTGTGTAGGAGGAGATGGGTGCACACCCACACTCAGTGGTGGGGTGAGGGTAGGCAGCAAGGGCCAGGGCCAGCTGTGGCTGTACTTGCAACTGCACTGGCCCGAGCTGTTGGCGTGCACCACCACGGCTACTGGGTCTTCTCACTGGTACTCTCTTATGTTCGTAAATCTGGAGCTGCATATGGTTTATTGGTACTCAGAATTTTTTCCCATCTTCTTCTATTGTACCTTACTTTATTACAAAAGCTGGAAAGTAAAAAGTTATATTCCTAGAATTCCTTTTCAACTAACAAAGCATATTAGATTTGCAAATTAGGTTCCACCAATTAAAAGTACTCCCCTGAAATTTAGAAAGCAAAAGCAAAAATCAGAGCACATTCCTGTGGCTTGCGGCTTATTTTCTTCTGACAAGCAAGCCTGTGGAGTGAACGTCCATGGCTCTACAGATGATAATAAAGAGTGGGAGCAGTAGCATCTGGGCTCAGTTTCCTAATGCTCAGGCCGTCACAGATACACAGTAGTAGTGACAGTGGCAATGACAGGCTTCATACAGCAAGTCACTGACTCATGGTTCTGGTGACAGCCTCTTGAACCTCTACCTTCCCTGGTTCGACGGAGGCAGCCGCTCTCCTGGAAGGCCGATTCAGTAAGTAATCCAATTCTAAGAGGTTTGATTAGAAGTCCAACCTAGTTTTTGGTCTCTGGCCTTCCAATTTTATAAGCACAAACTGAACTGTATTAAAAATCTTACAAATTAAAATGCACAAAGTGGTTTTTGTTCAAAGCATGAATCTTAATTGATATGAACCTCAAAATAACTTGGAGGGAATCTATTACTATACCTTTTTTACATATGAGAGAACTGAGGAAACAAAATATTAAATAGAAAGTAAATGATATGGAAAGACAAGCCACGGATTAGGAGAAAATATTTGCAAAACACATATCATATACAACTCATATACAAATACAGCTCATATAGAATGAGCTGTATCCAAAATTTACAAAGAACTCTTAAAACGCAATCAGAAAACAACCTAACTGAAAAGTAGGCAAAATACTAGAGCAGAAGCCTCCCTCAAGATGTTATACAGAGAACACATGAGCATATTAAAAAGATGTTTCACAGTGTAGGTCATCAGGAAATTGCAAATTAATAACAATGATGAGATAGGACCACACACCTACCATAATGTCTAAAGTCCAAAACACTGACAGCCAATGCTGGTGAGGACGTGGAGGAACAGAAACTCTCATGTATCGCTGATGGGAGTTCAGAATGGCACAGCCACTTGGGAAGACAGTTTGTCGTTTCTAACCAAGGTAAACACACCCTTACCATTTGATCTAACGATCCCACTCCTTAATATTTATACAAAATTATTAAAATGTTAGGTTCACACAAAAACCTGCACATGGATATTTATAGCAGCTTTATTTATAATACCCAAAACTTAGAAGCACCCAAAAATGTCTTTTGATACATGAACAGATAAATAAACTGTGGTACAAACACATAATGAAATAGTATTCATCAATAAAAAATTGAGCTATCTAGCCATGAAAAGGCATGGAGGAAGCTTTAATGTATATTGCTAAGTGAAAGAATCCAGTTTAAAAATACTACATACTATATGATTTCAACTACATGACATTCTGAAAAAGGGAAAACTATAGAGATAGTTAAATGACCAGTAGTCACCATAGATTCAAGAGAGAGAAGAGATGAATAGTTAGAACACAGGATTTTTAGAACCATAACAGTATTCTTTGTGATACTGTAATGGTGGATATGTGAGTTTATGCATTTGTTAAAACCCATGGTAGTATACAACACAAAAAGTGAACCCTAACAAACCCATGAATTTTAATTAGTAATAATACGTCAATATTGAGTCATCAATTGTAACAAATGTTTTATAATACAAGATTATTAGAGGAAATTGTACATGGGGGCAGACTATATAAAAAACCTCTGTGCTTTCTACCCATTTTTTCTGCAAGTAAAATTGCTCTTAAAAATATCTTAATTAGACCCTGGTCAGTGTGGAGTGTTGTCCTGTAAACTGAAAAGTCACAGATTTGATTCAGGTCAGAGCACATGCCTAGGTTGCAGGTTCAGTTCCTAATCTGTGTGCATACTAGAGGCAACCGATTGATGTTTCTGTCTCACATCAATGTGTCTCTCCCTTCCTCTCCTTTTCTCCAAAATCAGTAAGCATATCCTTGGGTGAGGATATTTTTAAAAGCCTATTAATTTAAAAATGATATTATTTAAAAAATAAAGGGTCATCTATGAAAAATTCATATTTATAATCATACTTATTCGTGAAAGAGTGAATACTTTTCTCCTGAGATCAGAAAAAAGACAAGAATGTCTATTCTTACCCCTTCTATTCAGCATTATACTAGAAACTCTAGTTAGGGCAATCAGACAGGAAAAAGAAATAAAAGGAATCCACATTAGAAAAGAAGGAGGAAAACTATCACCATTTTAAAGTACCATGATCTTGTATATAGAAAACCCTAAGGAATCTACCAAAATATATTATAACTAAGTAACAAGAACAAAAAGGTTGCAAGACACATAGTAAACACAAAACCCAATTGTATCTCTATACAGTAATAATGAGCAATCTGAAAATTGAAGTAAGAAAGCAATTCTAAGAAAACAAAAAAGATAAATAGTTAGTAATAAATTTAAGAGAAGGTATAAGACCTGTACTCTGAAAAATCACAAAACTTCATTAAAAGAAATTTTAAAAGACCTAAGTAAATGGTGTGGAGTGTCACTCCAGGTTCATGGATTGAAATATTTAATATTATAATAACAACACTCCTTAAACTGATCTACAGATTCAACACAATCCATATCAAAATCTCAGGCACACTTTTGTATTATTTGACAATCTGATCATAAAACTCATAGGAAAGTGCAGGGGACCCTGAATGACCACAATAATCTTAAAAAAGAACAAAGTTGAAAAACTCAAACTTTCTGAATTCAATATATACCATATAACTGTAGTAATCAAATAAGTATAAGAGTAGCCTGAGGATAAACATAGAGAAATAGAATAGAATTGAGAGTTCAAAAGTATACACTTACATTTACAGTGGATTTTCCACAAAGTTGCTAAAACAATTCAATGGGGAAAGAAATGTCTTTTCAATGTATGGTGTTGGTACACTGTACTCATAGATCCACATGCAAAAAAATAAAATAAAATAAAATAAAATAAAGCTAGACTGCTTTCTCACACAATATGATAGTCCTAAATGTAAGGGCTAAAATTTTAGAACTCCTATGGCTCTTATAGCTGCTGTAACAAATTACCACAAATTTGGTGGCCTACAATAACAGACATTTTTTCCTTACAGTTCTAGAGGCCAGAAGCCAAATCTGGAAATTTACAGAGGTCTACTTAAGTCTTTAGCTGAATACTGATCCATGTATGTTTCAGAGACCAGTAAAAGAATCACCAGAAAAATGGTGTTTGTGCAATGTTCAGAGACCATGTAAGGCTGAAAAAGTTCATATAAAGCCTCCTCAAGTCATAGGTCATTGATTTGACTCCTCAGAGGATATCATCTAAGTAACAGGGTTAAATTAGCACCAGAGCATGCTGAAAACTCCTCTACACCTACCCTAATAAGCTAACTTTAAGACTTATTTTGGTAACCTTTAGGTTACCAAAGGACCTCACCCAAAGACATGATTTTCATTGCTTTTAGAGAGAGATGCAAGAGAGAAGCACTGATTGATTGCCTGCTGAAGACACCTGGACCTGTGATTGTGTGCCCAGGCCCAGGATTGTATGTGCCCAGACCAGGGAGTGAACCCGAAAACTAGACATGTGCCCTGACTCACAAATCAACCTACAAACCCTTCAACTGTGGGGCAATGCTCCAACCACTGAGTCACACCAGCCAGGGTTATTTTGGTAACTTTTTAAGCAGAGAAGACAACATAATCCTTTGGAAAGGTAAGGCATATGGAAGTCAGGCCCTGGGCAAAAATTGTTATTACAGCACCTGGAGCTTCCAGGCCTGCCTAGGAGAGAAACACGGGTACTGCCACACCGCTGCAGGGGACAGAGGCTGTCTGAGGCTCAACAGAGGAAAATGTGAAGCACAACTCACAGAATAATCAAGTAAAAGAAACAGAGGATTACATATATAACAGAATTATCTGGAAAAAAAAGTTACAAGGGTTAGAACATATTATATGTTCAATATGCTGAACATATTCCGTATGGTCAAAAAGGTAGATAGAGGAAGCTATAGATATGATGAAGAGAGTAATGCAAAATGTTAAGAAAGACCCAATGGCACTTCACAAGATAAAAAATGCAATATCTGAAAGCATAAATACACTGGAAGAGATTATCAGCTGATTAAACACTGCAGCAATATAAATTAGTGAACTTGAACACAAAACCCAAAACTATCCTAAAACAAAGAGAAACAAAACTCATTAAAATAAATAAACAAATAGGAAAAATGGAGAAACATGAATAGGGGATCAGTGAGCTGTAGCATAACAAATGGTCTAAAGTACATGTAATTAGAGTATCCACAGAGAAAAAGAGAGGAATAACAATAATAACTGAAGAAAATTTTCAAAAATTCACATATCTAATAGCTTAATATACCCTAAACTGAATAAACATAAAGAAAATTACACTAAGGCTCCTTATGTCTCGTGACCAATTTGCTGAATATCAGTAACAAACAGAAATTGGGGGAGAAATCAGAGGAAAAAAAGATACATTCATCCAAGAAGAAATTATATCCAAGAAGTAATCACAAAGAGAATTAGAAAATGTTATAAAGTAAATGAACACATATCATACAAAATGTTGTAGTATGCAGCTAAAACAGAGTGCAGAGGGAAATTCATAGCTCTAAAATGCTTATATTAGAAAAGAGGAATCTCAAATTAATATTAGGAAATTTTAACTTCTGCCCAAGATGGAGGCATAGATAGATACACAAGCCCCCTTGCATAACCAAAAGGAGGATGATAACAAATTAAAAAAATTAAAAACCGGAACTGCCAGAAAAATCAGACTCTGTGGAAGTATGACAACCAAAGAGTTAAAGAAGAAACATTCATCCAGACCTGTAGGAGGGGTGGAGACAGGAAGCTGGGGTGGAGAAGACTCATGGCTAGGAGGAAGCTGGAGAATTGTGGTGGGCAAGGCCACAGATGGTGGACTGGGCAAGACATTGGCTGGTCACAGAATGTGGAGTAGGTAGACCCACATTCTGTGTGGATAAGTCAGGAAGAAAAACTGGGAAGAGAGACAGACCCAGGGTTTGAGTTCAGGGAAATAAAGCCTCAAGTCTCTGCCTAAAAAAACCTGTGGGGGATACTTACCTGGCAGGGGAGATACCATGATCATGAAGGTGGTTTTCCCAGAGGCTTATCCATTGCACTCCTTATGCACTGACCCCTGCGATTTCCCCAAATGTGGGAAACTCGACTGCATAATTTGTGATAGTGGGGGACTGCATTCACACTTTCCCCTAGGAAAAAAAAACCACAAAAACAAAAAACCTGTGGGTGTTGCAGCAGCAGGAGAAATTCCAATGGAGAATTTTCTCAGGAGAATTCATTGGAGAGACCTACAGTGTCAGAACATACAGAAAACCACCCACCTGGGAATCAGCACCAGAAGGGCCCAATTTGCTTATGAGTAGTGAAGTAAGTGACTGAAAGCTGTCAGAGAGCTGAGCAAGCAGACCCTTCCCACCTAAACAGCACCATGACCCAGTGATGTGGGTTACCCCACCCTGGCAAATACCTAGGGCTCCACCCCTTACTATGTAAAGGTGCATGAGACTAAAAAAAAAAGGCCCAAATGAAAGAACAGATGAAAGCTCCAGAAAAAATACAACTAAGCCAAGAAGAGATAGCCAGCCTAACAGATGCACAGTTCAAAACACTGGTAATCAGGATGCTTACAGAATTGGTTGAGTATGGTCACAAAATAGAGGGATAAATGAAGGCTATGAAAAGTGAAATAAAGGAAAATGCCCAGAAAATGAACAGTGATGGGAAGGAAACCAGGACTCAAATCAATGGTTTGGACCAGAAGGAAGAAATAAACATTCTACCAGAAAAGAATGAAAAAACAAGAATTTTAAAAAATGAGGAGAGGCTTAGGAACCCCTGGGACAACTTTAAATGTTCCAACATCCAAATCATGAGGTGCCAGAAGGAGAAGAGGACGAGCAAGAAATTAAAAAAACATATTTGAAAAAATAATGGAGAACTTCCCTATTCTGGCAAAGAAAATATTCTTCTAGGAAGTCCAGAAAGCTCAAAGAGTCCCAAAGAAGATGGACCCAAGGAAGCACACACCAAGGCACATCATCATTACACTACCCAAGATATGGAGATGAAAGATATGGAGAGAATCTGAAAAGCAGCAAGAGACAAGGAGACAGTTACCTACAAAGGAATCCCCATAAGACTGTCAGGTGATTTCTCAAAAGAAACCTTGCAGGCAAAAAGGGGCTGGAAAGAGGTATTCAAAGTCATGAAAGGCAAGGAACTACATCCAAGATTACTCTATCCAGCAAAGCTATCATTTAGAATGGAAGGGCAGATAAAGTGCTTTCCAGATAAGGTCAAGTTAAAGGAGTTCATCATCACTAAGCCCTTATTATATGAAATGTTAAAGGGACTTATCTAAGAAAAAGAAGATGATCAAAATTGTGAACAGTAAAATGACAACAAACTCACAACTATCAACAACCAAAACTAAGAAAAACAAAAACAAACAAAAAACTTAGCAAACAACAAGAACAGAAACAGAATCGCAGAAACAGAGGTCACATGGAAGGTTATCAGTAGGAGGGGAGAGGGAGGGAGAGGGGAAAAAGGTACAGAGAATAAAAAGCACAAATGGTAGGTAGAAAATAGACGGGGGAGGTTAAGAATAGTATGGTAAATGGAGAAGCCAAAGAACTTATATGTATGACCCATGGAAATGAGCTAAGGGGGAGAATGCGGGTGGGAGGTGCTGGGCAGAGGGGAATAAAATGGGGGGGGGGATGGAACAACTATAATAGTATAATCAATAAAATATATTTAAAAGAAAAAAAGAAATTTTAGGAGGAAAATATTAAATCCAAAATAATTGAAGGAGGAAAATTATAAAGATAAGAGGGGGTAGGGAAAGAAAAGAGGATAATTATAGGAAAATTTGTACTGAACACTGTTTCCCTGAAAAAAATCATAAATTTCTGGCCAGGTTAATCAGGAAGAAAAGAGAAAATGCAATTACTAATATCAGAAATAAAACTATTAGCATCACGACATATGTTCTATAGACATTAAAAGAATAAAAGCCCTGACTGGTGTGGCTCAGTTCGTTGGGTACCAAGCCGCAAAGCTAAGGGTTCCCTTCTCCTCTCTCTAAAAATAAAATATTTTTTAAAATATTAATAAAGGATTATTATGAATAACTTTATCCCCCCCCCCCGAATTACTAATTTAGATGAAAGGAAAAGCTTCACAAAAGGTACAAAGTACCAAAACTCATTCAAGAATAAATACATAACCTGAATAGTCCTATTTTTGAAGAAATAAAAGATCTGTATAGTAAATAGAACCTCTGAATCTGACCTCACATAGTTTTTTTAGGCCCAGATCAAGTAGTTCAGCACTAACCCTGAATATCAACCTCAAGGGCTTATATGAATTAAATTGGAAGCAATCAAGGCCATTTAAATTCAGACTAAGGCAACCCATAGGTAACTGTAGACTTGCAAATGGCCAAGTTGCAAGCTGCTAAAGCTTGTTCCCAGGAATCCCAAGACGTCACCCTTTCCCTGCTCTATACTCTCTCAATCCTGCCAGAAGCCGAAGTCAAGTCAGGCAGCAGCGTATTTATATGATATCAAGGACTCTGCCTTAATACATTAATAAATTTCCAATATGACTTAAATGACTGATTTGAAATACCATTCTCCAAAGAACTATTTCTGGTAAGGTGAGATTAAATACCTGCAGAAGCTAAAGGATGGCAAAGAAAGTAGAAACTAGTGTAGACGTGGGAAGCCGATGCTGCAAAAATGTTGTTAACCTCAGCTTGACAAATGTAAGTTTTACCATTGTGCAGGTGCTGACTGCTGTTAACACTGTGACTTACTCTAGGGTGCAGGAATTACCTAAGGACTACTGGGGTGAGTCTTCTGGTTAATACGTCACACACATCTTCCCCACTTTCTCACTCATCTCCATCTTGGAGAATCACAGGGGTACTGTGTCTAATCCTGGCTGTGTTATATACTCAAATAAAGTCATCTCATTCTTATTTCAAATCTAGTTCTTGCTCATTCTTTTTAACTTTAACTGCACACAGATGCAATACAATTCAAAATAACCTTTTGGGTTCCTTCATGGGGATTAAGAAACATGTGACAATGTTTCTTGAACAAAAGTTCCTGGTCCTATTTTTCCTAGGAACAATGAGAAATCTATTTTCAGCATCACGATATATCTCCTATGGAAATGAAAGTACTTAATTAACAATGATAGTGTCCTGGATTAATTTTGTCAGTTTATTTAGAGTTAAAGAGATATCTGGCATTTAAAAAAATTTATAACAATGTAAACAACGTGCTCCCAAAATTGTTAAAACTATTTAATTAGATGTGATGTAAATCTCCCTTAAGTAATTCACTGACTAGGTCATTTAAAAAGACAGACTTTGCCTATACCCCTTTTATAGGCAACTAATAAGAGGCCATTATTCTTTTGGAGTGGAGAGATTTATGCACATACCTTCCATTAGCATTAATAGGTGTCCATGTAAATCACCAAGCACCAATTGAAGAGACCTTCCCTCATCTATTGGGTAATTGGCTATTTCAGTTAAAAAATAATTTTGAGAGAAAGAAAAAAAGTTATGTTCTTCATGTAATTATCTTAGGTTAAGACTGTATTAAAATGGCATAGTAAAGAATAATGGGTGACCTGACACTTCATTTGGCTTTTATTTTCCCTACTTCCTAAGTTAATCATAAGCATAACAATAAGCAAGCAAGCAGAAAGGTAGATTAAAGTGACTGCTTTTGAAAAGGCAGGAAAATGTATTATATAATATGTAAGCACATTAACATAGATCATTAAATTAACAGAATGGAGTCCCAATAAAAGCATATTGTTCCCTTCATATGGCAAATGTTTGCTACACTTGTACCTTAGACTAACATAGGATTTGCTTAACGTTTTAATTGTATTATTTTAAGAAGTACAATGTCTTCCAAATGTTCTATTACTCTGCATATTTTTTTAGTTCTGTATTACTGTTCATGCATATGGGCTCCTCAGGATCCTTGGCACAATTTTACGTACCTCAAAAATGTGCAGATGGTTATGTTTTAGTATTTTATTCTGCACATATAAGAACTTTCATGTGCTTAATGTAAAGCAAGGCTTAGCATGTCAAGTTGTCTCATGTGACAAATAGTTGCATATAAATAAACTCACCGGATATACTCTAAAACAAAACAGAAATAAATGTTTAACTTCTCAGAAATAGAGTATTAGAAACCCAGGAGTCTTTCCCACATTTGGCAGAGAATTTTGTAAGACTCAGGTTCACTACTGGCAAAGTAAGTTTTATCTTCATGGTTTAGACAGACGAATACCACATAATCTCTTCTTCAATTTAAAATGCACGCCTGTGTAATGTACATTTGTAAATCTGTCTTAGAAATGTTCTGCTACAGATCAGATGCCTTGTTATTGAGAAATCAGAGTTCTTTAAATAGAGGTTGAAAATGAGGCAGAAGCTAATTTTTGCCGCACAAAGCTAATTGTGTGTTTTATTTTCATTTAACAGATTAAATATAGTTCTACCCTTTGCTTAGATTCCTCTTCTGTCTCTTGCAATGTGACATGGCACTGTCAGAATATATGTAGACATCCCACTTAATTAAAAACAATATTCACACACACACAAAAAGAAACAATAAAAACAAAACAATTTATAGGGTTTCTGGTTACTGGTATTTAACAAAAAGCATTTCTAAGGCATTTTGAGGGAGTTATTTTATAGTTCTCACAATGGATAGTATATATCCTTTACTTGTACACTGTATTTATTTTAAAATCAAACATATCCAAGAGAGTCTGTAAAAATGGAAACCAGAAAAGAAGAAATGGATGACTGCCTCTTTGTGACATATTTTCTCCCTCAGCCTTGCATATTTGCATTAAAGTGATTGTGAATAATGTACATTTGACCAGTGCTGTCTGCAGAACTAATGCCTATTAAAGGGATGGGAAGTAGCATATGTTGTGCCTAGGGCAGAGAAAGTCCAATCACCCCCACGGTGAGAGTCTCCAACTAAAACGCAGGACAGCCTGGGATTTATCCTAAATGAACCCAGCAGGGAGAAGCAGGACACAGTCCCTCGGTCCACATTTAAGCTTCTGAACTAAGATTTTTAGAGTTTGCTTCCAAAAATAACCCATTATCTCTATCATTCCAGTCGCATAGAGAAAGAATTTTTTGCTCTTTTGTCTTATATCCTACAAACTTTCAAGGCAAACCATTACAACAAGAAATCAGACACAAGCAATCAGAGACAAACAATCAGGACGTATGGTCTTTAGGGCTACTTCAGCCTCTCTCTCTTCTGCTTGAGCTATTCCCCAACATTATCTGACAAGGCACAATTTTGTCAGTAATTGCAAAATGTTTGGGGTTTGTGGTTTCACTTTTATGTCCCTGCACTTTACTAAATGCTCTGCTATTTAAACACTTCCCAAAGCTTCTCAGTCTGTTACGTAATCCTGTGACCTCTAGCATCCGGTCCAAATTCAAACTAGCTTTCCTTCTACCTGTGTTAACTTGATGGTCGAGAAACAACAATTATATAAGTGGATGAGAATAACAAAATAGGCTGACCTATGTAAATAAAAGTTGCCAAGTTGCTGAGTTTAGATCTGTAGGACTGGATTTTGTCTCATTAGTTTGAGACACACACATACACAGAGAGAGAATATGAGAGAGAGAGAGAGAGAGAGAGACAAGAAAATGTATTTCCAGATCATCTATTTCATATTTATGTAACCCAAAGGCGGGGAGGCAGGGAGTAAACATACAATTGGAAAACTTGTAAAACTGCATCACAGCATGATATGAAAGAGTCTGTGTAATGTTGGAAATAATATAGAGTTGATATGATTTAGCTTATCTCTTTCTCCTACTCTCTTCGTGTTTAATTTCTATTCAAATTACTGTGGAGATATTGTCACGTTTCAGCATGGAAGAAAGCTCCAAACCATTGATTTTAGTTTATTGGCCTACTCCTTGGGGTGGTGGGAGAGAGTGGCAAGAATTGCCCATTTTGGGTAGCTTGTAAGAACTTCATTCCTTGAATGATTAGCTATTATGGAGGGTTAGATACTCTCACAGAAATTAAGTTTTGGGTGTTTAATTTTATTTCTTTGGGATCATAGCCTGAGTTTTACAATCAAAGATCTCTCTCGCCCCACCAGTGACATCACCCTCCAGGTTTAGCAGAAGCCCACAAAAATCTGTTGCCGTAAGCTGGGCACCATCATTTCCTCCCATGATTTTAGTCTTGTCACCCAGGGTCATTCCTTTTATAGTGTGCAGTCACTGTACTCTATGGGATTTGGAGAAATTTCATTTGGGACCATGATTCCACACCTTAGATTAAGAAGACATTAACCCTCTATTAAGATTATGGAGCAGTTTTAATCTATTCTGTAGAACTACAAGCATTTATAAACTGTAGAGAAGGAAGGTAATCAGGGGCAATAGCCAAAACATGATATCAGAAAAAGTAACATACCCTAGGCTGGTGTTGCTCAGTGGATTGAGTGCCAGCCTATGAACCAAAAGGTCACAGGTTCAATTCCCAGTCATGGCACAGGCCTGTGTGGTAGGCCAAGTCCCCAGTTGGGGATGTGTGAGAAGCAACCAACTGATGTTTCTCTTGCAGATCAATTCTTGTCTCCCACACTTTCCCCCTCCCTTCCCTGCTCTGAAAATAAATAAATAAAATCTTTAAGAAAAGACATTTGTTCTCAAAAAAAATTGCCCTGACATCAGCCTATCAGAGGATCAAAATACTGACTGTTTGATTAATTGAATCAGAAAACTCTTCATTTTATGCATCATCATTTTCTATTTTAATCTTACTCTTGCCATTTATAAACTAGGGGCTGGATGAAGGGAAGTGTCATTCATTCATTCATTTATTCATTCATTCATTATTTGGCAAATATTTATCAGGTGCTGCTGTGTGCTGACACAGATGAAGTTAGAGGCCTCTGTTTCCACTAACCTTAAAGCTAAAGCTGGAGACAGACAACTTACAAGACATTGTGATCATACTATGATAAACCAAATAATGCAAGGTTCTATTTAGCAGTACAAAGTAAAATATGAAAAAAGTAATTATTTTTAAAATAAATTTTTCAGCTTCAGTTACCAAATGTGCAAATTGCTTTACTGTCCTACTTACATGGCAATTGCCCATGTTGTTGTTGTTTTAACAGTAATAATATATTATAGTTTATTCCTTTCTTAGCCACTCAGCACCTAATACTTCAAGTATTGGGTTAGCCAAACAGATCATATGGGTTTTTCCATAAAATAAAAGAGCCATTTTTTATTTTCACCAATAACTTTATTGATTTGGCCATTTTGAGTATGTCGGGTATCTCCCATGTGGTATAACCTTGATTGTTCTCAGTTAATGTCTCAATTTGATCACTATCCACTTCAACTGGTCTACCCAACTGTAGAACATCTTCCAGTGAGAAATCTTCACAAGCCACTTCTGACACATCCTATCAGTTACCGTACCTTCCCCATATACTGCACAAATCTTTTTTTGCACATTAGGTGCATTCTTACCTTTCTTGAAATAATAAAGTATGATATACCAAAAATGTTGTGTATTTTCTTCCTTATTAAAAGGAAGTGTCTGTTGTGTATTTTCTTCAATATTAAAACAGCTGCACAAAAATGCACCAATTTTGATAAATTTTTGTAAATACACACCAGTAGGACAGCTGTCCCAGTACAGTCTAGCAAAATTGTTTTGAATGAAGGTAAAGACAACTAAGCTCTACTAGAGCCATCTTACAGAAAAAAAAAAACAACTAATGAACTTTTTGGCTAACCCAATAAATTGGGAGCTGGAAAACTGTTCTCTAGAAAAAGATTCACAGCACTCTCCCCCTTATGCCTGCTTTCAGAGGATTTGGTAATCTCATTTTGCTGATGGGGTGGGGAGAAGTTGGTGTTGTGATGTATTACATTTGTCATAATGTGCCCTCCAAACCCCTCCTCTTCTTACATTGCTTTATTGCAGCACAAGTTCTAAAATTCAGGAAACTTGCTGTCTTCTAATAGCCCCATTTTGTAACTCAGTGACCTGTGCAGAATTAGAGCTAGTAATTCACACGAAAAAGAATAAAAATTATAAAGCAACTGGCTTGCTTCCATATTCTATAGCGACATTTTTAAAGCTTGAATCAAATATTTCAAGCAGTCACCTTTGTGGGGCAGAATAAGGACGTTTGCAGTTCAGCAAGGAGTCCTGAGTTCTGGTTTCACTTCTGCTATAGAACCAAGGCAAGCATGAGTCAGTCCCCTCTGAAACACAACTCACTCATTTTTAAATGGAAAAGACATGGACTACAAAATCTTCCAACATTAGTGTCAACTCCAATATTCTATAAATAAATTTTAAAATAAACTCGATGAAGTTTTTGTTCTTTCGATGTTCAGGCTTCTCATCTATTCAAACTTGTTGAATAACATTTTTAGGTAAGATTTCATATATCATTCTAACATATGCAAATGGCTGAGAAATAGACTATACTGCCCTTTTCTGAAATAAAAATCCTGAATCCCCAAGAGATTAAGTAATTTTTCTAAGGATATACAGTGACTCAACAAAGAACTATGAAATCAAATTCCTATTTCTCAAATGGACCACAAAGAAAGTGCAGATTGATGCTCCAATATCTATATTTGATGTTATAGTCACCACTGGTAAACAGGAAAGCTAGGCCAGGGGTGTCTAAATATTAGGTCCTCTCTCCTACTCTCTGGCTGCCAAATATATTGACATTACCATTCTGGTCTGCATGCTTGGGTGACTCCCTGAGCAAGATGGCAAAGCAAATACACCTGGCTTCCTGAAGATGAACGTATGTACTCTCAAAGTCTTGGCCTTCAATGGAACACTAAGAAAGGTCTGAATTTTTATTTTATTTTATTTATTTGTTTGTTTTTAGAGAGAAGGTAAGGGAAGAAGAAAGAGAGGGAAACATCAATGAGAAAAACATGAATTGGTTGCCATTCAAATGTGCCCGGACTGGAGACAAAACCCACAACCCAGGTATGTGCTCTGAATGGGAATAGAAATGGTGACCTTTTGCTTTACTGGACAACACCCAACCCTCCAAGCCACACTAGTCAGGGCAGTCAGAATTATCTTAAATGTCATGATTATATGACCAGAGGATCCAAAGACCTTTGATTCCAAAGAGGTGACACAGGCAATCTAACATAATTTCCATATCCTTTGCCCCCGTCCTATCTTCTGTATATTTCCAAAGTTTGCATACAATCAGTTAAAATTCACACCAGGAAAAGATTTCTAATGAATGCTGTATTAATTTGTGAATAGGAAATGAGGGGTGGATATAATGCATTTCTTGATATCCTTCCCAGATAATCAACTCAGTTCTTTCAGTCACTTTTGCCTTGAGTTGGAATTCAGTCACCTACAAATTTGGAAGTTCAATTTTTTCAATATATTTTCAATGGTAATTATCATGTCACATGTCAAGTGTACCCATTTTGTAACCAGTTCAAAGCTAGGAGACTATTTTACCTTTTGTGATTCAGTTGTTGTCCAGTGCTTTGATCTTGCTAAATCTCCACCTCCTAATCTGTACTAAATAAGATTAAAGCTTGGTATTGGTCACTTTGGTGTTTGTTTTCAAGTAGAGACAGTCAAGCAACAAATAAATTCAAAAGAATAAACTTGATTCCAATTTTCCTCAGGCCAAAAAAAACCCACAATAAGACATACCGGTAATCAAAGTTATTAATTCTTTAATGCTGAATGTGTTTGCAGTATAATTCTACATTCATTCCAAGAATAGAAACAAATGGAACTTTGAGGTTTTCATGTGTTGAAGAAGCTTTTAAACAAGGTCTCATTTTTAGAAACAAAATTTTATGTAATTACTTAATAAATATTATATAGAGTTTATTGTGTGCTGAATAATACTCTAAGTACTTTATGAAAATTAGTTTATTTAATCTTTGGAATACCCCAAGTGGTTCTATGATTACCCCCAATTTACTGACAAGGAGACTGAGAAACAAAGGCTAAGTAACTTTCTGGAGATGAACCAGCCAATAAGTGAGAGAGTTGGGATTCGAACTCAGGCAGTGTGGCACCAGAGTCTTTATTCTTAACTGAACAAGATGATGTAAATATCAATAAGGTAATGTGAAACCTGGAAGCCCTTTATTTCCAATGAAAACTGAGCATCATTTAATTTATGAACCCTGAATTGAGCTTTCTCATGACTCTTTTTTCAAATATTTGAAAGAGTATTCTGAGAAAAGTGTTGTTGTTTCTCAAAAGTAGTTCCATAGTTCTCCAAATCTATAAGTATTCATGCAACTTTTGCCATTAAGTTTTAGGAATTAGAGAAGAATGGAGGAAAATAATTTTATAGGAACAGAAAAAGGAGAGTAATTCCTGTTGTTTATTATCTTAATTCACCTGGTTGCAATGAGGAAAAATAAGAGACCACAACATAAATTGAAACAGCTCCATGCAGCATACAAACCAAATCCTAATTCCACCATTCATGGACTGAGAGCAATTTGATCATGCTTAGCTTTTTTTTTAATACAGTTAAAATACCTATGTCACAGTAATGTAGTATGAACTGAATAATATGTAAAGTGCTTAGCAACACACCTGGCACTAATAAGCCCTCCATAGATACTCAAACTCTTACTCATCATTATAGAAATTAGGGTATTCTAGCTTGGAAACAATAAGAGGAAATTATTAAGGTTTTAAAGAAGCAGTTGAGCCCTGACTG
Source organism: Sturnira hondurensis (assembly GCF_014824575.4). Lineage (NCBI taxonomy): Eukaryota > Metazoa > Chordata > Mammalia > Chiroptera > Phyllostomidae > Sturnira > Sturnira hondurensis. The sequence goes on along the minus strand of NW_028073511.1, from coordinate 10,884,540 downwards.
GTATGTCTCAGTTGGTTGGGCATTATCCTGCAAAATGAAAGGTCACCAGTTCAATTCCTAGTCAGGGCACATGCTTGGGTTGTGGGTTCAGTCCCCCATAGGGCACCTGTGAGGGGCAACTGGTTGATATTTCTTTCCCTTTCTCCTTCCCTTACCCTCTAAAAATAAATATTAAAAATAAAAAAGAACACATTTGAAGAAAACAGTCCTTCAACTACTTAATAAATATTTATCAAACACCTAACTGTGTTCCAGGCAGTATTCTTATTTCAAACTTAATAGGTGAGAATTCCAGAGGGTTGCAAAGTTCCATGGGTATTTGTTTCAATGTTTCTAACTTCATTAGGAACAAATGTGAAAATAGATGATTGCACCATCTCTGATTGTTATTCTTTGAAACAACACGCTATTTAGTTTGGCAAAAACAGAGTATTCTGTCATTACTTTAAGTACCCCTTGACTTTTGTAGGGAAACTTTTTTTTTTAATATTCACACAGCTGAAAAGAGGCATAACACTTGGTCCTGAGCAGCAACTACAAAGCATTCAGAAATAACAGGCCAATGAGGACTCAACACCACTCAATTCCTGGTCACTCCAGGTAAGCGGTCAATAGAGATCAGCATCAACCAAACCCCTTTGTTACACACTGTCTAATCTGATCATTGGCATTAAAATAAATGCCTTTCAGGTTAGGTCTCACTTGCTAAAAACTCACTAATAGTTAGCATCCTTTAAAAAATGATCCAGGCTTGTTACTTGAGATTCCAATATGATTATTAATGAACTTTCTATACACACAAAACAAGAAAACCCAAAACAAAAACAAACAACAACAAAGGAAATGACTTCAGAGACTTGAGAACTGTTTCTAACTCTCTAATTTGCCCCTAAGGTAGGAAGCAGATGCTGCCTGCTTCGGTTACCTGTGTGGAACTACAGTTTGAGTCTTCTCAGGCTTCTCAATTCTTCCGTGTACTGGCACCGTTTCTGTTCACAGGGCCAATTAATAGCTCAGCCCTTCTCCTCACTGCCTTCCCATTTCCCTCATATTTGTAACTGCTGCAGGTCAAGAGATATGGCCCCTTTTGTCAAATTCCAGCATCAACACCCCACAGGTAGCTATTGGGCACCTAGAATGTGCTTCATGCTGAATACTATGGAGAACATCACGACAATGCCAAAAACAAAAGGTTATATTCTACTTGGAAGAAAGAGTTAAACAGCTAAAGCTTCTAATAACAATACAGCCCTGGCTGGTGTATCTCAGTGGATTGAGCACAGGCCTGCAAACCACACGATCACGGTTTGATTCCCAGTCAGGGCACATGCCTGGGTTGCAGGCCAGTTCCCAGCAAGGGACCCACGAGAGGCAACCATACATTGATATTTCTCTCCTTCTCTCCTTCCCTTCCCTTTTAAAGATAAATAAATAAAATCTTTAAAAAAAATACAAGAGGGTACATAACAGTCCCCTCCCACAGGGAGGGGTTGCTTTGCAAAACTTTATATTCTATCCAGATTTCTTTAATAACATAATCTCTCTGAGTTGCCCCAGGGTTTTTAGTGTCTTCATCTGAACTGTAAGACACACCCCTAGAATTTATTTCTGCTGCTAAATCTGTCAGTATTTGCACAGATTCCTTGGAGGGTTCCACTTTGGTTGTACAACTTTAGGATAGAAGATCCTAACAGGAACAACTACCCCCCACACATACACACAAATGAATTATGGTTATTCAATACAAAGAACACAAATTTATCAAAAAATCTGAGGTTTTAGAGGCAAGATGAGTCACAAGAAATTACCTGGAATAATCTTTCAGAAAAGTTATCAGCCTTATTTTATAGAAGAGGTTCTTAGGCTCAACAAGGACGAACCATGTCTCAGTTCATAGACCTCTATGAAGGGCATTTTTATGTAAATATACTTAGTTTCTCATTTTGTCCTATAACATATTCAAAACTCTTTTCACTGCTTATAATTTTTCTTCTACTGATAATCTTCACTACTGTAAAATTAAATTTTTTCACTACTTATAATTGCCATATACTTACAGAACTTAAAATGGTTCAGGCATAATTTTTGTCAACCTACTTTTTCTTCAATGTTTCACAGAACTATTCCCCTTCCGTTTCTTTCTAAACATCAAACTAATGATATCTCACATCACTTCTGAATTCGAATAAATTCAGTTCAGCCTATGTTTAATGAATAATTGTGCTAAGCCCTAAAAAATGCCCACTCTATAGATTTTAAATCGCTAGATCTAAAAGATTCTAGTAAATGAGAGTTAACAATTTGTGAGTGAATGTGAAAATGCAAATAGTTGCTCTAAATGGTGCAGGTCATGACTCTACTTACTGTCTGGTCTCAAATCCTGTAATAATTAGTGCACTAAGAATGGTTTTGAAGATTGTAGTATTTGTAGGAATTGCCAAACATACATAAACTCAGGTGGGCCCAACCTCTCTGATCACTACCCTCTGGAAACTTACATTCTGATTATAGAGACAAGATCAAATTACTTTAAATATCAGCAAACAGTAAAACCATGCAATTACATAGTACAATGAGGGCTACAGACTGCCAAGTGCTACATAAATACAGAAGAGTGAAATGGATAAGGTCTGGAGCTTCCGAGATGGCTTTAGGGAATCAAAGAGACTTGAGTTTACTTCCAGTACAGGGAGAATGAAGATAGGTAGGAGGGGAAGTAACATGTAAGAAAAACTATATGATTGAAATCAGGAAGTTTGGGAGGCTATATTTCTATGAATGGTCCCTTTGGGGAGGCTACTTTTCCATGAACAGTCTCGGGATCCAATCATATTTCAACCCTAGAACTCTTCTTTTTTTTTTTAAATTTAATTCTTATTCAAGTACAGTTTCCTGTTTTATATTCCCAGCCCTGCCCGCCCCTCCAGTGCTCCCCACCTCCCTCCCATTTCTGTCCCCCACCTTAATTATTGTCCATGTGTCCTTTATACTTATTCATGTGAGTCCCTCCCCTTTTCCCCTATGATTCTCTTCCCTCTCCCCTCTGGACCCTGTCAGCCTGTTCTGTATTTGAGTGTCATTGGTCATATTTTGCTTGCTTGTTGTTTTTCTTCTTTTTTTTTAAATTTAACTCTTGTTCAAGTACAGTTTTCTTTCTTGTATTCTCTGCCCTACCCCACCCCCCACCCCCAGTGCTTGGTTTTGTTGTTTAGATTCCTGTTAAAGGTGAGATCATATGGTATTTGTCTTTCACTGCCTGGCTTATTTCGTTCAGCATAATGCTCTCCAGTTCCATCCACGATGTTGCAAAGGGTAGGAGCTCCTTCTTCCTTTCTGCAGCATAGAATTCCATTGTATAAATGGACCATAGCTTTTTGATCCAGTCATTTACCGATGGGCATCTAGGTTGCTTCCAACTCTTGGCTATCATAAATTGTGCTGCTATGAACATTGGGGTGCATAGGTTCTTTTGGATTGGTGTTTCAGGGTTCTTAGGATATACTCCTAATAGTGGAATTGCTGGGTCAAAAGGCACATTCATTTTTAGTTTTCTTAGAAAGCTCCATACTGTTTCCCATAGTGGTTGTACCAGTCTGCAATCCCACCAACAGTGAACTAGAGTCCCCTTTTCCCCACAACCTCTCCAGCACTTGTTGTTTGTTTCTTTGTTTATGATAGCCAATCTGACTGCTGTTAAGTGGTATCTCATTGTGGTTTTAATTTGCATCTCTCTGATAGCTAGCAATATTGAGCATCTTTTCATGTGTCTCTGGATCCTCTGTATGTCTTCCTTGGAGAAATGTCTGTTCAAGTCCTTTGCCCATTTTTTCTTTAGAGTGAAGTAATTGCTTCTGTGCCTTATTTCTCCTAATGGGTCACAACTGGAGTACCTATGGAGTTCTTCATGGACTCGAAATCTAATTAGAGTGAGAATCCTTTAAAAAGGAAAAAAACTCTCTGGTGGAGGGGAACACCAGAATGGGAAGTGAATATAGGTCCCACAGGCTTTACAGGTTTTTAAAGTTTTTTTTTTTTTAGGGCAGTGGAATAATTCTGTATGATAATATAATGGCGGATCTGTCATTACAAATGTGTCACAATTCATAGAATGTACAAGTAGTGAACCCTAATGTAAACAACAGACCTTTGTTGATAACATTATATTAATATTGACTTGTCATTGTAAAAAGTGTACCACTTTAGTACAGGATGTTAATATGTGAACTCTCCAAACTTTCCACTCAGTTTTTCTCTAACTTTAAAATTGTTCTAAAAATATGTATATTAATAATTTTTTAAGTTTTCAACGTCAATACTTACTAAACACAATTTGGACTGCCCCCATCCCTATCTCTGATGTTTAAAAAGAAGGATTCCTCTGAGATTTTCCTTATTTGCCTTTTAGTCTTCCAGAGTAGTCCTGACAACCAACAGGAGGGCTTCTTATAAAAAGTTAGCACTAAAATGTCTGTCCATTATGATACTGCTTGCATTCAAGAGGTGAATAACTGTCCCAACTTAGCTAATGTGCTAGTAAGTGATCCTGTGAATGGGGCAGTGGACTCATAAATGTTATCAGTATGCATGGCTTAGCTGGATATCTCCCATTCTAGAAAATGCCTTCAGTTCAACCACAGGTACCTATTCAGTTCAACCACAGGTACCACAGGTACCTATTCTCTGCTCTTAAAACAAAATGTGCGTTTAATTTTTGTGTTATAAAAGTAATTCATGTTCACAGTATAAAATTTGAAAAACATAGTTTTTTACTTGTTCACTATTTCATGTTTTAATATATTTCATGCTAGAATTTCTTCTCATGAATTTTAATTTATTAATATTTTTAATGTTTTACTATAATTTGTGTTCATGATTGTCAGAGTTGTAGTGATTTTTTTAAGTAGCAATAATCTAAATAAACTGCTTAAAACTCAATTTTTTGTGATCTTGTCTCCAGTTTCTCTGATACTGCCCCTAAGTTTCAGTCTTAGGTAAAATAGCACAAGGCAAATTATAAGATCCTTTATGATTAAAAAGACTTTTGCAAATATGAGAGTTCTCCAGAACTCATAAAGCCAACTTTTCAGCAAACTACAAACTCTGCAGCTGAAATCATGTTTATAGCACAAATAACTGACTTCTTTTTTCAGTGGAAAAAATATTGCTTAGTGACTAGAACATTTCTTTAGTATATAAAGGCCTCTTGGACCAGAGTACAAATTTGGAACAAGTCATTATTTTATTATTAGTTTTTCCCATATATTTTGAACCACTAAAAAAAGTACATAACCAGCATAAAATATGATACAATGAACAAGCTTTTATATGAATCAGTGGTATCATGCTGCAGAAATTGAAGTGAAAATGCAGCAAGACCACCATGTGCCATAGAGTGTCGGGCTTGAGACCAACTTCTGCAAAACTGAAGACCACTGGTGAGGACACAGCCAGGAAGAAGTAGGCCAGTTTTCACTATGGTAGAGACATAAAAAGCAAAGCTCATATATGTGTAAAGAAACAAAAGAATTCAATTATCAAAAATGTTAAATAATATAAAAAGCCAATCAGATCCAAGGTGGAGTAAGTGGAAGTAACACTAACCTCCTCCCAGGACTAATCTGGAATTACAACTAATTGTGGACAAATCATCCAAAACAAACAACTGAACAATAGTGAGAGAAGCCTTATAACCACAGACAGACAGAAGAATCAGTTTCAGCACAATGTGACTGGTAGGGAGTACAGTTGAAACAGAAGAGGGCTGGCTGGGCACCCACATGGGGCAGCTGAAGTGCCATAGGGATATTTAAGCAGCTGGCTGGTTGGAGCTCCTTGAGAAGTGTGGGGTCTAAACCCTACGCAGGGATCCCCAGCCTAGAGCACCAGAGCTGGAAAAATACAAAGATAACATACACCTGTGAAAAGCAGCAAGGTTGCTCTCTGCAAAGCCAAGATGGCTGGAGACACAAAGAGCCACTTAATAGACCAATGCCTAAATCTTCATTTGCAGGCACTTAACCCCGGGCTCTGGAAAAGAGGAGGCAGAGTGCACTAGAGACTCCTGAGAACAGTCTGGGGAAAGAAGCTTTGGAGAGAGAACTGAGAGAGGAGCTGCTGAGATCCTGGTGCTGATTCATCACCCATACAGCAGCAGCCATTGTGCTCAGGCAGACCACTTCCCTGAATGGGAGCAGCCTGAGGGGAAACTATAGCCCCACCCCCAGGAGGGATTCTGCCCACTCTGTGGTGCTTAATCCTGACTACTGAGTGCAGAATGACTAGATTAACAACTGAAGGAGTGAAGCCACAGATGGTAGATCCCTGGAAGTCTCTAACTGGCTGCTTAAGGTCAGATGAGATCATCATCTGACATCACTAGAGGCAGATCCAGAAAGAAAAAACAATAGTATATACACGATGCTACTGAGATGAAATCCATCATAATCTACTCCATGATTTGCAATATTTTCTTTCCTGCATAGATTTTTAACATTGATTTCTTGTCCTTCAAGTTTGTGCATATTAAGTCACTAGATTTTATACTATAATTTATTTCAATTCACATATTTGCCGCTTCCTTCTCTTACTTCATTTTATCTTCTTCATTCCTCTTATTATTTTCATTTTAAATTTTCTTTCCTCTTTTGCTACAACTTGTTTCAGTTCCACACTCTCACTGTCAATTCCAAATCTCTAGATTTTATTTCTCCCCATTCAGCCTCTCAAAACCAATTTTCTTGTCAATGGTCATCTCACGTTCTTTTTCTTTCTCTTAAAATATCCATGTTCTCTCCCCACCTTTAGCAATTTTTCTCATTGGTTGTTGACCTGGTAGTTGTTGCATTCTTCCATTTTATTTCTGCATCTTCACTAATTTTGTACTTCAAATCTCAAATTTTACCATTCCCCTCTTACTTTTTTCTCAAATTTTAATATTGCCCTATCTTTGCCTGTTCTATTCCTTTTTGTTCCTCTTTCGTTCTGCCCTTCTTTTTTTCCTTTTTTTTTGTTCTTTTTCTTTTTTGTCTCAGATTTAAAATTTTCCCTGTCTAAGCCTGGTTTTCATTCCTCTCAGTATTCCCTCTTCTTCTCTCATCTCAAAATCACCTCCCTTTCCTCTAGACCTCTCTTAAGCTTATCTTTCTTTCCTTTCCCACCCTTTTCCACATCCCACCTATACTAATTTTAGTATCTTTCATTATTGATAGTGCTATGGTGGATTTTTCTCTCCAATTTGGTTTCTATTTTTAAAATTATTTATTTGCATTTTTCCTTTATCTTTCTCTCACTTTATTTTATTTTATTTTATTTTCTGTTTAAACCTAATACCATACACTTTGCTTCTCTTACTCCATTCTGCCTTCTTCTTTCCATTTTTATTTATGATGTAAATTTTACTTTCTTTCTTCACATTGCTCTGATTCCCAACTATTATTAGTGTTCCTCCCTCTATCCTCTCAAAATCATTCTCTTTCAATAGGGCATTTCATATTCACTCTCCTTTCTTATAATAGTCTTAATCTCTTTAAACCATTATTAATATTGGTTCATTTGCTGTTGATATTGGGATAGTGGGTGGGAGTTATTTTTGCAGCTGCCAGTTTGTATTCTGGATTTTGTGCTTTTCTGGAAGTACCTGCACAAGAATATACAGGACATGGTGGGTGGAGTGACCCTTAGTCAACCAGCTGAAGGGAGGGACCCACCAAAGACAACCTAGCAACAATTAAAACCCAGTGACATCCAGAGAGCCAACAAAACTGGCATAAAGGCATCCTGAGAGCATCAAGCTCAGGAGACCAAGGAGACAGCATCATTGAACCTCACAGGCCTTTTAGCATAGAAGTTCACATCACAAAGACAGGAAGTCAAAACAGATGAGTTTAAGAAGCAGAAGCAAACCAGAAGAATCTCCCCCAAAATGGGAAGACAAGTAAATAATCCCCTGAGAAAAGCAAGGAGGAATGCCTAGAAAGATCTCTAAAGAAAACAGAGGCAAGAAAACTATCAGACATGAAGTTCAAACTAATGGTTATAAGGAAGTTCAATGAGCTCAGTGAGAATTACCAAAAAATACAGAGAAGCTACAAGGCACTTACTGTGAACTATATCAGCATTAAAAAGGACATAGAAACTATCAACAAGATTTCCAGTCAGGATGGAGGCATAGGTAGACACACTCTTCCTCCTCGCACAACCAAAATGAGGATGACAACAATTTAAAAATAAAAACAACCAGTACCGACAGAAAACTGAACTGTATAGAAGTCCAACAACCAAGGAGTTAAAGAAGACACATTACCCAGACCAGTAGGAGGGGCAAAGTCAGGCAACCAGGGCAGAGAGGACTCACAGACACGCATGGCTGGCAGACCCCAGGCACCCAAGGTGGTGGCTGGTGGACCAAGGTGGCACTTGGTGGACCCAGTGAGGTGGCAGATTGTAAAGCATGGTGCAGCACAGTGCACAAGGTGAATGGTGGATCACCCAGACAAACCAGGAGAAACTGGGAAGCGAAACAAACCATGCAACCCAGGGTCCCAATATCGGGAAATAAAGCCTCAAGTCACTGATTGAAAACACCTGTGGGGGTTGACGTGCTGGAAGAAACTCTCAGCCTCATAGGAGAGTTTCTTGGAGAGACCCACAGGGTTCTAGAATGTACACAAACCCAAACACCTGAGAATCAGCACCAGAAGGGCCCAATTTGCTTGTGGAAAACAGGGGAAGTTACTGAAATCTGGCAGAGTGGAGCGAGCGCCATTGTTCCCTCTCAGGCCCCTCCCCCACATAGAATGTCACAACTCAGCAATGTGGATTGCCTCAGCCTGGTGAATACCTAAGGCTCCACCATTCACTATGTAACAGGTGCATCAAAACAACAAAAAAAAAATGACCCAAACAAAAGAACAGATCAAAACTCCAGAAAAAATACAACTAAGCCAAGAAGAGATAGCCAACCCATCAGATGCACAGTTCAAAACACTGGTAATCAGCATGCTCAAAAAATTGGTTGAATTTGGTTGCAAATTAGATGAAAAAAATGATGGCCACACTAAGTGAAATAAAGGAAAATGTATAGGGAACCAACAGTGATGGGAAGGGAGCTGCGACTCAAATCAATGGAGTGGACTAGAAGGAAGAAAGAAACATCCAATCAGAAAAGAATGAAGAAACAAGAATTCAAAAGAAGATGAGGAGAGGCTTAGGAACCTCTAGGACATCTTTAAACGTTCCAACATCTGAATTATAGGGGTACCAGAAGGGGGAGAGGAAGAGCAACAAGTGGAAAACTTATTTGAACAAATGATAAAGGTGAACTTCCCCAATGTGGCAAAGGAAATAGACTTCCAGGAAGTCCAGGAAGCTCAGAGAGTCCCAAAGAAGTTGGACCCAAGAAGGAACACACCAAGGCACATCATAATTACATTAGCCAAGATTAAAAAGAAGAGAGAATCCTAGAAGCAGCAAGAAATAAGGAGACAGTTACCTACAAAGGAGTTCCCATAAGACTGTCAGCTGATTTCTCAAAAGAGACCTTACTGGCAAGAAGGGGCTGGAAAGAAGTATTCCAAGTCATGAAAGGCAAGGATATACATCCAAGATTGTTCTATCCAGCAAAGCTTTCACTTAGAATGGAAGGGCAGATAAAGTGCTTCTCAGATAAGGTCAAGTTCAAGGAGTTCATCATCACCAAGCCCTTATTACATGAAATGTTAAAGGAACTTATCTAAGAAAAAGAAGATAAAAAACATGTACAGTAAAATGACTGCAAACTCACCATTATTAACAACCACACCTAAAACACAAACAAACAAACTAAGCAAACAACTAGAACAGGAACAGAACCACAGAAATGGAGATCACATGGAGGGTTTTAAATGAGATCAAGAAAGAAATTTTAAAAATTCTGGAAACAAATGAAAATGAACACATCACAGTCTAAAATATGGGATGTAACAATGGCAATCCTAAGAGGGTAGTTCATAGCTAAATAAACCTACCTAAAAATCATAGAAATATTTGAAATAAACAACCAAACCTTACATCTACAAAAACTGGAGGAACAACAACAAAGCCCAGAGGAAGTGCAAGGAAGTAAATAACCAAGATCAGAGTAGAATTAAATGACACAGAGACTAAAAAAATAATTCAAAGGATCAATAAATCCAGAAGCTGATTCTTTGAAAAGACAAACAAAATCAACAAGCCTTTAACCAGGCTCATCGTAAAAAAATGGGAGATGACCCAAATAAATACAATGAGAAAGAAAAGAGGAAAATTACAACTGATACTACAGAAATAAAAAGGATTGTAAGAAATTACTATGAACAACTATATGCCAAGAAATTTGAAAACCTGGGTGAAATGAACAAATTTCTAGAAAAATATAACATTCAGAACATATAACAGATCAACATATTTTGATCCTCCAAAACTGAATCAAGAAAAATCAGAAGGCCTGAACAGACAGATAACAGCTAATGAAATTGAGGCAGTAATCAAAAAACTTCCATCAGCAGACAAAAGCCCTGGACCAGACAGTTTCAAAGGAGAATTTTACAAAACATTTAAGGAAGAGCTATCCCCTATCCTTCTCAAACTATTAAAAAAATCCAAGAAGAGAAAAGGCTCTCAAACTCTTTTTATGAGGCCAGCATTACCCTAATCCCTCAACCAGATAAAGACACAACAAAGAAAGTAAACCATAGGTTAATCTCATTGATAAACATAGACTCTAAAATCCTCAACAGAATATTGACAAACCTCATCCAGCAATACATTAAGATCATAAACCATGACCAAGTAGGATTCATTCCAGGTATGCAAGGATGGTACAATATTCACAAATTAAGACACATAATACATCACAAAAGGAAAGACAGAAATCACATGATCATATCAATAGATGCAGAAAAAACATTTGATGAAGTACAGCACCTATTTATGATAAAACCACACAGCAAAGTGGGAGTAGGGAGCATGCTGCCACATAATATAGGCCATATATGAAAAAACTACAGCTAACATCAAACTCAATCAAAAAAATTAAAAGCCTTCCCACTAAGATCAGGAACAAGACAAGGGTGTCCACTTTCACCACTTCTATTCAACATAGTATTGGAAGTTCTAGCCATGGTGATCAAAAAAGAAAAAGAAATAAAAGGTATCCAAATTGGAAAAGAGGAAACAATACTGTCATTGTTTACAGATGCTATGATAGGGTACATAGAAAACCCTATAGACGCCACCAAAAATCTACTCAACCAAATAAGTGAATTTGGCAAAACAGGAGGACACAAAGTCAATATTCATAAATCAAAGGCACTTTTTTACACCAACAATAGAATATCAGAAAAAGATATTAGGAAACAGAAATTAGGGGTAAAATCACATTTGCTATAGCAACAGAAAAAACAAAATACCAAGAATAAACTATTCATGGAGGTAAAACACCTGTACTAAAAAAGCTATATAACACTGAACAAAGAAATTAAGGAAGACACAAATAAATGGAAGCATACATCATTTTCATGGATTGGAAGAATTAATATTATCAAATGTACATACTATCCCAAGCAATCTATAGATTCAATGCAACCCCCTATTAAAATACCAATAATATATTTCATAGATACAGAACAAACATTTCCAAAATTTATATGGAACCATAATGACCCCAAATAGCCACAACAATTTTGAGAAAGAAGAACAAAGTAGGGAGTATCCCAGTACCTGATATCAAACTCTACTATAATGCCATTGTAATAAAAAGTCTGTTTACTGGCATAAGAAGAGACACATAGGTCAATGAAATAGAATAGAGAACCAAGAAGTAAACCCTAGTCTCTATAGTCCACTAATATTTGACAAAGAGGGAAGGAGCATAAAATGGAGTAAAAACAGCCTCTTTAGCAAATGGTATTGGGAGACCTGGACAGCTACACACACAAAAATGAAACTTGACAACCAACTTATATCATACACAAAAATAAATTCAGATGGATGAAAGGTTTAAATATAAGTCATGACACCATGAAAGTCCCAGAAGAAAACACAGGCAGAAAAATTTCAGATATTCCACACAGCAATATTTTTACCAATATGTCCCCTAGAACAAGGAATATAAAGGAAAGAATAAACAAATGGGACTCCATCACATTAAAACACTTCTGAACAGTGCAAAAACATCAGCAAAATGAAAGGAAACTAACTGTATAGAAAAATATATTTGCCAATGATACCTCAGACAAGGGTTTGATCTTGTCATAATATATAAAGATCTAACACAACTCCACAACTGAAGACAAACAACCCATTTTTTTTTAACTGCCTTTTGACCTGGCAATTCCACTGCTGGCATTATACGTTAAGAATCCTGAAACACCAATTCAAAAGAACCTATGCACCCCAATGTATTATTTACAATACCTAAGTGCTGAAGTAGGTAAGTGCCTGCCAGTAATGAGTAAATCAAAAACCTGTGGTACAAGCAGAAAGACAAAAGGAGCTTCTACCCTTCATGACAGCATAGATGGAACTGGAGAGAATTATGCTAAGTGAAATAAGCCAGGTGGTAAAACACAAATACTATATGATCTCACATATAAGTGGAACCTAATCAACAAAACAAACAAGCAAGCAAAATATAACCAGAGACATGGAAATGAAGAACAGACAGTGACAAGAGGGGACAGGGAAGGTGGGTAATGAGGGAAAGAATGAGAAGGGTTCAGTCAAAGAACATGTATAAAGGACCAATGTACAAAGACAACAGGAGGCAGAGGATTAAATGTGGCAGGTGGGATGTGGGTAGGGCAGGGGAGAGTTATGGGAGAAAAAAAGAGGACAACTGTAATTGAACACCAATAAAAAAATGTTAAAGCCATGGAAGAATTTTTTAAAAATGTAGATTATGCCCTTTTCTGTAGAGCATTCCCTCAGAAAGGTATTACTTAGGAAAATGCTCTTTCCCCATGCAGTTTAGATTAACAGATGAAAGGAATCACGTTCTTTATATGCATTTCTCTTTGGCATTGGTAAAGAGAGGCAGGATGGCTCTGTGGTACAGTGTGAGCCTAGTGAAGCAGGAAAGAGGCAGAGAAATAACTGGTTCTAGCTCTTCTATTCACCTGACCACAGGAAAGTTATGTAAACATTTTGAGACTCCATTTCTTCATTTTCAAAATACATATTGTGTCCCATTTTTCTCCAGTCTTCTCACAATTCCTTAACTGCCTTCACTTTTCTTCTAGTCATAGTGAACTACTTATAGTTCTCAGAAAGCACCATGCCCTATTCTCACTCTGCTGCAAGCTTTTATGGGTGCTAGTTTATTTTGTCCCAGGTTTTTCTCTGTATCTATTAATATAATCATGTGATTTTTATCCTTCATTTTGTTTATGTGGTATATCATGTCAATTGATTTGCAGATTTTTTATTAAGTATATTTTATTGACTATGCTAATACAGTTGTCCCATTTTTCCCCTTTGCCTCCCTCTGTCTGGTACTGCTATTCTCTCCATAATCCACCCTTTAGTTCATGTCCATGGGTCATGCATGAGTTCTTTGGGTTCTCCATTTCCTATACTATTCTCAATATCCCCCTGTCTGTTTGGTACCTATCCATTATGCTTCTTATTCCCTATATCTTTTCTTCCTTTCTCTCCCTTCCCACTTCCTCCTCCCCACTGATAACACTCCAGATTTCCATTCCTATGGGCCTGTTCCTGTTCTAGTTGTTTGCTTAGTTTGCTTTTGTTTTGTTTCTTTTAGATTTCATTGTTGATAATTGTGAGTTTGTTGTCATTTTACTGTTTATAGCTTTGGTCTTCTTTTTCTTAAATAAGTCCCTTTAACATTTAATATAATAATGGCTTGGTAATGTTGAAATCCTTCAGTTTTTCGTCTGAGAAGCTCTTTATCTGCCCTTCAACTCTAAATGATAGCTTTGCTGAATAGAGCAATCTTGGCTTTAGGTCACTGCTTTTCATGACTTTGAATAATTTCTTGCCAATCCGTTCTAGTCTGCAAAGTTCCTTTTGAGAAATCAGCTGACAGTCTTATGGTAACTCCCCTGTAGGTAACTAACTTCTTTTCTTTTGCTGCTTTTAGGATTTTCTCTTTGTATTTAACCTTTGACATTTTAATTATGATGTGTCTTGGCAGGGGGCTCTTTGCATACATCTTGTTTGGAACTCTCTGTGCTTCCTGGACTTGCATGTCCATTTCCTTCAACAAATTAGGGAATCTTTCTTTCATTATTTTTTCAAATAGATTTCCAATTTCTTACTCTTTCTCTTCTCCTTCTGGAACTCCCATAATGTGAATGTTGGACCTCTTAAAGTTTTTCCAGAAACTGCTTATACTATCCTCATTTTTTGGTTTCCTTATTCTTCTTGTTCTGATCGGTTGTTTATTACTTCCTTACGTTCAAAATCAGTGATTTGATTCTCAATTTCACCCACTCTACTGTTTATTCTTTATTTCAATTAGGGTATCCTTTGTTTCTGACTGTATCTTTTTTATGTTGTTGAGGTCCTCCCTAAGTTCCTTGAGCATTATTATCACCAGTGTTTTGAATTCTGCATCTGATAGATTATCTCCATTTAATTTAGCTCTTTTCTGGCCCTGGCTGGTGTAGCTCAGTGGATTGAGCCCGGGGCCTGTGAAGCAAATGATCATGGTTTGATTCCCAGTCAGGGCACATGCCTAGGTTGCAGGACAGTTCCCAGTGGGGGACACATGAGAGGCAACCACATTGATATTTCTCTCCCTCTCCCCTTCCCTTCCCCTTTCTCTGAAAATAAATAAATAAAATATTTTTAAAAATTTTACTCTTTTCTGGAGTTTTGATCTGTTCTTTCATTTGGTCAATGTTCTATGTCTCCTCATTTTGGCAGCCTCCCTGTGTTTGTTTCTATGTATCAGGTAGAGCTGCTGTAACTACCTTTCTTGGTAGTGTTACCTAAAGTAGTAGGTGTCCTGCAGTGTGCAGTGACTCAGCCTCCTGTATCACCCAAGCTGAGTACTCTAGGTGCACCCTCTGTGTGGGCTGAGTACACCCTCCCTTTATAGTTAAGTCTTGACTACTGTTAGCAGGTAAATGACAGGAATTTAGTCAGGCCTGTAAGCTTCAATACTGGCTGTTACCACTGACCAACAACCTTCTCCCTCTGTGGAGAGCCAGGTATGCAGAGACAGGGTAGCAGTGTTCCCATGTAGTCTGTCGCTATCCACAGTGTATGGAGGCTCTGAGGTTTCCTGCATAGTGCATTCCAGGTTCAGCCACCACCTTTGTTCGGCCCAGGACCACCTGGCAGGAGTTACAAAGCAAGCTGCAGATGACTACTACTTGTGCTCAGCTTGGAGGTTCCCAGACAGTGCCAAACTGTGATCCAAAACTGGCTACTGCTAGTGCCAGGGCTGACTCTGCTAAGCCAGAGTTATGGGAGCTGGGGGTTCACTGCAGCTGGTTGTTGATTGTTTGAGAGTATTTAGGAAGATGTGAAGCCTGAGCCTGAAGCCTGAAGACCAGCTACTCATATGTAAAAGCCACTGTTAGCAAATTGGGTGGGCCATAAGTTGGGTGGGAATTCAGAGCTTTGGGAATTCAGAGCTTTAGGAATTTCCTGGGACAGGGAAAACCACATGAGCCAGGTTGATGGTGTCTCAGATATGGCCACCACCTGCTGGCTCTGTGGCTCTATGGAGAGAGGGCTCAGAAAAGGAACAATGGCCTCTGCCTACCTTTTCCTCTGGGAGAAAACTCTCCTCCAGCCCTCACCTTGATGCCTGACACTTCAGTCCCTCTACATATGTCTCTGAGGCCTTTCAAGCTTCCACCCTGGTGCTGAAGCTCAGAGGAAGTGAATCTGAGTAAACCTATGTGTGAGCCTGTAAGAGCACTTCTTAGGAATCCAGCAGTTCCTTTCACTGACTCAAACCCCACTGGTTTTTATAGCCAGAAGTATGAGGGCTTATCTTCCTGGCATTGGAACCCTGGACTGTGAGTTCTGGTGTGGTGCGGGGACTCCTCACTTCCGAGATACCTTTATTGAATTTTTATCTACCATGTGTGTATGGCACTAGCCCAGTCCATGTCTCCTCATCTCTATGTTTCCATGTCTCCTACCAGTCTGGATGGATGTGGTTTATTTAGTTCTATAGTTGTTGGACTTCTATTTGATTTCTGGTGGTCCTGAGTGATGGTTTTTCTGTAGTTTAATTGTAATTTTGATGTGGTTGTATGAGGAGGTGAGCCATGTTTACCTACACCTCCATCTTGACTGGGATGTCTCCATTTCAATTATTGTATTCTTCATTTCTGACTGGTTTGTGAGTGAGTGAGTGAGTCTGCGCTCAGGCCTTTTAAGAGGATGCCCGATTCTACAGCAGCCCTTCATCTAACCTGGACTGAATCCCTGCTATTTTCACAGCCACTGCTGCCCAGGCTAGGGAGTCTGGTGTGGGCCTGGTACCTGTTACTCCTTAGTGGGGAACCTCCACGGCTGAGATATCCCTCCCAATTCTGAACCTCCAACATGTGAGTGTGGGACCAGCTTGTTTTGTGTCCCAACAGGGCATCTTCTTTACATCTTTAGTTATAAAATTTCTATTCAGCTAGTCTTTAGGTGGTTCTCAAGGGTGGCTGTTCTATAATTTACTTGTAATTTTGGTGTGGTCTTGGAAATAGGCAAGCATAGGATTCACATACTCCACCATCTTGACCAGAAGTCACTCAAGAAGTCAGTCTTGAAATAACACCAACAGTATACTCCCACAGGGAACTCTTCAAAGAACCCACAGGCCTCCATCTGAGAGTGACAGCATTAGACTCCTGAAATGACAGAGAGTAGACAGCAGCCAAGAGAATCTATAAATAGCACAAGGTAAATGAAAAAGCATTTCCCCTTTTCCTATCATCCTTTCTCTCTGCTCTGCAGAAGTCAGCACAGCTTAATGAGTAGAAGAGAGAAAAATTAATATCATAGGTAGAGCAATAATCCAAGGAAACTCAATTTCTGGTCTTCAGACTCATGGATCAGCCCTGAATTGGGAAGCAGGGAAAGGTTTGAATTGGATGAGAGACTAATATTTTAGGTTGGACTTAACTTTTAAATTTTTGAAAATTGGATGCTTTAATACATATGAATGACCGGAAAAGAAATAGCATCTATTCAAGAGAGACAATATGTAACAAAGGGAGATTTTTTTCAGAATATGTTTGAAAACAACAGTGATAGAGGAAAAAATACATTTTCTATTCATACCCCTATCAATTCCACCTGGCTTACTAAACTAGTTGGTTATATATATTTATACTAAGACCAATAACAACTAACACATCCTAAATAATTACTATATGTCATACCCTTTTCTTATCACTTTTATGTACTTTTTTTTACCCTACCAGGTGGGTACTATTATTATTTTTAGTTTACAAATGAGAAAACTGTGGAACAGAGACGTTACATAATTTACCCATGGTCACATAGCACCAAGTCGCAATCTTTTTGTAGATGCCTCTGGTCAATGTCTGCCTTAATCATCTCAGACTGCTAGGACAGAATACTTTTAAATAGGCTCTGATACCAATTTCAATTGAGGGGGATAGGTGTTCCCCCATGCCAACAAGTAATTTTCAAAAGCCAGCAGGATATCCAAGAATTGGACTCAAGCCCATTCTGACATTATCTACCTGCAGAAAGCACCAGATTCTGCAGATTCGAGCTTAGTCCCACAAGACTGCAAGCCCTCCATCCCATCAGATGCTAGTCAAGACAGGCTGTTGTTACCTGTGCTCCTGGCCAAATGGGGACAGAGTGGAGATTCCCATGACTGACTCCTCTTTGGGTTCAATTATTTGCTAGAGTGACTCGCAGAACTCATAGAAACGTTTTACTTACTAGATTACAGGTTCATTATAAAAGGATACAACTCAGGAACAGTCAGATTGTATGGGAAGGATGCAGAGCTTCCAGGCCCTTTTCAGCCGTACCACTTCCTCACATCTCCATCACACCAGGAAGCTCTCTGAGCCCCGTCCTTTTGGGTTTTTGTGGAGCTTCATTAGGTAGGCATGATTGACTATCAAGGGTGTCCAACCTTTTGATGTCTCTGGGCCACACTGGAAGAAGAAGAGTTATCCTGGGCCACACATTAAATACACAAACATGTTAAATGCAAAAAAATCATAATGTTATAAATAAATTAAAAATTTTGTGTTAGGCACATTCATAGCCATCCTGGGCCATATGCAACCACGGACCACTGGTTGGAAACCCCTGGATTATTGTCCACTGGCAACTAATTCAAGTTTCACTTCCTCTTCCCTCCCTGGAAGTCAGGGGATGGGACTGAAAATTTCAACCCTCTAATCACTAGTTGGTTCCCATGGCAAGTAGCCTTCATCCTTAGGTTATCTAGGAGTTTTCTAAAAGTCACCTCATTAACATAACAAAAGATACTTATATAGCTCTTGTTACAGAAAATTCCAAGAATTTTAAGCCAGGAACTATGAAACAAAAGCAAATGTATATGAAAAATATGTTTTGGTCATCTGAATTACCAAATATATATTTCTTATAAGTCACAATATTGCAACCATAGACTTGGTGGCTTCTAAATGACAGAAATTTATTTCTCATGGTTCTGGAGGCTAGGAAGTCTAAGATCAAGGCATTGGTAGATTCAGCATCTGGTTCATAGATGTCCTTCTTCTCCTTATAACCTTACAAGGCAGAAGAGCACAGGAAGCTCTTTAGGGTCTGTTTAATAGGGTATTTATTAAGGTTCCACCCCCATGACCTGATCACGTTCCAAGCTCCACCTCCAAATACCATCACATTGGGAATAAGGTTTCAACATCACATTGGGAATAAGGTTTCAAAATATAAATTTCGGGGGGGGGGCACAAACTTTCATTTTATAGCACTGCCCCTAGTATTTTTGTCTGCTTTAATTTGAATGACTTTCAACTGGGTATTACTCTTCAGGTCAGCACAAGGCCACCACTCCTAACTGCCTAACATCCCTAAATGCCTGCCCACTTTGTTAATTTACAGTATCTACCTAGCTTATACAGACTTTTGAGTCTTCAATTTCTGCCAATGAGCTTCATTGAATTCCTGGCAGTTACCCTTGTCCTTTACCCATTTGCCTATCGTATCCTTCTCAATCTGGAACATTCTCCACAGCCTCCTTTCCACATCAACTACCATACTCAAACCTAGCTCAAGACCTATCCTGGAGTCTTCCCAAATTAACAGCAGTAAACAGTAACTGTTCCAATCCTCCGAATTCCAAGGACCTGCTGGTTGTGAATTACTCTCTTGCTCATTTGCTTCTTTAATACACACCTTATCCTTCTTCTTCTCCCTCCCCACAATCAGAGTATAAATGTCATCTGACTGCCTTTTTGATGTATCAAGTGTGCTAGGGTACATTCTCCAGTTATTCAAACACTAACCTATATGTTGTTGTAAAAGAATTTTGCAGGTGTATTTGGCATCCCTAATCAGTTGAGTTTAAGAAAAGAGAAGTATCCTGGATAACGTAGGTGAGTCTGAGTTAATCAGTTGAAGGCCTTAAAAAAAAGAGCGAAGGTTCAGAAAGAGAGAGAGAGAGAGAGAAATATTCCTTCTGCAGACAACTGCTGTGACCTGTGCCCACAGAGCTCCACCTGTCCATGATTGTCCCTTCCTGACTGCCTGATCTGCAGATTTTGAACTTTAAGCAACTGTCACACTTGTGTAACAATTCCTTGCTTTACATGCACATATATATACATGCACACATATCTGTCCTACTGATTCTACTTCTCTGGTTGTGAGGCGTGATAGAAAGAAGTTAGGGAAAACTTGAGACAATGGAATTAGGAAGAAAGGTCAAACTTCACAGGCTGAGAAGCCAGTAGGTCCTCTCTCCAGAACCCCTACCTCCACGAAAGATCAAAGGGAAAACAGCTCTTGACCAGAAACTCCTGCGGTGGTCACAGAAGTCAACAACAACAAGGACTCGCTAAAACCAGATCAACCCAACATGGAGAAAAAGTTGACCAGAAAAAGGCGTCAAAGCACATTATACTATCATTATAGTAAAAATTGACACCCCAATAGAAGGGGGACCAAGGGGGACAAATATCATGACACTTCTGTTACAACCATATTTGGAACAAGATTCAGGGCAGAAGGCAGAGTCAGAATTTGGCACCACTAAGTTCAGACACATCCCACCCTTGGAAACACATAAAATCCCCAAAATGACTCACCCAGTGCACAACGCACTCATGAATTTGCCTACATCTGCTCAGACGTGTGTTTTCACTCCTTTAACAGCAGCACCCTGTGAGACTTGCAGCGGGGGCGGGCAGTGGGCAGATCCACCACTGATCCTGCCTCCAAGAATCCGAGTCCTAGCCTCTTTGTCTCTACCTGAATAAAACTTGCTTTTGCTTCACTCACTCTCACTGGGACTCATTCTTGAATTCTTCCCTGCTTGAGTCAAGAGCATGGAGGTCTGGACCCAGCCAGGGCAGGGCCACTTCCCCTGCACAGGACTGGTCTGGTAACAGTTGAACCCTGATCAAGATACACAGTCAGTGGGGAGAACTATCTTGTCTTTTTTAAACTACCACCATATGTAACATACACACATATACATATAAACTCATGTTTGCACATATAGTTAATATCAGTGAATAAATCTAAGACATTAAAACCAAGACAAAATATTATATGCATGAAAAATATGTAGGATATATTGGATAAACAAATGCTGAGTAATAGGAAAAAGTTATGGGAGTAAGCCAGTATAAATCACAAACCTTACACAAAGAAGAATTTTGAAATGAATTCATCAAGTTTTAAATGTAGACTGGTTGGGATAATATTGGAAAACAAAGTGATAAAAATACTTCTGAAACAGTGGCAGTATAAGTAAATAACAAACCATGTGTATGTCTACATATTTATGTCAAAGGAGTTCCAAATAATTAAATTGCAACAAAACATGTATTTTATCTAAGTTCTCAGTTTTTTAGTTCATTCTACCAAGCTGTCATAGTGATAGCAATAATTGATGTTTACCATTTTAATATTAAACTTTTGTCACTAATGGTACTAGATATAAATGACTTTGATTTGTGATTTTCCCCTAACACTGTGCCTTTAGAATGCATGACATGATTATGTATGAAATGGGAATTGGAAATTCCCTTAATATCCATGAGCATGTATTTATGCAGTCTTTAAAATTTAGAATTATGTAGGTTGCCTAAGCACTGGATTCAAACACTCAAGTATAAACGATTACATATATATGGTAATTGTCCCATATGTGAAGACATTGCAAGGACCAGAAACAGAAGCAGTGAGTACAGAATTTCAAGGTTATAACTTGCTGGCCATGCCACCATCTACATTTAAAAAAATATTCTAAAATATTTTTAAGTATTCTAAGCATATTTTTTTAGAAATATGGTTAGTAGGCAGTGGGTTTTTTAAATATTCTAAACATTTTAAAAATATTCTACAGCTTCCAGTTAGCTAAACAATGATTTAGAACTGGCATGCAACATCACTAAAACCAAAAGATATGCTTTTGGTTTGAATATTGGTTTTCAGTGCCAGCTAAAATTCAGAAACATTTGCTACACCAACCTCATCATGCCCCCCCACTATAAACTATTATGTAAAATTATTTTAATCAAATAAAACTATGTAGATCAAGCTTTTCACCAAGTTATAAACCCTGAGTGCAAGATGTTATAGTCTTTTTATTGTATTATTTTAGGAGCTAGATAAAAACTCCTGCCCCCAAATGTTAAATTTACTTCAAATTCAATTTAACAAATATATGAAGTGTCTACTATTTACTAGCTGCTGAGTTGACAAATGTGAATAAAACACCGTTGTTGCCTTAGTGAAGATCACTGAATAACAGAAACAACAACTATGAAACAATATGACAAGTATAATAACAGAGATCTATACAGAACATTAAAGGACCAGAAAAGAGTCCCCTAACCTGCAAAGTACAGGAGTGTCAAGGGTGACTTCCTAAAGCAGTTATCCTTGAGCTGAGACTCAAAAGAAGAGAAGACAGGCAAGCAAAGAAAAAGGAGGAAGCCCTTACAAGTAAGGGTGTGTGTGTCATAAGTAGAGGAAAAAGCAGAGCCAGCACAGTTTATGTTACTACAGATAATTCAGGGTTGTTGGAGCAGAGAGAGTGAGACAAGGAGGGGCAGAGGGTAATAAACACCAGTACACTTATTTAAGTCCATACTGAACCATACATACGAGGAATAACAAAGCCTTTCCAACTGAATAAAGGTACTTGGCATTTGAGAGTGTGGAGAAAGGGAAAACCAGTACCAAAAAGAAGCTGAAGACATTAAGACAAGCATTGCTCCTTTGTAATTTTGGTTAGGCGGGTCCTGTGCAGCTGTACAGAAAGATAAACAACTTTCCCAGTAATATCAAAAAACACCATCCACATATGATTAAGCTTGCCTACAATATAAACAATGAAGCCGCAGACACACTCAGGCAATCTCAGAAATACCAACAATGTTGTGATTAAGTGAAATGTTAGTTTGACGGTTGCATTCATTCTCATTACAGAAAAATTGTCCAAGGTGTATAATATCTCATCTACTATTAAGTCATTATAATGACAAATATCTCCCAAAGCATTTGATTCCCTCACTGTGTTCATGAAAAACAGTGACAATGCATGTGACAAGTAATGTTTCCCTTCAATAGATCTGAACTGTTACATTTGATGTTACTAATATTGGAGCTACCACTGGCAGGAAAATCTACTTGTTATCTTAATTTCTAGTAACAGTCTAATAATGGCCAGGATTGAATAGACTAATAACACAACACTATACAAAAGACTCCATTGGAGATCAAATCTATGGCTGATAACTACGAATGTGTGACAGTTTTGCTCTTACCTACCTTCTAACTATCTTGTACATTGGTGGGTTTTGCATAGGCATGAGATTGTCCTAAGGAAACTATGCAATTATAGATAAGCATTATAGCCTGGTGGTTAACTGGAAGGCCTTGGAAATCACACTGACCTGGATTAAAATCCATCCTCTTCCTCTACTAGCCCTGTGACCTAAGGAGATATATTTAACTTCCCTAAGCCTGGTAGAAGATGAAAAAGATAATATTTCATAAGTCTCCTGAAAAGTCCCAGCAGGATCAAGCCCAAGTCACCCACAGAGCAACCATACAATAATGCAACCTATTGCATCCTTGAATTCACTTTCCCCATTCTCTATATCAGTCTCGCCCCCTTTCTGCAACTCTTGCTCCCTGAGCTAAAAATACCCAAATATATAACTTCCATGCAAATTTTGTCACAGGTTTGATTTAAGGAGACAATAAACTTAAAGTAGTTGAAGCCTGTGAACTTGATGGCAGACTGAAGTCAAGTTTCTGGTTTCTTACCAAACCAGACAGGTCTCCACAGAAACTAAATTTTTCAAGGTCCTGGATACTTCTTTTCAGAACATTTTCTTTTCTCTAGATGTTCCCTAAGCAGCAAGAAAGAGTTGCCTCCAGCTACATCACAAGGGGTGCCGCAGTCACCACTCAAGCTTGTGCTCCCCTGGAAGCACCCAGCAATAAACACGGACAGTTCAGGACCAGTGGGGTGAAGGGCAGGATATGCACGGCTTTTTGTCACCTGGATTGGGCATACACATGACTGGTGCCAAAATGCACATTTTGATTGTATTTCCTTTTTGCACCTCCCAGTCCCTCATTCCTTCCCCTTAAAGTGCATGGAGCCCTTTCCTCAGCCTTGTTAAGAGGGGGCTAGCCTAATACCTATCAGCAGATCACAGACTGCAACAAACACACCCTAGGAGCAGGTCATGGCTTCAGGCTGTCCCAGAGGGTTGGCCCGTTGTCAATAGCGGAAAGCCCTAAGATGGCCAGGCTCACAAAATGTCACTATCCCTTTAAAATTTATAGCAAAAAGCCACATGTAGCAAAAGTCATACAATTTAAACACAACATTGGCGTCATACTAAAACTGTTATATTCCATAATCTGGTTATGTCAGTCAGATTTACATTGAAGGCCTCCAGTCTTCAGCTATGTTCAGGGCAATCTGTTGATCAAAGTAAGAGTCTCATAAGTGACATTAGTTTGGAAGACCCCCCAGCCTTAGTGAGGTATTATTTCTTTAACCTATTACAAAATCAAATGCCAGGAGCTGATGTTTAATATAAGGAAAATGACATGTAACTAAAGAAAAGGTACTTATGTATAATTCTATAGATATTATTACAGCTTATATATAGGTTTATATATTTATAATTAATATCAAAATGTAAATGAGTTAGACAACAGAGTAGAATAGTAATAGTGAAGTTTAAGTAGAGAAATTGTACAGAAAAGGGTATGGTTAGTACGTAGTGGGTTTTGTTATCCTTCTCAACTGCTAACTGAAGGTCAGTTGGAAAAAATGGTCCATGGTTACTCATAAGTCATAATCAACAGGAACTGAATTAGTTTACCCTCCTCAGAATAGAGATCTGTGGTCTCAAGGAAGAAAGCTAGAAGAAGCAGGTACTAATAAGAAACAAAAATGTGCGAGGTTTCAGGAGCTCTGCCCACCAAGATGGGAATGTCGCAGTTCAGAGCCCAACATAGTGGCACAGCTAGTACACACATTGATGTAA
Organism: Sturnira hondurensis; assembly: GCF_014824575.4. Taxonomy (NCBI): domain Eukaryota; kingdom Metazoa; phylum Chordata; class Mammalia; order Chiroptera; family Phyllostomidae; genus Sturnira; species Sturnira hondurensis. The sequence continues at coordinate 10,859,830 of NW_028073511.1, read as the reverse complement.
CCATTGCTCAGGGACACACTTCTCTACAGAAATGTGGAGAGCTCCTAGTACACATCCCTTTAATGGGGGAAGGGAAGGAGGGATTGGAGTAGTGGGTATTTGCTAAACTCGTACAGATTTGAATTCTGTAATTTGCCAAGCATTGTGGTAAATGATTTATACTGCCTACCATTTAACCATTCAGAATATTCCTACAAAGTTAATATTATAAACCAATTTTGCAGGTGAGAAAGCTGAAGCTTGGGTGTTGAACAACTTTCCCCAACACCAAACAATTAGTAAGTATTCAAGCCAAAAAACGCTGATTGACTCCCAAGCTCTTCTTCACTACACAAGGCTGCTCATCTTTTTGTTTGATTCAGGGCAAATTATTACCAAACTATTCATTTATAACACAATTTTTATGAGTGGAGAAGTCTTTTCTCCACAAGGATGCCAGGAGTGTTCTATGTAGCATCTAGCTAGCTTAGTGACAAGAATAATTCTTGTATATTTCAATATTGATGCACACATTTAGAACTGTAGACCATGTTTCTGAATTAAAGTGAATTACCTAGAAATTTACTAAAATAGGCCTGAGTTCATTGCTTTTGAATACAAATAAGTTGGACTTAAAGAATTAATTTTTTAACTTTATAAATAAACAAAACTTTTTGGAGAAATAAATAGCCAGGGCTGATCTCTTTCCTTAAGGGGAGAGAAAGCAAACAGAAAGAAGTGTCATTTCCAGACAGAGACTGAACAGGGAAATGAAATTTAAGCTCCAGGTCTTCAATCATTCTTTCTGACTCTAAGACCACTCTTCAGAGAACGATCTGGAGGGCTCTCTGCTCTGAGCAAATCTCTTTGGAGACAGCTCTGCCTCTTCCTGCTCAGTTTCTTTCCTTTCTAAAAATGTTTCAGCTTGTCTTTGAAATATTTGTGGCATTAAAATGCAATTCTGCCTTCCCTCTTGCTTTTATTCTGAACAACAGGGCATAATTACTCTCTCTACTGCCACTCAGAAACCCCTAGAATGTTTACATGTATGCTGTAGCATGCATGTGCTCAACAAAATGCCTTTCCCATGTAGAGAAAGCCTTGGAGATCTGACAAAGTCTTCAAGTTTCTATAACAGAATTTTAAGCACAGTATCTTCTTTTCCTGCATTTAATACAGACCCTAGGCATCTTCTGTGGCTTTAAAGTCTACAAAATTATTACTCAATTTACATTCTTATGGTTACACGAATGCCAGTTCCTCACAGGCATTGTGGTTGTGGTTAACTTGTCCTGGATTATTTGAATGGTCTTATCCCCATTTCTCTTGCAAACTTGGTCAAGACTTTTGAAGTTCACAACTTTTTTTTAGCCTTTTGGAAGTTGTGTTTCATGGAGTGCCTCAAGCATGGCCTGGAATTCTAAACCATGTGCACAGTCACCTGCATCACCGACAGAAGCTACTGTTTTTGGTGTTACATCACAGGGAAGATCTCCAGGTAGAGGAAGATTTACCAAAATAATAATAATATAGTATGGGGCCCTGGCTGGCATAGCTCAGTGGATTGAGCTCGGGCCTGTGAACCAAAAGATCACAGTTCGATTCCCAGTTAGGGCACATGCCTGGGTTGCAGGCCAGTTCCCAGCAGGGGACACATGAGAAGCAACCATACATTGATATTTCTCTCCCTCTCTCCTTCCCTTCCCTTCCCTTCTAAAGATAAAGAAATAAAATTTAAATAAATAAATAAATAAATAAATAAAGATGTCCTGGAGGTTCCTGAGACTCTCCTCATTTAAAATAATAATAATAATATAGTATGAATTTATTTGCAAAGAAACGAATTATCCAATAACTACCCAGCATGGATATTAGAGTGGATTAGCCTTGCATGCCTTTTAGAAAAAGAAAACTACTTTGTAATAGGAAAATTATTTTTTATATCTCTGATCTCACCTGCTATATTTCTCTTCCATTTTGCTGATAATTTCATACACTTTTATGAAGAGCAATTCCAGACTCCATTATTGTTCCAAGCTCTGACATCCTCATAGAAAATGAAAAACTGCCATACATTCTCCTTTCTCCCCCACTCATAAAGTCCTAGAAGAAGTGGATCAGACCAGAGAATCTTCTGATTTAAGGTAATTTTTTTTCACTTTTTTACATAAATCCCCCAGGCAAGAATAAGAAAGTATTGGAGGCCACACACTTCTACCTAGCAGAACTAAGGCCTGAGGCCACTGACTCGGTAACTCCTGAGGGCGATGAAGAAGCTGGACGCCCATTAGGTCCCCCAGCCCAGGTTTGGGAACATGCTGTGGGCCACCTGCCAGTTTGTCAGCCCGCTCACCCTGGGCACAGTCCGCTCAGCACCGCTCCCTGACCATGATGGGAGCTCGGCTCCCACACTGACACAGCCTCACACCTGAAGAAGCGCGGCAAACCAGGAAGGATAAACCAAGCCTTCCCCATGGACTCTGTCCTGTCAGTGTGTTACGTGGAGGAGCTGAACATATTCTGAAGCTAGAAGAGTCCAAAGAGAAAGCAAAGAGAAACCAATCAGCCACTATATTCCCAAACTCACAAGTCAGAAGAACAGACCCCTACCTGGCTGGTTACTCTGAGGCTGTGGGACAGCTGACCATTCAGAGCCTCTGCTTGAAACTCCATACTATGGATCCCAGAGCTCAATCAGGAATCAGAAGGTAACACTGGAAGTACGACAAGACAAAAAAAATTGCCGAAACAGGAGAACAGATCGAAGCTCTAGAAATAAATCAACTAAGCAACCAAGAGATAGCCAACCTATCAGATGCACAGTTCAGAGCACTGGTGATCAGGATGCTCAAAAAATTGGTTGAATTTGGTTGCAAATTAGATGAAAAAATGAAGGTTACACTAAGTGAAATGAAGGGAAATGCACAGGGCACCAGTAGTGATGGGAAGGAAACTGGGAATAAAATAAATGGAGTGGACCAAAAGGGAGAAAAAAATGACCAAACAGAAAAGAATGAAGAAACAAGAATTCAAAAAAAAATGAGAGGCTTAGGAACCTTCTGGACATCTTTAAATGTTCCAATATCTGAATCATAGGGGTGCCAGAAGGGGAAGAGGAAGAGCAACAAGTGGGAAACTTATTTGAACAAATAATAAAGGAAAACTTCCCCAATCTGGCAAAGGAAATAGACTTCCAGGAAATCCAGGAAACTCAGGGAGTCCCAAAGAAGTCAGACCCAAGGAGGAGCACACCAAGGCACATCATCATTACATTAGCCAAGATTAAAATGAAGGAGAGGATCCTAGAAGCAGCAAGAGGTAAGGAGACAGTTACCTACAAAGAACTTCCCATCAGACTGTCAGCTAATTTCTCAAAAGAGACCTTAGAGGCGAGAAAGGGCTGGAAAGAAGTATTCCAAGTCATGAAGTGCAAGGACCTACATCCAAGATTGCTCTATCCAGCAAAGCTTTCATTTAGAATGGAAGGGCAGATAAAGTGCTTCTCAGATAAGGTCAAGTTCAAGGAGTTTATCATCACCAAGCCCTTACTTTATGAAATGTTAAAGGGACTTATCTAAGAAAAAGAAGATAAAAAGCATGTATAGTAAAATGACAGCAAATTTACAATTATTAACAACCACACACTTTGTAAATCAAAAACAAACTAAGCAAACAACTAGAACAGGAACAGAACCACAGAAATAGAGATCACATGGAGGGTTAGCAACAGGGGAGTGGGAGGAGAAGAGAGGGGAAAAGGTACAGAGAATAAGTAGCATAAACGATAGGTAGAAAATAGGGGAGCCCTGGCTGGCATAGCTCATTGGACTGAGTGCGGGCCTATGAACCACATGATTGCAGTTCGATTCCCAGTCAGGGCACATGCCTGGGTTGCAGGCCAGTTTCCAGCAGGGCACTCACAAGAGGCAACCATACATTGATATTTCTCTCCTTCTCTCCTTCCCTTCCCCTCTAGGGATAAATAAATAAAATCTTTTAAAAAATAGGGGGAAGGCAAGAATAGTATGGAAAATGTAGAAGCTAGAGGACTTAAGACACATAGACATGAACTAAAGGGGGTGATGTGGGTGGGAGAGGGTGTTCAGGGTGGAGGGGAATGAAAGGGGGAAATGGGACAACTGTAATAGCATAATCAATAAAATATATTTTTAAAAAATTTTAAAGAAAGTATTTGAAGCCCAATTCCAAATATTTCACTTGGAATCACACCCTGAGAAGAATGAAACACCTGCCAATTAGCATATCTGCAAATATTATGAACCTAGTAATATTTTCATCAATAAGTTGACTGAACATTCGAGGGTAAGAGGTGGGAATCGGTGGGGAAGGGAGCCAGGGTGGGGTGAAAATGGAGACAACTTACTTGAAACACAATAAAAAAAGAAGTTGAATGAACACAGCACCTAGCTATCATCTGTGTACACACCCAACAGCAAAATTTTAAAAATAACATAAATAAGGTCAGATGATTCTTTCTTAAAATGCCTTCATAAGGCATGGAGTCACAGAGACGAAAGGGTCCATAAAGTCCAACTGGTCTACCCTGGCTCTCTCATTTCACAGGTGAAAAAACTAAGGACCAAGGAAGAAAGATGAGCTGTACAAGATCACAGAGTCAGCACTGGTGCCCTAGTATACTGACCACTGATCTAGGGTTCTTGTCATACTGATAAAAATCATCTCTAACATGCTCTTTCATTATTTTCATAGCTTAGAAATTTATCGCCATGATTTGTTTAGTTTTTCTCAAGAGCTTAATTATATACTTAGTCATCACATATCATTGCTGTCTCAGATATCTACTTAAACAAATGTAATGCCACTAAAATGTAGATGTTATGGTTCCATTTCCCTTTTTATCCTCAATGTGTTTATTACAATGGTCTCCCACGCATCTTCATTCAGGGGACTTTTAGTGCTGTTGCCTTTTGAAGAAGCACCCTCTGTAATCCTTGGTTTTCCTCTTGTGGGCTGGGAGAGGACAATGGAGCAGCTAACATGCAAATCTGCCCTTTGTGCATGGTTCCTGGCATTGAGAATTTTATTGCATCCTGGACATTTCACATCCATGAAGGAGGAATTGGGGCTCTGCACCAGGCACTTCTTGTATTTCCTCCTTTCTCCTGGAAAGGGATAAAAAAGGTCTCTTATGAGACACATGGTGTTATGGGGAGGTTGTCAGGGGCCAGCAAGGTTCTGGTCCCATTTTTTTGTTAAGAAAATACTGATATCATAATCACAGGCTTAGGCTATACTTTCTCCAAAATTCTTATATTATACAAGTAAAATCACATACTGGACCATAACAGTATCTAGTGTTCATTGTTTCTTATTGCTTTCTGATTATCTCATGGATGTAGCAGTTAGTTCTCTTTTACCATGTTTTCCTTTTCGTGCATAAGCCTTGACCTGCAACAGGCGTTCTTTTCTGGTACAATAAATCGAATTCCTATACAAGGTTTCTCTGGTGTGCAATAATAAATAAATAAACAAAGTCATACATTCAAGAGCATTTGGATCTGGCCAAGATAGAGGCGTAGGTGGAAACACTGTGCCTCCTCGCACAACCAAGTTTAAAGACAAAAAAGATTTAGTAACAAAAAATGCAACCAAAACAGACAGAAAATTGAACTGCATGGAAGTCCAACAATAACAAACAATTCATCCAGACTGGTAAGAGGGGTGGAATCAGCAGCTGGCAGAGAGGGGTCACAGGAAAAAGTGGCCAGACCAACCCAGGTGCACAGGTGGCGATTGGCAGATCACAGGCTCTGGTGGCAACTGGCAGACCCAGTAAGGGCACAAGGTGGCTGGCTGACTGCAGTCACACATTCACACTCAGATAAACCAAGCAAAGGAGTGAGCAGTGAGACAGACCATGCAAACCAGGGCCCCAGTACCAGGAAATAAAGCCTAAAAGCACCAATTGGAATAACTTTTGGGGGTTGAGGTGCCGGGAGAGGCTCCCAGGCTCACAGAGAGTTTGTTGGAGAGACTGCACGGGGTCCTGGAGGGTGCATAAGCCCACACACCTGAAAACCAGCACCAGAAGGGCCCGATTTGCTTGCAGGAAGCAGCAGAGGGGACCAAACTCTGAGAGAGAGCTTGGAACAAGCGCCATTGTCCCTCTCTGACCCCGCCCCCACATACAGCATCACAACCCAGTGACTGGGTTGCCCCACCCTGGTGAACACCTAAGGCTCTGCCCCTCATACATAACAGGTGCAAACAGAGCAAAATATTATGGTTCAAGAAGAAGAACAGCTCACAGCCCCAGAGCCAATACTTCTAAGTGACCAAGAGATAGCCAACCTATCAGATGCACAGTTCAGAGCACTGGTGATCAGGATGCTCACAGAACTGGTTGATATTAGTCAAAAATTAGATGAACAAATGAAGGCTAAAGTAAGTGAAATGAAGAGAAATGAACAGGGAACCAATAGTGATGGGAAGGAAACTGGAACTCAAATCAATGGTGTGGACCAGAAGGAAGAAAAAAATGACCAAATAGAAAAGAAGGAAGAAACAGAATTCAAAAAAATGAGAGGCTTAGGAACCTTCTGGACATCTTTAAACATTCCAACATCCGAATTATAGGGGTACCAGAAGGGGAAGAGGAACAGGGACAAGTGGAAAACTTATTTGAACAAATAATAAAGGAGAACTTCCCCAATGTGGCAAAGGAAATAGACTTCCAGGAAGTCCAGGATGCTCAGAGAGTCCCAAAGAAGTTGGACCCAAGAAGGAACACACCAAGGCACACCATAATTACATTAGCCAAGACTAAAATGAAGGAGAGGATCCTAGAAGCAGCAAGAGGTAAGGAGACAGTTACCTACAAAGGACTTCCCATCAGACTGTCAGCTGATTTCTCAAAAGAGACCTTACAGACAAGAAGGGGCTGGAAAGAAGTATTCCAAGTCATGAAATGCAAGTACCTACATCCAAGATTGCTTTATCCAGAAAACCTTTCATTTAGAATGGAAGGGCAGATAAAGCACTTCTCAGATAAGGTCAAATTCAAGGAGTTCATCGTCACCAAGCCCTTATTTTATGAAATGTTAAAGGGACTTATCTAAGAAAAAGAAGATAAAAATATGAACAGTGAAAGGACAGCAAACTCACAATTATTAACAACCACACCTTAAACAAAAGCAAACCAAGAGGACAGCTAGATCAGGAGTGGAACCATAGAAATTAAGAACACATGGAGGGTTAGCAACAGGGGAGTGGGAGGAAGACAAGGAGGGAGAAGGTACAGAGAATAAGTAGCATAGACAGTAGGTAGAAAATAGACAGGGTGGAGGGCAAAATACTATGGGAAATAAAGAATCTAAAGAACTTGTGACACATGGACATGAACGAAGGGGGGGAATGTGGGGGAGGGGCTGTGCAGGGTGGAGGGGATGAAGGGGGGAAATGGAACAACTGTAATGGCATAATTAATAAAATACATTTTTTAAAAAAGAACATTTGAACATCCCTTGGATATTTGAACATCAGAAGACACAGGAAGGGGCAAACACAGGGCCATGAAACTCCTTAGAGTAGCTGTGAGTTCAGCAGTTCATACATCAAGCTTCAGAAGGTTCTGTTTGCAGAACAGAAAAACAAGTTACACTATTTTGTATCATCATTAAAAGCCTTTGTAAACAAAAGAGATGGCAGCCAAAACAATGTAGGATGCAGTCAAACTTAAGTCAAAAATAGCCTTTTACCTGGATAGTCATAAAATGGTTCTCTATCTGGTGATGCCCAGAGCACCCTGAGTGGCCATGGCTCCCTCCCTCCTGAGTGTCTGTGACAAGAGGAACAGTCAACCAACTGCAGTACTCCCCTGACTCTGTCACCCTCAAAAGCCGCACTGGCTTTAAGTTGTAGTATTCTTAAGACATCCAGACCTCATGTTGAGATGAAATAGGTCAATACCAGAGGGGTTCTTTCAGAGCCCCTTAAATGAGCAGTTAAGAGAAACAATGTCCTAGATGTAAATTCACCCAAACTAGAAGGAAACCTCAAGCTAGACTCCAGGTTTAAAAGTAAAGAGGGTTATCTCAGGAAATACCTGAGCTCAGTGAGCTCAGCCTGCTATGACAAAAGTATCCTGGACTGTTTGACTTATTAACAACAGAGATTTATTTCTCATAGTTCTGAAGGCTAGTCGAGTTCTGAGGAGGTTCTCTTCCAAGTTGGAGACCGCCGACTTGTCTTGGTACTTGCTTATGACCAAGAGCAGAGGAGGGAAGTGAGCTCTCTTGTGATTCTCATAAAGGCATTAATCTCATTCATGAGGGTTCCAACCACAAAAACTCATCGAATCCTGATCTCCTCCCAAAGAGCCCACCTCCTAATGTTATAAGGGAGTAAAGTTTCAAAACACAGAGTTTCAGGGACACAAACACCCAGTCCATAACAGGGAGCATTCACTCAATTGTGCCTCTATAATATGAAGTTCAAAGTACTTCAAATGAACTTAACCTTATTAGTCACTTATGTTCTTTAGGGAAAATGGAAAATCTCAGCAATTAAATTATCATTCTTTAGGAGGAGAATGTACTATTTAATCTTTCTTTGGATTTCTTTAAATTTTTGTTTTGTGCTCTGTACTTTAATTTTCCGATACTACAGACATTGCTCATCATTTGCTCCAACTTTGAAAAGGTCTTGTTTGTACATGTCAGCATAGACAGAATACTTTATCAATAGTTTTGCTATTTTTAATGCATTTGTACCTCTAGGACACAAACTCTAAAGTAATCTATGAATATTATAGGAAAATAATAAAATCAAAATATGATTTAGTTAATAGTATATTACCAAAATCTAGAGAAAGGAAATATGGTGTACAAATTCAATTATCATGACATACTTTTACATTTAAAAAATTACATCTATGGATTCTAATAGTTTCCAAATTACCCTTTGATGACAGACTTCAGAGAGTGAATCAGTTGGGTTTTAGTAGCAGTAGGCACTGCAATTCTGCGTTAATAGAAACAGTAAAGTGGTCCCTTCTTTTAACAACATCCTCTTCTTTTAACTTAGTGCTAAATAAACACAACTCCTGGAATAAAGACTTAATAGGGAAAAAAAGGGAAAACTTCCCGACAAATAATAGCAGCAGCATTTAAAGCACACGAAGAATTAAGATACATCTCTGCCACCAGATTAGTAATGAATACACAGGGGCCACTAATTTTTATTGTGCTTGCAGTAAAACAGACCACACAGGCCTTCTCTTCTGGCAGCTGTAAGTAGTGGTTTAAAACCCTCACATGGCTTGAGCACCTGTAATGACTTAGGATGTTCAGAGATGTCCAGAGGAAAATTTGCTCAGCATTTTCTTAGACATGCAGTTAAAAATAATTCCCTGACTGTTAGCTACTGTGACCCAGAAAACAGCTTCAGGCCCAAACACCAGAGTTGGTTTTTTTTTTTTCTCTACTCACCTATTATCTACATTAGATTTTTTTAATGTGACTCATCAATTACCTCTATATAAATTCATCCTCCAGACCTAATGATTGATATAAATGTTCCCCATCCATGATAACATAATTTACAGTACTAACTTCCTTTCATCTACAATTCTGCCTAGGTTTTTGACTTGTACTAAGATCCCATGCCACTTTAATTTTTCATACTGAATTCATTTCCAGAACTGTACCCCAGGATCCCCTCACAAGACATCTCGTTTTCAGGACAATCTGTAAACACTACGGCAATCTGTACGCCAACCTGATAGGAGGCTATGTTTATAGAGGCCCCAAGGAACTGCTGCCGCTGCCACTGAGGCTTCGGCTGCTGCTGCTGCTGCTGCAGGAAGAATCTCTCTTACTGTGTTGCTGCCCCCGTACTCGTGACAGTTCCTGCTAGCAGCTGTGTTTCGACTTATCTGGTACCAAACTAACTCAGATATGGCAGAAGTTACTCTTTTGTGGTGGTGTAGAGAGTTGTACAACCTTTCGTTTTCCGGGAACAGAGCAGAATCAAGATGTTTATATACAGGCAGAAAACCCTCCACATTTCCCCTTCCCAACCCCCAAATCCCCACGGTCGTTCTACTATCCAGCTGTGTCTATATTATGGTAGAAATTTGACAGTAAAGAATTTCGGAGGCGTCCCATGGATTCTGTGCATTTGCAACTTTTTTCCCCTATAGTTCAATTCTAAACCTGCTGGTTTTAAAAAACAGGCACGCCTTTAAAAATTGTTGGATCTAGGACCTATGTCATAGAAAAACCCATTGAAATAACTGGAAGGCACACATATGACATATTTAAGTGGGCATGAAATAGTTAAACAGCAAAGCCTGTCAAGGCAGCCAGTGAACAGCTTTTAAGCAAGGGCTGCTGATGTCATGGGGGGGTTGCTGATAGCAAAACACAGGAAGTAACAATAAAATAAATGACTTCTGAGTAGGGGGAGAGACTTTTTTTTAAGTAGTGCTCAGCCTGAACTTTGTTCCATTTCCCATCCCTAGAATCTAAGAGAATCTTCAAAACTTCCCCATTGCTGCTCCAAAAGAGAGATATTTATTTCTGAGGGGCTATAGAAGAACAGAACAAGTACCAAATGGGAGGCTAGTCCTATTTCCAGTATTAACGCAAATCCATACTGTAAAGAGATAGAAAGCAAATAGCTATAGCCATGAAAACGAGTACATAGAAGCTTGTGATTCAAACTCTGAACTTTGTCATGGCAGATAGAGTAAGAATTTTCCATAATTTGTCTATCAGCTCAGACACAAATAAGTGACCACACCTATATGGGCCACTGTGAGGTTGGGACATGAATCAATGGGACACCAGGTGATAACAGAAAAAACAAGTGGCCAGACCTGAACAAGGGCAGAGATGTTTTCCTAACCATATCTGCTGCTTCCCGTGGAAACGGTGAGAAGAAACACTGAGAGAATACAGAACTACAATAGAAATATTTCCAAATATTAGAGTTTGTTTTTCTATAGCTGTGCATAATTTAATGATTTAGTAAACACAATTATTTCATTCTATTGGCAGCATTTAATTGTTAAACTTTTTATCTTTTAGAGACTCTTTATAATATTTTCAACAATGCCATGTGACCATTTTTAAAGAGAGAAACTAACAAAATGTCCCAAATTAGGTTTTCAAACAAAGTTCTTATGTCCAGGTAAGCATATTAAACAAAATGATGCCTGACCTAGGCCTAAGCCCTGTGTGATATATCTTACATTATATTTTTATGCTAAGGACTAATATCTCATATTTACACATGCATGAGCTATGCTGCCTGACCAAACTGGACCATCAAAAATGACTATCATTTTATATTCTTTGTACAGAAATAAGATATTATCTAAGCCTATTACTTTTATTCACCACTGAGAGCTGCTAAGTTATCAGTTAAGGAAGCACAGCCCAAATACATAATTCAATTTTCTTTTCTTCAACAGAAAGAAATCCTCCCTGAAAAGAAAGTGCTTCTCCACTTTTTAAAAACTTTTTATGCAGAAATATTATCAAACTTGCCCAATTATTTCAAGAACGAAGAACTTTCATATTCACCCAGATTCTCGATTTTATTACATTTGTTCACGTCCTCCCTTCTTCTCTGCCTCTCTCCCTCGTGAGCTACTTGAGAATAAGTTGCACTGACCATGCCCTTTACCACAGCCAATGATCAAATCACAAAGCTTAACATTGATGCAATGTTATCTTCTAATATCTTAACCATATTTAAATTTCACCAATTTCTCCAACAAATCCTTTCAATAGCAAATTTTTCTTTGACCCAGGCTCTAATACAGGATCGTTCATTTCATTTGGTTGCATGTCCCTTCAGTCTTCTTTAATCTGAAACATTTCCTTGGCCATTCTTTATATTTCATGACACGGGTATTTTTGAAGCATACAGACAGACCACTTATTTTTATAATGTCCCTAAATTAGGAGTTATATGATGTTTCCTTGTGATCAAATTTAGATTTAGATTATGCATCTTTTTTGCACGATGTCAAAGTGTATAATGACAACACAGGTGACTTCTCAGATATCACATGGGGGCCATGGCACTAGCACAAATAACATTTTCTTCTAAAAAATTCCCTATATCCAAAGAGAAAATAAGCTAAAATCATCCCCTCTACTTTGACTGAAAATAATTTATACTATGTATTGTTTTATCTGTATATCTGTGTTTTAAATTTTTAAATTTATAATAAAGAATTGGAAAACTCTGCTTGATATCAAGGAAATGTCTGGCATCAAAAATCAAGTAAAAGAGATATCTAAAAGGAAGGAAGTCTTTTTATGTTTCAGAGTCTTATTTAAATGTATGGCTGGCTCTAATTTAAGCCTAATATTTTAGTATCCTAAATAACAGGCCTTTAGTGAGAAACAAGAGTGGTATTACTCGCCATTTCACTTACATGCTCATTCCTTAATCCATTCTTTCCTGTATTTTTTCGATCTCTTTATCATGCTTTCCTTTCTATCCTTATAGCCCTTCATTAGACAATCATTTAATCTATTTTTTATATTCCTATATTTCAAAGTCCTGAAGGTTAGATGCCAAAAACAATATTTCTCAAAAAACTGGTTTTTGTACCACTCCTGTGCCACTACCCTTGACCTGGACGTAAACCCCCCCCTTGGCCACTAGATGATTGGAAACATACACATACACACTTTAAAATTATCTAACTCATTCTTGCATTATTCACCTAAATAGTTGCAAGTTGATAAGTGTGCATTTTCTGTTATCATTTAGAAGACTCTGATGTGCCAGGATGTCCAGTGCCAATTAGAAGACTAGATGACTTTCTGAGAATAAGGTAAAAATCTCTTCATTGCTTGTCACCAGACAGGCCTATTAACTTTCTCCAACTTCCCTTTATTCAACCAACTCTATGTGATTATAGTATTTCAGAGAACTTGTTGGGGGGTGTTAAAGGAAAGAAAATATATAAAGGTACACTATAAACTGTAAGAAGCTAAAGAAATATAAACTTGTTTTTATTGCACTTTTCAACAAAAGATTTTCCTTTGAGTTTGCTTAAGGCCCAGACTCACATGAATGTTTATGTACTGGTTCTGAAGGTGACAGTTAAAAGGAAAAAACATAGTGTCTCAACTGGAATGGTAAAATTTAAAGATAGTAAAAGTATGTTAGATTTCTCTGTGTATATCCTAGGAGCTCTACGTCTGAAAGTGAAGATTTGCTTACCTCAGAGAAAAAGAAGAAGAAGAAAATGAAGAGCATTTAATATACCTATACATATCTATCTTTATATATAGAATATACATATATATATGTGTGTGTGTGTGTGTGTGTGTCTGTGTGTGTGTGTGTGTCTGTGTGTGTGTTTATGGAGAGATAGATGGTGGATGATGATAGAGAGATAGATAAAGGGCAAGGGAGAAATATTGATGGAGAGAAAGCTTTTCTTAGCTTTACTTATTGAATCTCCCTCAAAAAAGGAGAAAGAAGGAGGAGGAGAAGAAAGAGAAAAAGAGCACTATAAGAATATCCTGAGTCTGAAATTCTGACTAAACACACTCTGAGAATTTCTTATATGATGAACTCAACTTTAATGCTGCTTCTACAGTATACCTGATGACCCAGTGTGTTTTGAGGAATATTAAGTTGCACATGTTTTTCTTCCCTAGACAAAGAACCAAATGCCTTGTCTATGACTGGCTTTCCTTAATGCCACTATTGTTCAGGGATTCGCTCAGCTAGGGGACTAGCATGCGGATATTGAATACAAAGAGGCAGCAGGTTCCAAATGCAGCCTTCAAACGATGAGGCTGTCCCCGCACCCTGCATGGGATAGAATGAAACTGTTTTGTCCAAAATTAAAAAGCCTGACCTGAGGGTCCTTACAGGAGAAAAAGATTTCCTACAAGGTGACATCTGGATTCTTTCCTTGCTTCTCCCACTGCTGCTGTTTTCACCACCATTTTCTACATTCCCATTTCTTTGCTGCAACTCTCAAACTTTAAGTTTGAAAACATTTTATCTGGCCCCTTTGCACTAAACAGTTTGGGTAAAGGGGAAGCTTATGACTTCTCAAGTGAATATATATTTTAAAGGGTTTAAAGGCCTCATCATTTCTTCCAGAAATTTTAATAAGCATATAGAAATAGCCAGCTGGCTAATCCTGGGAATATCCCTCCTCCCTGTTCATTTTATAGAAAGATCCTGTGGTCAGGAAATATAAAGCTTTCAACACATTGACCACAGCTAGGATTATAGCCTCATATGGTAGACATTTTTCCCACTGCCTTTTTCTGGTTGTTGGCAATATCCAGCGGTCCTCTCATCAGTGTTGAAGTCACCTTCACCCTTCACTCACCGGGGAGAACTTCAAGATTGACTGCACTAATGAGGGAGTCTGGAATTGAGACATTACATGTAAATCCATCAGTGTGATTAAACTTAGCAAGCACACTGTGTGTGCTTGGTACTTTCAAAGAGCCTGGCTATTAAATGGCTTCATATTTTTATACCTTTTGGCACCCTCATAAAAGGACTTAAGGAAACAGAATTTTTCCTCCACTGCTACAGATGGACTAGGGCAAATCTATGCTAAGAAGCTATAAAATAATTTGAAATATCTCAGGTTCATTGATCATCAAGTCAGTAACTCTGCAGAATATTTTAAATGTATAAAAACATATAGTAAGAAGATTATTAGTGTATGTAAAAACAGATATATGGGGCAAAAGCTATTAAGTTGCAAATAAAGTAAAACCTCATTAATTCAGACTCACTTACATCTGAATTTCTGATCTAACAAAGGTCTGCCTGAGCAGAAGTTTGTCTTTACCATATCAATGAAGGAAAGACTTATTGAACAAATTACTGGGGTAAATAAAGATTATAGGGAGAGTACATAAACCATTTAAGAGAATACACTGTTTTTAGTATCCTCAAGAATTTAGGAGCACCCATTTACACACAAATAATTGATAGTACAATTACAAAGCAACCTTAGTACTCTTTAGAGTTCTAAAAGAATCTTTCATTACTACAGATCCACTTCTATATACTTGAAGAAAGTAAAATTGTATCCTTTTAAAATATAATATAGTTCAAAGTTCTCACAAATGTATGCACATCTTTGTACAGTTGATATAAATCAGTAAGTTGTTAAATATATACATCATATTATTTGTACATCAATATGCTATTAGGTTGGCCAAAAAGTTTGTATGTTTTTTTCCCATAAGATGGCTCTAGTGGCATGTAATTGTCTTTAAAGTTCATTCAAAATAACTTTTTTACATTATATTACAATAACTCTCATACCAGCACACGTTTAAAAAACTTATCAAAATTGGTGATTTTTTGTATAGCCATTTTAATAATGAAGATGGAAAAATATACAACATTTTTGACATATTATGCTTTATTATTTCAAGAAAGATAAAAACATGCAAAAAGGACTTGTGCAGTGTATGGAGAAGGTGTTCCGACTGATCAAACATGTCAAAAGTGGTTTGTGAAATTCTGTGCTGGAGATTTCTTGCTGGACGATGCTCCATGGTCTGGTAGACCAGTTGCAGTTGACAGTGAATAAATCCAGACATTAACTGAGAACAATTAACATTATACCACACAGGAGATAGCAGACATACTCAAAATATCCAAATTAATAAACTTATTGGTGAAAATGAAAACTGTGTCTTATTTTAGCTGGCCCCTCCCACATGGTCTGCCTCCTTGCCATGGGTTCTTAGTGGTCTGGTAGTTCTACTTGACTTTTTCTTAAATTCCTTGGTTGCCAGAGTTCCATGCAGTTTGATTTTCTGGCACTTCTGGTTGTTTATTGATTTTAGATTGGTTGTTATCCTCCTTTTGGTTATATAAGGAAGTGGAGAGTTTCTACCTATGCCTCCATCTTGGCTGGAACCCCCAAAACGTGTCTTTCATTTTAGAAAAAAAACTAAATAGACTTTCTGGCGAGCCCAATAGATTTGGTGTTTTTGCATTTCAAATACTATAACAAAATTTAGTTTTTCCATATTTCTATGGTATATAAAGATACATATTTACATTTGTAATGTAAGTATGGCACTATGGAACTGCAGAAAGAGCACACTTTAATCTGCTCTACCACCATCCTGCAAGGTGAGCTTGGATGTCATCCAGAGACTAGGTTTCCTCACCTGTAAAATCAAGAGAGGTGCTTTAGTACTCAACTTACATCTCAATCTTGTTGCAAGGATCAAGTTAAATGATATTATCTAAATAAATTAAAGTACTTCATAAAGTAAAATGCAAATAGTTTATAATTATTTTACCTATATAACAGATATTTATCCTTGACTTAGAAGGAAATATTGATGAGGCACACGATATTAAAATATCCAGGTATAAATTTCAAATTCCTTGTTACCTGAAAAATGTACTATGTCTTAGCACAGGGTGAAAGGAGAGTAAAGAAAATTGAAGCAATTGGCAAACACCCACTTATTCTACTTATCATCCATGTGCAGCAATAGGGATTGAAACCATAAGATATTATAGCAATTTGTAGAAACCTTTTGGAGTTTAAAAATTGTGTATGTAAGTGGGGTTTAAATAAAGTCCTCACAAAGGTACAGTGTTTAGAAAACACAAAGTGGCTCAATCTAAAGAGCAGATAAAACACAATGCGCAAACCAGGAGCTCCTACAACCTGCTCAACAACTATATTGATACCTCTTAGCTAGCTATCAGCTAACCCCAGGTGGAGTCACAAATTCAGGATCAAGTGAGACAGGATGACGGAAAAGTGAATGGAAGCCACACTACCAACCTTCCAGGACCAATCTGGAATTACAACTAACTTCTGGAGAAATCATCAGGAACAAACAACTGAAGAAGAGCAAGAGAGAAACCTTATAACCTGGGACAACAGAAGAATCAGCTTCAGCACTAACTGACTGTACCTGCACAACAGCGCACAAGACATGGTGGGTGGAGTGACCCTCAGTTAATAAGGTGGAGAAAAGGACCCACCAAAAAATGACCCAACAAGAATCAAAACCCAATTACATCCAGAAAGCCAACATAAATGGCATAAAAGACATCCCAAGAACATTAAGTTCAGGAGATTAAGAGGACTATACAATGGAATTTCACAGTTCTCCTACCTTAGAAGTTTACACCACAAATTCAGGGAGTCAAAGCAGTTTAAAAAGCAGAGGCAAACAAGAAAAGTCTCACAAATAATGGAAAGACAAAGAAACAACCCTCAAATGAAAGGAAAGTAGGAATCCTCTGAAAGAATATTAAATGAAATAGAGGCAAGTCAACTATTGAGATAGATAGATATTGAGTTCAAAACAGTGGTTATAAGGAAGCTCAGTGAGTTCGGTGAGAATTACCAAAACTACAGGGAAGGTACAAGGAACTTACCGTGAATTACACCAGCATGAAAAAAGACACAGAAACTACCAACAAGAGCCAAGAAGAAATAAAGAATACAATCTCTGAATGGAAGAACACAGTAAAAGGAATGAAAAACAGGCTAGCTGAAGCAGGAGATTAAATCAGCGAGCTAGAGAATAAAGTAGGGAAAAAACCCCAAAAAGAGCAAGAAAAGAAAAAAGACTCAGGAAGAAAAAGAAGGGGTTAAGGGAAATGCAGGATAACATATAACACAATAATATCTGTGTAAAAAAATAATAATATCTGTGTAATGAGGATACCAGAAGGAGAAGAGGAGCAAAGGATAGAAAACCTCTCTAATTTGATGAGAGAAAAAATCACACAAATCCAGGAAGCAAACAGGGTCCCAATCAAGAGGAACCCAAAAAGGCCTACTCCAAGACACATCACAACTAAAATGACAAAATTCGAAGACAAAGAGAGAATCTTAAAGGCATCAAGGGAGAAACAGGAAGTAACATATGAAGGAACTCAGATAAGGCTAGCAGCTGACTTCTCAATAAAAATACTACAAGCCAGAAGAGAATAGCAGGATATATTCCAAGTAATAAAAACCAAAGACTAGTCTGAAACCTAGACTAGTCTATCCAGCAAGGCTCTCAATTAAAATGTAAGGTGAAATAAGGAGTTTTCCATACAAAAGAAAGCTAAAAGAATACACCTTCACCAAACGAGCACTGCAAGACACACTAAAGGGACTTCTTTAAAAAAACTAAGAAAAAGAGTGAGAGAGAGAGGAACATAGGTACAAAGGGGAAAAATGGCAATGAATAAGATCTAACAAAAATAACCTTAAATGTAAGTGGATTAAATGCTCCAATCAAAAGACATGTGGTAGCTGAATGGATAAGAAAATGTATTCTGCAAATATGCTACCTATAAGAGACCCACTTCAAAACAAAAGACTGCAGACTAAAAGTCAAGGGTTGGAAAAAAATATTCCAAGCAAATGGACATGGAAAAAAAGCCAAGGAGCAATATGTATATCAGAAAAAATAAACTTCAAAACAAAGGCCATAAGAAGAAACACAGAAGTACACTTCATAATTCTCAAGGGAAGTATCCATCAAGAACACATAAACATTGTAAACATATATGCACCCAACATTGGAGCACCCGCATATATAGGGAAAATCTTGGAGGACTTCAAGAAAGACATAGATAGCAACACACTTAAACTAGGGGATTTAATATCACACTGTCAAAAATGGATAGATATTCCAAATAAAATAGCAACAAGGATATTGTGGCATTGAACAACACCCTAGACCAAATGGACTTAACTGATATATGTAAAATCTTTCATCCCAAAGAAGGAAAATACACATTCTTGTCATATGCACATGGAACATTTTCAAAGATAGACCACATGATAGGACACAAAGGAAGAAAGTTTAAATCATGTCAAGCATTTTCTCAGAAGACAAGCACCTGAAACTAGAAATCAATCTTATGGAGAAAACTAAAAAAACAGTCAAATTCATGGAGATTGAACAGCGTGCTATCAAACAGGGACTGGATTATGAATGAGATCAAGGAATAAATCAAAAAGTTTCTGGAAACAAATGAAAACGAACTCACAACAGTCCAAAACTTCTGAGACACAGTGAAAGCAGTTCTGAGAAGGAAGTTCATAGCAATACAAGCCTACCTAAAAAAGATAGAAACATTTCAAATAAACAGCCAAACCCTACATCTACAAGAACTGAAAGAACAACAACAAGCAAATCCCAGAGTGAGTAGAAGGAAGAAAATAACCAAGATTAAAGCAAAATTAAATAACACAGAGACTAAAAGAACAATTCTAAGGATCAATAAATTTAGGAGCTATTTCTTTTTAAAGACAAACAAAATCAACAAGCCTTCAACCAGGCTCATCAAGAAAAAAAGAGAGATGACCCAAATAAACAAAATCAGAAATCAAAAAGGAGAAATTACAGCTGATACTACAGAAATACAAAGGATTGTAAGAAATTACTATGAACAAATATACACCAAGAAATTCGAAAACCTGGGTGAAATGGACAAATTTCTAGAAACATATAATCTTCCAAAACTGAATCAAGAAGTAGCAGAAAGCCTGAACAGACCAATAACAGCTGGTGAAATCAAAGCAGTAATCAAAAAATCCTATCAGCACACAAAAGCCCTGGACTGGATCATTTTACAGAAGAATTTTACAAAACATTTAAGGAAGAGCTAACCCCCATCCTTCTCAAACTATTCAAAAAATCCAAGATGAGGAAAGACTCCCAAACTTTTTTTATGAGGCCAGCAACAACCTAATCCCAAAATCAGATAAAGAAACAACAAAAAAAGAAAACTACAGGCCAATATCATTGATGAACATAGACACTAAAATCCTCAACAGAATATTGGCAAACTGCACACAGCAATACATTAAGAAGATCATACACCATGATCAAGTAGAATTGATCCCAGGGGTGCAAAAATGGTACAATATTTGCAAATCAATAAATGTAATATACCACATTTAAAAAAGGAAAGACAAAAACCATATGATCACATCAATAGACGATAAATCATTTAATAAGCACAGCACTCATTCATGATAAAAACACTCAGCAAAGTGGGAACAGAGTGAGCATACCTCAACATAATAAAGGCCATATTGAGAAATCTACAGGCAACATCGTACTCAGTGGGCAAAAACCAAAAGCTTCCCCACCCATTAAGTTAGGAACAAGATGAAGATGTCTGCTTTCACCACTTGTATTCAACCTAGTATTGGAAGTCCTAGCCACAGTGATCAGACAAGCAAAAGAAATAAAAGACATTCAAATTAGAAAGGAGGAAGCAAAATTGTCATCGTTTGCAAATGACATGATAGTGTATGTAGAAAATTTTATAGATGCCACCCAAAAGCTACTCAAGCTAATAAGCGAATTTGGCAAAACAGCCAGATACAAAGTCAATATTTAGAAATTGAAGGCATTTTTTGTACACCAGAAATGAAATATCAGAAAATGATATTGGGAGGGAGGATTCCATTTGATAGAGCAACCGGAAAAATAAAAGTACCTTGGAATAAGCCTGACCAAGAAGGTAAAAGACATGTACTCAGAAAACTGCACAACTCTGAAGAAAAAAAATGAGTGGATTAAAAAGAGAAACAAACTGTGGTACATTTACACAGTGGAATACTACACAGCAGAAAGAAAGATGGAGCTCCTTTGCATCAGCATGAATGGAACTGGAAAGCATTATTCTAAGTGCAATAAGCCAAATGGTGAAAGACAAATACCACCTGGATTATCCTGGATGGATAAAAGATTTATATATAAGTCATGACACCATAAAAGTCCTAGAGGAGAATACAAGCGGGAAAATCTCAGATATTTCATGCAGAGATATTTTCACCAATATGTCCCCTAGAGCAAGGGGCATGAAAGAATAAACAAATGGGACTCTGTCAAAATAAAAGACTTCTTCATGACTAAAGAAAACATCAGCAAAATGAAAAGAAAATCAACTGTATGGAAAAATATATTTGCAAATGATACCTCAGACAAGGGTTTGATCTCCAAAATATAAAAAGAACCCACATGACTCTAGGAAGAAAAACAACCCAATTTAAAAATGAGCAAAGGACCTGAAGAGACACTTCTCTTCAGGGCATAGGGAGGGCCCAGAGACATATGAAAGGATGCTCAGCATCACTAGTCATTAGAGAGATATAAATTAAAACTGCAATGAGATACCACTTCACACTAGTCAGAATCGCCATCATAAACAAATCCACAAACAAGTGCTGATGACATTGTGGAGAAAAGGGAACCTTAATACACTGTTGATGGTAATGCAGACTGGTGAAGCCACTGTGGAAAACAGAATGGAATTTCAAATCTCAGAAAACTAAAAATGTAACTGCCTTTTGACCTGGAAGTTCAACACTGGGATTATACCCTAAGAATCCTGAAACACCAATTCAAAAGAACCTATGCACCCCATGTTCATAGCAGCACAATTTACAACAGCCAAGTGCTGGAAGCAACCTAAAGGCCCATCAGTAAGTGCGTAGATCCCAAAACTGTAGTACATTTACACAGCGGAATTCTATGCAACAGAAAGAAAGGAGCTCCTACCCTTCGCAACAGCATGGATGGATCAAATACCATATGATCTCACCCATAAGTGGAGCCTAATCAACACAACAAACAAGCAAGCAAAATATAACCAGAAACATTGAAATAAAGAACAAACTGCCCTGGCTGGTGTGGCCAGTGGATTGAGTAATGGCCTGCAAACCAAATGGTTGCTGGTTCAATTCCCAGTCATGGCCCATGCCTGAGTTGTGGGCCAGGTCCCCAGTTGGCGGCACTTGAGAAGCAACCACACATCGATGTTTCTCTCCCTCTTTCTTCCTCCCTTTCTCTCTCTTTAAAAATAAATAACATCTTAAAAAATAAAAAAAGAACACACTGACAGTAACCAGAAGGGGGATGGGAGAAGGTAACAGGGGAAAACGAGGAAGGGCCATCAAGGAACATGTATAAAGGACACAAGAACAAAACCAAAAAGGAGTAGAGTTGAGGGTGAGAGATGGCAATGGGTGGGGTGGGGGGAGTGGTCAGGGGAAAATGGAGGCAACCGTACTTGAACAACAGGAAAGAGAAAGAAAAAAACAAATTCAGGATCAACATACTTGCCTTCGAGGATAAAGTACTATAAATTTCACAAGGTAAGAAAAAAAGCAAGTCTTTCTTGTTACTCATGTAGCCCCAGATTCTACAACTTATTAACTGCTCAGTAAGAATCTACTAAATAAAAGAGCAACTACTATGTGCCACATTTATGTAACTTGATTAAGATGATCTTTTAGGCTTAGTGTTTATAATATGAGGTGACCAAAAGAAGACTTATACTAGGACAATGGGGCAAGTGCCATATAGTGAAGAAGGCGCTCTGAAACCATAAAATATTGATTTGTTATTCCAATGGTACATTACAACCACCTGGAGATCTTTTGAAGCAGTGCCAGTGTCTCAGATCTAACAAACCAGAGGATGGGGCGTGGACATCAGTATTTTTTAAACTCCCTCTAGGTGACTTTACTGTGCATCTAGTATTGAGAATCATGACAAGAGAAGTTTTTTAAAAAGTAATAACAGGAGGTAAAGGAGTTAGGAAAGAAATTTCTCCCAGATAAAATGATATTTATACTAAGCCTGTTTATCCGTAGGATCCATCGAGCCCAGAAAAATGCTAAGATTTCTTCCCCTTCCCAATTTACAACAGATTATCTCCTCTCCAGGGACTATAAGGACCAGTTCCCCTCACAAAATGTTCTTCCAGACCCTTTGAAGTTTCTAAGTCCCAAGAACTTAAAGAGGCCTCAGAGAGTCTTAGGAGTCCCAAATCACATTTCACTGGAGAGTGACATTCAGTATCTCAATGTGAAGCAAGGCTGGAAGAAAGGCGAGAACTAGGACCTTGTGAATCTCAAGTGGATGAACTGCTTTATATTGGCTAATTTTCTTCACTTTGGGAGTTTTTCACATGTAGTCACACTCAAGAGTGTGTGGTTTCATGATTGAATGAAGACTGGCATGATCTGAGAAGACATTATCTTCATCTTTTTCATTAAGTTTCAATCATGACCACAGTTATGGTAACTTACACTCTTTAAAAAAAATAATAAGTAAACAACCTGGTATACAATTTTAGGAAAGAAAATGATGGGGTTCTGGAGTTCCAGCCAAGATGGAGGAGTAGGTAGAAATTCTTCACTTCCTCACACAACCAAATGGTGGATAACAATCAATCTAAAATAATGAACAACCAGAAGTGCCAGAAAAATCAAACTACATGGAACTCCGACAACCAAGGAATTAAAGAAACAGTCCACCAGACCAACCAGAACAGTAAGGAGACAGATGGAGAAAACCCGAGGGGAGACAGTGGACCGTGGAGGCAGGGCTGGTTGTGGCAAGGCTGTGGGCTGTGAGGGAGGGGCTGACTTAAGGGGAAACTGAGATTCAGAGCTGACTGTGGGCTACAGTAGTTGCCTCGGTGGGAGAAACTCCCAGTCTCAGAAGAGTTCATTGGAAAGTGGGCTAGAGCCCAGCAGGCAAGCTGCACTGTTCCCTCTCTGGCCCCTCCCCCACAGGCCGTGCAGCAGCACAGCAGCACAGCAAGGACAGCTGCCCTGTGCAGGTGAATGCCTACGTCCCTGCCCCCTTACAATTTATTAGGGGCACCACACAAAGAAATAGGGCCAAAATGAAAGAACAGAGGGAAGCCTCAGAAAGAGAGCTGAGCCATGAGGAGATAGCCAACCTATCTGATGGAGAATTTAAAGCCCTGGTAGTCAAAATGCTCACAGAACTGATTGAGCTTGGTTGGAAAAATGAAAAAACAAATGAGAGATACCCAAAGTGAAATAAAGCAAAGTATTCAGGGAACCAACAGTGACAAGAAGGAAAACAGGACTCAAATCAATGATTTGGAACAAAAGAAAGAAAGAAAGATCCAACCAGAACAGAATGAAGAAACAAGAATTCAAAAAAATGAAGAGAGACCTTTGAACCATTGGGACAACTAGAAACATTTCAATATCCAAATTACAGGGGTGCCAGAAGGAGAAGAACAACAGCAAGAAATTGAAAACTTATTTGAACAAATAATGAAGGAAAACTTGCCCAGTCTGTGAAGGAAATAGACTTCCAGGAAGCCCAGAGAGTCCCAAAAGAGTTGGACCCAAAGAAGCACACACCAAGACACATCATTATCAAGTTACCTAAGATTAAAGACAAAAAGAGAATCTTAAAAGCAGCAAGAATAAAGGAAAGAGTTACCTACAAAGGAGTGTCCTTAAGATTATCAGCTGATTTCTCAAAAGAAACCTTGCAGGCAACAACAGGTTGGAAAGAAGTATTTGAAGTCCTGAAAGGCAAGGACCTACATCCAAGATTACTTTATCCAGCAAAGCTATCATTTAGAATGGAAGAGTGCTTCCAAGATGAAGTGCTTTCAAGATAAGGTCAAGTTAAAGGAGTTCATCATCACCAAGCCCTTATTACATGAAAAGTTAAAGGGACTTGTCTAAGAAAAGGAAGATAAAAAACATGAACAGTAAAATGACAACAAACTCACAGCTATCAATAACTGAACCTAAAAAAAGGGGGAAAAAGCAATGAAAACAAAAACTAAGCAAACAATAGAACAGGAACAGAATCAGAGAAATGGAGATCACATGAAGGGTTTTCAGTGGGGAGGAGGAGGGAGGGAAGAAGAAGCATAACTGGTAGGCATTAAATAGATGGGAAGAGATCAAAATGGTATAGGAAACAGAGGACTCAAAGAACTTATATGGATGACCCATGGACATGAAACAAGGGGGCGTGGATGCTGGAGAGTTGGGGGTGCAGGATGGAGGAGGGATAAAGGGAGAAAAATTGAGAAACCGTAATAGCATAATCAATAAAATATACTTTAAAAAGAAAATGATGGAGTTCTTTATTTTATTATCCTGACCTTCCAATCCCAGATAAGTTGGAGGAATAATTTTCATCCTATTATAATTAATGCCAAAAATGTTGATACCAAAAAGTACTTATTGTGCCCTGACCAGTGTGGCTCAGGTAGTTAGGCACCATCCTGCAAAGCAAAAGGTAGTCAGTTCAATTCCCAGTTAGGGCACATGCCTGGGTTGTGGGATCAGTCCCCAGTAGAGGCATCTTTGAGAGGCAACCAAAGGATGTTTCCCTCTTGCACCAATGTTTCTCTCCCTTTCTTTTTTTCTCCCTCCCTCCCTGCTCTCTAAAACAATTAACTAATTAATTTTTAGAAAGTATCCATTGTAATGGATCTCCTTTTAAAAATACTGTGCTTCAGTCCTATAGCATCAGGAGTTTTTAAGGCCTCTTCTTAAAACCACTGAAAGCCATATAGAAAAATATTTGACTTTAGTACCTAGAATAAAAACCAAAGCACTGAGCTCTTTTATAAAGGAAAGAGCACCCTGGAACTGAAGTTCTGATTGCAGTTCTTCCGGGAGCTACATGGGTAAGGTTGAACGGGCCATTCTCTAGCACCTGTAAAGTGAAGTAGTCAGGTTGATCACGTTAAAAGAGCATTTTCCACACTAACAACCTGTTCTACGTTACATTCAACATATCGAAAATTTCCAAATGCATTCAAGGCAGACAGAAAATATCCTGAGGTAAGAATAAGCCAAGCCTCCCCCTAATGCTTTCAACCTTTGTTTACAGGTTCCAATACTGAAAACCACTTGAAGTTTGATCTCACTACCACCACCTTCGGATAGGGCCTTTAATGTGTCACTCTAAATCTCTCAGCACCAAGGCAGTTCTATCCTGACCAAGTTCTAAAGAATCCTGGAAGTTTTTTTACGTATATAATACACACTTACATTTATAATATATAGACTTACAACTTTTTATGAGCATGGGAAGCCTGTATGAACTTTACTAGTCCATAGAGACTTTTTCCTGCACAGCTATTGCTCATCTAAATACAGGAGCCCTAGCTCAGTTCTCTGCAAAAAATAAGGCTGTCCATGGGTAAAACGAAGGGGGCAGCTAGGTGGAAGCAACATACAGAAATGGCTATCGTTGCTGTTTCAGGTCTCGTCTCATCATACTCATTTGAGGATGATAAATCAATTAATAAAAAGGACGCATGAATAGAACGACAGGACAGGTCAGTCCTAAAGACAGTTATACTTTCAGGCCCATCATCAATGGATCCAACAAGTGTGTTTAATTCAACTGTACACTTACAGACCTAACAGATCCTGAAAAAACTTGTGACCACGCTTGCCTGTGTAAACTCAAAAGAATGTGCTTCTGGGGTGGCATCAACTCCTCTCTCTACCCCTGTATATTTCACGGGCCCTTCTCTCATAGTAACAAGGTTGTGGGCATTAGTTGCAGGATCCCTAAGCCCCTCGCTACATGCCCTTTGTGGTGAGGGGCTTAAGGATCCAAAAATGTGTCCAAAACCAGGTGGATAGAAAAGGAATTTAACATGCATTTGATTAGCACCACAAATTATATTATTAAACGAACCCAGGGTATGAATGATGGCAGGTCCAAAGGAGAATTAAAATCACCCAAATCTTCCTCATAGCTGAGAAGAACCACAAAGGACCTAACTGATTGTAAGATTAGAAATTACATTTTAAATTTCCCATCTGGAGGCATGTTTGTTTCTTGCTGTGTAAGTTTGCTCCTGAGTTCTTCAATGGTCTGTTTTGAAAGGATGAGGCTCACTGAAACAAATGCCTCTATCTTAGGACTTAAAAAAAAAATCACTGAAAACAATGTAGGATATAAATGTCTGTGCCCACAGCCAAGATAAAAAATGCAAAGTCTGGGCCACCTTGCCTTTAATTTTCTAACTGCTGTTTTGTAAGGCTGTGTCATGCTTCTCAGTTCAAACACGCTTTGGCTCTTTATTATTCATGGACCTTTTTCTCAGTCAGTGGTGTTGAATAATAAAACAGCCCAGGATCAAATGGGCCAATTCTCCACGCCTGACACCAACTGCTACTGTTCGCTGGGCTCTGCCAAGCGTTGCCTCTGATAATGAGTGGGATTTGGTTAAACAGTAAATTAATGAATAATGAAATATCCAGGTTGATCAGTTAGAGAGCACGCTTGCTTTGCCCTGGGCTAAACGCTCGGGGCAGACATTACTCTCAAACGGCACTTGCCTGGCTGCTGGTCTGGATAACTATTTTACAGCCTATTGCTTGACAGAATGCTGGGGAGGGGGGAATCCGTGGGGGAGAGAAAAAGAAGGACAGAGTTATTAACAGGGAAAAAAAGAAAGGAAGAATAACCTAGTTATCACCTTGTAGGTTTCTAAACTGCATATGGAAGAACAAAGTCACAAATATGGTCTAGAGCAGTCAGGATTCCGAAATTTCTAACACATGTTCAACATCAAGGAGAAATGATGAATGAAAATAGTCTTCTGCCTGTGCCTATGCACATATGTGATTAAGTGTAGGACAATTCAACCGCAAACTCATGTTTCCACATAGATGTTAGAGCGACGACATGCACGGAAGCCATTGGTGTCCAGCTGACGGGAAAACACTACTCTCAATTTCAAGTTTCATCCTCTGGTTCTTAGACAGACCCCTTCTACAAATTCAAGGAGATTAAAAATAGGATGAGTTTTCCAAATCATCATTGCAATTGAGATTCTAAGAGATAGTTACATGGATATAGACATAGACATAGATACGGTTTCATTTTTTCAACTTTAACATCACCTAAGAATTTTACATTGTTAGGTAGTTTCACTCACACACAGTTTGGCTCGTTTAAGATCAGCTGTACATCCTCTACAAGAAGCAAGCTTTAGGTCATAAAAAATCGACAGCAAAGTACCGTGAGGACAACATACACTAACAAAACAAGTTATTTCACTCTTGACATTTATTCTGGAGACACATTTCTCTAAATGGTTATCTCTGGACTCTCTACTTCTTTCTGAACTTCAAATGGCATCAAGATTGGTGGGTTTCACAGTTTTATACCCTGGAACCTGAAATATTTTTCAATAAATTGATTAACGTGTAGTGAGTGTGTGTGTTTGGCAAGTGGTCTGGGTCTCCTTTGCTTTTTGTTTGTTCTTAGGTGGAAGAGAGAGAAGAGCCTTCACAAAAGTGAGGGGAGAGTGAGAATGTATTCAGGCACCGAATTTAGCAGTCTTCACTGCTGGAAGTAAACATAACAAGGCTGGAGTGAGGTAGACATTGTCTTCTGTTCCCGGTATAGACGTGGCAAATGATCGGAGTCTAAAACAATTGCCCACAATCTAATAAGGAAAGGAGCAAGACAAAGTACCTGTAGCTCCAGCTCCCATCATTCCCACCTGCTGTTCCCCAGGGCCTGCCAAGTGGCTGTTGTGCCCTCCATTTCATTGTGTAAAACAGCACCATACACAAAGTTTTTACTTCTCCATACTGGCACCCAAACTGCTTTCCTGCAAGGAAAAAAATAAAACACTCCAATGGTCTTTATTACTTTCATACATTGGCCACCAAACGCACATGTTCACTATTGAGGGTTAAAGGAAGGGGAAAAGGTCACAGGGACCCAGATCAGCTTGATTCTTCTTTGGATTAGTTGGCCCCTTTGTCTTGAATGGTCCTTATCTTTGAAGAAGAAAATAATATTTAGATTGAACATAGAAGTGAATAAATCCCTGTGGGTCCATTTTTGGGGTAGGGCTCCTGCCTGGGCAACCATCCATTAAAAAAGGGAACTGTGCTCTGCCTCAAATCTTGGAGGTCTCCTAACTTTAAGAATCTCTGGCCAAAATAATTCTATCTAGAAAGCAAGGGTGCTAATATCCAAGAAATGAAAAAAAAATCTTTTCTTCCTTCCTTAACACATAGGACTCTCATGACAAGGAAACTTCAGGAGTGCATGTGGCTTGGTTGTGGTGTGTTGGGATGCTCCCAGATTGTGACAGTGTTGTGTGTATGTGTGTCAACAGCACTAACGACAAGCCCCACCAAAAAAGTTCTCTCAACTACTTTCCTGGCAGAATCATTTACCCAGAAGGGTAACATATACACAAAATTCATCTCGGTCTGATGTTGATATCAGTATATCAAAATCAGTGCTAGCACTTTTGGAAGGGGGGCGGGGGATGAGGGGTGGCTGGCTAATAGGTCACTGAGCTTTGATTCGGTTTTGTGCTTGTTTTGTCTGTACTGAGTGGGCGTTCTCCAACCATTTAGTACCACCCTTCCTGCCCCTTTCCAAGCCTAGAACTGTCAACAGTTTAGCAGAAAAATCCACCTCGGTGTATAAACTATCAAAAATCCAATTTCCTTGGAATCTTGGAGTACAGTCGCACTCACTTTGCCCACTTGAACAGCCACAGTCTTTACTGGTAATTGGGTGTTTCCCAGCTGCCTGCCTCTAATTGCACATCCTGATTCAGAGTTCTGGAGCTCAGAAGTAACTGGGCTGACCTGACCCTCCACCTCAGTCTACATATGCAGGTCTGATTTGGGTCCTAATTTCCACCCCTGAAAGACTTGCAAGCCCAGTCCGTCAAGCTCCCTTTCCCACAACTCTGTATCCTGCTGCTCAGGTGCCTCCTTTTCTCCAGCCATTTGATAAACGTGCATTTGGCCGTTCCATGGGACAGACTCTAACCTCCCTAAAATATCCTACTCACATATGTCATGACCACGCCTCCCTCCCAGTTAAGTGCATTGGCTAATGACATCTGACAGCCACATCCTTGAAATGTTTGCAATATCTCCTAGAGCAGGCACGTCCAGCACGTTAACTGGTGGTCGAGTCACACATGACTGCCGGAGCTACCCTCCGTGCTGCCTGGGCACGTCACGCTTTGCTAAGTCCACCGGCTATTCTGCTGCTTTAATTTTTTTAAAGAACATTTTTATGCAGAGGCCTCTCCTGGAAGCAGGTGCGACCCCTTTTTGGGTTTGGACCTCTCTGACCAGAGTTACCGCTCCAGAAGGCTGCAGCCCTTGGAAGAGAAGAAAAAGGTGGGGGGTACAAGTAGGGTGGGAAGGAACCAATAGATTTCAAACAAGTAGCAAAAAGTCGCGGCCTGACCCTGCTAGCTTCTGACCAACGTGGAACGTGCTGAACTTGTGTGACAAACCTGCTTCCTCACTCTCAGCATAAACAGCTTGCCTTCATGGCAGTGGTTTGCAACTCTGGGCCGTGACCCCAGACCTCATGGCAGAAACCCTGTGGGGAGGGCAGGAGGCGCCCCGGGCGCCGCGGCGCGTGCGCGCGCCCGCGCAGGCGCGCGTGGGCGGGCGCTTGTTGAACCCTGCCCTGCCACCCCCAGAAGGAGCCCAGAAGCGGGCAGCGGCCCCGCGTGGGTGTGCTCCGCGCTGGCTGGGGCGGGGCAGTGGTGGTGCATGCGATCCCAGACACCGTGCCAGAGTGTGAGTGTGACCTTGCGCAGCCGTCAACGCAAGGCTGTTGGTAGCTGCCTTTGGAAAAAGTGAGGCAAAGGCGGTGGGACTGCGCTAACCTGTGACCTGAGAAAGGGGCAAGGAGGGTCTCAAGCAGAGAAAGTGGGCCCGGGTAGACATTTAACTGACCTCATCCTAAGAAAGCTTTGAGGTTTATGAGACCTGTTTTTAAAATAGTGGCTGCCAAGGAAATGAAAAAGTTCACCTTAAGGTATGGAGAAAGCATAGTTGCAAGAAACCTGTGTCTGACGGTGCACACATCAACGCGGAGACTGTGATGGGGAATGTGGACAACGTGAGTTTGTGATAGAAACAAGGAAACAAAGAAGGAAAAATGAGTTTTCCTCTTTTGACTTTGCCCCACCCCCTCGCCTTGCAATTCCTCCCTTCCCCAGGAGCCCACGATTTCCACGGGGAAGCTGGGGAGGAGTGAGCACTTCCTGTCACTGGTCGGTCCGCCAGGGTCTTCCCTAAGTTAAATGAGACTCATTGGAGTGCGAAGGAATACATGTAAATAAACAACTTGGAAGATTTATTGGAAGGCGCTCAGTTTTATAGGACTGTATTTATAGAGCCAGGGCTGGCTCACTTATAAATAGATTAATGGGAAACTAAAATTAATGGACTTGTGAGCTGCACGTTTAATTTCTGAGGCTTCAACATGACAGACAACCTCCCTGGAAGTCCAAGCTTGGAAGGCAGATTGTGTCGGGGAGTCGAGAGGCCCCTCAAGAAGGTACAGGTCCCTTCGGGCCGGCATTTCTCTGGTGGCTCTAAGCTCAAGTTGCCCCGGGGTCCCTAGGAAGAGACCCCACGGGGCTGTTATTTGCAAGTGAAGAAAAAGAATGTGGCCTCATAAAGAAATAATAGGGTCTTCCTCCTAGCATTGTTTTTAATCAGGGCCCTTAAGCCGCTAATACTGGCATGCGAGCTCCCGGAGCCCTGTAGACCAGCTCACCAGTCAGGGGAGGCAGCAACACCTCCTCCAAGGTCACCTAGTGTCCTTGCGCTGGGCCCGTGGTCAGGGTCCCTGGCCTAGCTGTTCCAACTGCGGCTCTTTCTTCACGCCCCTGCTGCCTGGTAAGACAGTGACAAAGAGACCAAGGAGCTGGGACAGGCAGCCCAGGGCCATTTTGTTGTCTTCAGGCTTCCCTACCGATTTCCCATTTTTTCCTTTCAGCCCTTTTCTCCAGTTCTCTCCCACCCCCACCCCCACATTCAGACCCTTCAGGACCTTGAGTTTTATCTAGTAATGGTGATTGGATCCTCTGCTTATCCAGTGGTGGTGGGAAGGGGGCAGTCTGTAAGTTACCTGTGGGATAATAGATGGCAGGTCTGTTTCTCCAGAGTTAAAGTAACCCTCCTGTAGAAAAATTTGCCATGGGACATGGAAATTACTCACCATTGCTCTGGGTAATCCCAGTGGTAACCAAACCCTCACTCTCCAAAGAGCAAATGAAAAGGACACTCAATATAATACAGCTGAGTCCGAGACAAATACTTATACCTATTTCTTTCTAGATAAATGGATTGCACGCCCTCTTAATTAGACTTCCCTTGGCTTTCTTTCCTTCCTTTTACTTGCTTTCCTTTTAGGGGAGATGAGGGGAGTTCTCTCTGACTCAATCACTTACAGTTCTAGCTCTGATATGCGCCCCCTTTTTAATTAATAAGGAAGCCATGAAATGGGAAATCTCACATAAAGCAAATTACATTGTCCCTTCTGTATTTCCCGACAGGGAAGTCCAATTGGGATTGATTACCTGAAAAACAGAAAATTGGTATAGAAAGCATCTTGTTAGGTAACTGTGCATCCACAATATGTTGAGTACTCTCATAATCTGGGGTTATCAAGATTTAACTTTGCCGATTGTGTTCAACTGAATATACATATTGCTGTTTCTGCTTTTTATAAACTAGCTAATGTTGATGTTGGAAAGGACCTAAGGAGGCCCACATTTTATAGATAATGATATTGAGTTACAAGAAGACAGAATGACTCGTCCAAACCATGTAACATCTTGGACAACTTTATTTTCCTAGCCTCAGGGAAGACACCCAGGCCTTGGGATAAAATACAGATTGAGATGATGATCACTGCAGCCCGTTAACCCCATTGGGAAAAGCTCTGGCTTCTCTAAGCAGCCTCTGCGCCTAAGCTGAGAGCCAGCCTCCTAAGACAGCCATGCCATTCCTCTTCTGGGTCAAGGGAGCTTTTCCTCACTTGTTTGTGGAGGGCCTTGCCCTGCTGGTGAGGTCAGGGTTGGGTTCAATCCTGAAGTGAGCCAGTTGGCTCCTCCAGATTCCAAGGTTTGAAGTGCAGCATCTCTCCTGAACCATCTCCTTTAAGGAACCAACCCTGTGCCAGAACACTGTACTGCTAGCCGTGGGGAGGGGAGCATGAGCTTTGGCCTGCATGCAGAGCCCTTCAGTTACTGGGACATGTGACTAAATTTACTTACTGGGAAGTAAATTTGATGCCTCATTTCTCAAAAGGGCAAAATAAAACAACTGATAAACATGAGCTTTTATTGTGAATCTGGTTAGAAATAAGACAGTCCAGATTTTTTTTTTAATTTTTAAAAACACCTAGTGAAAACAAAAGTGTCCATTTTTCTGAGAAGCAAAATTTATTTATGATGTAATAAAAACATTGTCTATGTTTCGATGAGGGGGAACAAAAAGAAAAAACTTCTTGGCTATAGGTGTTATTTTCTGCTTGTAGAATTAAACAATATCCATATACCCATATTTAAGAAACTGAAGATGAAAACGCAACAAAAACACAACGATCTTTTATTTATGTAAATCAGATCAACACTGGACAATAAACCAATTTCTACCCATTACCATAACAGTTTGTCTATAAAGAACAGAAAAATTCAGATAGCATTCTATCTAGGGTCAAGCGTTTTTTGTTTTTTTTTTACCACCCATTCACAGAGGTATAGATTCACAGATAAATAATCCCAAACTACTTGCTCGCCATATTTACACATTCCCATTAAATTAAGCATAAATAAATATATACAAACTTAACATGGATACCTTCCAGAACTCTTCTCCCGAAGAGTCAATAGATTGATATTTCTTGATTGTGTGGCAAAACAATGTTAGTGAACTAGAGACCAACTCAACAGAGGAGTCAATTTTGGTATTTAAAGAATAGTTTTCAGTCCACTTAAAAATGAATTTTTATATTTTTTCTTCTTTCTTGTTCCCCCCCCCCCGACAATTTAACAGACATTGGCACAGGAGGGGAAAACACAATTTGGGTTCTTGAGGCAACATCAGATGGTTTAGGTTATTTCCTTTCCATATAATGTGCTGTGCATACAGCGTATCAGATGTGATGACAAATTCTCTATAAACGCTCTAAGTAAGAATGTGTTGCCCTTTTAAGTAAGGCTTTGAACTGGAGGAACAGTGTGTAGGTAAGTTCAGGGTTTCAGGGTTTCCATTGGACTAAAGTTTTCTTAGGATATGAAATAATTGCTTGAGAGAAAGCATTGTCCTCGGCCAAAGAAAATAAAAGAGTCCAGTCTTTGAAAAGCCTCCTAGGTTCTTTATGTGGGGGTGAAAAAAAGCTAAGGATGTGTAACCTGACAGGAGGAGAGAAAATGCAAGATAATTGGGGCGAGGCAGGGGTGGGTACCTTCCCAGTTTGGGGGAGAAGTTCAAGATCACTTTAATACAGAATCCTCACCCAGGATCGCCTTTTTTTTTTTTTTTTTTTTTTGGCGGAGCTAGGGTGGGGAGCTCCTGGGGAGATGCCCAGTTCCTGCAGGAAGAGGCAGTGGTGGGCACAGAATGGTCAGAAGACCTGCAGAACGTCCAGAGGAACTTGCGAAGTAGAATGTGTGAGAGCAGCGCTGCCACATCTGGACTCCTTTCTACCTTGAGCCATTTTGGTTTGGGACCGAGCATTTGGGAGGGGGCACGGGGCCTTATAAATTGTCTAAAAAAAGGAGGGTGGGGGGAGAGTGGTAGTTCACCTGCTTGGTTTGAAAACGAAGCTCAAAAAGGCTTGCTTTAAATGTTTCCCTTGATTTAAAAGGCAAACTCTTGCATTAATCCTACTGTTTATTGATTTATGGGCCCAAGGAAACCAAATCTTTTAATAACTCAATTATGAGATAAACATAGAGGGCCTGGCTAACGAAAGCAAAGGGGCGGGGGTCTTCTGTAAAAGGAGAAGTGAGGGAAGGCAAGGAGGCAGTGGGCTGCCACCACTGGGGTTGTGGTGGGGCGGAGGAGACCTGTACTCAGCTCCGCTGGGGTGGTGGGGGCGCACGAATGAGTGGCGGAGGGCCATGGAAGTCTGTGTAGCCAAGTAAGGCCATTTCTATCCCATCACCTGCCTTTAGGAGCCTGAGGATGGAGAGAGTTTTCGTCCTGGCAAAGCCGGAGGAAGCTTCCGGTTCTCTGGACATTTCTAGGGCGCTCGCCCTCCTGAAGCAGGCGCCTCGGGGTGGCCGCTGGTAGCAAAGCGCCTGGGCAGCGCTGAGACCCCTCTCCGCCTGCAGCCCTCAGGGCGCCGCCCCATTACCTACTGGAGAATGGGGCTATCTCGGTCGCCTTAGCCCTTAAGATCAGACCGAGAGCAGCAAAGGCCCATGTGGCCCGCGGCCCCTGCAGCGGCTGATTCTATGTCCTCAACACGACTGGGCGCGAGTGGCCCCCATGCTCTCAGGACCTGCACAGTAAGAGCAAGGCGCGTCCATCGCGTCCCTCGCACGTCACACGCGTGGGGCGCGTTGCCCTGCAAGGAAAGGAGATGATGGTTTTCAGTGTGGTTTCTCCTGGCCTTTCGCAATCAGAATACATCTAATGCAAATGGCCACGCCCTCCGACTAAGGCGCAGGCTTCTGAGCTGAAGAGGTGGAGTGTTTAC
Source organism: Sturnira hondurensis (assembly GCF_014824575.4). Taxonomy (NCBI): domain Eukaryota; kingdom Metazoa; phylum Chordata; class Mammalia; order Chiroptera; family Phyllostomidae; genus Sturnira; species Sturnira hondurensis. The sequence continues at coordinate 10,824,542 of NW_028073511.1, read as the reverse complement.
ATTCTCCATAAGGTCTAGTTCCCGACCTTGGTACTCCTTCAACTCTTTTAGGGCTGAGACCCCCCCAAAGGAGCTGGTGGTAAGTAGGCAGAAGTGAGACAGTAACCTATACTTTGGCCCTCCTGGTGACCTGAAACCAGCTCCCTAATTCCCTCCCCTATAAAAATATCAGTGCAAAGCTCTCAACAGGTTCCTAAACCCAACCCCTCCACACCACCCCCTCCCCCTGCCCACCAAGCCCAAGACCCATCTGAGCGGCAAAACTGAAAGTCCCAGAGGGTGTTCCCTGTAAACCCTGTGGAACAGATACCTGGATCTTTATCTTCAAGGGATGTAGCAAAAGCCCTAATGTCTACTTTGCATAAAGAGGTGCCTGTATGGATACTAAATTCAGAGACCTAGCTCACCCCTCGCCTGGGGATTTCCCACTGCTTTTGGGAGGGCGGGGACAATGGGTTCCAGATCTTATTTCATGATAAGGCTCCGGTGAAGCCCCAGAAAGGAGCAGGGCTGCCAGAAGTGAGAAATATTAAATGCATGAAACTTTACTCACTGGGAATAGTCCCAGTGTATCCAGACAGTAAGTTCAAAGCTGAAAAGCATCTTCTTTGACTTTGCATTATTTTACCATTATACGCCAAAACAAGTGCACGCCCGGGGGCGGGGCGACGTGCCTCATTCATATAGCATCTTGTAAGGAAGCAATTTTTGCTTAGACACAGAAGCTTGCACCGCCCTTCTCCCCATGACCACTCCCAAAGCTGCTCATTTGCCCGCCAAAACAGCAATCGCCAAAGAGCCCAAGGAAACAGAATCCATTTTAATGACAAGGTAATATTGTTAAAATATTGAACTCCAAGAACCCTTGTTTTTCTTCCCTAAAATTCATTTTGCAGCACACCCTGTCCCCCAGAACTTCGTGTTGAGGTATCTGTGAGCAACTAACGACTCAAAGCTGCTTCAATCTCTTATTGGCCACTTCTAAATTATTCCCTTTGAGCTTCTTTAAAGAAGTGCACCTGCAGAATGCTGACACACAGGCTTTGATTAAAAAGGGATCGGATTTTTTTTTTTCTCTGTACCTTATAGTTTGTGTAGGAAGCCCCAGTCCTCTTTGAAGAAGCTCATAAACCATGCGGGCAAAGCTTTGGAAAACAGAAGAGAATTGAAATGGTACATACCCCTCCGAAGGAATTACATACTAATCAACGTATTCATATTTTTTTTACTATTATACTTAAAATTGGTAGATGACACAAATATTATAACAAATGCGAGATTCTCTGTATGCCGATGCTGGCAAGGCTGGGGACTAGTAACATTTTCTGAAAGGAACTGATGATGAGTCTGAATCAACTTATTGGTCCGGATTTTCCTCAGCTGCGGAGGCCACTGCTTGGCGGCGCCACCAAAACTGCAGCCACCGCCTGCATCTCCGCGGGCCTCCTGCAGCGCCCGCCCTCGCCCTCCCTAAGCGTGTGCACAGCCCGGCAGGGGTGGGGTCGGGGGAGCTGGGCACCGGTGAGTTTAAAACGCGGGCGGGGCGGGACCCAGGCGACTGAAACACCACGCAAAAGGGCTAACCACACTCGCGTTCATCCTGGAAGATTCCCGTGACAGCTTGAGGAAGGGAAGGCAACGTAGAAAAGGGTACTTGGAAGAGGAGTGAGGTGAGGGAAAAGGGCGGGGACTGCGAGACAATATCCTAAAAAAATATTAAAAACTAAAAAGTTCGTGCGTCTCAGTCAACCAGCTGTCAAAGCACTGACACCAACAGTTCTCCGATTTTCTTCCAATAAGTTAGCGTTTTCTCATGTTTAGTCTTATGTTTATTTTCCAAAGGGGAAAAAATCATGGTTTTCTTTTATTATCAGAATTACTAAGCTCGAAAGAACCGAAGTGGACAATCCGGACGGTTGTCTCCAAGTGTATCTTGAAATAGACACTGAGAACCGATACTGTTGCTCCGTTGTGCGCCTCAGTTTTTAAGTTACTTAGCTTTTTTTTGTTTTAATTTTGATTGTATGTGTATTCTACCTAATATAATTCTTCCAAAGCCAATCCAATATTTTAAAGCTAAAATTATTTTTTCTGTTTTCCTTTTGTATTTAAAACATTTTTTTTCCTTTTAAACATTTTTCATTTCCTGTGTTTCTCCTCCTTGTCGCCAGTTTTACTACCTGGGCCTTCCCCAGACGTGTGCCTGTTAGTGGTGGTGTTGTTCAAGAACATCTTGTCCATGCCTTTGAGCGCCTCGGTGAGATAGTTCTGCAGGGCCGTGAGCGCGGCGCAAATGGCCGGGGCGCCGAAGCCGTGCGTGATGAGGCTGAAGTGCGTGAGGCAGCTCTGGATCCCAGGCTCCAGGATAGGGCTGGGCCGGCTGTTGCCTATGGGCGTCCGGTCCTGCGCCAGCAGATCTGTAAATTCTTTACAAAGTTGCCTGCGGGGGTGTGGGAGAGGAGCAGGAAAAAAAAAATCACCCTTAGTGTCCTTGTCATTGGCATTAGAAAGGAGAGGCTCACACAAGCCCAGAGGCGCCCGCTCACCGAAGAGCGAGGCTAATGTGAGCGATTCCGCTCTGTTTCCTTTGCCAGTGCTCGCGCTTCTAGAGCAGCTGGGGCTGGAAGGAAAGCAAGCGGGGGTGGGGAGATTATGCACCCCTCGCATCCCAAAGTCTAGCAGGCCCCACCCTCCACCTTCCAGTCTTTTTTCCTTCATTCCAGGACTGTATAACTGTGCTTTGGGAAATCCGCTAGGCTTTGGCAATTGATTTGGAATATTCAGTAATGTTTAGCTCTACCTGGCAATTCCTTTAAAAGCCCTTTCCCCTCCTCGCCCTTGCCTCTCTTGGTGCTCAGGCTCAAAAAGCCTTGAAAGATTTAGGCCCCTCGGCCACAAGCCTGTCCCTAGCACAGAAGCAGATTGCTGGAGCCTTGCATGGCCCGGGGCGAGCAACTGTTTATTGCAGGAGAGAATGCTGATTCCATTCAAAGCAAAAATCTGTTTACCTGCGGTATTTGGGAAGGGAGGCATTCCCCTCCCCCCTTTTTTCCTTTCAAGTGTAGGTGACTGAAAATCTTTGTACAACAGAATTGTTGTCAATATAAAAGGGTTCCTACATTGTTTAAATAAAACCTAAAGGTAGATGGTTAAGACACAGGGGAGGGTAGATTTTTATTTGTTTAAGGTTTTTTATTTCCTCAAGGCACCTACCATTTAGAGGAATCTCCCAGCCTTAGAAATCCTGTGGGCCTAACTATGGATTGGGCTTATTTGAGAAAGTTTTAATATAAGAGGTGGACAGGAGACTTTTAGCCCTGAAGGTACAATGGCTTCACTCTGCTGGCAGTCAGAGCCATGGCATCCCAAAAGACACAGCCTTTTACCAATTGGTGGGCTCATCCCATTAACCTGCCTCCATCAGTGGTGGGTGGTGAGAAAAAAAAAAAACTACACAAGTCCAGTCCCAGGCCCCTTTGGGATAACCAGACAGCTGGTGACACCTGGCCTGGCCAACACGTAACAGGGGCAGGCAACCGGAGGCCACTATGAGGGACCTTCAGGCATCCTTTCCCAGGAGATTACCACCAGGAAGAGGAATGGCTAATTTAGAGAATACTTCCTCCCCCACCCTCAGGTGCAGCGGCTGAAAGATTTTTGATTTTAAGGCTGGTGGGTAGAGAACACTAACAAGCATTCTCTCTCTACCCTCTTTCTACTGGTGTCTCCACTCAAAATGCACACATACATCCTCACACTCAGGAAGAAACTGGTAACAGTTGTGATCCAAAGAGGGTGCTTCTTAAGTCAGAGGTACCTCAGAATCACCTGTGGGGTTCAAATGTACACATTCAGGCCTCCACCTCCACTGATTCCAATTCGGGAGACTTGGGTCTAGGCTCACAAATAAATGTCTTGAAAAAGCTCCCCAGATGATTCTGACACTCACCCCAGGTTAAGAAGTGCTGGCCTAAGAGAAGCCGCAAGGTTTCAAAGGTGAGAGTTACAAGCATTCCTTAGGGAAATGTCATTTGTGGAATTCTGTCATCCAATTTATACAGTTTGGTTTTATTCCGCACCCCCCCCCTCCTTCTCAAAGTACCTTTACCTTTTTATAAGGCACCAACTGGCCCCCACCACCAGGGTGGAGAGTAGGAAGGCAATTTACTGACAAAGATCTATTATATTTTGAGTGTTACATCAGAGGAAAACCTTGTAAAAACAGGATGGGTGCCAGGTTTTGATCGTTGGAAGAGATGGTTAAAGTCTTTCCTTAAGTTTGTACTCATTACCGAAGTGCCAAAAAGGAAATTCTGAACTGGGGAGAACAAACACTCAGAGTCAAACATTTTAAATCTTCAAAGCCCAAACCAGGGTCTGTAAGCAATTAAAGTTCTGGGACATTAATATTTTTTGACCCTGCGGAAAGGGGCAATCAAATTCCAATCACGTCTCAAAAACATCTGGACAAATTTGAGCAAATGATTTTTCAGCCTTCCATATATTTCTTTAAATTACGCTGTCAACGGAACAAACCGCGTCCTCCAGCGCTAAATAAATGAGCGCCGCTGTTTGGGCCGCGCCTGCAAGAGAAACGTGCGGGCGCACGCAGCGCCGCCCACTGCAGGCCTTCGCCGGCCATAAAACACCAACAATATGACACGGAAGCCAAAGACAGGAGTAAATCAAATAAATAGAAAACCCACTGTAAAAGTTCAAATGAGCTCTAGACCTAAATTTAGCCGGAGATTTACTATTTTCCCCTCTGGAGTTGTAGTAAATTTTATGTCTGTGGAAGATGCCAAACTGCAACGTTGAAAGAGAGTAATTAGAGCTGTGGGTAGGGACGGGCACACGTGGGTGACATAAAGACACTCAAGCGAGCACACGTGGCTGTGTGGTGGTGACGCGGAGAGGTGAAGCCCAGGCAGAAATATGCATGTAGATATCCATGGAATAACTTGAATAAGGACCCACCTGGAAAAGATCTGCCTGATATCCCCCGGGTTGGAGAAGAGAAATCTAAAAAGTCTGAATTCAGATTCGTAAAGCCCTCCTCCTCCAGAAACTTGGAAAAGAGGCGGCAGAGACAAAGCCACAGCCACCATCAACTGGCCGGGGCAGAGGCCGGATGGGGGGAGCTCCGGGGAGGGGCGGCAGGCTGAGAGGGAGAGCTTCCTAGCCAGCAATAAACGGGCTGCCTGCCAAGGCTACTTCCACCGCTGATCACTCTCTCTGCCCAAAAAAGGAGGTCGTCTGCACTGCCCTGCCCTCCGCCTCCTCCCAAGCCAGGTGAGTCAGCAGGGTAGAAGTCAAGGATTTTCGACACTCACTTGGTGGCCAGCAGCATATTCTTTCGGGAGTGCAGGTCACTGGGGTCCGTGTGCTGCCGGTTCAAATACTCAGAAACAGCTTTGGCAGGAAACTCTGTTTCGCAGATGTACCCAAAATCCCGAGCTAAGTGAACGGCTTCTCCTGAAAAAATAAAATAAAATGAAAAGCAGCAGAGGTAATAATCAGCACTCAGTCCGTCATCATCCCTGGGCAGGAGAGACCCCCTAGTCAATTATTATTTACAGAAGAGACCAGCTGTTGGGGAGTGGGGGGCCAGAAGCAAAGGTGTGACAGATGCCTGAAATAAAAATGATTCTCAGGCTGTAGTTGAAGTTGATAGAAGAAACTGTGCTCCGGCCTGTCTGTCCACACTCTGCCTGATCATCCTTTCAGCCAAGTCCTAGTCAGACATTGCCTGGATAGCTTCAGGTCTCCCACACGCCGTGCTTTGTCTTAAGGGCAACTGGATCGATATATTCAGGAGCCACCTTACAACTGCACCTAGACCCTGGGGTAGATATTCAAGCCAGATACCACTTTCGTGGTAGCATCTGTTATACCATTTTAAATAAATGTAGAAGTCTTCCTATCTTTTGTATCTTCCTATTATTGTATTAGAGTAAAATATCTTATTAATAACACATCCAAACATAAATGTGTATGTATAGATGTCTACCTATATTAAAGATTATGTGTAAAATGTATATGGAACGAGTATTTCTAACCAGCAGTGACATATTTATTCTCCCTTGCCTGTTACCAGCTAGTTAGTTTTCAGGTTTCTTTTCAGAGTTCCCTGTCATCCTCCTCTTACTTAAGGACTTTCTACTGTACAAAAGTGACACCACCAATAGAAAACTTAGATATCTGAGAGATTCCGCAGCTTGTGTGGAAGTCTCTCTCATATAAGGCATTATTACCCTTTAAAGCACCACTTCAGGGATCCCAGGGAAGATCCCAAACATGAAAAAGAAATACATTGAGTGATCCCATAGCTACATTTCTCACTTTAAAGGACCATCTCTCACTTCAAATCATCATTATGACAGTGACAACAAAAAACTTAGACGTGGTACTTTGAACGATTCATAAAACTGAAAACTGCCAACAAAATATTGGAATTTCAGTTTCCTCTCTTCTCCATCCAAATCCTTGTCTTAGGCTGAGATTACCTGGACTGCTTTTCAAAATGGGGATTGTAATATTACCAATTCCCTGAAGGGTGAAAAGTTGAACCCCACCCCCCCCACCCCCCACCCCCCCACCCCCCGCCCCAGGCGGAGAGTCGAGTGCTAATAAGTGCGGTCTGGATATTTGGTGACTGTTGTCCCTGGAGATGAAGTTTGGGCTAGGCAACTTTGCCTTAGAGCTGGCAAAATGCAGTGCCTAGAAATGTGATGACTTTATGGTTGCTGCTTAAATATTCTAACATCTCTTCCTCCAAAAACCAGGTCCCCAGAGGAGTGCCATCATACCCCACCCACAAAAATAGAAGGAAAAAACCTACCTGTTAGACTCTAGAGATAATTCCACAACTTCCTCCACTAAGACTATCTGGCTGTATTTCCTATCCTTTCCCCATCCCACAAATTCAAAATCAGACCCTCTTGGTCTAGACAGTGCAGGGGGTCCTCTTTTTTACATACTACAAGTATCATCTCCGACATCAAAATCATAATATGTTTATTATAATTATGTTCCTTTAATTCACAACTGATGAATCTAGATTGAAGATCATACACGACTCCCTCCATGTCTCTTCACCTCCCACCCAGTCTTCTAGGCATTGTGGGCCTTAACTACATTGTATTTCAATAAGGATAAGTCCCATTTAATCAATCAGCAGGATATAGGGCTCTGGGAGTGACAGAAGTTTTAAAATAGCCATTAGGGATTATGCATGTAATAACAGTTTCATAAATAGACAATGTTTTCCACTACTGATGCAGAGGTGAAATGTGGGGAGGAGAAGGGGTATACAATAGATTGCTGTTTACCGAGTTCCTCTTGCAAGAGTTCAGAGGGTATTTCAGACACTCTGTCCTGTACCTGGCCACAGAGGTGACCCCTGCACTGGCTTGGAGGCTGGACCTGCGTACTCGCCACAGCACAGGGACCTTCACACACTTCCTTGGCCGCTCTACAATTGCTGGCTTCCTCTAAGTAAAAAGACCTTTGAACTTCCCTCACACAGTCACTTGACATCCACTCACAAGGGCACAACAATTGCAATGATTTCCAGTTAATCATGAAATGTGTACAATGTCAGTCTTCAGCTGACAGTTAGGCTCAGCTGCTTCATGAAACGGCCACACGTCTTGCTTACCTTCCACCAGGGAGGTGAGTAACGTGACATTTGCTGCTTTGCGCCTGCCCGCGGGTAAATTCAAACCGATTTTTTCTAGCCTTTCTCGCAAAGATCTCCCCCCATTTTTCGATTTGGCTCTGAAATTGCAAGAATTAACATTCTGATTAACCTCGGAGTGTTCCTGAAACAAAGTTTAGGCTTAGCAATCTAAAGCCCAGTGGAGCTTGAAGAGGTTTTAACTTGAGGTTAGCACATTTCCTCCCCACCCCCACCCCGCCCCACTTCCCTTTGGTTATTTGCTGATAGTTTGCTGAGGTTGGCTTAATTTCTGCAACACAGAGCATTTAAAAATTGAGTGTTTTCTTTTTTTTTTAATCTCGTGAGAAAAGTGATAGCAGATGGGAATAATTACGGTGCAGGTTGTGGGTCTAGAGAAGGTAGAAGTTGCACATGCACGCACACCAGCTCTTTCCCTGTGGCGGAGCCAGATAGGTGAGCAGAACCTGGGCGAGCACGACCGTGCAGAGCAGAGGAAAGAACTGGGTGGTTCGGAGACTAGAAGGCACCGGCTGAAACAGGTGGGCTTTGCAAGGAAGGGGTCAAGAGTCGCCATAAAGTGGAGTCAGGTTAAAAGGGAAAGGAAGACTGAAACATGAAACTAACGGTGATGGTAATCATAACTGTAAAACTAACACTTTAGGGGGGTTAGTTATGTGATAAGCACTTTATATTATCTCACTTAATCTCACAGCAAGTTTTATACACACACGCTCAAAGCCTGGGGGTGATTTAAAGAAACTTCCACACTCTGGGGCTCAAAGGACTCACTGGAAAACTGAACCGAAGTGGAGCACAGCTAGAAGATCCAAAATGAGAAAAGCCTGGGGATCGCACCCTTACTCCCTCCCAAGGCTCTCCTTGTATGCGCTAAGGTCGGGGCAAAAATACAAGAAAAGAACCAGTGACTGGGACCTCTCTTTCTGTATTGTTCACAGAGCCGCTTTTAGGATAGAACGGGACTTTCAAAGCCTGAAATAGGCTACCTAGAAAAGTGCATCTCATACAATGTCACCCTCATATCAGGGGCACTAACAAAAGAGTTCAGGAGTTGGCAGGGACTTGGGGGGAGGCTTTAAATCCTAAGATAAAAGCCATCGCCTCCTCTATTTTCACAAGTAGTCTATGGACCGTCTTTCTCCAATATTGGAGAGCATCTTAGTTCCCAATGAACAACTATTAATACTTCTAAAGTGGTATTATTGTTTTTCTTGGTGATAGTATTGCTCTCAAGTCTGGAGCAGTGTTTTCCAAACTGTGGAGTGCAGTGCATTAGTGGGTTGTGACCAGCTTAGCGGGCAACTACAATTTAATACAATAGAGATATTAATCAGAGTACACTGCAAAGGGTTACTCCGTGAAACTTGGGTTTTAGATAAGTGTGTGTAGCTCCTGGGTCACTCAGGAGAGAACGCCCTGGAAGTGCCCTAGGGCTAGGAGGGGGCCGCACGCCGGACCCAGAGACCGGAAAGGGGAAGTTCCCACGGCCGCAGGGCCAGTGGGAGAGCCAGGGAGCACGTGCGCCGCGCGGGCCTGCGGCGCCGGGTCAGAGGCCGGCGATCGCGCGCTGGGCCCGGAGCGCGCCGCAGCCGCGACTCCCCGCGCGCTCTGCGAGGTGGCCCTCCAGTTGCTAGGCAACCGCGTCCGGCTTGCAGGCTGTTTCAACGCGAGCCCTCCTCTACCACCCCCTAAAAACTAGTTTGGGGGAGCTTTACCTTCGGAGGACCCCGCCGAGGAGAGACGCATTGAGGCATTCGGGGGGCGAGAGCCGTCTTTGAACTTCCCCCACCGTTACTTTGTACTTTGAAGTTGAACTGAGCAGAGACAAACGGCCGGGGACTGAGCAAAACACCTCGCCGGTGTTGACGGACATGCCTCCCAGGAAGCCATCTTTATTCATCATCAGAGAAGTCACAGATTTGGGAGGAACCGGAACTAGAGAGAGAAAAAAATGCCATAAAGGTGACCGGTTTCGATTCTGGTGACCGGCTGACAGAATGTGTCGGTGCCTGAACAGGGACGAGGTGCCTGAACAGGGACGAGGCCACAGGACCGGCGCTAAGTGGAAAGCTGGAGGAGGAAGTGTTTGTTCCAGGGGTGCTGCGGTGCGTTCAGAGCTCTGTGTACGAACAAGTGGAAAAGCCGTCACCTCTCTGGAAATTTACCCCAGGTGTGTGTAGAGATCTGAGTGTCGCTTCCCACACCCTGATGGAGACACAAATCAATAAAACATGCAACCCAGAGTTTGGATTGTGCTTTGAAACCAGGCAAATCCTATTCCATCACATGCTGGCTGTGTGACCTTAGACATCTCACTGAACCTCTCTGAATCTTGGTTTCCTCATCTGTCTCCCGAGGATAACCACACGTGGTGGTGAAACCTGAAGGTGATTATCGCTGTGAATGGTAGAAAATGGTAATACCAAGGATCTTTATGGGAGCCCTTCCCTCTTTCCCTGTTGGAGAGCATCATCGCTGGAGCGGATCCGGAGGGTAGGCCCATCAGATGCTGTGTCCAAGAACAGCCCAGTAATACCATTACGAGGGAAGGCTGGGCCCCAAAAAGCTGCTCGTTCCTCTAAAGTGGATCCCAGTCTTTCCTACATCATAACAACAGATTCATTTAGAAATGAACCCAAATGCTTCCCTCCAGTGAAAGCAATTCTGCAGTGACATGAATTTTGTTTACAAATTAACATAAAGCAAAGCACCGGCTGGTGATTGTTTGGAGCGGTTATGATTTACAACAGGTGCCCTGATCAATCAACCAATCACTCTAATTCATATGAGCTGCAGTCTTGCCTTGCCCCAGTTGTTTCATTTCGGCAAGTAATTGATAACAAACCACACTCAAGGTATGTTTTATGCAGAAGTTAATAAGAGCTGACAGCTGGTTGCCACTGCTACCCAGGCGCACTCAGTCTCTCCAGCCTGCATTTCTGTTTAATTGTTTCAGTGTCATCTGTATCTCAGAAAGAGGCGGGGCTCAGGAGAACCACAAGACTGGGGATGAGGAACAGTGAGTGGTCAGCCTCCCAGTTCCCTGGCGACCCTTGCTCCCTTGGACTTCTACACTGCAATACCCCATTTTCTTTCTGCAGGCTCTAGAAGGTTCTGGGCAGGCAGCTTTTCCCTCTGACTTGCCCTGCGCCTTAGCTTCTTCCATTGGGTTATGAAGCCTCCAGATATTGAAAGAGCATTTGTTGGTCACTAGTCCAGGGGATTCACTGAAACATACATTTGGCATGAAAAAGAAGGCTTCCATCCACCCTCTTAATAAAGACTCTGTCTCGCCCTATAATCCTGGTAGTGGAAAGAGATGCCCTTTGGGCCATCTGGACCTAGAACTCTGTAGGTCAAACAAATTGTGTAACTTCCCTTGTATAGAACAAACTAGCCATCACATTTTTGTAACAGCTGATTCTCCTACCACAGATTTCAGACCTCCACGATTGTTTAGAGACTCCTAAAAGCCAGAGGCCCCAAAACTTTCAGATACTATTAATTGTAGTGAGCATTTTACAAAGACATTGGGGGAATGGGCTTCCTAGGACAGTAGGTTTGTGGACTGAAGCATTCCCTTTTGCTCCTTCTGAGCAGATGTTTTCAGATTTCTGGCTCTGTCCATGGGGTCCAAGACCTTATTCCATGGCAGATGAGTGATGCTAGGCCACGGAATGGATCTTGCGCATGGACATGGTGGTGGTGGTGAGTTACACAGAGGCTCCTTCTTACTCATTCCCCTCATCATATTCTGTCATCAGTGAAGTTGCTTCTCATATGAGAGTGACCCAATGAAAAATTGAAGTGTGAGTGTTAGTTAAATTTGAGTAAACTATGGAGTTAAATTCACTTAATAGTCAGTGTTCGGCGTGGGAACATCTATAATTTAATTCTTTTTAACAGCATCCATATCCGTTTTAGTCTCCCTCATTCCTCACAGGGGTTCCGATGTCCATATTTCAGATTCGTGGTCAATTTGTGGTCATGGAAACTGACACTACAGAGCATTGGAACACTGTTCTCCAAAATGTAGGTGGCCCCTTGTATTTTCAACAAGGTATGAACTGTATGAATAAAGTGTATAAAAACTCATATTTGAACTCCACAACATTTTTATGTTTAAATATTAAGAATATTTTAACAGGAAAAAACCCACTAAGCTAAAAGCAGTTAATTTCATTCCTAGTTCCCAGATAACTGAATATCTCCTGAGGATTGGAATTTTATCTGCTTCTCAAAGTCCCAGACGCCAAATCTCTTAAAAAGCCAGGCCTTTAGAGACACTTTGTAACCTGCTCTCTAACTTCACTGTTGCTAATTTTCTGATTTACCAGACAAGAGCTATTTCCTTCCGGGAATGTATATTGCTCCCTCCTGTGGGCTGTACCTTCCTCTGCATATGCATTATCAACTAAATATCACCAATCCAGTCGGCTTCTGTCAACACACTGCTGTCTGAGGGTGGGGGTGGACTGGTTTTTGTTTTTTCATCCCTAGACAACTATTTGAACGGACATGATTCAGATATGTCCATTTTTTAATTTAAGCATCAATCATATTCCTATTCTCTATTTTCTCATTCTCAGGTTATAAGCCTCTTTTCCACCCTGACCTTATCACTGGTCACCTAGGCTAGAGCCTAACACCCTTCTTGTCCCAACTTTCCTTTAAGTCCATGGTGGTACTGGTATCATCTACCTTCCCCTCCATTCTCACATCTGTTCAGCTCAGCTGATTAACCCTATATTTTATTCTTAGTCTTTTCCCTTCTGCTTTCCTCCAGTTTATCAATAAACCCAGAAAGCAACAGGGCCTGGTTGATTTGTTAGTAATTATGAGCACACTGTTCCTGCTCACGGAACCCAGAGATGACTAAGATAGGTTTAAAGCGACAGCAGGAAATGGTAAGGAAATGGAGCATAGCACAACTCAGCGTGAAGCTTTCAGTTCTTTACATGTTTACAATTTTCTGTGCATACATTAAAACTGCCCCCCCCTTTGGTTCTCAGTTGGGTAGCAGAGCTAACTTCTGGGTGGAACGCCCTCAATACTTGCACCCCTCCTCCATTTTCCCTTGCATTTTGGGGGGAGAGAAGAAAAAGGTTTAAAAACTGACTAATATTTCCTTACAGTGACTGGAGTTTTATTTAAGAAAGAGAAGAAAAGCTGATTAGATAAAATATAATTTGTTAATGGAGTACACAGAGCCAAAGTCTTAATAGACTAGCTCTTCATCTGTATTCTTTAAACTGAAGTATGAAATTGTAGCTTTGAGATCTTTGTGTTTGCCTGGAAACATACCCTCTGTGAATCTGATCTGCTGGTGGGAAAAGAGAGGAGAAATAGATTCACACATTAAGTCCCTCAGAAAGATACATGGACTTAAGTATATAAACCATACCAGGAATCCTCCAGGAGGTTGAGTATTACTCAAAATAATTTCTTCTCACTAGCAAAGCACCCCTTTCCTTATACTTGCATTGTTTTTCATCTACCTGAGGGATATATATATATATATACATGTATATATCTTAAGTGTATAAATGTAAGTGCTGAAATCCCAGAAAGAAAAATAAAACATTCCCACAAAGAAAGCTGGAACATAAAAAAGCTACAAACATTCACTGTTGGCAGCCTTTAGGGGTAAAGTCTAAGAGGCTAGAGACAGAGTTTGGTCCCATCACTTACTTGACATGTGGGATGTTGAGAAAGTCATTTTTCTACTCTCTCTCTGGGTTTCCACACCAGGGGTAGTGGGGGAGGCGGGGGAGGGAGTAAAAAAGAGTGTGTATAATGTTTCTAGCTTGAAAATTCTATGGACCCTGATTACTCCCTGGGTGGCTGGAATGTATCTCAGAGTTTCTACTTGAATACTTGGTGGATCCAAGTCAGCTCTGGAAAGACAAACCTCTTTCTCTGAGAGGAAACTCATATCCTTCCAGAGGCACTGACAGATTCTCAGTACTTTTTTACCTTTTCAGTCAGAAGGAAGAAACCTAAAAGAATCCACTGTAATTAAAATTGGCAATTATCTTATTCTTCCCCCACCCCAGAGAAAGTCCACACCAATTAATGTGTGTGTGCGTGGGGAAGGGGCCAGAACTAACAGGGAAAAAACTGGGAGACAGCGGAGGTTGAGCTGAGTCTAACTAAACAGGATATCCCTAAGACCAGTGAAAATGCCCCACAGTCACAGCATTTGAACTTGGACTCCAGCCACGCTAGCCTTTCCAAGAAATCCCAAGGTTTTTGTGTTTTTTTTTTCCTTTCTGCCCACGGTGTCAAACCAATTGCATATTGGCCTCTGATTGCACCCGAAACTTTTTCATAAAGTCTAGGTGAGCCCTTTTTTAAAAAGTTAGACCGTAGGATGTTGGCAGTGGTTATGGTACTAGTTGGGCACCATCCTGCCTGCCCCCTCCCTGAGACGGCCCAGATTCCTAATCTTAACGGAACTGAGAATTAAGAATGATTTTTTAATGTCTCGTTGGATTTTTAGACTGCTAATGTACCGAATCCTTCTCATTATTACTTTATTGATTGCTCATTGACCAGCCCCCTTCAAATCGTATTAACCACCCTCTGCCGGTTTAGATTAGGAGAGTTTAAAAAGCACCTTTCATTATTCCCCCCAGTCCTGCCATGGAGTTGAGACTCTGAGATTTGGCAGCTTAATGGGATCTCTAATGGGGCAGCTAAGAGGAGAGGGGCCACGGTCCCTGCCGATTGCATTAATAGCTCAAAGGGGGCCAATACAGAAAATTAGCCGTAAACGAGCTCTGGAGATCCTCAAATGAAAGAGCCATTTATCACGCTGGCTACCTTCACTCCACTCGTTTGCTCTCTCTACTGGGAACAACTCATTTCCTCTTAACTAAATTACTTCAGAAATGTCAGCTAAGCCCAGATAGCAAACATAACAAGAGACCTAGCCTATAATCCGTGGTGTGATATCCACACAGGTGAAAAATTGGACTGGTTAAATTTTAGAAGTGGGTGCTTCCGTAATGAAGGAGAGGGAGGGAGGGAGGGAGGAGAGGAAGATCCTTTATGCCTAAAATTCTAAATTTTCTGGCTTCATAGGCACAAACAGAGACACCAAATCCTGGGCCAGTTGGGGAACTTTTATTAACAGGTTAGAATTTTAAAAATCTCTTTAAAAGCCCATTGGAAAATAAATTAAACTACTGAGTCTCCTGCCAGTTGTTGAAATGTAGGATATTTTGGTGAGAAAACTTTCTTACCTTCTCCTTTATGACATTAAACTTTTGGAAACATCCCTCATAAAGGCGGAGGGAGGGGCAAAGTCGGGAGACCAGAGAGCAGAGAAGGAGTCAATGAACTGATAACATTACTTTAAGTGGTTCATGGTGCTTTAGAACAATAAATCAACCACTTATTCTTATTTAGCCCATGGCTCTCTAAAGATAAAAATAAGATATCAGGGTCTTTTCTTCATGTAACAAAGCAGATCCCTAAAACAGTAAATAATAGAGTTGACCTAACCCTTCCTAGCCATGCCATGCCCCCCTAAATCAATCAGGTGACAGGGGTGCCCCTCACGTGTGTAAGTTGCATATTAAAAAAAGTCTGGGGGGCCCTGCAAAGTAGCATACGTTTCAGAACAAAACCAACAACTTTAGCCAATATTCTCCTTTTCTTATTCCTGAGCAAACCCTTATACACAAATATCCACATTCTGCTGACAAGCACATCCAAGCCCCGAAAGCCAAGCATCACACACCCAGGACTATTTTCAGCTCCCTTTGGTTAGGCAGGCGAAGTTCTGAATATTTTTATGGGCCTGGCTATTAATAACATTTCTGATTGGTCATCGGTTGGGCATGCCCACTGCCAGTCCAAATGCTATTTCTAGGATACGGACCCTTAAGCTAAGGAGTTCTAGCTTCTCATGAAAACGGAGGGGGAACTCAAACAAAAGAAGAAACAAAAACAGCCAATGGA
This sequence comes from Sturnira hondurensis, assembly GCF_014824575.4. Taxonomy (NCBI): domain Eukaryota; kingdom Metazoa; phylum Chordata; class Mammalia; order Chiroptera; family Phyllostomidae; genus Sturnira; species Sturnira hondurensis. Next base: position 10,808,875 of record NW_028073511.1, on the reverse strand, counting down.
GAATTGCTGGTGTCCCAGCCCTACCCCACCCTTCCCTCATCAGCCAGCAATTAACCAGAAGAGGAGACCCGAGAGGGTACGGTGAACGTGAGCTGTCAGCACAGCTGTGAATCTAAGCGTGGAGACACCCGGCAAACCCAAAGCTGGCACTAAAAACCGAACCGATACTATCTAAGGAAGAGAGGGAGAGATGTTTGAAGCACCACTCCAATACTTTTGCCCCAAACCTTACTGTTCTTCAGATGTTACATTCCAAAGACAAATGGCACCTAAGTTCAGCTTCTATCATCCACCTCCCACCTCTCAGAGCTACTTTCTCTGCCCTTGTAAAAGAAGAAAATTTAGAATGTCTCTCCCTTTCTGGAACCCTTACTTCACAACCCTCCTACTACACGAGCTTGGCTCTAGATTATTTTCCAAAACACCTTTTTCTTTTTCATTGTTTTTGTCAAAGCCACGTGGTTCCAATGAATCACAAATGACTGAAGCTAGGGACTGTTGACACCAAACATAAGGACAGGTCTTCTCCAGCACGGATAAGAAAGGGTTACTGTAGTTAAAACTGTATCTCCCAACACCAGTTCTTGCGATAATTAAAGATTGTTCTGTTTACAAATTCAAGCTCCTAAATTTGTGGCATGTGAGTGACGTTCGGGCTTTCCGACAGTCACACTAATCGCCAGGCATTCTCTCAGTGACTGTCAGAGAAGACGGGGTGGGGGGGCGGAAATTAAGCAGCTGCAATACGCCCGAAATGAGTTATTGTAATTACATTTAATTAGTTTAATTAGTTAATTATTTTGCTTACAGCTGTACAAGAGACTGCAAACATTTGTTAATATCACATGCCCTTTAACAGTATGGGGTGATTCCACAGCCACACTAAATCATGAACGCATATGTAGGAAGATTTAGAAATGTGCATAGGCTGTCTCAGCTTCTCAGGATGTGCATATTTAGCAACACATTTGGCACAATTAAAAAAAAAAGAAACAACTCATGAAGCACAGAGTACTGGGGACAAAATTACCGCCAAAAAAAATCAAACACAAAAACAAGGAGAAGAGGAACTATCTCAACGACACAAGGTTTGGTTCAGCAAACTCCAGTTATTAATGAAATGATTACCGTACATTTTGAAAACAGTGTTTCCCAGCTAGTTCCATATACAATGGTAGTTCAGTTCTTTAAGATAGTAGTGTCTAGAGTTGCTACCAAATGCGCCACCAGAAAAAACCAGCAATAGTCTCCGTCCTTCTGTCTCTCTCACCCGGGTTTTCCACCTGTGCTTTTCCCTCTTCCCTCCCCATTTCCTTCTTCCCGACATGCCCTTTCACCCAGACAGCGCTGTTCTGTAATTGTGAACAAACATTTGTATCTTATAAAACAATGAAGTGCCCCCAAAGTGAAAACTCATCGTGAAGACATGAATGCACAGGAGAACTTTGTTTACTGTGGGGGGGGGGGAATAATCCGTACCTTTTTTTATGACAGACTGGTCCAATAGATTCATGCCGCTGTTATTGGCATCTTCAACTGACTGTGAATATAAAAACATCACTATTCAAATTGACTGGATATTAAAGAATCACACACATAAATCATGTCATTCCAAACTGGAGTTTCTGTTATTTCCATTTATATTAATTCACAAAGGGAGGTTTTATTATTATCATTATTATCTCCAAATCAACACAGAGATGAAATTCACCCAAATTATACATTCTTCCAATGGAAGAAGAGGAAAAAGGAAACTGTGAGAGGCTTCTGGGATGTAATATTGGTTGAGTTATTATATTAAACAGATATTACATAGACATATAAAGTTTTATAGTATTTGCTCTTATGAAAATTTTGCAACAGCTGAAAATATTTCAGCAATATTAGTGAGGGCAATTTCACTTTTCTATTCTATCCCAGTGTATCTTAATTCTAGCATCCTTTTACCAATACATAATGGTTTACATTATGGGATTTTAATTAAAGTCTGAGCAGCTTGGAGTGGAATGCAAACAGCAGCACATAGGAACACGTTTGCAGGCGCCAGGACCACACACCCACTGAAGTCCGTACGCATCCCTGTGAGCTACGAACTTTGTGCTGCACGACAGCCCCTCGGAAGAACCTGCACAATCTGCTCGCCCTCCCAACCCCGCTGCGGCTGCTTCCCAGCAAGAAGCACACCTGTTTGGAAGGCAGTAACTAGAGACACACACATACAGAGGTCCCGATGCTCCCAGTCAGCACCTAGGTAATGGCAAAAAGAGCATTCATCTTCTATCCCAGTTTCATCCCTCCCAAGGAAAGTTTCCACCCTGGGTGTTGGCAGCACTTCTGAAGGGAAATAGCTGTTGGAATGAGTCTCTTACTGTCTGGCTGTGCATACTGCCCTCCCCCCCCCCGCCCCCCGGCAAAAGCTGTGGATTTCCTTCCCTACCCCCCTAATGAAAATAAGTGATAGTTCTTTCTGAAATGTACAGTTGCTTTCCTTGATCCACAGAAATCTAAAGTTGGACCAATCTGTCACCCACTCTACAGAGAAGTGACAAGCAAAGGGCTCCAGAAGGAGGCGGTGTTTTCACAGCACCTCCCACCTAGACCTGCTGCGCCCCCAGGCGAGGTGTGTGCTCCCCAAAAGGGAGAGACTGTCTCCCCCAAGCAAGCAGCATATTAAAGACGAGATGATCTAATCACAGAGGGTGCATGTTCATTTGTTTCTTTTGGTTTTTAATGGTCATTCTTCTTTCCTCAGAAAGGTGAAGAAAACTATTATTGTCAGTAAGGAGCATTTCCCATGTCGCGACATGCCATGTAAATCTTAAGAAATAGTGAAAAGCCTTTTAAAAAATAACTTTATGTAACTTGTTTGGAGCACCCCAGGGGACCCCACGACGCCACACGCTACGCTCACGAGCCTGCACGGGCAACACGTCCACGCAGGACAGAAACCCTCGCCTGTGTCTGTGGGAGGGCAGACCCGCGACCTCCCCGGCCTGGACCACTGAGCCCCCACACCTCACCCTCACCTCTGTACGTAAATATGTATATACGCCTCATCAGCGACGTGGGGTAGTTGTGGTAGTTAATGAGAAGGCTCTTGTCTGATTTTCTATCTAATTACGGCCGCCTGCTGGGTTTTTGTACAGGATATTCACGCAGCATGCTGGCGCTTAATCGTCACGGGGAGGATCGTAAAGATTTAATTAGGACTGCATGCGGAAGCGCAGAAAAACAACTCAGACTCGTAATTACTAGACTTCTTTAGTTAAAAGTGATACCAGGGGTTGCTTTAAGACACTAGGGTGTGTTTGAGTGTGTGTGTGTGTGTGTGTGTGTGTGTGTGTGTGTGTGTGTGTTGCGCGCGCTCGCTCTGGTGTCCGTGCGTGTGCATGCACGCTGGGAGGTTTGACTTAACATCCTTATGTTGTTTATACTCATGGGTGGTAGAGGTGATGAGAGGTTAGAGAGCAAAGATCGGAAGAAGAAAAGAGGTGCTCCGGGTAGCTAAACAAACTTCAAACTAGGTGTCATCTCAGTCCCTCTTTCTTTCTCATGCTGTTTGTTTGAGTTTTTAACACCGTCCTTCCCCACCCCTACCCACCCCTCCCCGCAACACGCAACGGATGAAATGTAGCATACTCAGAACCCAAACAGCGATTTGCTAGTTTAATAGCCCCTGTGAGTAAATTGAAATAGAAATTGACAGGGTTTTATAGTTTCACTTAAAAAATATTAGTAGCATTTGGTTAATTAGCTCTCCTCTCATGGTTGGGGCGGTGGCCATGTGTTTGTGTTTGTGTGTCTGGGTCATACAACAGCCCTCCCCCCAGGTGAGTACACAAGGCTGTGAGGCCCACCACCAAGCAGCACCTTTGGGATCAGTGTGATCGGTGGCTGGGGTGGGGATAGAGGGGATCCGGAACTCACACTAGGCCCTTGAGATCGAACAAGTGACTGAGGTACAGGCTCAGGCACTCTCTGATCGATTCTAAAAAACCTCCCCGCACAGCCAACCCATTCAGTAGCTGGAGGGAACAATGAAACCCCCACTGGTTAGTGTAACTTTGGCCCCAGACCTCCAGATCCTGAAGTCCAAAGTGGGACCTCTGGATTCAGGGCCTGGGGGGCGGGGAGGGGCTGGTCCTACATATATCTTCTCTCCCTTGTCTTCTTTTGTCACCTGCCCTGTGTCAAGTCAAGCACACTTCAGCAAGATCGTCCCTGTCTGGGAAAGGTGAGAGGTTGCGTGCCCGCTGACCCTTTGCATTGGAGGCCTCCCCACGTCACCGGATGAGCAGCTGAGATGCTTCTAGGGAATGAAGGAAGCAGAAGTGTGGTGGGGAGGAGAACGGTCAAGGCTTGGGCCTGCAACTACTCTCCTTTCGGCTCTCTTCACCTCGAGGCAGGGTTTCAGGGCCAGCACCAACTCAGCTCGGCCTGACGCGCCTCTTCCACAAGGGTGCTCTCCCAAATGCACAGACCTGGCCCTGCTTTTCTCTCGCCCTTTGCATTTGGCCAAGCACTAAAAACTCCTCACAACTATATATTTAAAGATCCAAAATCAAATAAATCGACTTCCTTTTTGGAGGGAATTCCTATGCTGGGTCACCTGAGCCCCCGCCCCCGCCTCTGGGCCAGAGGGTGGGGGTGACAGCCAGTGTTAGCACTCACTGCCAACAGCACTGGGGATGGGCTGATCCACTTTCATTATCTAGCACTTTGAACCTTGCTCAGGGAGGTTAATTTAAAAACTTCCCCCAGACACACATTACTCCAATGCATTGACAAATCCACAACTATTAAATATTTCCTTTCTCATGTGATATTCTGAAAGAAGCAATATCTTTAGACAGGGACAGCCAAGCTCAGTTAAATCAACAAAACTATCATTCTTATTACTGTAAGTAAATTCAGCCACAAATCGGGTGATGCCACCATTTTTGGAAATAATAAATAACCGGATTTCTTTTAAAACAATAAACCACGACAGACTATGCATAGACAGCATGCGATCCTACCACCACATCTTACTGTTCAAAATACATCTTGCCATCAAAGTAGAGAAGGACTTGTGCATCCTTTTCCCTTTCCAATTTTTATTTTCCTTTGCTTCAGATGTATGTCTAAAATGATGCATAATGTATACAACTATGCCAATGAGACCAAAGTGTCAATTAAATACTTTTCAACCATATTTATCTTTCCTGGAGACTATTTAAACTAAGGAGCAAAAGGAGACCTGCTCAGAATCACCCAGACAGGTTTTAGAAATCATTTCTTTGATGTTTCTTTGTTTAGTTTAATCAAGTATTCTCAACCAAATCAGGCTCCATTGTGTAGGTTGCAGATGGGATAGTGTGTGGGTAGGGGGAGCATTTTGAGCCTTTTGTTTTAAGAAATAAACACGTGATGTTTCTCAACTGGGAGAGAGGCATTGGGGAGAGGACAGTATTAATGGAGGGAGGGTACTGAAGAGGGATGTGGAGAATATTGCTCCACGGTTGTTTAATGAACCAAAAGGTGAAAAAAATCTCTAAAATGGTAGTTGTCCCCATAGACACCCAAACAGAATTATGCCTTTGTGGGTCTCTCCCCATAAATATTCCATTTATCAGGTGATGATTCTGGAACTCAGTTATCTCGGAAAGGGGTTCTGCAGCTTATGGGGCATTCGGAGGGATACATGACTGGGACAAATGTAGCACATGTGTTTACTCCAATGTGCACTGTCATGCTTAACCAAGTCTTTGCAAATCCAGGAGGAACCTCTGGAGCCTGCAGAGGACTGTGCCTCGAGCCTGTACCTCGATGCAGCAGCCCCAGCCCTTAGGCAGAGGGTCTTCACTGGCCAAGTCATCTGGCCAGGCCCACTCTGGGATGTGTTGAGGGGGAGGGGTGCGGTGCATTGGGGAGGGCGCCCGGCTTGCTCACACAAAGTGCAAGAGAATAGGAAGGAACCAGTAGCTAAGACAAGGCAAAAACATCTCCCCTTAATTCTGATGATTCTAAATTATCAAAGGACACGCATATATTTTCTCCTTCATAATTTCATTTCTAATGGCTCTACTTTTCATAATTGGACCTCCAGAAATAGCCACCATAGAGCCACACACGTTCGCACACACAGAAACAGTTGGGTATGCGTGTCTGGAGGGTCCTGTTCTAAAGATGCAAACTACCTCCTGCAGAGAGAACAGAGCTGCCCCACCCCCGCCGCCCCTCCCTCCCGGAGCATTCGCTATTTATTTACTGTCTTTTCTTTTGCTTGCTTGTTTGTTTGTTTGTTTGGTGGTGGTGGTGGTGGTGGTTACCTGTACATCTTCCATTCCCGGATGCCCGAGGCCGTGCAGCGAGAGGCTGTCGCCCATGCCCGCGTCCAGGCCGTGGTGTGCCGAATGCAGCAGCACGTCCGGCCGGCGGACCGAGTGGTAGTCCCTTCGGGGGTCGAGGCCGGAGAGCTGGGGCAAGGCGGCCCGAGGCTGGGGCAGGAGAGAGCCGGCTTCGGAACCCACTTCTTGCCTCTGCCGTTGTCCCCAGGGATGCTGCTGGGGCTGGTGCAGTGGGTTCAGGGAGTAGGGGTCGTTGACGTGGGAGTAGGGGTCCTGGCTCTGGTGGTAAGGGAGCGGCTGGTAGGGGGGCGGGAAGTAGGGCGGCTGGAAGTCTGACGACGGAGTGTGGGACAGCGGCGGGGCGCTGGAGTAAGGTCCTTGGGACACCGAGCCCAGCTGGGAGAGCCTGGAGCTGTGGCTCGGGACGCCATCATGCCGGTCCTGGGAGCGGAGAGAAGGGGGGAGAGAAAGAGAGAGAGAGAGAGAGAGAGAGAGAGAGAGAGAGAGAGAGAGAGAGAGAGAGAGAGAGAGAGAGAGAGAGAGAGAGAGAGAGGGAGAGAGGAAAAAAAAACACAAGCGACAAATGGAGAAGCCTGGCTCCTGTACGTTCTTCCCGGGACGGGGGAAGCAAGAATCTGAAACTTATGCTGCCAAGTTGACTCAGAGGGCAAACGATTTTTAGCAATTCCAAATGCAAGGCTTTGGGGAGGGAAATGGGGAGAATCACCCACATAACCGACATCTGAGCCTTCAGTTAAGAGTGCAAAGCCAGCAAAAAGGGTGAGGGGGAAGTAACTGTATGGAGGGACATTCTTAAGTTTCTGAATTAAAAATGTAGTGATCTCACATATAGTACTTGCTGTTCTCAGGGTTTTAAACAATTTTTTGTAACTCTGCCAGCGTTCCAAAGTGTAACACAGAAAACTTGACACTCTCTGCCGTGCTGCTCCTCCAGTTCAACGTCAAATTCTGTCTCCCCCAGAAACCCAGCGGGCTGCCCAGGGGCCCCCTGCACAGCCCGGTAATTCCGGGAGCTCCCAGGAATCTGCCCGATCGGAGCTCCCAGTCACCCCTCCCTCCCCAAGAGGAGTTAATTTAAATAGTGTGGGATTGAAACGGATCTCATTTGAAATCATCTCCTAAGCCCACGTTAAGTCAAATTGTGGTCTTAAGGAATTATTTCTAAGGTTGCTTTTCTATATCTAATGCGATTAACTCTCCAGGGTATGTTAATGAAGGACCCAAGGTTGCGAGGGGGTGAAAAAGCCCAGACAAGTTACTGCTGGTCCTGCCTGGAGCGGTAAACTGAGTGAAAACACGAGGGGGGCTCCGAGTTTATGTGTGTGAGGGGTGTTTAAGGTTCTCCCTCGTCTCTGTGGAAATGACAAGGTAAAGTCTTCGTGGTTCTTTTTGGAGAGATAGACACCTGAATTTCCAAACTGCAATGGCAAATAAAAAGTTTTCTGTTTGGCCTCCCCTCTCCCCAGCTGACTCGAGGAGCTCAGACGGAGAACACACAATGCAGAGAAAAGCAGCTGCAGCCTCGTCCAATTACGGTGCTAAATTACCAAGCCAAAGGCGCTCAGAGGAAGACAGGGACGGAGAGAGTGAGGCACGCACACGGAGACAGAGAGACAGAGAGAGACAGTGAGAGGAGGGAGCATGCAATTCTGGTACAACGTGAATCCAAACTCACCATGGATGAATAGGTGTGGACTAACATCTGGAAAAAAAAGCCTGGTTACTGCTCAAAATCAAACAATGATTTAAAAAAAAAATCAAGGAGTCCAGCAGAGAAACGAGCTGGACACAGAAGCAGAGCTTGAGGTGTTTCCAGGACAAGCCATCAAAAAAAAAAAAAAATCCCCCCCACCCCTCGAACAAGATTGGCGCTGCCTATCACACAGACGGAGCTGTTCATCGGTCCCTTACTGTCTTTTTGGCCTTTTTTTTCTTCTGCCGCTCTCCGGGGCTCCAGAAGCTGTCCTCTTCCACCCGAAGCTGGGCTCAGACTGCTCGGGCGCCCCTTCCTCCCTCCGCTTGCCTACACCGCCTCATAATAATTGATATTCATGACTATTAATATTACACGAGTACTTTAAAGGGAGAATGGAGGACAAATGGAGCGTGAAGCAGCAGCGAGCGCAGAGCTCCCCTACTATTGTAAATGACGTTCATTCAGTGGAGAATTACTAGATGTAATCAGACGAGGGGGCTGGCAAAGGCAGACTGGGGGAAAAGTTTAGCAGGAAAGAGTCAGAACTTCAATGAACTGAGCTGGGGACGCGCGCGAAGCAGCCTCCGCTTCCTTGGACGGGGCAGCGAGGGAGAGCATCGCTGGGGGCTTTTATCAAACCTGTTCCCGGAGAGGGACTTTCCTAATGGGAAGAACTGATTGCCCTAGGTGCTTTGTGTGCAGATTAAAAGAGCAGAATAAAAAGGCGTTGCCTCATCATTTGCAGGGGAGAGAAAAGTAAACCGGAGGCCCCCAACCCGTTGGTGGTTACAGTGGCGTTTGCAGACGTTCGCTGAATATTAGCGAATATGCTTAGTTAGGAAAGGACAGAGACGAGGTGGAGGGTTTCCACCCCTCGTGCAGCCTTCCTCTCTTTCATGCTCACACAGTCTGCGATTTTTACCTCTATTTAAAACGTACGCAATCAATCTTCAGGTACACTAAACTTATCCTTTCCAGGCAAAGCCAGGGGCAACAGAAAACCTTTTCGGATATTTCAGGAACCCGTTCAACTGGCTCGACTGCCATTCCTGTTAAAGTTCAACCTTCCTCCCGACTTAAATAGGCTCCTTCCACCAGGCTGCTGGTTTTCCTATATTTCTGAGCAGAAAATTGAGGCAGCTGGGGATAACCGCACTACTCTGCCACTCTCAGTCTCTCTCCTCTCTCCCTCCCCCTTTATTCACTGCCTCTCTTCCACCCCACCCCTTCCTTTTCCTCTCACCCTCCCTGCTTTCTTCTCTCTCTCCTTTCTCACTCGGGCAGTTTACTTTTCATAATCTACGAGCGAGTTATATCCTGCTTACTTTTCAGGACGCACTGATACCTCTCTGTGTGCGCCCCAAGCTGTTTACACCGTGGCATCATCCCCGCTAGTGTCTCGCCCACTTCGGCCGCTCGCATTTGTTTTAAAGCTATTTCTAATGTCTTCAACTTTGCCTTCATCCCGCCCGTTGAAGAAAGGAAAGGAGGCCGAACCGAAACAAACAGAAGCCTGAGGCGCGGCTCCGAGTTACAGTCCCCACATAATCACAAAGAGGAAAGAAAGGGAAACTCCAAGCATCAGTCGCAGAAAGACCCGTCTCTCTGTCTCTGTCCGCGTCTCTCCACTCCCGCCTCCTTCCCGAAAATCTGGACTCAGGGCAGAGCTGGGGCCGGGGCGGGGGGGGGGGGGGCACTGGGCGCTGGTGCAGCCTGCGGGGCGCGGCGGGCGGGCCCCTGGGTCCGGCAGGACCGGCCCACGGCGTCGGTCGGAGCTCGCGGCCGCTTCTGGGCGAGGCCTGTTCCCAGCATCCGCGGGGCAGCTCAGGGCCGGGCTTTTGCGAGTTTCCCCGGAGCAACGGGGTCGCGTCTCCCCCATTGGTTGGGGGAGCCTCTATGCGTCCCATCGCGGCCCTTTCGTCCTACCAGGCACTGCCCTGGCCCGCCGTCCGGTTTCTTTCCCTTTCTCCCTCCTTTCTCCATCGCTCCTGCTTTGCAGTCTCCGCTGCCCGCTCGCAGGCTCCGACCGTCCCCTTCCCTAACTCCTCCTCGCCTCTCTGCAGGCTTTTTTATCTTTCCTCCCTCGACGTCTCCTCCGAGTCTCCGCTTACCCCCTTCCCCTTGCACCTAACTTGGGGTCTCCGAGTCCACGCTGCCCCGGAGCGAGGCTCCGAGGGCCGCCGGCAGCCGTTCCTTCCCACCCCGCCGCGCGCCCCGCACCGCCGCCCGCCGGCCTGGGAGCCGCCCCGCCGTGCGGTCGCTCGGCTGCAGAGACCAAAGGGGCTTCGCGGGCGCGGCCCGGTCCCTCCAGCTGCAGGCGCCTCGGGCTGCGGGCAACTTCTCCAGCCGGAGGGAGAGTTTCGCCTAAAGAACCGTGTGCACGGAACAAGGGCAGCTCATTTCGTTAAAAATGCCCAAACACAGGTTTGGTCGCTCTGGCCCTCAAAGAAGCAAAACCCAAGAAAAGAGAAAAAAATTGTGGCAGCTCCTTGGCTTGTGTCCTACAGACACCCCTCTATCTACCTCCCTCTTTTTAATTTTCCGTCCTCTACTTGGATCCGTTCGTCATCGATTTCAGGAATTTTACTGAAAATAAAAATTAAAAGCCCGAGTCTGTTACCAATGAGGCTTGAAAACTTAATTCTGCCCCACACTCAGAACGAGGAGAGCCTCTGTCTGCCTTTAGCAGACTTTCCTTTCTCTGCCCACCTTCCTCGCCGGAGTCTATTGGGGTGGGGGTGGGGGGCTGCGAGGAAGAGAGAAGGAAAAATAAAAGAAATAAAAGAGAAATCTTCTAAGTTAGAGTAGTCAGACTGCAACCTCAAAGTGCTTTTTTCAGAATAGTCAAGTCTCCTCAAACCAGCTTTTCTAAAAGTTAGAGAAAGCGGAAAACACCGACCGGAAATCTGCGAGTAAATAGCTTAAAAATAGGTATCATTGGGGTGTCAAGAAGCTCAAATTCTCTATCTGCAAAACTCTAAGATGCATCTGGGGTGTGGGCTCACCTCATAGATATCTTCGTACTTGACATTCTCCACGAGCTTCCAGAGCATGATGGCAGCCTGGTCTCTAGGAGGTGAGTGCATTCATGTGAGGAGCAGATGTCTGGCTTCTCAGGACTCTGCTGTCTGTAATGATCCATCTATAATTGGAAACGGGGGATACACACCAAATCCGACGCTCCTCTCCCATCGCAACTTATATCTGTTGTCTGAAACAATAGGCTGGAGAAGGAAGCCTCAGCAGAGGGAAAAACATTATTACACACGCAGGAGTTAGATGCAACCCACAGACATATATATTATAAAAATCATAAACACGTATTTACACCCAGAGACCCACATTTGGTTATATACGCACCCCTGGGTCACACAGTCTACAGACGCTAAACATGCATTTAAAGAGAGATGGCTATTCCGTGTGATTGATACAAATATACACATTTAAAACCTCTATATTGAAAATGATGAATCATTGTAGCCATTACCCAAAGTCTTTAAAATTCACAATGAGAAACCAGGGGGCCAACAGTCTCCCATTTTCTGTCTAGGTTTTAAAGGGGAGACCATTATTGAGATTTTAAAGCAGAAACTCCTATTCTTGTGTGTTCAGAAGGAGGGTATTTTGAAAGCTGGATTTGGGGGTTTTAAGGGTGATTTCTCTGTGTTGATGGTTACACAAGTGTTTTTCCAACTGCAACTCTGTCACTATAGAACAAAAAGCCAGCTCATTTCTAATATTGCTGGTCATTTGTCCAACATATGGGGTAACTTAAATACTGTACGATCACCCCAGTCTGCACTGTTTGTCATTTTAGGGGTTGTTGGTATGTATTTTCAACAGATTCCACATGCTGTTTTTTTTTTTTCTTGGCTGGAGTCTCCATTTTATGAAGACTTTTTCTCCTTTTTTCAGATGTTGGGAGCAACACGGGCACATGCACAGGTCGGCACAATGAGTGAGTTTGGAGCCTTCTTTGCAGAGTCAGAGCACGTTTCATATTTACATCTGTTGTCTATAACCAACTTTTAAGTGGGTTTAATTATGGAGAGTCGAGACATGGTCACCTAAACCTTTGGAAGGTTTGAGCAGAATGTTCTTTAAAAGCATAGTGAAAAATATTTAGGGTTTCATTTGTTTGTTTTGAGTGTATTTTTTCCATAGTGCGATTTGTGTGTGTGTGTATACACACACATACTATATATATATATATGTATATATATATGCACACAAATATATATATGCACACACACACAACGTAAACACAGATCAGAACAAAGTTAACCAAACCTTAAAAATGGGCTCCCTTTAAGGCACAGCATTTCTGGATTTCATCACTTAGTAAATATTCACCTCATTCCCCCTTTTCCCACCCCCTCTTTCTTTTTTTCTGCTCCCTTTCAGGGTGCTGAAGGATCTCCACAGCCAGAAGGGAAGTCCAGTGGAAGATCTCTGCCTCTGGGGCAGAAAATAAATGACAGGAGGGAACGAGGAGGGACGGGGCAATTTGGGGTGGGAGTTATTAAACCCGATAAGAGTGAATCTGCAAAGGACGAATGTCTGTAAGTCTCAGGATGTCTGAGCGCTGCTGTGCATGCAGGGACTGGCGATGTTTGGGGAGAGGATTCCGGACAACCGCGGTGGATACTGGCTCGATAGAAGCTGACCAGAGGCTTCACACGCAGAATACACCAGTCATCAGATTTTTACCTTAATTTTTAAATGCTAGGTGAAATCAAAGGAACACAAAGAAGGTGCTTCAAAAGGAACTTTAGACATAAATCCTACCTTCATTTTCAGTTTTAATTTTTGTGCTTTACCTTTCCTGTCCCTTCCTTCCTTCCTTCCTCCCTTCCTTCCTTCCTTTCTCCTTCCCTCTACTTAAATATTAATACCTTAAATTATATAAGAGCTATACAAATTTTTCCACTAGGAGCATGAGCAAAAAATTCTTATTTGCTCCCAGAGCTGGTTTAGACATGGAAAGCCATTTTTCCCCCTAATTTTATTGTGTGGAGGAACTTGAAATGGATTTTACCCTTCCTTTCCACACTTTTCAGAACTAAAATAAGTCGCAGATTATTACTTTGTAAAATAAAGATTATAGACTTGGAAATTCAGGTTCTCTAGACACAATTTTATTAATGGGAATAATTGTCTTCTCCATTTCAAATCAATATCTTCATTATCTTTTTTAAACCTAAAGATTATTCTCACCCAAAATAAATTAAGGTTTTACCAAATGTTTTGAACAAATATTTCATTTTTCTGGTGTACCATTGGTCTAAAATAGATAAATTCTAAAGCTTAAACCAAGAAACCCTTAGAGATAGTAATACTTTATGTATAAAACAACTTAAAGTATGTTGCCATGATTACTTTATAGTTTTATATGTGTATAATTTCAAATTTGCATTTTATTTCCTGCCAATAGTGGGTATTTTTTTAAACAAGAAAGGTCTTGAAATACTTGGTTAAAATGCATAAAAATTCTTTATGAAAACCAAAAACTAACCAATCTGGTTTTATTAAGAATAAAACATAAATTGAAAAATATATACATACATAGAAAGAGACAGCCAAAGAAGTATATAACAATAATTAAAACCGAATCAATTTTTCAACGTGGGCATTATTCAAAAAATCTTCGAAATTGCAAGGGAAATCTTTCCCAGGGAAGACTTCTCAGTCATTGAACGGGCAACAGCGCCCTCTGTCGGAATTTTGTATAAGCAAATCCAGCACGGCCGCCAGAGTTTCTTCAGCGATTTCTTTCTGTTCTTGAAAACCTGTTCACTCTAAGGGCATTTAAGTTGATTTCTCCATATTTACTACGTTTAGAAACAATTGCCTCAGCATCTAAAAAGTTCAAACACGTTAAGAATTGTACAGATACAAGTTCGATCTCTACTGAGAGAAATTTTCTAACTTGAGCCGAGTTTTCTTGCCCTTAATTTTCTGCATTTCTCTTTAACCTCCAATCGTGTAATGTAAGAAAAGATTCTCGTAGGGACTCACGAAAGCCAAATGCATAGGCACAACAAACTCTGGAATCCAAGGGAAGTTAAGCGACTGAAATACGCATTTTCATCACCATTTCTTTTTTTCCTGTTGTCTTGCCTTGTGCAGGTATTCCACCCTCCTCCCCCTCCCCCACCGGGTCACGCACACGCTCGCCCAGGTCGAAGCGTGCTACATAGTTATATTCGTATTTCCCTTTTCCACTTATATTTACATCAGTTTATAATTGCAGACGGGGCAGTTAATAATACCTTTCTTTTCTCAGCTTCAGATAGAGGGGATATTTTACGATAAATGTAGGAGCTACTGATGGAAAGAGAATGGATTTAGCATAGAGCCCTCTGCTGGCGGCTTCTGGAGTAGGTTAATAACTTTTTTAAAAAGTTACCGAAAAATACAATATCATTATATTCAATCAAACTCAACTATTAGCACTGCCGTGTCTTATTTCTTCTTTGTTCTAAAAATCTAATTTTGAATTATCTAAATTTCTCAGACTTCCTTCCCGTATTCCCAACCCTGGTATCTGTGATTTAAGGCTTCATAAACTATCTTTTTCTGCAGCTGCCTAAGGAATTGCCTTTTATTTTACACATTGAACAGTTTGCCAGGGTTTCCCTTTTTATCTTCCCCAAATACAAAAATAGTAGAATAGCAAAAGACAACACTTAGAATCACCGTGTCCAGACCCCTGACCCTTCTTGTTCTCAGGGATGGGGCAAGCTGCTTAGCAGCATGAACTTCAGTGTACTGACCTTGGGAATGGAAATGATTGTGAGAAGTCATTAGCACAACACTTGTGAAGGGATATTTGATACTGCCGCTTTGTACAACAGTTTAATTTCTCAACATTAACTCAAGGCACTGTAGCTGGGTATAAACCAAGTGAAGACTTCATCAGCCAGGCAGTTGCTGAGCTCCTGGTTGGCAAGTGGAGGTCAGAATCCTGATTGAGGTCTTTCTCCGATGTCCTCAGAACTTCCCCCGCGGCTGCCGTCCTTCCTTCCCCATTCTAAAATGAAGAAGACAGTATGCGGCACTGCTCAATCTTTCTAGAGTTATTTCGTCTTGGACTTATGAATAAGCAAAGGCAGACTGAGAGGCAGACTGACTGACTTTGCTGCACCCAGATAGTACCCCCACCTCCTACCCCTCAGGAGCATTATTGTCCGCTGAGTTGATTCATCATACACGACAAAGACAAACACCATATGATCTCACCTATAAGTGGAACCTAATCAACAGAATAAACAAGCAAACAAAACAGAACCAGAGACATGGAAATAAAGAACAAACTGATAGTGAGGAACCTGGGTAAAGGCCCATGGGCAAAGTCAAAGGGCGGGTAGGATCGAGGGTGGGAGGTGGGGCTGTGTGGGGGCGGGGGAAGTGGTGGCTAGAAAACGGAGACAACTGTACTTGAACAACAATAAGAAATAAATAAAATTAAATTAAATAAAAAATGGCAGCTACATTTTTCGTTGTGACAACCTGACTCCCTTTTTCTCCCATGTTTCTAACGTCAAGGCTTCTCACGATCCTCTCTTTGGGGGATCTTGCTCATGTGTTTTATCACCAATTTGGAAAGAGTCGAATGTGTGAAACTATGATTCAAGTACCTGTCCTTGGATTTACAGGGCTACCACAGCGGTTTCAGTGATCTGGGCTTGAAGAAACAAAATAGTAGGGACTAGTGTTTGCATGAACAGGGTTTAAAAAGTTAAACAAGGATGGAATTAGCTCTAGATTGACTCTTCATGATTATACAGATGGAAGCCAACATGACAAGGGAAATAGCATTTCTTACTTTAACCATAGTATTTAATCAATGGTTTTGTACAGCTGAAATCGAGTGGAGGTCAGAATCCCACTTGTGAGAGTGAAAAACATTGGGATTGTGGAAACTGCTCCTTTCTCTTGGACTTTGGAGGAACAGGAGCAATTTTATTACATATTTTTGGTCTTCTGAAGTCCTTACGCTCTTCTGTTTAATTGTGGAGCATAAAGTTATGAAGAGGACCGTTTTTAAATTCCTGTTTCCTGGAGAAAGAGCAGTTAAGAAATGGAAGATTGGGAGAGGGGGTTGGAGCCAATGATGCAAACAGCCACAGCACAACGGTTTCAACACCGGTGGGAATTTGCCACACAGAATCTGAGAGGTGTGCTGCCTTCCTGGCGTGACTAGTGCAGGCAGACAGGTATTTCCAGCATTGTGCACATTTCCCATGTTATTGCTTTAAGAAGGAGCAATCTCAAAGGGTGAGAACACGGAACAATTGGGCATCCAAATGCAACCAATAGACCAATACCTATCTGTGAGGAAAAGTTTGCAAATAAAGATGCGGAAAGATGTAGAGCAGAAATATAACCTTTAAAGCATGAATAAACACATACAATGTGCAACATCAGAGCTGAAGTATCTCTTGAGTACAAGGGACATTTAGAAGGAATTAGCATTATGTGGGAACTACTTCCTAAAGCTCACATTTGTGACTTTTGATAAAAACATAGAATAGTATTCATTTTATGACCACTTCCACTTCTTGAACATGAGATACCGCCTTCACTTGCCAGCTAAATTATCTTGGGCAAGTCTTTTGGCCTTTCCATGACCTTTTTTTTTTAATCTATAAAATGAGATTAATTTACTGGTTGATATCCAAGTATTTTTTCTTTAGAAATGGACTTTATGGGGTTTATGAAAGCACCAAGAAGAAATTAATGAAAATTTTAAAGTGGAAGTATTCCTTTATAAATATGTTGTCCCCAAAATCTCAACTTTGAAGGGACAGTTCAAGAGAACTGAGCTGATCTCTTGGTAAATGCTGATCACATGCTTACACAAAACGTTTTTAGGAATGCCATCTTAGAAGAAAGCAAGCAAAGAAAAGATAAGAATGCAACTGGAGGGGAGAGAATATCATTTTAATAGCACCTAATAGGCCATTTGAAAGAGGTCAGTCATCTAAGTCTAGAAGAATGACATCCTCATGTAGTAAAAGAGTTTGCAGTTTTGATCTTTAAATTATCGTCTGTAACCTCTGATTAAGTGTGTGAAAGGGAAGCAATGTCTACTAGCAGAGGTTGGAAAACACTTCATTTTCAGAAAAAGGGAGGAAATGGTCAGCGGATACAATGAGGAATCATGCTATTCCCCGCCCCCCCCCCAAAATGACAGTGTAAGTTGTAAAAGTCCTGCACCCTGGAAGGGAAGAAGACCCCTGAAAACCAACACGAATCAGGAAGAACAGATTATTCCACCTTCTCCTTTCCTTTTGGTATAGATTTACGAGACGGGACACATGTCCCTGAAGATCAGAGAGGCATTTCAAAAATTTCCCATCGGTTCCCCCAGCTGAGCTGAGGGATGGCATTTGGGGCGGACTGCCTTTTGCTAAGGACATGAACTTTGGGGTGCAATGAATGTGTGTGAACTCCAGATTTGCCACTTTCTCCCCTGGATATTTGAAAATTATTGAACATTCCTGAGCCTCAGTTTCCTTACACGAGGAAATATATTTTCACACATGAGACTCATTCATTGTATGGTACATGTACCTAGTAACAGCTTGGCCATGCCGAGGAGATAATACATAGAAAATCCGGTCGTCACCTCCCACCGAAGGAACCCACTCTGTGAATTGAATCTACTGTTACCATTATAAATTTACAACTATTTGAATAATTCTCCCTCAAAAGTTGACTGATAAATAAAAACAAATTTGAGGCAATAGCTTTCATAGGTAGTTTGCCATGGAACTTTGTTCTTAGTCTTATTCTTTCTAATACTTTAAAAGAATTGGTGACTCAGAAGAGGAATTAGAAGACACGTTCATTATTTTGTACGTGCTGAACATGGCGGGGGGCAGTCAGTATGCTGGGTTACAGAATGAGGATTCAAACATATTTTGACAGGCTAAGTCTCTGGAACAAATCCCAAAAGCTATAATTGAACAAGGATAAAAGCAACACAAGCGTAAGTGTGGAAGGGAGGATCAGAGACTGACAGAAAAAGACATGAAAACATCTCCATCTCTGCACTGCTCGGCACTCTCCCTGTTTCTGGAATACAGCGTTCACAGCAGCACTGCACGGTGATAAATACGGGGAGTGAGTGGAATCCCCAGTGGCATTAGCAAGGCTGATACATTCAAATTTAGAGAAGCTGCACTCCCACTGTCCTGTTAGCTGGGCAAACTGGGTTTCTGGCATTGTGTTCAATTGAGATGGCCTGCTTTAGGACTGTCCCGAGCAAAACCAACATCTCTGAAAAAAAGCAGCAGGGGTAAAGAACGCCTGTAAGCCATGTCAAGGGAGGAAGGGTTGAGGAAACGGGGATCATCATTCTGCAACATAGAAAACTTGGGGATGTGAACTCTGTCTTGTAATATTTGGGTTCATTTTGGGGAAGAGAGAGTGGAGGAAAAAAATAACATTTGTTTTATTCACTGCTGTATTGTCAGCACAAAACCATGTGGCTGACCCAAATTTGCTCAAAACAATTTGGGTGAAACCAATTCTCTTTCCCTCTAAAGACTTAGGATGAAGGTCAATTGGAAGATATTGCTAAGAGGCCAATTTTACTCAGTGCGAGAAAAATTCTAGAAATTTGAAGGACTGGACAGGGCAGCTTTGATTGTGGTGAACTGTCAGTCCTGGCAAGACGCTGGCAGGGCTGGGACCACCTCTGTCGGGTGGAGGGATGCTGTGCAGGAAGTCCTTTACAGTGCCAAGATATTGTGGTTCCACATCACAGGCTCAGCAATGTGAGTTTAGCAGATTAATAATTGTAAAGGACTGGCATTGAGATATACATGTGCAAGGCCCTATGATTTCCATCTGTGTATGAGGTATGTCCGGAAAATGTCCAGCATTGATAATATAAACAAGAACTGTTTGCGTGACATTGTTGTAACCATGTGCCCTGGCAGCCAAGGAGAGTGGACTGAATGCACAGGTGTGAGCAATGACGACTTCACTGTACCAGTCAGTGGGGGCGGCGGACCCCATTGAGTGAGCATGTGTAATAATGCGTGACCTTCAAAATGACCGAGTGCATAGAGCAACAGATCTGCATCACATTTTGGGTTAAGTTTGAGCGTTCCTTCGTGGAAACGATTCGGATGATTCAGAAGGCTTTCAGGGACAGAGCAAGGAGTGCGGCACAGACGCAAGTGTGGCACAGATGCTTCAAAAATAGTTAAGAATCTGTTGAAAGTGATCCATGTTCTGGAAGGCCTGCAACCAGCAGCACACCTGAGAAGGATGAACGTGTACCAGCTACAATCAACAAAGACTGGTGACTGACAGTATGAGAACTAGAAGCTTATCTGGGGATTCCAAAACTGCTGTGTCTGAGATTTTGACTTAGGATCTTAGTGTGAAAACATGTTGTGGCAAAATTTGTTCCGTGGCTGCTGCTACCAGAGCAGAAGGAACATTGTGTTGCATTTGCTAATGACTTGATTTAAACGGCTACAAATGAACCAGATTTCCTCAAGAAAGTCATAACCGGAGATGAATGGTGGGTGTATGGCTATAATCTGGAAAGGAAGGCCCAGTTATCCTAATGGAAGTTGCCTGGGTCACCACATTTGAAGAAGGTGTGGCAAAGTTGCAACAAGATATAGAGCATGTAAACTGTGTTTTTTTTTTTTTTAATTGAGAAGCTGCTGTCCATCACAAGTATGCCCTGCCAGGCCTAACAATTAATAAGGAGTACTACTCAATGTTCTTCATCACTTGAGAGATGAAATATAATGAAAATAGCCACAGCTATAGACAACTGGTGATTGGCAGCTTCATCACCACAACACGCCTGCATCACATCTCAGGCAGAGATTTTTGGCAAAACATCAAATTACCCAGGTGACTCAGCCCCCCTACATCCCAGATTTGGCGCCCTGCGACTTCT
The DNA here is from genome assembly GCF_014824575.4 of Sturnira hondurensis. Classification (NCBI taxonomy): domain Eukaryota; kingdom Metazoa; phylum Chordata; class Mammalia; order Chiroptera; family Phyllostomidae; genus Sturnira; species Sturnira hondurensis. Next base: position 10,788,894 of record NW_028073511.1, on the reverse strand, counting down.
GGCTCTTTCCAAAACTAAAGTCGCCTTTGAAAGGGAACAGATTTCAGACTGATGATGAGATTCAGGAAAACACGACAGGGCAGTTGATGACAGCTGGGAGAAGTGTGTGAGGTCCTAAGGCGCCTACTTTGAAGGGGACTGAGGCGTCACTGTCCTATGCACCATGTTTCTTGTATCTTGCATCTTCTTCAATAAATGTCTCTAGTTTTCATATTACATGGCTGGTTATTTTCTGGCTGGTATTATCTGATTGGGCAAATGTTCATTTACTGAGCCCATGTCTTTATGTACTGCACATGCTATCTGATTTCTAGGAGTAGAAATCACATCAGACAGTAATTGTATACTCCATAGCCTTATTGGTCTGTCAGTTTCTGATCGTCTTGCTTCTGTCATTATCACTTTTTCCCATACTTCATAGGATTTCTGTGGGTGGCTTTATAGAATGGAAAAAAGGACATTTATTTATTTAGGGTATGGATAAAGGGCCATTTAGGCTTTCCTTTGCAGTTATTTTTGAGGGACAGTTGTTTGATTCATAGAAGAAATAAATCTTTTGCTGAAGATTTATCCAATGATTGCAATGCAAGCCAGACTCCCTTTGAGCAAGTTTTAAAAATCATTAAGCTATTAGTGAGAGCTTTGTCACTCTAAACAATGTACAGTAACTTTTGTTTCTGGGTTTTTAATGTAAACCATTTTTTTTCTCTGTATACTACAGCAATACTGTGTCACTGTGTCTCACCAAAAGGTATATGAAATAATTTTAAAACAACAACAACATCTTTGGGCAATTTAATAAGAACACAGCTAGTGGAAAAGCAATTCTTTCTAAATCTTTTGTTAATTGCAGAGAAATATAAAGATTCTTTATCAAACTTTCACTATTATTTATAAAGTATGAAGTATGTTCTTCTCTTACTGGATTGTAAAATATTTTTATTAACTCTACTATCACGACCTAAACAAAGTGAAAGAAGATTTACAGACCCAACTAAACATAAGCAGTCAGTTTTAATCATCCTTCTCTCACCAGCGTCCTTCAAAAGTTTGGTGAATACATTAAATGTGGAGTTTTCAGCAGGAAAACCATGGGAAAGCTTCCAAGGAACTGAACTAAGAACTTGAGTCAGGTCATGTTTGCAGTTTCTGTAGCCATCTGACGCTTCTGTGTGGCTCATTCTTTCCATAAACACTTATTAAGGGCCTGTTTTTTGCAATGCATTATGCCGGCATAAAGATAGATCAGAGAAGTAGATTTCTTGGAAAGATTTTACTGTCTTAGTAAAGGAAATGAAATATTGTAGGCTGAGAGGAGTTTTTTTATCTTGACTGCAAAACTAGATTAAGTGGCATTTTAGTTTCTAAGTTAAAATGTTAAGTAACTTATTGCATTCTATCAAGTGTTTTGATATCCTAATATTAACAAATTTTACTTTTTTGCTTAAGCAGTTTTGTTTTAAGTAAAACTCATGATTAGTGTTAGTGTATGAAACGCAAAGATGTGTGCAGGGGGGAGGGCCTGTTTGTTATCTATCAGACTCTAAAATCCCAAACTAAAAAAAAATAAATTTGTTTAATTTAGGTAATATTTGTTAATAACATTATATAAGTTTCAAGTGTACAATTCTAAAATGTGTGAGTCCTGAGTTGTGTGGCTCAGCTGATCTGGGCGTCCTTCTGTAAAGTCAAGGTCATTGTGTGCTCACCACCTCAAGTCTAGTCTCCCTTTGTCACCATATTTTTGGTGACATCTTTACCATTTTTATCCTTCCTTCCCCCCTTTCCCCCTGGCACCTACCATATTGTTGTTTGTTTCTGAGGTTTCATGGCTTTCTTCATGTACTTCTCTCTTTTTTTTTAACCCACAACCATTGTTTATTATAAAGGTGAACTCTGATGGGCTTATGGGTAGGATTTCTGGTAAAGAGCAGGGGCTCCATGACCCCCAAACTTTTTGGATTCTCAGCGACAGGGATCAGCTACGAGCAGGGTCTGGTCATACTGGATGAGTATGTCTTTGATCTCCTTCTTGGAAGCCTCATCCACGCATTCTGGTAATAGGCCGCCAGGGCTTTGGAGATGGACTGGCAGATTGCATAAATCTGGGCCACATGACCACCACCCCTTCACTCAGACTCGGATGTCTACGCCGGCAAATCACTCCTTCCCCAGAAGCAGAACAGGGTCCGGTAGCTTGTATTGCAGCCAGCAGGGCTCAATCATCTCCAGGGGCCACCCGCTCACCTTGATGAGACTGTTGTCCTGTGTGCAGTACGCCACCACTGTGGCCATCTTCTTGCGCCCAAAGACCTGCCGGAAAAAAAAGTGTTCATATACTTCTTGCACTCTGTTTTGCATCCCACATATGACTGAAATCATATGGTTCTTATCTTTGTCTGTCGGACTTATTTCACTTAGCACGTATTTTCAAGGTCTGTCCATTTTGTGGCAAATGTCAGTATTTCATCCTTTCTTATGGCTGAGTAGCATTCCATTGTATATGTATCCACATCTTCTTTTTTTTAAATATATATTTTATTGATTATACCATTACAGTTGTTCTATTCCCCCCTTCATTCCCCTCCACCCGCACACTCCCTCCCCCACCATTCTCCCCCCTTAGTTTATAACCACATGTCTCAAGTTCTTTAGGTTCTATATTTCCCCTACTATTCTTGCCCTCCCCCCCATCTATTTTCTACCTACTGTCTATGCTATTTTCTGTACCTTCTCCCCCTTTCTCCTCCTCCCACTCCCCTGTTGATAACCCTCCATGTGTTCTTCATTTCTATGGTTCCACTCCTGATCTAGCTGTCCTCTTGGTTTGCTTTTGTTTTAGGTGTGGTTGTTAATAACTGTGAGTTTGCTGTCCTTTCACTGTTCATATTTTTCATCTTCTTTTTCTTATATAAGTCCCTTTAGCATTTCATATAATAAGGGCTTGGTGATGATGAACTCCTTGAACTTGACCTTATCTGAGAAGCACTTTATCTGTCCTTCCATTCTAAATGAAAGTTTTGCTGGATAAAGCAATCTTGGCTGTAGGTCTTTGGATTTCATGACTTGGAATACTTCTTTCCAGCCCCTTCTTGCCTGTAAGGTCTCTTTTGAGAAATCCGCTGACAGTCTGATGGGTACTCCTTTGTAGGTGACTGTCCCCTTATCCCTTGCTGCTTCTAGGATTCTCTCCTTCATTTTAGTCTTGGCTAATGTAATTATGATGTGCCTTGGTGTGTTCCTTCTTGGGTCCAACTTCTTTGGAACTCTCTGAGCTTCCTGGATTTCCTGGAAGTCTATTTCCTTTGCCAGACTGGCAAGTTCTCCTTTATTATTTGTTCAAGTAAGCTTTCCACTCGTGGCTGTTTCTTTCCCCCTTCTGGTACCCCTATAATCTGGATGTTGGAACGTTTAAAGATGTCCTGGAGGTTCCTAAGCCTCTCCTCATTTTTTTGAATTCTCATTTCTTCATTCCTTTCTGGTGGGATGTTTTGTTCTTCCTTCTGGTCCATTCCATTGATTTGAGTCCCAGTTTCCTTTCTATCACTATTGGTTTCCTGTGCATCTCCCTTCATTTCAATTAGTTTAGCCTTCATATGTTCCTCTAATTTGTGGCTATAATCAACCAGTTCTGTGAGCATCCTGATAAACAGTGTCTTGAACTGTGCTTCTGAGAGGCTGGCAATCTCTTGGTCACTTAGAGTTATCGGCTCTGGGACTTTGAGTTCTTCTTGCGCCATCTTTTGAGCTGTTCAGGGCCTGGGCTACCTGCGCACCTAGGTCGGGGGATCCTTCCTGCCTGACCCTGCTCCGCTGCTGGCTCCACCCCTCTTACCGTCCTGGTTGAATTGTTCATTGTTGTGGGACTTCCGTATAATTCAATTTTCTGTTCTTTGGCTGTGTCTTTGTTCTCCAAACCTTTGTTGTATTCAAACTTGGTTGTGGGAGAAGGCACAGTGTTTCCACCTATGCCTCCATCTTAGCTGAAGTCTATCCACATCTTCTTTATGGATGTTTTGACTGCTGCAAAGAACATAGGGGTGCATAGATCTTTAGTAATAAATGTTTTCAAATAACTTTGGTAGATACCCAGAAGAGGGATTGGTGGGTCATATGGTAGCTCTATTCTTCTTCCTTTTTTTTCTTTTGAGGAATCTCCATACTGTTTTCCGTAGTGGCTGTGTCAGTATACATTCCCACATGCCGAGCATGAGGGTTCTTTATTCTCCACATCCTCTCCAACACTTGTGATTTCTTCAGACTTTTCATTTCTTCCCTATTCTGCCAGGGGTGGCTTTGTGCCAGGAAGGTCTCACCATAAGTGTTCCCAGGCCTCGATTTACTCAGTCACCAGTGAAAGACTGTCTTCAAGACCACATCTCTTATCATCTTTGTAGCTCTTGGCCCTCGGCCCTGGGATAACAAAGAGCATTCAGTTGTGAAGTGATGAGGAGGTTTGTCTTGGCCTGGATGCCAATGTCCTATCTGGCCTTGGCTGGTCTTTCACCTCCCTATGTCTCCAAATCCAGGATCAGGATTGTGTGATTGAGTGTGTCTGTGTGTTGAATGGCAACTCATGGGAAAAGCTGGATGAGGCAGCAAATAGTCAGCTGCTTAGGGATGCTAAAAAGGATCTGTTCCAGGGCCTAGAGCTTTACCTACAGAAACTTTTCTGGTTGTTACAAATCTGTAATGCAAGACTGGCCATGCTTCATTCTTCACCTAGTATCTTGGCACCATGATGTTATTATTGATGTTATTTTCACAACTACGTTTTATTTTAGTTCTAGTTATGGGGACAGTACAAAAAAATGAGGGACACAATTTTAGACCATGGATGATGTCGTCTGCAAAGGGACCTTTTGCTTAAGTGACCCCAAAGGACCAAATGACATGGACTGCAAAGTGCGAGCAGAGACCTAAGGCCTCCTAAGTCATGTTAGGTGTGAAGGGAAGCTTTAGCTTTTTGAAATCAGGGTGCTTTAAAAATTTTCTCCAAACATTATTTGTTTCTGGCTAACATTTTTTTTTTGTCTGCAAAAGAAGAAGGGAGCCATTACCTTTGGAATGATTCTTACACAGGGTGGGACAAAGTAGGTTTACAGTTGTGAGCACACAAAACACAGTTTATATCTGTGTTATTATTTATTAATTATTTTATTATTTTCCATTTAACAACTGTAAATCTACTCTTGCCCCACCTTATATTAATATATGCCAGCATGATTGACTTATATTTGAGAAGAAACACAGTTGTTCTTACATGAAAGGTCACATTACAGGCACTTGGACCAGATTAGTTTGGACATAACTGGGCAGAAAGACACAGCGGATAGCCACCATTAACTTTGCACTTAATGTTACATTTATGTTAGACTGATTAGATTCTACCTGTTTTGATAACTAACAACAATAAGGCTTTAATTTCTATTATGAGCTCTTTTTAAAATCTCTTCACTGTTACTAAAGCATAGCTTCTTTTTTTTAGTAACCTAGTGTTATTAAATAATAGTTGCCACCTATTGAAACCTTACCCTGTCCCATGCCTGAAGCTAAGCCCATTAAACATTTCAGCTCAATTAATTTAATCTTCAAAAGGTCCATGCCCAGTGCCAAAAGCCAAATACCATATAATCTTACCTATAAGTGGAACCTAATCAACAAAACAAACAAGCAGGCCAAATATGACCCAAACCATGGATATAAAGAACAAACTGACAGTAACCAGAGGGGAGGTGGGAGGGGATGCCAGGGGAAAGAAGGGGAAGGGCCATTAAGGTACATGAACAAAGGACACTTGGGCAAAACCAAAGGTGGGTAGGATCAAGGGTGGGAAATGGGGATGGCTGGGGTAAGGGAAGTGGTCGGGAGAAAATGGAGACCACTGTATGTGAACAACAATTTTAAAAATGTGGGGAAAAAGGTCTATGATAAAGGTATTATTCATCTGGGTTTTTAGATGAGAAAACCATGGCCCAAAGAAATCAAGCAACTTTCCCAAACTGTCATGGACTGATAAATGACAGAAATAGAATCTCAGCCCGACTCTGATTTTAAAGTTATTCTGTCAGCCTTCTAGCCACTTTATGAGTGTTCATCAAGGCCCAGAGTGAGCTCCCCACCCCTCCACCCCGAGGGCCAGTGGTTTAGACAATGGCAAAGTGAAATCACCTGTAGTAGAGTGAGAAAAAATACATGATGAAAAAAAAGAGCAAGAGAACAAAGAAATCAAATGGAGAAATGAAAAGAAAAATGAAGGAGAGAAAATGGGCAGAAAGGGAAGAAAATGGATACAACATGTGGTAGGCTGTTGACTTTCTGTCTACACAGTGATCCTCAACATGGGGATAATCTTAAGCTCCAGATGACATTTAGAAATTTCTGGAGACATTTTTAAATTGTCACAATTTGCTGTGTGGGGGTGATACTGGCATCTAGTGGGTAGAAACCAGGATGCTGCTAAACATTAAACAATGCACAGGACAGCTCCTTCGGCAAATAATTATCAAAATAGCCATGGTGCTGAGGTTGAGAAACCCTAGTCTAAGGTTTGACTGTTCAACTATTGAGATGGGACATTTGGAATAACTTTGTAATTTTCAAAAAAATGTTAAATCATAATTCTCAAACAAGTCTAGGGTACACAAAACAGAGAAGTTTTAGTATTGTTAATTTTTTTCCTGCAAGATTTGAGAGGACAAAATAATTGCATAATATAATTTTAGAATGATACATTTTATATTTTATATAAAATTAAAATATATATTATTCTGTATAAACTGCAATTCAACTACATTCTGTCAACTCTAAGAAAGCAGAATGGGTTGAACAATCACTTCTGATTGCTCTGTCTGAAGACTTTAGAAGGCCAGTGTTAGAACGAGGAGAACATAAGGTTCTCTTCTGCCAGGCCCATCACTGAACAGAGGAGGAAGACGGGGCTCAGAAAGGTGAAGTGACTTGCCTAAAGTCACGGGAGGGGCAAGACAAAAGCGCAGTTCTTCTACCATCTAATTCTTAGATCCTTCCTCCCACTGAGTTTGCTTCTGCAGTTCACCACTACCTCTCACCATGGAAACACCTTAAGCATCATTCTCTTTAATTCCTCAGATGTCTGTTTGTTAAAAGCATCCAATGACACAAGTACATTGTCTGACACACAAATATCAATGCTTACACTCTCTCCTAAAAATTTTGTGATGACCCCTGGGCAGGTAGCTCAGTTGGTTACAGCATCGTCCTCATACACCAAGGTTGCTGGTTCAATTCCCAGTCAGGGCACATATAAGAATCAACCAATAAGTGCATAAATAAGTGGAGCAACAAGTCAATGTTCCTCTCCCTCTCCCCCCACCTCCCTCTCTCTCCTGCCTTCCCCTCTATAAAATCAGTAAGTAAAAATTTTTTAAATTTCTGTGATGAGTGATAAAACATTTGCTCTTTCTTCTAAGAAGAGAAAAGCAATAATAATGAGGTACTGCATTTGATAGAACCATATTATAGCTTTGCTATGGTGGTAGTTTGTGAACTTTTATAACTTACAGTACCTAAGGAAAACACAACTCATTCACCATTTCTCTTCTTTTTATGCAGTTCTCAAATGTGTCTAACTTTCTTATCAGTGTAACTTATCCATGGGAGAATGGAGCTCAACAATTAAAATCAAGTGCATAAATAAAACGTGCATTAATATACAAACAATTTTTAGAAGCCTGTTTCTTCTTTTCAGCACCCTAGGGAATGGTAGCAATGCTAACACTTACTAGGTGCTTTTCTGTGCTAGGCAAAATTCTAGGTATTTTTGTTGTATGTGTTATTTGCTGTCCTACACTAGTCCACTGCACAATCTGGAGATGAAAGAAATTCAGGTACAATTCCTTTGACTTTTGGGAAAATGCATATGAGGCTAACCCCATTTATATATGGAAATATCTGGCCCAGTCTCAAAGGGAAATGACTAGTCGGAATATGATTTTATTCAGAGAGGGTTTCTAGAAGGTGGGTGTACAGATAAAACTTAAGGGAAGTAGAGGAGAAAGAAAAATACAAAGAGAGACACAGAAGAATTGGGTTTTAAGCATTGTGAGAATATCAAGAATCTCCCTCCCAATTGCAACTGGAAAATCATGATATTAAATGGTACATGTGATTGATAGATATTTTTCCATGGTTATATTTGAAGATGGAGTTCTAAAGCTAATAAAATAACTCAAGATAAATTGGATTCAACTTGAACCTCCTGAACCTGGTACGTGAAGCTTTTGTGTGCTAGTCAGAGAGAAGCCTGCCAGGGCTAGGAGGGGCTGTGAGCAGAGAGACTGGGGATTTCCCCCGACATATAAATGAAAGAAATTTTCTTTCCAGGATGATGATAAGGAGTAAGTTCACACCTCCAAGTGGTTCGAAAAATTTGTTTCTTCATCCAGCCAATACTCTCACTCAGGGGAGGAAAAGAAAAAAGAATTATTCAGTTTCCTAGTGACAGAAATGTGCTAGAAATGGGGGGTGAATTGGCTCACTGATACACTCAAAATATTTTAGTTCAAAGGAATAACTCACTTAAATATTATATAGAGTGAGTTGACTTAAAAAGCAGCAAAAATACCATCTTTGTATTACTAACATAATCACTTTAAAACAATATTTTAGAGAAACTATAACAAAATACAAAAGCCTAGGTATGAAATTTCATTATGTGCTTCATTAAAAATATGTTAAGAATATACTCTACTGATTTACCCTAATAATGTGGAGGGGTGCTACCTCTTGTTGAACATATGTGGAGAGGCCTACTTATTATCTCTGTTATGTAGGAAGGTAGGGTAGCAAGAAGGTTAAGGGACAATCCTGGGTCCATGCAGTGAGTGAGAGGCATCTCTTGTGTCATCAGGAAGTAGACTATTCTGTTTTGAAAGGAAATTCTGCTCTGTTTTTCACTTACTGATTTATGTTTGCTTTTACATTTTTGATTTTTTCTAGTGGTTCTCACTTGCTCCTTTCTTTTGTTAAATATTACATTAACTCCTGTAATCTTTAAAGGGAAGATATCTGTTAAAACTTTTGATACTCCTTGTCCACAGGATTTGAATTTAGGAATAAATTATATTAAAATCATATTTAAAAATTTCTGTACAAAGGGGATTTGAAATTAAAATCAGACATTCCAGATTAATCCCTGATACAAAATAAAATAAATTAAAATGAGTGAACTACGGTAAAGAAAGATAAATAACAAATGCTGATAAAAAGAACATGTTTCTTTTCATTATTTTGTTGCTTGGGTTTCATGAGGAATGAAACCTTATACTGCTCTGAGAATTTACATGTTGGCATTGGTTGCTGTTAGGCACTGGAAAAAATACAGCTTTCATTCTCTACACAAATAATTGCAATATTATACTCTGGACAGTCATGGGAAAAGAGACAGAAAATTCATTTTGATGCATACATATTTTTTATTTGAGTGAAGAAGCCTAAATCACATCTAGGGATTGGCTCAAAAGTAACATAAAGAAAAAATACTGTTCTCTCTTCAAATTGTGTAACATTAGATGGGACTAAATTTTTCCTTTAACTTTCCAGATGCTGGGTCTACATATTTCTGCAAAAAGGAATAAGGAATAGTGACAGAATTATGTATCTAACAAGTTGGTTAGTTACAAAAGGTAGAGGAAGTTACAGGAGCTTAGAAATCCAGATGGGATCGTGAGCAAAAATAATATCCTCGGTGTTCTCCTCTGAGCAAACTACCCAGATTTTGAATAACTAAGGTGGATGATCTTGGTACTTGCAATATAAATGTGCGTGGTTAATCATGCAATAAAAACAGAGAGATGAGGGAAACGTGGAAGTCATTTTTAATGGTTTTGTCATATTATAAGGAGTAAAATAATTAAATTAGACTCAGGTTATGCATTTTTGGTGGGAATAGCATGGAAATCGTACATTCTCCTGTTATCATGTCAGAAGGCAATCGATGCCAATCTTTGTAAAACTGTTCTATATTAAAGGAGATTAAAGAGATATGCCAACTGAATGCAATGATTAGTCACATTTTTTTGTTGTTGTAAAAGAGGTCATTGGTATAATTGGCAAAATCTGTATAAGGTTGTAGATTATGAATGGCGTTCTCTCTCTTTTTTTTAAAGATTGTATTTATTTATTTATCTTTAGAGGGGAAGGAGAGAGGGAGAGAAACATCAATGTATGGTTGCCTTTTGTGTGTCCCCTGCTGGGAGTTGGCCTGCAGGGAACTGGACTACAACCCAGGCATGTGCCCTGACTGGGAATTGAACCGCGATCCTCTGGTTCGCAGGCCCCCGCTCAATCCACTGAGCTACACCAGCCAGGGCTTTTTTTTTTTTTTTTTTGAATGGCGTTCTCTTAATACCAAGTATTCCTGGTTTTGAAAACTGTACTGTGGTTATATAAGAGAATGGCTTTGCATTTAGGAGATGCAGACTGAAGTGTTTCAGATAAAGCAGCACTCTGTCTGCAATGTATTCCCAAATGCACATATATAAAGCAAGCGAGGTAGGATGTTAATAAGTGGAGTATGGGAGAGAGTCTATCCGTATTAACTAAGACATACCTCAGCAGTCTCTAAAGCTGGACAAAAGGCTCAGTTTTAGCAGCAGGTTTGTGTTGTCATTTCTTGTGTCGTCCTGGGAAATGTGCTTTGACACCTTGTTCTTTGTTTTTCTTTTTTTCAATTGACATCTTGTTCTTTATCTACTTCAACTGTTGCTCTCAATATTTTTCACTTTGTTCTGTTTCTATTCATCAAGACTTTATATTCAAATGCAGTAGTTTTATAGCCTTACTGAGCTTAGTTTTATAGACCTTGCTGGAAGCCTGTCTGTCCCAGGCTCTGCTGATCATATAGTCACATGACCAGTGGACCCTAAGTGCAGTGTAGTGTGGGATTTCAGGAAGGGTGCCCAAAAGAGAGCAGATGCAGCTGGGAAGGGTGCATTAGAGATGTCTAAAGTCTGTTCTCCGTTCCGCTTGCCTGCATTGAGGGTATAACAGCATCATCTTGGACCACGGATTGAATCTGAAAGGGGGAAGTCAGGCCTTGGATGGAAAGAGCCTGAGCCATCGACGACTGGAGTCACGACATCAGCGCTGGGCTGCCTACCTCTGGCTTTCTTTTATATACGAGAGAAACAAACTTTTATTCCCCTTAAGCCATATATACTTTAGATTTTCAGTTAGATCTTTTCCTAACGAAGTCACCCCCTCACTTTTAGATTCTTGACAACACAGTTTCTTCAGACACTTACTATATTAAAGAAGTCAACCTACGTTAAGTCCCACCAGTCTTTCAAATTTGGCATGCCTCATGAGTATATGACTGAAGACGAAGATATTCTTTTTCAGCCTGATAGAGGGAGGTTGAGTCAAAACTTTTACGTTACCCTTTGGATCTTCCCAAAGAGGTACAGTTGGAAGACCAGAGGCACAGTGGTGATGGTTTTCTTCTGGGACTCAGGAGTACACGGGTTTCTTCCCTTCTCTCAAGACTTCAGAATATTACTGGGTCTGGAGAGGGAAGGCTTCTGGTCATTGGAAGAGGCTGAAAATGTCAGGACACGCTTACTCTTCAGAGAAACTTCCCACGGAATCAGTATCCAGCACAGTCCCTCCTGCAACCGCGCTGTCAGCGCCTCTGCTTCCTGCTCAAGGCTCCGACTGGCTCTCCACTGCACTGAATTCTCCTCTGGACTTTAAGATCTCCAAAACGTCTCCCACGCCTTCTATTTGGTTGATTGTTTTTCTCAGTCTTATCAAGGACATGTCCCATTCTCCTCATTGTACATCAGTCTCATGATTCTCATTCCTGTCTCTAGACTTTTCTCATTTGCTAATTTGAATATTGCCTCGGATCCAGTCCAAGTTCCACCTTCTCCTGGAGTCATCCTCCCGTTAGTTGAGCTCATCGATTTCTCTAATTGCAGTCAGAGTCATCAACACACAGTTTAGTCGTTAGTCATCATTCTGTCTTTTTTTGACGTAGCAAGATAGAATGGGCAAGATGAACACTTCCTGGAGGGTAGACCGCGTGGCTTATCCCTCAGGGTATCTCGTAGGTGGCTCTCACATTCTTTTGTGTCCATAGCTTTTTGTGTCCATGCTCTTATTAAATCTCAAAAGATCTTAATGAAGTGGGTAAATAGGCTTTTAAAAACAATAATTTAATAGGAAGGACAGCTGTAAGCCTGGGAAAAGTAAAATGTTTAACAGAGAATGAGTTGGAGAATAAGGATTAGGGTTCAAATCTCTTATTTTCTACCCCATTCTCTTCTATTACACAACACAAGTTAGAATTGTAGTCACTATGAGAGCAGGGGCATTAGTTTTGTTTTTTTTTTAATTTGTGACTACATCCTCAGTGTCTAGAAGGATGTCTGGAACATAGTAGGTCTTCAGTAAACATTTACTGATGAACTGAATGGGAACTTTTGAGCTTAGACTCTAATTTGTCTCTTTATTAACAAGGACCATAGACATATAGCTGAGAAGTTTAGTGTATCTGACTGCGGAGAGCAAATAAAATTATAAGGTAATTTATAACAAAGAAAAATAGGCACAAAATAAATATACATGAAACACCTATTTCTTTCATGATTACTTAACTAATAAAACAAACCTTCAAAACTAGGTCACTAAAATTGCTTTCTTGTGTTTGTGAGACAAAGCCTCTATTTAAAAAATATTTCAAAAGACCATTTATAAAAAATGAAAATTGGTAATTTACTCTGAGATGTGAAGGATCTTCTCTAATTTGTGTCTTTATTCCTACACAAATTTGCACATTCACATGACAGTTTTCCTTGAAGTATTGCAAACTGAAAATGGGGGAGCGATAACTAGGTTTTTTACCCCTCAACCTTCTACAAATATTATACCTACATTAGTCATTCTTCACTATTGACAGATGGAAATATCTCCTGAATGGAAATATTTACAGGAGTAAGAATTTATGCAGGTATTTTTTTAAAAAAAAATAGAGATATCATATGCAGCTGAAATGCCCTGATTGGTACCATGAAATCTAACCTAGAGTAAAATGGAAACCCCCTCAAATTTTCCAACTGAGAATCATAAAGGCCTATTTTACCAGAGGGTTTATGCATGAACCGTATAATTTTGTGGCTCACAAGTAAAGTGTAGTAATGACACCTTCCCATTTGTTATTCACTCATACAGGTTGGAGCAGCAGACTCATGAGGAAAGATCTGAAGAATATCATTTCAATCTTTCGGAGGAACCACATCAAATAGTCAAGGCAAATGAGTATAAACACTCTATACAGGAAGAGACATTATGGACTGGTAAATAGAGTAATCAGGGCTGAAGACATGCTGCAAGGACACAAAAGATGTCCCTCCTGAAGCCACTGCAAATGCAGGGAGGACTCTCGGGTTGCCTCTGTGAGTCAGGACGGCAACTCGAAGATGTCTCTGCTGTGGTCTCTGGGCCTGGCATTGCTTCTTCATAATGACTCATGAGAATACATTCATTTTCACCTGTTCTACGCACCTGGGACTTGTAGATGCTTATAACAACTAATTAGTTCAAATAGGGCGGGCTGGTCCAGATCTAGGTAAATTATGGCATTGCACCCATAATTTAAGTAAATCATGGGATAGTTAAGGTGTGACTGCTAGAGTTAGAAAAATATCACCTTCATAGCCACTCCATTTGTGTGCAAAATGTCAGTTAGGTAGGAGAAAGGCTGCATCTAACCAACCTGGGTATGGATAGGTGAGGGAAAAGAAAGAAGAGCTAGGGAAACCACAGCATGTGGGAAGGGAAGGGTGTTTTCTTCTCCTCTTCCAATGCCCCGTGGGAACTCCATTTTCTACCCGCTGGCCACATTCTCATGGGTCTCTGCCGCCTTCTCAGTCAGCCTACCCCCATCTTTCCTTTACATGGACTCTCTGGCATTGCTCGAGCTACCTGAGGAAGACAGGTGTGCTTTTCTATGCATCTTTTTGTCCTCTTCTCTATTTTCTCAGCAGACTGGCCATACAGTAGTCCTTGAAACTGGTGGACCTTACAAAGTCCTGAGATAACCTTATTCTGGATGATTAGCTCACCCAGAGCTGCTTAGTGGTTTCTGTGGAGATTTTGCCAGTTTCATAAAGGAGTTATAATTTAATTCTCAATATGTTGCAATAAATTAAGAAATGTGGTTAAAACCAACAATCCTTAGCACACACTCACACACATCCATAAGTACTGCCCTGAAATTCATAGGCATCTTCTAAGCTACACAGACCCCATTTTTACCAAGAAGGGAAAAGGCAAAAAGGAGAGAGACAGAGACAGGGCCACTATGTGGTGGGTGGGTGGGTGGGTGGGATGAGGAGTGGTAGGAGCAGAGAAGAAAGCCAGGGAATCTAATCTCAGTCCAGGGAATGCAGGCTTCAGAGCTGTACTGTGCTGCCCCTATGCATGACCTCAGCCCTGCGCTCTAAGGTGGTAGCTTTCAAACTTGCAGGTGCTTTAATGAGGAGAGCACAGCTAACTCAAATTCTCAGGCTCCACTTTTAAACTACTAATTCAGCAAATTGGGGGGAGGGCCTGGGAATTTTCCTTCTAACAAAGACTGCAGCAATTTCAAATTCAGGTGGTTCTATGAATTGCGTAGGGTGTGTATTGTGTAACTTCCTTCTGAATAAAAGTGATCATGTTGGAAACCCAGGGTTATCTTGGAGAGAAGGAGAAAAGGATGTTTGAATCAAGGAAGGAAAGAGGAAAGCTTCATTTATCAGATGCCGTGACATCCAATAATCTAACAGGGGAAGTGAGCTGCAATTATTTTCCTGTTGTGCTTTTCCAGCTGACATATGTGATTTGATTAGGTTTAAGATCTGGCAGAAGAGGCAGTCTAGACTTCCCCACAAAACTTTCAGAGTTGGGGATAGTCAGAAAACAGTCTATACCTGGAAAAAACTGAGTGATACAAATTACAAAGCATTCTGAGAATGGTGAGTTCTGGGGTCCGGTTTTGGTGCATCTTGGGACAAACCTTTTACATTCTCTGGGAATCCTTATTCTTCTAAAATGAAGGCTGTGGGGAAGATGGTCTTTGGCTCCGTTCTGGTGCTGCATTCTGCAAGAAGACTCTGTAGTGGCCTTATTGAGTGAAGCACTGTTGTTAAAAATTGGGTGTCAGCTAGTCTGTAAGCACCAAGTTGTCAAGGGACAAAATACGGTCAACAGTTTAATTCAGTACCTACTGGACGTCAGGATTGGTGCTTCATACTTTATATATATTTCCCCAATCTTCTCCCAAATCCAGCAAGCTGAGTTTCTTTCCTATCACTTTACAAATGAGGAAAATATGATCCAGGGAAGAGAGGCGGCGTAATGTTAGGGCTTAAGAGCAAGGATTCTAGTATCTTGAGCCCTGGGCTTGAATCTGGACTTCTCTACTTCCTAATTCTCGGACTTACATGTGTGAAAGTTACTCCACACTCTGTGCCTTAGTTTTCTTATTGGTAAATGAGAATAATGAGGGGTACCTCCTTCATGGGGTTCTTGTATATGGTACATATCATGCAAAGTGTTTGCTCTAACAGTTATTGCATTTTTTTTAGAGCAGAGATTCAAGCCCAAGTTTCTGTGAACCCAAGTTTCTGTGAATCTGAAACCCATGCAAGCTCCTTGCCCAGTGATTGGAATAACATTGCTGAGCCAGTGTTCAAGCCCAAACGCAACCCCAGTGAGTCAAGAGGCATCATTCAGACATGAAAGCAAATGTCAACAGTACCTGGCAAGGGAGGTTCCAACATGTTCCCCAACTAGGACCCATTACATTTTAACCCATTATATTTCACATAAACCTTCTGCAAACTTCAAATTAAATACACAGTTCAAATAAAATTATGAGGTCAAATATAACACACATATTCTAAGGAGCTCTGCACACACACACTGTCACCCTCCGTAAGCTTGTACTGTTGAAATAAAAACTTTAAAGGTGGACGAGTTAAGGTCCAGAGCAATGCAGTTGTGAACTGTGTGTTGTTGTTAGTGCTCTCACGGACTTCCCAGTCCCATAGGCTCATGGTGAGTAGAGAAACACCATAAAGAACGATACTGCTGTTATAAGGTCTTCCTTACCCGCTTATTTATTCTTTATTTGACAACTTTTTCTGTTTTAACCTCAATCTTTTCCCTCTACTGAACAGCTTCAGTCCATCAATTATCTGCACACTGGTTAAAATCAGCTCCTTCACCATTCCCTACTTGTCAAATGCTTATGATTTTTAAAGGAGTGTACTAGTTCAATTTTGCAGTTTGTTGAAGTTGAGTTTTATAAGTAATCTAATCTAACTGCAGTCTTGTCTCTGAATAATATTCTATGACCTAGCATCTGTATCTATTTATCATGTATAAATAGTTATTAGCATCTACCATTTATCATCTATATTAGGTGGTATACTGGCTGGCAGGTGGTAAATAACTAGTTGTTTTATGAGTTATAGAGAGGGCAGCCATTTCCTCCGCCTGCTCTAGCAATCCAGTTGGTGGGTGATAACTCTCTCCACCTGCCAGCAGAGGGCAGTAGAATACACTCGCTGGCTTACCAAGACCTTAGACGCTACCGCTATTTTGAAAAGAAGTACTGTGTTCAGATATATTAAAGGAGGAGAAATATGTGAGAGTTTGTAGTAAAAAAATAGAGGAAAATGGAGGTTACATTGACTCCTGATATAAATCAAAATAAAAAATCTTTTCTCACTGTAACTTTTTTCTTCAGCAAATTGGTACATTGGTATGTGACTCAAAAGCATTCATCACTATATAAAACAGTACTTTTTAAGTGTCTTTGTTACTTATCTTTTATATTTAAATACTATTTTATCCATATTTTATTTTCTTGTGACATGGGTTTATAGGGCCAATAAATCTGCCCTTATGTTTAATCATTTATTTAGAAAGGTAAATCTGTGCCTTAAAGTAGTTACTAAAATATTTAGCAATCAGATAAATCTGTGCTCTATAATTACTAGTTTAATTGTTGGACAATCAAGAAACATTTAAAAATAACTTTAAATCATTTTTAGGGCAGCCATCCTTTTACAGGACCCGCCTCTACAGATAATTTTTTGCAAAACTTGCTTGTTCCTGGCATACCGATCAACGAACGTGTTAGGATGTGCACCAAGTTCTCCCAGCTCTCGCCCTTTGATCTCTCTACCTGTTCGATCTTGCTTTCATAGGCTGTCACGCACACATACACACCTCTGTTACCCCCACACATCCACACTGCCCTGTCCTTGCTTCCACTGTGCTTGGTGATCTGTGCCGAGTTTCCACCAGGAAGATAGAAAGAAAGGGGGTGAGAAGAACTAAAGGTTCCCCCAGAGCACAAGTCCTCGAGGTATCCTGTCCTCGGAGGCACCCAGCTGCTTCTTAACCATGATAAAGTGGGAGCCAGAATTGGGGAAAACAATAGGTAGGAGAGAAAAATGGGCCACAACCGAAGGGATAGGAAGAGTTGGCTGAGCAAAGTCACAAACATGGTATTTTTAAATAGCTGTCCTGGATAAGATTTAAAGTCTATATGATCTCAAATATTGTATTAATTCTTATTTTTAGGGCTAAGGGACTGGATGTTATAACATCTGTGGTTCATTCCAACTTCCAGGTCTTTAAATGTCACCTCTTACCTGAGTGTGCATCTGAGTGGTGGGATGTAACGATCTCTATCGGCAACTGTTTCTGCTGTCCCACGCTATGTAGGAATTAGAGAGGTGAGGTCCCTTCTCTCTTGAGGACTTTATAGTCCAATAGAGCTAAAAAACAAAAGAGGGAATGTAATAAAAATGTATAATGTCCCTCTATTCAGCCTTTGTTTATTTCTTTGATTAGCACAATATTTATTGATGACCTTCCCTGTGTCATGTACCCAGTCCCACTGAGACAGGAAATACATCACTAAACAAACGAGCAAGATAATTTCCAACAGCGTTATAAAAAAA
Source organism: Sturnira hondurensis (assembly GCF_014824575.4). NCBI lineage: Eukaryota > Metazoa > Chordata > Mammalia > Chiroptera > Phyllostomidae > Sturnira > Sturnira hondurensis. Next base: position 10,770,892 of record NW_028073511.1, on the reverse strand, counting down.
GTAAACAAAGTAATACAGTGTGAAGGGAAGGGGAGAAGAGTGAGCTCTGATTGCAGCCAACCTTGATTTCAATGGTAGCTTTGGTCGTTCTGAGGACACCGCAGAATGCTTACCAAAGAGAGTGGTATGTAAACTAAGCCCCAGAGGACTCATAGGTGTGAGAGGTAAAGAGGAAGGTGGTGGGTGGAGAGCATGCTGGTGCTTGCCAGATCTAGATAGTCTGACTTGTCCTCTCAGGTTGTTGGGATCGTTCAGACTCTTCCCAGGAGCTCGGAGTAGATGTGGTGGGTGGTGGGGCTGGAGAGAGGCTAATGCGGCAAAAATAAATAAACAAGGCACATTAAAGGGCTCCTAGGCCTTGTTAAGGCATGTGGACTTTGTCGCAGAAGTAGTGGGGAAAATGAATATTGAAATATTGGTTTAAATGGAATTGCTGAACGTTTTAAGAAATATTCTCTGCATATGCTTTGGTACAGGGTATGCCATTTTCTGCTCTGTCACCTTTTACTTTGGAGGTGGCAAGGGATTTTGCTTGTTTGTTTATTTGTTCCTTTTTTGGCGAGGACCCTGTATTAAACACATGTCGTCCAAAGAATACTTTTAATTTCCTTCATTCGGTTATCAATAGTTAAGTGAACACTTTACACCAGGCAAGGTTTTGGGTGAAGGGGATACATCGGTAAATGGAACAGACTGAATTTCCCCACACAAGAGAGTTCCTTTCAAGGCATACATTAGAGAGCATTCCTTAGCGGTTGTTTCATTAAGAACTGTGAAGGCTGACAGTGACCAGAAGGGGGAGGGGAGGAGGGAATTTCAGGGGCAAGTATAATGAGAAGGGTTTACAGGAACAAGTATAAAGGACACATAGACAAAAACAGGGGCAGGGGGTAGAAATGGGAGGGAGGTGGGGAGGGCTGGGGGGTGGGATGGGAGTAAAAGGCAGAAAACTGCACTTGAACCATTAAAATAAAGAAAGAAAGAAAGAAAGAAAGAGAACTGTGAAGGGTCTGAGATTTTACCTTACATGAAAGCTGACAAGTTAGAGGGCCCTGGTTTCACCAAGGCTGGCGGAAGACACAAGGCCCCCAGGTCAGAGACAAAGGAGTTTGTTACTCAGGGCGATAGCAGTAGCAGGAGTGAAAGCATTTGTGCAGTTCTCGGTTTTCACACCATAGTGTGAAGAGCACCAGATAAAATCTACATGTACAGCAGGTTGTCTGAGAAGAGAGGAAACCTGAGCTGATGAGACATAAATCTTTCTGAAAGGGCGGTGAACAATAGCAGGACTAGTCCTTGCTCCAAAGCAGATGTCCTCTCTACCTTCCATTGATGCTTTACAATATAAACATCCCTGAAGAGATAACCCAGACCCGAGTAGCTAGTTCAGCAGACACATAGAAGCACAAGAGACCCACGGAGAATTGTCTCCTGACAAGTTGGTCTTTGTTATTCTCAAAGCATGGGCCACAAAGTCATCACATGGTCAAAACGAGGCTGAAACTTCATTTGCTGCTTTTACTAGAAACAGCACATCTGGGTATATACCCCTAGTGGATCTGTGTAGGTGAGCTTTTGTATGTAGCTGGCTTCAGTGCATTAGACCTGTGAGTTTGGTCCTGCTTACTGACATGTACTCCCAGTAGCTGTGGGTCTGAAGGTATGATGTACTCCCTTCTATGACTGCTTGACGTCCTGCCTTGTCTGTTTATGTTGTTTAAATCCTTAACTTGTGTAAGCATAAGCATATGTTAAAATGTAAGAACTAGGTTTGAAAAAATAGAGCCAAAAACAAATTTCTCCTCAACAATTAATTTGTAAAACTATCAAGGCGGTAGCTCATTTTTTAAATGATGTATTTATTTGTTTACTTATTTAGAGAGGGGAAGGGAGGGAGACAGAGGGAGAGAGAGAAACATCAGTGTGTGGTTGCCTTTCACATGGCCCCCACCAGGGACCTGGCCTATGACCCAGGCATGTGCCCTGACTGGGAATTGAACCTGCAACCCTTTGGTTTGCAGTCCATGCTCAGTTGACTGAGGTACACCAGCCAGGACAAGGTGGTAGCTCTTGAGAAATTGTCAGAAAAATTTTGGCCAAAATTGAGGATCCTTTTTGATAGCTACTTGTCAGAACCTTTAAGAAGGTTTCAATCATATAAATAATATTTTAATTATTACTTATTACTGTGAACCTTAGTAGTCTAGTTAATTTGAAATTTAATGTTAATCCAAATGTTTTCATAGAACATATATTTAGTTCCTTGTGCAATAACTACTGTGAATTTAAAAAATGAGAAATGCTATCTATACTTGTCAGACATCCAGTTTTGGGGGGGGGTCACCTGATAAAAGAATTTTGAAAATATTCAAGGAGACAAGACTAATGGCTTACTCAGGTAGACATAGGCCTGTTTAGAAAAGAAATTGGAATTGAAGAATTTATTTTGTTAAACCACTGATCTGTCCAAAACAACATTCAATTTCCACACTGATTTTCCTTAAAATCCCTGTCTTCTCTCTTTTTTTTAATAAAAAATTACATGAGAAATATAGCACTTTTACCTCAAGGATTTAAATGGGAGCAGCTTTTTCCTTTTTTTCTCTAAGTGACAATGGGGTGGCATTTTTGTACTGATTCATCCGTGTTTATAATTCTCAGTATCACAGGAATACTCATAGTTCTAAAAAATAGCACGTCATGAGCCAGAGGGTCTCAGACCAGTCTCAGAGTCTTCCTGCTTATTTTGTGCATCACTTGTGGTGACCACCTCATTCTTGTGAAAACATTCAACGTCACCTGAGCTCTGTGTTCTTGGAAATGAGCAACAGTTAAGAAATTCTTCCAACGTTTCGTGATTGGATTATGCTGAAGAAACCTTTTCCTATAATGACTCAGATGCCTCCTTTCTGATTTTTGATGATGGTACATACGGACCCTCCAAAATCTATTCCTTGTCTCATGAAGGGTGAACCAACTAGCTTGTACCCACAGACTAATCTGAACCAAATAGCCGACTTGACCAAACTGTACATAAGCCGCTCTCCTTTTCCTTGCTTTTGATCTTGAGCCCACTCTCATCAGAAGCCAGTGTACACCCTCTCCTTAGAAGACCCTCTGAGAATGGCTGACCCAAAGGAAAGCCATTCCTGAGCTGACTGTCCTGTTACTCGACCCACTCTCCCACACCAGAGTCTTTCTACCTTTGTTTACCCCTCCCTATGAACGAAAAGTCCTCTTCTGCTTGACCTTGGGGACCCTGGGTCTCACAGTTACATCCACCCTAATGCAACTGGCCCCTTCCCTTATTGCAAGGATCCCTTTGAATGGGGTTACCCTTAATTAAACCCAGATTAGTTTTTATTTAACACATGTTAACAGTATGTTAACATATTGTTCTTTTCACACTCTCAAAGAAAATCATGGATCTTGTCTGTATGAAAAATTAAGTTCAGCTCACAGACATGTTCAAAACAGTCGACTCTGTGAGGCGATGGAGGTTAACCACACTTCTTGTGGTGATCATTTTTCAGAATATACAACTGCCCAATCAGGTTGTATACCTGAAACTAATAAAATGTTGCTATATTAAGTATCTTGATTAGAAAAACAAAAACATGGCTATTGTTTTCACAAATACTTGACTAATAAAAATATGTCCACTTCACTTTCACAAGAATCCACACTGAAGATCAAACATGACACAGCTGATGCCTGAGAACCAGTGGGTTGTGAGATCCACTATCAACAGTTCTCCTTACAGGCAAATAGAAACCTTAGTAGACACTGAGGGGCAGCTCCGTGGTGACCTGTGCTTGGCTGCCATCCCTGAGGGCTTTAGCAACCCTCCATTTGAAGAGGAGGATTATCTCGCACGCCTCTGTGGCCGAGGGTCAGGACAGGTGCTGGGGCAGGAGAACGACTAGAGCCCCCCCCAGGATCTTGCCCGGGCCCCTTGTCTACCTGGTCAGACTGCCACACACCTGGGTCCTACGAAGACTTTTCTTTATGTGCATTTCCCTTATAGCTAGTGAAGTCGAGCATCTTCCTAATAAGATTTTAACACATTTTTATTTCCAATCTCCCCAAGTCACCCAACTCTGTCTCAACTAGAAAAGAGGCTGAAGGAAAAAAAGGAGTGGTGTAAGAGGTCTAAAGGTCAGATATTCCGAGGTGTTAGGGACTGAAAAACCCACTGGTTTAATCAGTCTCTGAATTAAAACCCTTTCCTGGCTCCCTGTTGCATTTGCAATGAAATAAAGAGTTTTCAGTGGGGCCACATGATCTGAAACGTTTCTGCATCCTCATCTCTACCTCCATCCCCGGCTCACCTTTTCCTGGCTCATTGTACGGCAAGACCTCTGTCACTGACCTCTGACGATTCCTACAAACTCCAAACTTCCTCCTTCCTCAAGTCTCAGCCTATGCTGTCCCTTCACCAGGCATGCTCTTCCTCTTCTCTCTGGGGGGTTAAATACTACTCGTCTTTCAGTAATTCCCCACTTTATTAGAGAGCTTTGCCCTATTTCTCTTTTTCTAAATTAAATCTCCGTCATTTTGTCTTCATAACAGACTAATAATCTGTGTATTGTTACTTAATTGAAATAAAATTATAGATAAATGAATATTTACTGTGAGTCAGGCATATGTGAAGTATGCTACGTGGTTTATCTTCTTTAGTTCTCCTTATATGATTTTTTTCTACTTTCCACAGGATTTTAGAGAGGTTATAGCAATTTCCCAGGGCACCTAGGAAGGAGGGTAGCTGAACCCAAATTCCACCTGAAACAGTCTGACTCCGGTGTCCCCTTTGCTCCCGACTCGTTCCCAAACGGCCTCCAAAATGACTTGCTCTATGCCAGGCAATCTGGTAAGCGATTTCCATGCACTCACTCAGCTAAGCCTCATAACAATCCTGGAAGGTAATACCATTGGTAGAATCACCCTCATTTTACACATATGAAAAACAAGGCATGGAGAGTAATTTGCCTATGGTTACACCCAGGTTGAGAGTATGAATTTGCACAACTAAGGGACTCCATTGGAAAGTGACCACGAGAAGCCCACCATCCGGGCAACTTGATTCCATCTCTGCTTTAAGCCAGCCTCATACCCCAGTGCTGCTCTCCCCTCTGGCTCCTTGGGTGTCTGTTTTATTTAGGGTTCCAAATCCAGCACAATGCTAAGGTCAGAGGAGTCAAAAATGCGTATTTGTCTTGTGAATGAAAAGATGGCGTTGGTCTTTTCAATCATGATAGAAAAATGTTGTTTACTCAAATAAAAATATTTTTATCACCACAAACTGTTGTCCAAAAACTTACTATTACATTTTTTTCATGTGAAGCTGTGAGACAGTTTTCCCCCTCCTATCACTGGACCAATGCCTTAGGCAAGTATAGGGAGCATTTCAACAGACATAGTCAGCACACTCAGAGAGACCATTTGTTATGTCTTGTAGGTCTAAGGGTTGCTGGGGCTGTTCCGCTGTTCTGAGTTTCGCTCTGTGGTGCTTGATCGGTCTTACTTGTGCGTCTGGCATGACCAGGGTGGCGTGAGCAGAGGACCAGCAGCATGCTGGCTGGTAACTCATCTCTTCTCCACAAAGTCCCTTCTCCCCCTAGCAGGCTAGCCTGGATTTGTCCTCCTAGCAGAGGCAGGAAGAGAGAGGGTGAGAGAGAGAAAGAGAATATTCTTTCAAGCCTTTGCTCGCATCAAATTTGTCCCTTTCCCATAAGCCCAGAGCTGGCATGAGAGGGCACTACCAAAGGGTGTGGGTACAGGAAGGTGGAAAAATTAGGGCCACCCATGCAATAAAAAAACACACAACTTAGAACAGTATTTCCCTAGAAGGACAATCATAAAGCCCACTATAATCCAACATTAATCAGAAGTTGAGCTGAGAGGAACAGTTTTCTTAAACTCCTGTCTGATGGGTATCAGTTTGTTACTCTAAATAGAACCCAGAATTGTTAGGCTGGTAGATGACTAACTGGACTAGTGTTCTGACCCAAAAGAGCCTTGTTTTCACTGTACTGTGTTTTGCTATAACGTCATCTATCCAAGCCAACAGTGTGTTCCTCCTTGACGGATCTGAAGTCAGCGAAACAGAACCAGGTGTTAGACCCGTGGAGTCAGACTGGACCTCAGTTCAGCAACCTCAGCACTTGAGCTCTGGCTAAGAAAGAGTTTTGAGTCTTGGCTCTGAATTCTTTTTTTATTTACTCTTTAAAATAGATTTTATTTACTTATTTAAGAGGGGAGGGAGGGGAAAAAAGAAGATGAGAACCATCATTGTGTGAAAGAAACATTCGTCAGTTGGCTCCCCTTTGCAGCTGGACCAGGGACTGAACCTGCAACCCAACTATGTGCCCCAACTCAGAATCCTTCACCTTTGCCAGAGGGCCCCCAACTGAGCCACACGGTCAGGGTTGTTATTTATTTACTTATCAATAAGTTTAAATCTTGGAGGGGTACAGTATCACATGGATTTTGTGTCCAATGGCCGTAGCAGGAAGGTTTTTTGGAATTTAGCATGAACCATGCCACTGTCTCCATGAGCAGAAGTTACCTTTCCCCAGATGACTGCTTTTGTCTGGTTTACCACCAGGAGTCACTGTGTTGTTCTTTGCTTGGTACACAGAAGCACACCTCTTGCCTACACAGAATTCAGTTTCATCTCGAGCATAAAACGCCTTCAATTTTAAGAAGGACTGTGTGCTCCCTCTGGTTCCAGAGACCCCATTTATAACCCCCAAAATGGCCTTGGACCACCACCTTCCAGACATACTTGTTGTTGTAGAAATCCTGTTCTGGGCAGGCTCCACAGGCTTCAAGATGGTGAAAAAGCTTGGCTCTGAACTCTAAGATAAAGTTTATTTAGAAAGTCACAGAGGTAGAAGTGAGCTGTAGAAGACATGGGCTCAGAAAACAAGCTACAGAAGTAAAAGGAGGGTCCTTGGAGCTTGAGCACTGGGTCCCTCACCCTGAAGGCTTTTATCTATGAGATCAGGGGAGGATCCCAATAGAATATTCATCAGCTTTCTGGGTATGTCTCCTCAGGGTCATGGTCAGCACCAGGTGGTCATTAGCCAGTGCATCTGGTCAGCCATGGCATTGCTCGCCATGGCATTGCTTCACCTGGTTTTGCTGCTTTTCTAGGCCTAGAGATAAAACACAGCGGAAACCTAGATGTCATCTCCAGAGATTCATTTTTAAGGGAGTGGTCATGCAAGGGTTTGTAGTTTTGCCTGTTGCTAGGCCCCCAGGGTTCTCTGCCCTGGTGATGTCTGCACCTGGCCTACCATTGCTAATCTGCTCACACCTGTCTAACTGCCTCCTACACATCTACCTCCGTGGTTCTTAATGAGCAGGGCATGTTGGGGGGGTGGTGAAATTTGAACTTCTGAAGGATGCTTAGCAATATCCGAAGATTTTTTTGGTTGTCACGGCTGGGGAAGGGATGCAACCAGCATCTAGTGGAGGGAGCCCAATACATCACAAATCGCAGGCCATCCCCCCACAGCAAAGGGTTCCCCAGCCAGTGTGTTAGAGGTGCTGAGGTTGAGAAAAACTCTGATCTGCTGAATGTTGTTCATAGTTCTTTGTCCAAGGACTTTTTTCTAACCTAAGTGTCTGAAATAGTTGTATTTCTGCTGAACAATTGTTTTGCCTTGGTCTTAGGCACAAACATAAAACTGAATTAATGATCATTTTACCATGGCTACTAGAAAGCTCAGAGTTTGATTTGTTACCCAGCTGTATACAGCAAACACAACTCTGTTTTTTTATTAGCCTCATTTGTGGCTCTGTTTTATAAATTTACCATTAATTTGCCTTTTTTATTTCTCAGCTATTTCTAACTTATAGTGTGTTATTATTTGTATAAGTCCTGAAAACTGCATTAAATCTAATTTTGGAAGACTGTAGGAGCATACATAAATAAATGGATAAAATAAAGCATTTCTAGTCTGTGATGAAGGACTTAAAAAGCAAATACATAATGAGAATTGCTAAATATAGCCACTGGAAAGGAACATGAGCTCCTAGACCTAAGATTTGAAATTAATATAGATTTTAAAGAAATAAGACCAATGAAAACAAAGGATTGAGTAAAATTTAAAGCTTTAGTGCTGAACTTATTTAGCATTTTCCATTATACGTTTGACTTTGTGACTGGCATATAGTGAATTCTAAAGTAGTTTTTTGAAAAATGCATGAATGAATGAATAGATTTAATTGGTCTTCATTTTGATGAAGAGTATGAGAAGATTTTATTTTAAAATGTTCTGGGTTCAAGAAAATCTCTTTTGATTAACTATGATTTGTTGCTGATGGTAAGAATTTTAGCTTGACCAATTTGCAAAGAAATCTAGAATTTCCAAAGTTACCGTTACATGTTCTGGGAGTTGGATGTTCATATAACAATTAAATTCATGCTTCTGTACAGGGTAAGTTTAGCCAGGTGATAGGGGAAAACTTATCTGTAGTATTCTCTGCACACAGGACTGCTTTTTCCTCCATGGTCGGAGGAAGTCATAGACAATCTTCTCCAAAACCCTTTCAATACAACCATTACAACAGTCTTCTGTCTCAGAGACATTATAATAGCTTTATAACCTCTAGGAGGAAAGACTATAATTTCCAGCGGAATCCTGACATTCATTAAGAAAATAAAACTTATCTACTATAAAATGGAAGTTGACTAATTAGAGAAAACATTTATGAAGCCAGAAAAGAAATTTCTGCCACTTTCTCATATTCCCTCAACCAGCCTCAGAAAGAAAAAAAAATCCATCTTGACTGTGCTAGTAAATAGGCTTCAAATAGATAATTAGGATATTTAGGAACAATAAGCACTTATACCCATTTCAGTGCTGTTTGAGGATATAATATTGTGTACAAAGAATGCTTTTCTGTAGATGAGACAATGAGTTGTCAGTTTTATTTTCCATTATTCTTTTATTTAAATCTTAGTTTTAACAATGTACTTACAGGATTTATGCATTGGGGACTGTGTGATAATGACTTTCTGGGTTAAGGCATGAGATATTTCACGCCTATCACTTTTCACTTGGCACTGCGAAGCTGAAGACAGATCTAGGGCTTCCATTAATTTGTGAGTGTCTCCATTTCTTTCAGGGAATATTACGCTATAGACCTCGGGTTAGCCCTTGAATTCCATGTTCATTTATCCATCCTTCATTCCTGGCAAGTAGTAATAAGTCAGAGCAGCATTGGGCTAGCTGCTGGGAATACAATGATAGGCAAGACACGTGGATTCCCTTTTCAAAACCTGGTGATATTTAATTCTAGCAACTCCAACATATGCAATGATATAAACAGCTAACATCATTTGGGCCCTTATGAAGTATCAGGAATGTTGCAGGAATTAAATGAAAAAATTCATTTAATTCTTATAGCAACCTATCGATGTAAATGCCATAATTACCCTCATTTTACTGTCGTGGAAACTGGGGGTTGTCTGTATTAAACTAATGGCTATACAAATGTCTTTAACCAGTGACATTACTGGGGTACATGATGGCAGAGGAGCACGAAAGAGAGAAAAGCGCCCTGATTTGGAGAATCAGAGAAGGCTTCTGTGGTAGGTAGAATTCTAAGGAGGAACTCCCAGATTTCTGACCCTAATTCCCAGGACTCTGAATATAATGTGATACCACATTTATAATTATGTTACCTTAGGTAATAAAGAAATTTTGCAGATGTAATTATTGTGGCTAATATGTTTACTATGAGTGAGTTAATCCAAAGGAAGATCATCTGGGCGAACCCATTCAAAGCAGAGTATTTTCTCCATTGAGCAGCAGAGGGAAAGTCTGAGAGACACTTGCTGGCTTCAGCGCACTGTCAGGGCCTTTGAACATGGAAGGGGCCATGTGACAAAGACCTGAGAGTGCTAGTCACTCCTGGATGGCAGTCAGCAAAGAAATGGGGACCTTAGTTCTAAAACCACAAGGAACTAACCTTGCCAACCACCTGAATGAGCTTGGAAGGGGATTCTTTCCTAGAGGCTTCTGAGAAGAGCTCAGCCTGGTCCCTATCTGGAGTCCAGCTTTATGATAGTCTAAGCAGAAACCCAGTCCAACCCCTGGCTGGACTTGGGGCCTACAGAGATATGCACTAATATATGGATGTTGACTTAAGCTGTTAAGTTTTCAGCAACAGAAAACTCATAGAGTTGCACAGAATTAGTGACTTTTAGGATGAGTAGAAGCTGGCTTGGTGAAGGAGATTGGGTGGAACATAATGTTGCCAGCTAAAGGACTAATATATGGATGTTGACTTAAGCTGTTAAGTTTTCAGCAACAGAAAACTCATAGACTTGCACAGAATTAGTGACTTTTAGGATGAGTAGAAGCTGGCTTGGTGAAGGAGATTGGGTGGAACATAATGTTGCCAGCTAAAGGACTACATGCTAAAGGGCAAAAATCTTAGATCATGAAGAGCATCAGAAATTCAAAGAAGTTTAGTGTGATTAAATCATGGAGTATGTAGATGGGGGGAGGAGGGAATGTAATGAGGGAAACTGGAATACAAGATAAAGCTTGAGGAGACTGAGGGAGAGAGCAAAACCCAGGTCAGGAGGGCATTAAAAATCCTTTAGAAGAGTTTGAGTTTATTTTAAGGACAAGAGCCAGGTATGAAGGGTTTTATTTGAGATCTTCAAATCAGATTCATTTTTTTAGAACAATTCTTCCAGTGTGGAGAATGGAATAAAGAAGAGCGAGCCTAGAGGCAGGCAAACCAGGTAGGAGGCTACTGCAATCCTGACTTGATGGTGCCCTGAACTAGGGGAACGGCTACCCCATACCATCATCCACTTGGCCCTAGAAATAATTTATCATGCTATTATGATATTTATTTGTAATAACTAGTAATTAACTGTAGGAGGGGGTAGACAGTGGGAAAAAGAATTTGCCAAACCTGCTATAGATCGGTACATAGGACAAAGTTCCTAAATGGATTTTGTTAGATGATCCATGCCACAAGAAAAGACATGATAGTTGAGATTATGAGAGAAGATGATACTGTCCTGGGAGAATGTGTGTGGTGAGAAGATAAAAGGTTTCTGTCTTGGACAACTGTTTGAGCACATCACTAACATAACAAGAAAACTCAGGAAGAGGAAGAGTTGGTTGAGGAAAGAGATTGATTAGGAATCGTATGTTGATATATGTTCAGTTTGAACTTGCTGTTTTTCATAAGGAGCTTATCATGTGTAGGAAGTTGATTATATGGACCTAGAGTGCAGAAGAATATTCTGGAATGAAAATATAGATTTGTAATTCATCAGCATTGGGTTGGGCAATGCTAACAAACTGTAACAAATGCAAACTCCTGTACCCCCCCCACCCCCGACCCAATTCCAGTGGTTTGAAATAATAGAAGTTTAGGTTAGAGTCATGTGTACTTCTGTGTGGCCATTTAGGGACCCAGGTACTTTCTATCTTGTGTTTCTGTCATCTCTGAGACAGTGGTTCTTTTTTTAAAAAATATTTTTTTAATTTATTTTTAGAGAGAGGGGAAGGGAAGGAGAAAGAGTAGGAGAGAAACATCAATGTGTGGTTACCTCTCATGTGTCCCATACAGGGGACCTGGCCTGAAACCCAGGCATGTGCCCGGACTGAGAATTGAACTAGCAACCCTTTGCTTCACAGGCCTGTGCTCAATCCACTGAGCTACACCAGCCAGGGCGAGACAGGGTGATTGGTGATCTTGACTGGGGTGATTTTGTCCCCCAGGAGACATTTGACAATGTCTGGAAGCAATTTTGGTCATCACAACTAGGCGAAATGCTGCTGGTAATGAGTACATAGAAGTCCAGGACATGCTACGCATCTGACAATACACAAGACAGTCCCTCACAATAAGAATAATCTGGCCCAAAATGTCAGTAACTCCAACACTGAGAACCCTTATCCTAAGGCCTCATCATTGTTTCATGCATGTGATAGAAGAGAACATAAAATAGAGGCAAGTGCATGGCTGGATTTTACTGGTAAAATCTGAAAGTGACAAACATCACTTCCTCTCTCTCACTGGAGAGAACTTAACCACATAGCTACAAAAAAAACAAGACAGACTGAGAAATTTAATCTAGGGGTAGCAAACTAATTTGACCCTTAGCCTATTTTTCTAAATAAAGACTTACTAGAAGAATCATGTCCCATTTTTTACATATTGTCTAGGGCTACTTTCATGCTTCCAAAGTCATTATAATAGCTTTATAACCTCTAGGATGAAAGACCATACTTTCCAGTGGAATCCTGTCATTCATTAAGGAAGCAAAAACTTATCTACTATAAAATGAAAGTTAACTGATTAGAGAAAACACTTCTAAAACCAGAAAAGAAATGCGGTGGCAGAGTTGAGTTGCAGCAGAGACTGTATGTGTGGCTTCTGGAGCCTAAATATTCGTTCTCTGGCCCTTCCCAGAAAAAGTTTGCCAAACCTGCTATCGATGTGCACCTACATGGACTTTGTCAGATGGCTATTGGCCTTTGCTGCAAGATAAGACATGATAGTTAAAATTATGATAGAAGATGATACTGTCCAGGGAGAATGTGAGTGCTGAGAAGATAAAAGACCCTGATATTTATGCACAGAGTTAGCTTTTATTGACAGTAAGAGTATCACAATTGAATTTGGAAGGAAGACTAAACATCAACTTAAATATCAACTGAATGTGTATTCTTCAAATATCTCTTGACATGAAAAAATAATTAAAGAAACGTAGTGTTAAAGGAAGAATAACTTTGAAAACTTATATTAGATTTTGGCAATAACTCATATATCCATGTTTACTTATTTTAATTTTTTTCTGCTTTTATTTGAAATTGCTGAGTTATTTCAAATTTCATTAAGTGTCTTGGTTTTTTAAAATCATCTTTGATGCAGGTGGGAAGTAGCTAACATGTAGTTTTTAAGTGCAGTATGAATGTCTGTTTTCCATTCTGAATATATGAGAAATGTCACTGTATTTTCTATAACCTGACATTATTTCTATTTTTGAGCCTCATTTTAAATGTGGCAGAAAGTTAATCAATTCCATTCAGGGTCTTCTGGGGTTGCATCTACGTCCCAGAGTCAGGTGGGGAAGGCTTTTTGTAGCACAAATTTGTGTGTGGGAACACGTGGCCTGAATCCTCATCTACTGATGTTGACATTGTAGAAATGTTGGGCCTGCAAGTCTGCACACTATCCTTCTCATTACCCTTGGCCCCCTGGCTTCTAATTGGGTCTGACAATGGAAGACACTGAGAATTGAAAGGAAGAAGGAAAGGAAAAGGATGCTCCATGTACTACCAGTTCCTGTCAGCATTCCTTGAGCAGAAGAGGAAGGTCATGGCTCCAGCCTCCAGCTTCTTCTGTAGTCCCAGCATGAGCCATGCTGTCTCCTCAGAGGTACCGCCACCAGGTCTGACCAACAGCTGTGGGGAGGAGGGTGCTCTCCTACAACCTCCCGGGTGCAGTAACCTCACCTCCTTCCTTTTGTTTTCCCATCTATGGGGTTCTAGGGGTCACTTTTTAAAAAAATTACTAATGTTTGGGTGATTCAGTGTCTCATTTTTGCTCTTTCAGTCTCTTAACACCTGTTTAACCTGTTCTTTTCACCAAGTTCTTTCAGAAATCCCTACAGAGGATTCTGTTCTCCTGACTGGACTCTGATGCATGGGAATTCCCATCTGCTCTTTGGTTGGCACAGGTCTCAGGCGTCTCCCATGTGACTGGAGTCCAACCTGTGAGCATGCTGCCTGTGAGTCAGCTCCCAGGATTGCTTCTAGATACACGTGAAATATGCTTTTGCTGCTTCTTTATTTTCTGCCCCAAACCATGCCATCCTGGTCTCTCCATGCCACATTGAGATAAACTCCTTGGGAGAAACCCCATGAAGCTGCCTGGGAACCATTTGCCTAGACACACAGCACATAGACGTCACTTCTGCCTGCCCACTAGGTGGATGTTCTTCCTCCCTGGGCTTTTCTCTGGGAGGAAAACATAGTTACCTCTGTCCTCTACCTTACCCCCAGGACAGCCCCTTCTCAGAGAGATGCAATGACAGCTAAGCTCTCTTTAATTAATCTCTTTTTTTTCTTTTTTCTCTCTACCTAGGAACTATGGTCTCCTGTGTGTGTGGTGCATGTGTGTAGGAAGGGAAAATGTCCTGACAGATATACTTTTAAACTTTAAGTCTTCCTTAGGGCTTAGGATTTTGAAACTGCAAACTTGTACAAAAGTTCAACTCCTGTTGCCTGCATTCCATTGGGTCACATTTCTGCCCTGAGGCAGGCCAGACAAAATGTTAGTTGCCTAAAAAGGAGGAAGGTAGGAATGACCAGAGAAATACATGGTGCATCTGTTAGTTTTCAAAATAGCATCCTGCTGAGTGTTTTTAATTCACCCAGAACCATAAAGTCCCTGTATTACTGACTTTTTGCTTTTCCAGTCCCTGATCACAACTGCTGTCTTTGATTTTCTATCCTCCTCTCTAGCCTTCAGGCCCTCCCCACAATCCCCTGGACCCTGGTCTGGTTTATCTTGGGACAGCTTGTACACCTTGTCATCACGGCACTTACCATGTGCTAATGTCTGGGATTTTCATAGAAGATGGAGACACTTGCAAGAAAAACGCCCTATTCCACTCTGTTTCTCTAGGACAGAGCATGCTATATAAATGGAGTTCAAAAAACTGTGGAACTGATATCTAGATAAAAAGAATAGTCTGTCTATGTATTAAAGGCAGTAGCTAACATGCATCACTAACCATGCTCCTCTTCTGCTCTCAGTTTAGATACACTAACTTTTTGATTCTGACAATAATTTTGTGAGTAGATATCATTATTACCCTCGTTTTACAGAAGGAGAAATGGAAGCATAGAGAGGTTCAGCAACTTGCCCAAGGTCACACAGAAGGAAATGAAAGAGCTGTGATTTGAATGCAGGTATTTTAGCTTCAGAGGCTATGTTCTTAGTCAGTAGGCCATGGCACCCCTCCTATGTTAACTTGGCTTACAACTTGAAGGGAGATGGCATGCTCATTGTGTAGGACATTCTTACATGTTTTAAAAATTGCATTTGTCTAAAATGCCTTCAAAGAAGCATAAAATGAGGAAAAAATATGGCAAAATGAAATTATATTGTTTTACCCAGTATGCACAAGAATAATCCATTGACACATTTACCTTAAAAGTACCAGGTGAAAAAAGATCAAATTCTTATCACTGTCACACTAGGGTCAAGACGCTCACAAGTGCTGAAGGGTCAGGTTATGCCCTGGACATTGAAGAGAATATAAACTTAAAAAAGGGGAAAGGAAACAAAGGAACTGCAAAGTCGGAAAGAATTATTCCTATTTTTGAAACATCTGAAAAAAAGTGAGCAGGAGAAGATGAGGCATTTTCCCAGTGCTCTCTACTTTCCAGAGAAGAAAAAGTGGAAAAGCAGTTTTCATTTATTTTTCCAGAACCACCAAACTTAAATGGTAATGCTATTGAAATAGCCATAGGCTCTTGATCATTGAAACAGTCTTAAAACAGACATTTCTCTTTTTTAGAAGAATTTGACCTAATCTTTTACATGTTTAAATATAAAAATTTACATTATCATTATCAGTTATGTGTAATTATGAAAGGTTTGCACAACTTTCTGAAGAGGTAATAATCTGAAAAACTTTTTTATTGTTTTACTACTCATCATAACACTAAAAATCAGGTAGATATTTGTGAGCTATCTTCCATTACTATAATACTGATAATGATTATAACTTGACTTTTGTTGAAATTCTATACATATCTAATTTTCTTTATTGTTCTATATTAACTATATCTACTTGCCACTAATATGATATAGTGGAAATATTTTCTTATTCAGATAAAAAGAATTATCCATAAATTACCATGGAAGAAGCATGCCAGATTGACGCACTGAGTATTGAAAAACAATCAAAAGTAAAAGGTCCTTTGGCCCATTTTGGACAAAGAACACAGACGCATTCATTTATTCATTTATTTAAAAAGTGTTGAGTACCTATTATATACAAGGCAAAAGTTGGTATGTTAACAATGTCTATTAGAATATGATAATAAATAATGACTCTAAACATGACCAGTCCATCAATTCATTTCTGTCCTAATGGCTGGTTAAGTTAAATGATGGGTGTTGTCCATTTAAGGCTCTTAAGACACCCCAAATCCTGGTAAGTAATATGCATTGTAATTATTTATAGTTATACTTTTGTTTCCAAGGCTAGTAAATAATAACACCCCATTGAGGTATTAAGAACCCCAACTAGTCACAACTATGGGTGGAGAAATAAGCTGGTACTATAAGCCAGACCTAATTTTTCATCCAATTATTGGTGAACATTTGACATGGTGTATATCTACATTAAGTACCTAGCAGATATGCATATCAAAAGCCATATTAAATACATATGCATTGTTAATGATAAAAAGAATGAAAGAAAGTTAATGTGGAAATTTTATTAAGGAAATATTAGTGGTCCACATTATTAGTATATAGCTTTCCTATTACTTATGAACTGAAATATTCATCATTTTTCATATGTATAATTTACAATGTGGAAAATTTCATGTAAAATGGAATAATTTATTTTGTGATGAAATTTGGAACTGCAGCAGAATCTCAGCTTTATTCTTCTATTTTATTTAAAAAAATTAAGCTTTAAATAATGGTAAAATTTTCAAAATGGATCTAAACATATGAAATCACAATTCATTTCTTTATTTTAAGCATTTCTCCTGTGTAATTATAAAACCCCTTTATCATAGATTTCCTTAGTAATGTCTGTTAATTGAATTTAATGTAGAAAATTTAGATTTTTATTGATTATGGTTCTTCTTTTCTATACAAGACTGAAGATAAAAGTCAAATAATTTTAAGAATTATTGTTAGGTAAAAATATTTTTTGTGATCTCTACATAAAAAATCTTGAGCAATTTTCTTCCAATTCAAAATAATACCAATACTCCCCATGGGATTATATTATGGAAGACACTTTGCAAAATTAATTGAAATATGTTAACAAGAGGACAATATTTTCATGCTATACTCAGTGTTGTGTCCACACATTATTAAAGTATTTTTTCATAGATGATGACTTACATCTTCATTTACTTAGCAGTTGGAAAAGATTAACAATAGAAAGGCTAGAACAATGTGGTACCAATCAGGTTCTTGACACTTTCTGGTTTAAATGGTCCTTTCACTCACTTATCCTCTGGCCTTCAAAGCCTAGAACCTCTTGTTTTCAGTATCTTAATTAAAGGACAATGAAGCTATAAGAACAAACTTAAAAAAAAAAAGGAAGCATCATGTTAAAAGCAAAAGTTTTCTCTGATTATTGTTTTTTTTCTTTTAATTAAACACAGACCCGAATGCTTCTGTGCTTCTAAAGGTTTAGAACACCGCTATTAGAATGACAGAAAAATGCACAAAGGTACAAAAAGGAGGGCACTCATTCTAATCATACAATCATTGGCCACCAGCACTTCAGGGGACCTCCAGTGCTGCCCTGGGCTCCTCTCCTGTCTCTGAGGGGCAGGGCCTCCTGGAAAGATCACTGCTCCTATTCCCATGTTTCCAGGCAACACAATCCCACTGCTTCCCATTGGGAGCCCAAGAGTGGCAAAGCTACCTTTTCCTGTATCCAGCCTGCCTCGACCCATTAAGTGCAGTCTGTTTCTCCATCTGTTAGGCTAGACATATAAGGAGAGTGGGTAGAGGAATTCATTTATTACTTCTCTCTTCAATATTGTGCCAACTCTCTTCTTAGCTATTGGACTTAGGGTGAGGTAAGAATAGTCATACACAGAGGGGGCAGCATTTTCTGGAATTTTTAAATACCACCAAGGCACTGGTTAAGTGGGCTTGGGGTGGCCAAAATTTTAGAATTTCTGTCAATTTACAGGACGAAGATTCATATCTGCTGTTTTGAGCTCCCAAAATATTTATTGGTGGATTGATTGCCAGAGTGGTCTAGTTAATGGAAAGAGGCACTCTTGTTACAGGGAATTAAGTCAAGAAAGATTGGAGCTGTTAGCTACGGTGGTGGATTCCAGTTCGGTCGTGCTTTCTGATCCCTACCTGGGACGTTGGGTAAGAAAGTGCATCAGTCAGATGTGAAAAAGCACGTGCTGCCTCTCCAAAGTCCGGAAGCGCTTAGAACTGTGATGTGTATAATTCAGAACAACAAATTACGTGCACAAAAGGAGTTTATCATAACATAAAATTAAAAAGTGACAATTTTATCACACAGTTACACTGCTGTTTTCCTTTTTTTTCTCTCTTTTTTTTTTGGTTTTGTCCTTTTTTGTTTCATTTTTCATTTCCATTTTTGTTTTTTATGACGGTTCAGAGGAGGGTCGAGATTTAGTCCACTGAAGATTAATCACCCTCAATGATATATATATTAGAAAAAATATCAGCAGCAAGACTCTCTGGAAATAGATTCTGTTTGATGAAGCTAGTCTGTCTTTTCTGTTTTGCCCTCCTTCACCGCAGCTTCTGAAGTTTTCCGCAGGGGGGCTTTCTCCGAGTTGGCATGTCCTTGGCCAGAATCTGCCGCTCCGCCGTTTTTGTGGGTAGTGTGTTTTTCCAAGTAGTTCAGCATTTCACTGAGGACTGTTTGGAAAGTGCTGAGGGCTGCACATATTGCTGGAGTCCCAAAGCCATGAGTGATCAAACTGGAAATGAGAAGTGGTAGGGAAAAAGAGATGAACAACTTACAGTGTGATACAGGATAACAAATCCCCCATCAATCACATCAATCAAGTCAACAGGCATGGATTATGTTCCTAAATCATGCCAAGCACTGCGGAAGAAAGAACACTGGTCAGTGTATTGCTTTTGACCATAAGAAATCTGGGACGTATTTGGAAGATGGTTTATCCCTGATAGGTTTGACATGCATTAATTATTAGCAAGTCTGAGTATTTAACACGACTTGACTCTGATTCTCCGTCTCATTAAGAAAGTCAGAAAATACAACTTTCTACACGTGGGAATCATCTCATTTTAAAGAGTGATAGCCATGCTTGTATGGGCATAGATCATACAAGAGGAAAGCAAAGGTGGTTGCGCATGCCTGATGACTGTTCCTGACTCCATCCTTCTTTTCTTCGTAGGAACTGAGTTTTACCTGGGCAGCTCTGTTTGAACGTGGGACCCTCCCACCTGCTTAAAGCAAAGCTGGGTCCTCTCAAAAGAGTTATGCAGCTATGCAGATGAGGATAATTACTGTGGTACTGGTAACAAAACAAGGTGGAAAGAACCCACTCAGCCCCAGTCTCTTTAGTGAGAAAAAAATAAATAAAACTCTATCTTATGTAAACCACTCTGTGTTTGGGTTTTAGTAGCAAATTAACTAATAATCATAACTAATGAGCATATGTAGATATCATGACAACCTCAGTAGCCCTTTCAACCATGACAAATATCATTTCTAGTTGAGCAAATAAGTGCAGATTCACTTTCCTGTGAAAAGAGGTGACCCAGATTGTACCACTGGTCAATTGTTTCTAAAGTACCACTGCCAGGTTGCTCCCCACAATTCACACTTGTAATAATACAGACAAACACGCTGGACACATATTATGCATATGTTCTAGCATATATATAACATGATTATATATAGCATATATATAACATGATATATAATGATATATACATTATATATATTGTATATATAATATTCAAAAAACCAAGCTATTAACTATTTACAAGTCTTAGGTTGCTATGGTTGTTATGACTGCAGCAGTTTTGAAATCAGATAGAATTATCCTTCATACCATGTTAATTAGCTAGTGATCCCTCTTAGAGTATATGATGTTCAGGAACAAAGGTAATGAGATATACATTGTTTTAAAATGAGACTTTAAAACAGTGGGGCTTAGGGACTTTAAAACAACAGGACTTAGGATCTAATGTGGCTTACTGGTATGTCTCGGAAGTGATAACAATAGGATGTACCTGAGGGAATTGTTTATATTAATCCATTTAATGGGCTCAGAACAGGGTGGACCTAGAGTATATGTTCAATAAACAATAGATATTGTTAGCTGTGGGATTTTAAGGGTGAGGGTAAGATTTTCTCTATGTCCTTCACTATACTGCACAGGTTACTAGCATCTTTCATCTGGACATTTTACAAAGTTTGCCCTACGCCTAGATCATAATTCACATACACTAAAAAGGAAAAAAAAAGCCCTTCAGTATCCTGTTATTAAGAAAACAAGAATGGTCAGTGGGCAACTGTATACACCCAGTTTGCACCGTTGAGACATCATCATAGTTCAAGCATATGCATATTTTTGCTGCAGTGTCTTGCACTGCTGAGCAGGAATACTGACTTCTACACCATTTCTACAATGAGATAACTAGAGAGAAATTTATATGCTTTAGTATCTATTAGGGAGTCTGGACAACAAATGAAATTGACTGGAGTGGTGGAAGAATTAATCATGGCTGTACCCACAAAAAGAACTGAGTGAAGCAATCCACTGATGTGTAGATGTTTGACTCTGGACACAAACTACCTGTTTTCTTGTGTTTTATTCCTGTTTTAGGGTTCCATGTATCATTAGATTTATTTTCTTTTCCTCTCTACTTCCATATCCTCTTGGTTGTGACTGCCTTCTTCATCTATAGCTGAATATGCAGAATTTATTTTTACTAGGTTAAATATTAAAGTTAATAGCCAATGTTTGAGTTCTGACCACATGGCAGACCCTGTTCTGAGTGGTTTATTCTGTATGGCCTCATATAACCCTGGCATCAATAGTAAGCACGTATTATTATCTCCATTTTATAGATGGTGAAACTAATGCTAGAGAAGTTAAATAATTTCCCAGAGAAATCTGATATTGTGTATGGCTCTTATGCTTATGTTCTTCTCAGGCTGAGGGTGTGTTTTATTCCTTTTCTTTGAACAATCACATTATGTTTGTAGTTTTAGCTTAGTTTCTCTAACTTTGTTCTATAGGCAGACTTGAGATCCAGAAGATATTAATTCTTCCTGTTCATGTTCCTATATAAAACCACAGTTTTAAAGATTAAGTACAAAATGTATAGGTCTGTATAAATGCTTTAATTCTCCATGTCCAGAAAAGTTGTCACCATAATGAAAGATTCTTAAGCTGGTATCTTTCTTGGCTGATGGCCTTTCTGGCTTCTAAAATATGTATCTGCTCATTAGCAGGTTGCATTGTCATCTTTGCCCTGAACTGAGAACCAGGTGTACCAAGTCTCTGACCTTAGTCACTTTCTGATTTGCAAGAAGTTATGTAACCTTGTAAAATGACAAAGGTATAACTAGAACATCTGCAAAGCTCTTTCCAGCTCTAAGCTTCAATTCATCATTATTAATGCTTATGGTGCTTTTCTTAAAATGCAGGACATGAACAGAAGGTGATGGAATCTGAAAGACCACTGAGCTTAACAAAGAAGACAAAAGTTGATTGTGGAATATTCAACATAAGAAAAGTAATTACTTGAACTGTTTTCTTTCAACATTAAAAACATTATGTAAATTTTGTCCTGGCTGTTGTGGCTCAGCAGACTGAGTGATGGCCTGTAAACCAAAGGGTCTCTGGTTCGATTCCCAGTCAGGGCACATGCCTGGGTTGCAGGTTGGGTCCCCAGTGGGGGATGCAGAAGAGGCAACCACGCATCGATGTTTCTCTCCCTTTCTCCTTCCTTTTCCCTCTCTCTAAAAATAAATAAATAAAATCTTTTAAAAACCACTATGTAAATTTTGTTAGTTTCCTTAATTTAACATTACTTGTACAACAAAAAATATACATGGCACACCACATAGGATGATTCTCAATGCAAAGGATAGCCTTTGTTCTAGCAATTTTCAGTGGGGCTTATGAATTCAAATAATTAAAATAATCTAATATTGTATTAGAATAGCACACAAAAAAGTGTAAAATCACAAGGTGATTAAAAAATTTCTGGGGATATCATGACATTCTGTTAGCCCCAAAACACTGGAGAAAAACAGGTATATATCTCATGCATAGTGACCTACAAAAAGGAAAAAAGGAATAATATAGAATATACAGAAAAACAGAAGAAAAACAAAACTGATAATGCTGACTTTCAGTCTCAGACAGAAAATAAAAGATAGTCAGGTAACCCACTCCAAATCTCCAAAGTCTTTGAGAACCATAATTGATTTTGGCTTTAAAAAATATTAGTTTTTAACCACAGACTTCATATTTAAGTTATACTTGGCATTTGCATGTATTTTCATAACATTAACATCAGAGGGCATTTCATAAGCAAACATTACCTGAGTTAAATAGTAGCCATGATGGTTTGAAGTAGGTAGTCTAAACCTAGAAGTTCTAAATTCAAATTTATGTAAAATAAATAAAACAGGTGAAAGAGACAACTAGCAATGTGGCATCTTCATGACACATTTTAAAAATTTTCGCAGAACAGTGGCAGAGGATACAAATGTTGTATCTGATTTCCTAACACATGTACATTTCCCAGGTCTCTTTTCTTCATCCTTTTTAATCGTGTGTTCTGTTACTTTATTCTTAAAAGGCTTCTTTCAGGCCTGTGTCCTCTCCATCCTCAAACCTATGATGGTCATTCTTAGTTGGGTACCTTTATTTGTCCTCATTCCTCTTTTGCCTAAAGTCCACTCACTCCTCAAAGCTCCTTGGAAGCTCTTGAAAAAAAAGGCATTAATTTCCTGATCCCTTGATCACAATATTGAAAAATATGTGCTCCTGCCAAAGTAACGAGAGGACTTAAATAGAATCCTGAGGAGAAAGGAGTAACATCCCTCTAAAAATGTAAAATAAGCAGGCAGAAGACAATAAGAAAATAGACCCCTGAAGGTAAGAACTCAGTCACCAAAGTGAGGAAGAGGGAGGGTGGCTTACAGCACAAGTGACCACCAAAGCTCACCAAATTGTAATGTAAGTGGCAAATAAGAAGCTACTTATCTCCAAAAATTTGTGGTTTGGGCTCTTACTGTAAATTGGTAACCACAGTTATAGTCTAATCTTAAAAAAAATATGAAGAGTGTTAAAACAAAGTGAAAACAAACCACAAACCAAAGCAAAAACAAAGCAAACAAGGCTGAGGTGGGGCACTACTGTCAACCTACACCCCAGGGGACCTTCTCTGCTGCCAGCATTTGGGTGGCCATAACCTGCAGGAGGCAGCAGCCTTGGGGACAATGGGTGGGGACTTCAGTGTGTGGAATCATTTGAGTTTACACAGGCTCAAGTTTCCTTGGTTCCATTTAGCAGTCTCTGATGTCCAGGTCAGTAGGCTTTGAAGTTCTGTTTCAAGAATGAGGAAGAGAAATAATGCAGGAATAGGTCCAAGGCTTGGCGAGACCAGTGCAATGCTTGCATATGAAAGATTAAATGGTGACTTAAGATGCTTTGCTTTCTTAAAACTGCCAATAGCATAACTAAATTAAGACCTTTTAAGTATAGGAATCTCCTATTTTAGGATAAAGAAAACATAAGAATGTGTTTCTAAGACACTGGAGTTATTAGGTAATGTTTGAAAAATCATGGGAGATGAGAGGAAATAGTGAGATGGAATAGAGAAACATGCCTTCGTACCCAAAGCAGGGGAAAAGGAGACAGATTGGAGAAACTATGGGTTTTTAAATTATGTTTACTTAGTCCCTTAACAAATTTCTTGGAATGAGATATTTTTAAAATCAGGTTTATTTAGCCCTGGCTGGTGTGGCTCAGTGGATTGAGCGGGGGCCTGTGAACCACGCGATTGCTGTTCGATTCCCAGTCAGGGCACATGCCTGGGTTGCAGGCCAGTTCCCAGCAGGGGGCACACGAGAGGCAACCATACAATGATGTTTCTCTCCTTCTCTCCTTCCCTTCCCCTCTAAAGATATATAAATAAAATCTTAAAAAAATAAAATAAAATCAGGTTTATTTATTTTGAATTTACATATGGCAATATTTACACTGTTTAGGTGTATAATTCACTGGTATCTACAAACTCAGTCATGTAATCGCCCCCATTACCCAAACAGTATTCTTGGGCTTCTTTCCAGAATTCATGCTCCCCAACCCCCCCCTACTGAGACTCAGTGCTCTAATTTCTATCCTTAGAGTTTGTACTTTTTCCCATAAATGTCATCTAAACTGAATCATAAAGTCCATAGACTTTTCTGACTCCCTTTTTTTTTGGTTTGTAGGCCCACACTCAATCCACTGAGCCACATCAGGCAAGCCTCTGACTCCCTTTTTTCAATTCACATGATACCTCTGAGGTTTATCCACGTTGCTGTATTTGTCAATAGATCTTTTCATTGTTGAAAGTGTTACATGAAGGGATTCAGCACAATTTATTCATGAAATTATTACAAATTGGAAGCGTTAACATTTAAAAACATGGAGGTGATCACTGAAAGGTTACTTAGTTCCATAGGAACCCAATAAAGTAACTGTACTAATTTTTCTATAAGTGTTATTAGAGCAGTAACAGTGCAACTTACTCTAGAATCTTAGCAATACATCTCCTAAATTCTCCCCAAATATCATGTAATAAGTTGGGGGATGAGGGTGGGCTAGAGGACAACAGAGTAAGGAAGAGTCCCAGCTGGTTGGACAATGAAACCTGAAGTGTGGACTTAAGGGCAGTTGTCAACTTTGAAGGACACCTCCAGGGGAGCCCTGCAACACTCTCTCGTTAATTCTATTCCACTCAACATGTTGATTGACAATGTGGTTGCAGGCATCATGGATTTGTAACTTAATGGCTGGCATTAAAATAGAGAGGAAAATTCCTGCACTGGATAGCAGAACCAACGTGCAGAAATACCTTAATGTGGTAAAAAGCTTAGTTGGTGGGCCAAAATCAATGATGTGAAATTTAGGGGAGATTAAGGAAAACATATCCACTTGTAGTACACTGAGAGAGAGATCTGAATGAAGAGCAATTCTTAGGAAACTGTCTTACCAAATTAGTAAGCCTAAACTAAAAAAGCATGGGTCAGAATTTTAGGTTTCAATGCCAGCTAGTCAGGCTTAGTAGCTGTGTTTACTTCAAACCGTTCTTTCTGTCTCTAACTAGATTCCAGCTCATTGATTTCATTTCCCATTACTAATTTCGTACTGAAGAACAGGAAGGTTCTGACAACTGACTGTGAGCAATATAATCACCTGCTGAGAAAATCTAGGCTGCTGTTGTTTATGGCACCTGATGTTACAGCAAATGTAACTTATATTTAACAGTCATCTTCTTAATTTTATTCATGGGTTTAAAAACCCCTATTTTGCTAGCCCTCCCAATTAACATTCTCTAGAGCATCTTTCTGCAACATAAACCATCTCTTCAAATAGGCTGAGCTCAGGAAGGTAGAAACTATGTGCTTGATCCAGAAGTGAGGGTCTACTTTATTACCACTTCTCCCGTGACTGTTAGGGCAGGTTCGCAGTTCAGCAACTGAAGGGGCACCAGGTGATAGAACGCCTTTACTGGAGAGATTGTGTGTGAGTGTGCACACCTGTGGACTTATACTGCTTTTGCCTCTTTATGAGGTGGCTTTCTAACTATTTTTCTTGACCAATGGCCTTGATCAGAATAAGTTGTGATACAAAATTTAACTTTTAAAAAGAAACTATATTGCAACAGTTCAAACTGTATTCTCTATCAGTAGGGTTAAAACAGGAAGAAATGGAGACTCAGAAATAAAAGAAGTAATAGAGGATAAAGGCGAGAGAATGCTATTTGAAAGATAATCAATTAAAGTCCTTCTTTTCTCCTGTGTAGTTTTGCTAATCAGATGTTAGTGACCCTCCATTTTTAACACAAACAGCATTTATACTTATAAACTACCATGATGTACCACAAAATGATGTTTCAGTCAATGACAGACAACGTACCATAGGCCTACACCACCTAGGTTTCTGTAAGTACATTCCACGATGTTCACATAGTGAGGAAGTCACCTAAGGACCCAGTTCTCAGAATTATCCCCATCATGAAGGCGGACATGACTACACTTGACATTAATGATGAGGGCTATCAATAAACTTCTGTACAAATAAAAATTTCATAAACTTTTCTTCATACCTTGTGATCCTTGGTTGAGGGCAGTTTTTCAGGGTCAAGGCTTTAGTATTTATCTTTAAAATCTAAAAACCTTCATTATTTATTTGAAATGGAAGTTAATATAGGATTCTGAATGAAAAAATCTGCCAGAGGGACAAAAGCTATTTTACTTTCCTTAAGTTAAATAAATATGGTTTACCTTTCACTAGCTTTGTTTTAAGCTAGAGAAGGGTCACAAAGCTGTTTACACATTGTTGTAATAGTCCTTGAGAAATGTTTTATCATTACTAATTTGTCTAAAATAATTTAAATTAAACCATTGAAGCAGTTTTCTAAAACACAGCCTAAAGCAAACTTCTGTGGAATCATCCCCTGGATTCTTCCTATCTTGGCAAAAGTAGGGCCTGGGTTCCAGCATACTCTTTCTACTTACTAAGCAAACACTGATTTAATATGTATTGAAAAGAAAAGGAAGGCCTCATTATTCCTCAAAAAATATAAAAATGGACTTGCTTTTTGACCCAGCAATTCCACTGCAGGAATTATATTCTAAGAATCCCGAAACACGGATTCAGAAGAACATATGCACCCCAATGTTCATAGCAGTACAATTTACAATAGTCAAGTGCTAGAAGCAACTTAAGTGCCCATGAGTAAATGAGTAGATTAAAAAAAAACTATGGTAAATTTACACAGTGGAATACTATGCAGCAGAAAGAAAGAACTCCTACCATTTGCAATAGCAGACAGCATGGATGGAACTGAAGAGCATTATGCTAAGTGAAATAAGCCAGGTGGTAAAAGACAAATATCGTATGATCTCACCTATAAGTGGAACGTAATTAACAAAACAAACAAGCGAGTGAGCAAAATAGAACCAAATACATGGAAATAAAGAATAAACTTACAGTGACCTGAGGCAAAGGGGGAGGGGGCAATGGGGAAAAGAAGGGAAAGGGGCAAAGAACATGTATAAAGGACAAATGGACAAAGGCAATGGGGCAGGGGCAGGGGAGGATTGAAAGTGGGAGGGGGAGGGTAGGCTGGGGGAGAGTAACTGGAGAAAAATGAGGACAACTGTTACTGAACAATAGTTAGTAAAAAAAAGAAAAAAAGAAAGCCTCATTAGTATTTGCCACTGAAGACTGGATCTCTCAGGTGTGTCTGACAACCATGGATGGTTTGGTTTTTTATAGCTTTTTCTGATATACAAAATGCTGAAAGTAACAGACACTATCATGCTACAAACTAGAAGACTGAAAATCAAGAGAAAATAGCCAACTACCATCATCATTTAGGTAGTTAGAGTAAAAGCAAATTTCATTTTGTCAAACTTCAAATTTCTACCTTGACAAGCCAACTTCTCTTCCTCCGTTGTTTTTGATATGTGGCTAGGTTGAAATAGTTTGGGCTATTATTCCTATTATTATTACTATTATTATTACTATTATTTTGTTATGCTGCATTATTCAAATGGGTGTTTGCTCTCATATATCTTTGATTTTTCCGAATTGCCTATAGATGCCACTGTCGTCCACTTCAGTTCTCTTTTTTTGGCCTCAGGCAGTCATGCAAGCAGCAAGATCTAAAGGGAAGACCAGAGTCTTTTCCTCCTCTGCTGGATTATTCAGCTACTGCAAGTTTAGGTCCAAATATAGCCCCAGGCCCAGTCTATATCCCCACTATTGTCTTCGGTGATGGCCAGAAAAATGCCTTCTTGAGCTCATGGAAACAGCTGTGAGTGTAGGAGGCTGGGAAACAGACCCTGGAGAATGTGGGCAAAGGATTGTGGGGCTTCTTTTCAAAACCTTATTTCTTTTCAGAGCTCTGAGGGTAAGGCCCTTCATCTCTCCGAATTAGCACAAGCTCTGAATATAGGCCAGGGAGAAAGACCTCCCCATGAGGAAGGTAGCTGGGTCCTATCCTCCTAGAACTTGATGATATCTATCCTGTGTAGCCTAACTGTCTGAGGAAACAGAGGAAAAGGGAAACTGGCTGATTGCATTTCTCTTTTTGTATTATCCCATGGTCCCAAGTGATTTTAAAATGTAGTTTAGTTAAGGTGCACATATCAGGTATATAGTTCTTTGGTGGCTAGAAATCACTGAAATATACTCATCAGCCAGGCCCTCCGTAGCACGCTCACAAGTGTTCTGTGCTTCCCGCTAAATTTTATTCAACTGTTAACTGTTTAAAATAAATGAGTGGCTAAAACATAAGGAGAAGAAAGAAGATCATATGGAAATATAGCACAAATAAAGGTGTAAAGTGCAGCAGTAAATCAACAATGGGAGAAACAGCACTGGGCTACAGGAGCTTTAGAGATGGTCCAGTTTGACTGCATTGATTTACAGAAGAATATGCAGAGGCTGGACGGGCACGGTGCCTGCTCTAAATCCACACTTCCAGCTGGAGATCAGGGGAAGACTGAGTTAGGTCCCCTGACATCTGTCTTGAGTGTGGCCCACAATCTCGTGCTTTCCTCCTTTGACTGATCCCCAATCCATAGCTCAAAAACCAGAAATTATTTAAATAAAGACTTACCGAAATCCTTTTCCAAGGTATGCATTCCCCCAAATCAAATATTTGCACATAACTATTGCAGGGCATGTTTGCAAATTGTTATTAGAAACAGTTGTGCCCTTAAGGGTATGACTCAGTGGGTTGGGCATTGTCCTAAAAACTGAAAGGTCACTGGTTCAATTCCCAGTCAGGGCACATGCCCAGGTTTCAGGCCAGGTCTCCAGTTGGGGGAGTGCGAAAGGCAACCAGCCAGGTCATTGTGTTACCATCAATGTTTCTCTCCCTCTCCTCTTTCCCTTCCTCTCTCTCCAAAATAAATAAATAAAAATTAAAAAAAAATAAACCATTACCTCTGCTTTCATTTATTTGAGTTACTAACCTCCTACATGCTGAACCTAAAAATCCATAAAAATGTCATCAAATGCCCTGCTTCTATGTTTGTATCTCCTGCAGTATTTGCTATTGTGAAGTGCAATGACTACTGGCAACGGATTTAATTCTTTTTTTTAAAGATGTTATTTATTTATTTATCTTTAGAGTGGAAAGGAGAGAGGGAGAGAAACATCAATGTATGGTTGCCTTTGGTGTGTCCCCTGCTGGGAGTTGGCGGGCAGGGAACCGGCCTGCAACCCAGGCATGTGCCCTGACTGGGAACCGAACCGAGATCCTCTGGTCCGCAGGCCTGTGCTCAATCCACTGAGCTACACCAGCCAGGGGGGGATTTAATTCTTTAACTTCTTACTTACTGCTAAGTGAATGTAAGTGATTTCATGTAGATTCACACTAGAAGGGCATTCTGGTTCCATTTGTCTGTTAAGGAAGGCAATGGAAACTGCAGCCTCTTTTATTTTTAGTCGGTACTGTTAGTGAGTTTCACTTCAAGAGAGACTCTCTTCTAGTCTGTAAATACAGACTATCCTTGCTTACTTAATTGGTGGATAAGACCTGATGAGTATGTTTTCTTTAAACTTAGTGATTTTTATTTTATTTTTAAAAGATTTTATTCATTTATATTTAGAGGGGAAGGGAAGGAGAGAGGGAGAGAAACATCAATATATGGTTGTCTCTCGTGCATCCCCTGCTGGGAACTGGTCTGCAACCCAGGCATGTGCCCTGACTGGGAATTGAACCGAGGTTGTTTGGTTCTCAGACCTGTGCTCAATCCACTGAACTACACCAGCCAGAGCTATATTTTCTTTTTTATGTCCCTGAAAATGGCACTCACTTTTGGAATTTAAGTTTTAAAGTTTGATTTCAACCCTACATGAAGGATCTGAAGTTTGGAAAATACAAGATTCATTTTTCTTCATAAGTTAGTCTCATGATCTCCAATATTCTTAAAGAAAATGAGCTTATATATCCCCTTGAACAGGGCAGAACATCCTCAAGGAGGCTTAATTATTTTATTTCTTAAATGCTAAGTTTAGCATTGGCTGGTGTGGCTCAGTGGATTGAATGCCGGCCTATGAACCAGTGTCCTGGTTTGATTCCCAGTCAGGGCACGTCCCTGGGTTTCAGGCCAGGTCCCCAGCGGGGGGTGCATGACAGGTAACCACAGATTGATATTTCTCTTCCTCTCTTTCTTCCTCCCCGACTTAAAAATAAACAAATAAAATCTTTTAATAGATGCTAAGCTTAGTTGTGCAATTTATTTCATGATGTTTTCTTTGGGGATTGGAGATTTCATTAAAATTTCTTCATTTGTCTTCTGGCACTGAAAAATACTTTTGCAGTTGAGAAATTCATTCACTCCAAATTACCTTCCCTGCCACCTTCTCGTCCAAAGTTGGGTGGGGAGGCGGGGGGAATATGCACACTGTAGGCTTTCTGGGGAAGACCAAACATGTTCACGTTTAAATAAAAAGAAAAATCTCTTCAGCATGTTGCCAAGCACACAGCACTCAGATGATGCTAGTTGAGTTGACTGGAATGCGTAACATATGTGAAACACTAAAGGAATTAGGCATGAATGGACGAGGAAGAGAAACTCAGAGAGACATGAGAGCTGTCCTTAGAAATTGAGAAGAAAACAGGATTGAACTGACTCTGTAAAGCCTCCAAGGAGGGGGACGTTAGGGAGACGGGTGTTGCCTCATTGGAAAAAAAGGTGGCATTTCTAATAGCGCTGTCACAGTAGGGATATCTCGGCAAGAGCTGTCTGTCATTGAAAGTTTTCAAGCCTGGAATGGGTGACAACTTGACAAGGTTGCTGAACAGAAGATTCAAATATTGAAGAATAGTGGGAAATGTAAAGGGGCTTTCAACAGTGAGAATCAATGAAAAAAATTAATCACGAGCGAACAGTTATCTGGGAATGCCTGTACATTTCTTATTTTCAAAGCGTTATGGGGGTAGCAGGAGGATCTATGTGTAAGGTGTGATATCAGCACACTTTTTGACTCAAATAGGAAAATTAAGCACATTGATCATTTCACTTCTCCAGCCCCATCGCCTTTGTGAAAGAATTAGTGGAGATTTCATTTAAGACCTAATATGGATATCACCATAATCTACACTTATTAACATATATTTATTGGGCATATACTATGTGCTAAATAGTGTGGGTAAAATAAATGGAAGCCTTTTCTGGTTGCTCCAAGTAATTACCTGCTCTCTGCTTAATTCTCTATTATAAAATCTGTCTCATTTAAGTCTTTGAATGTAATTATCTTCCACATTAGAATTTCCTAAAGAATGGGGCAATCCTTGTACCACCTGACTTTAGCACATTAAAATATTAGAAACAATAAACTTTCAGGCTCCCAAGAGAGTATGGAGAAAGAAAAATTTCTCATTTTTCTATTAGGCTGTTCTCTCTGAACTGAGTATGAAAGATGGTCTAACTTCCTCCAGTTATTCATGTTATCAGATGCTTGACTTCAAATTCATTGTGATTCTGAGAATATAAGAGGCAAAGAAATAAAAAGTTAAGATGCCCAGAGATCTCAAAGAGGAGAATTCCTAATATTTCAGAAAATTGGGACTCTGGGTTTCTACCTTAGATGAATTCGTTCTGCCAGTGGAACCCCAGGCCTAGCTACAATCACCATTCCTGGGAACTGCATCTGCGGAGTCTCCCACAGATTTCAGCCAATTGTCTTCCCCCTTCCAGTAGGAGTTGCAGTGTCTGCTGTGTTCTCTACAGCAAGACACTTTTTGTGTGGCACTCAGTAAACTATATATAGTGAATAAAGCTGCCTCCTGTCATTTTGACAGAAATAGCAGCTTTCCCAGCTGTGAACTGCGAGGAGGGCCACTGCATGCACGGTGTTCCATAGCTCTCTGATACCCCAGCTGCCACAGAAAATGGGAATAGTGATCCATGTTTTCCAAGACCAGAGCATTCCAGAGCTTTACCTGGATGTTTACAACCTGCTGAAAGTAAGTCACAGTTGTTAAGGTGCAAGACCAGCCACCCTATGAGGTGTAATTCAAGTGCTCTGCATTGGGAAGGAGATTTTGACTAAGTAAAACAGTGGCACGAGTTTATGTTATGATTTAGAGTGTCCTCTATGCCCATCCAATTATGCTCTCCTTCTTTCTCAGCCAGCACTCAGCAAAAACCAGAAAATCACACTCTGTCATTGGATTGTTTTCAAAGTTAGATGGCATATGCTTCCTTTCTAACGAATTTTTCTCTTGAGCTTGTGCTTCTATCAAAATTAAAATGACCACTCTCAGTAGGAAATTATGAAAAGGGCATACCCTATGCTAACATTGTTACCCAGATAATTAGCAGAATAACTGACGTAGAATCTAATACATTAATGTACAAAACTTTCCATAATCCTCAGTGTCACTTTAAAAATAAGTTAGAGTTGTTTTTCTTTTCATAAAAAGGGCTAATAGCCTAGGAATATCCTAGGCCATGGTTCTTAAAGCTGCCCAACTATCAGAATCAACTTCAGATCTGCAAACAACAGGTGCCTGAGTGCAGTTGTAGAATGGTTAAATCAGATCTTTACAAGGGCACTCCAGGTCTTAAGATTTTTTTAAAAACTCCAAGAAAAAGTCTACCCTGAAGCCAGGTTTAAGAGGTACACTTGTAAAGTGAGGAGTCTCTTTCAGGGTCAGACAACACGCTGGATTTTATAATTCTATTTATTGAGGCTACTTTTTAAAAAAGATTTTATTTATTTATCTTTAGAGGGGAAGGGAAGGAGAGGAGAGAAATATCAATGTATGGTTGCCTCTCGTGAGTCCCCTACTGGGAACTGGCCTGCAACCCAGGCATGTGCCCTGACTGGGAATCGAACCGTGATCGTGTGGTTCACAGGCCCGTGCTCAATCCACTGAGCTACACCAGCCAGGGCCAGGCTACTTTTAATAAATGCACAGTAAAAACAAAAATGGACACTTTTAAATTCAGTCTACATTAGACTTCAGTCTGGGTTTTAAGTGGAAGTGTTTAAACCATGTTTAAACCTTTTGTTTAAAAGGATATACAGCAGTCCCTTGAATAACAGCTGGTCCTCGAATAACACTGTTTTGTTATAGCATTGATGAGATGCCTTCCGAACTTAACTCTTGCTTATATCAATCAGCCTATGGTAGAATGGATTTCATTATCCAATGTTTCACTTAAAGCTGCAGAACCTATTGGTGACATTGAGATCTTAATGTAATTTAAGACATGCCAAAGAATGAAATTAAATGTATCTTGTACCATATATGAAAATTAACTCAAAATGGATCAAAGACCTAAATATAAGACTTGAAACTATAACACTCTGAGAGAAAAACAGTAGGCCAAAAGCTCATGACATTGGATTTGGCAAGGATTTCCTGAGTATAACACAGAAAAGACGGGCAACAAAAGTAAAAATAGGCAAATCAAACTGTATCAAAAACAACTGTGCATCAAAGAACACAATCAACAGAATAAAAAGGCAATCTATAAACAGGAGAAAATATTTACAAACCACATGTCTAATATGAGGTTAATGTCCAGGATATATAAAGAGCTCTTAAAAACTATTTAAAAAAAACAAATAAGCAGCTTAAAAAATGGGCAAAGGATATGAACGGACATTTCTTTAAAGATGACACAGAAATGGCCAACAAGCACACAAAAAGATGCTTACCATCCTTAGTCACTAGGGAAATGCAAATCGAAACCAGAATGCAACATCTCTTCCTACGAATTAGAACAGCTACTACTAAAATAGAAAACAAGTAAACAACAAGTGATGGCCAGGATATGGAGGAGTTAAACAAAATCCTGGACAGTGTTGGTGGGAACATAAAATGGCACAGCCACTATGGAAACCAGTATTGCAGATTCTCAGATAGAGTTACAACATGACATAGCCATTCTACTTCTGGGTGTATAGCCAGAAGAATTGAAAGTAGAATCTTGAGGAGATATTTGCACACCCATGTTCATAGCAGCACTGTGCACCACAGCCAAGAGGTAGAAGAGACCCAGGTGTCCATAGATGGATGAATGGATAAGCAAAGTGTCACATACACATCAATGGAACATTATGCAGTTTCAGAAGAAAAAAATTATTTAACATGTTACAACATAGGTAAGCCCTGAGGACATTAAGCTGAGTGAAATAAACCACTGACAAAAAAAACCAAATAAGGCATGGTTCTACTTATATGAGACATTTAAAAAGTACCCAAGTTCATAGAGACAGAAAGTACAACAGTCATTGCCAGGGGCTGGGGAAACTGAAGAATGGGAAGCTGTTATTTAATGGTTTTAGTTTAGATGGTAAATTTTATGGTATGCATTTTTACCATAATTTTAAAAAGACATAATTTAGGAAATTGCTGTAAAGTGAGTTTGGTTAAGTGATGTCTATCACCATACTGCCTTCCATTGCAAAATCAAATATTCCATCTACATGAATAATCTGGACTGTGGTTAAAAATAAATGAAAAATCTGGAAAACATTAAAAAAGAACATAATAAATGGGTTTTGTAACCCTGATAACAAAATACTCAACATACAAATAACAGCAAAATTTCATAGACCATACTTTTATAAGTAGATTCACCTTGAAGTGTTACAGGCTTTAAGTTACGGTTATGTGTTTCATTTTTTTTAATATTTGATTTATTTCTTTTTAGAGAGAGAGGGGAAGGAAGAGAGGAAAAGAGGGAGAGAAACATCAATGTGTGGCTGCCTCTCATCCACACCCTATTAGGGACCTGGCCCACAACCCAGGCATGTGCCCTGACTGGGAATTGAACCAGTGACCCTTCTGTTCACTGGCTGGCACTCAATCTATTGACCTACAGCAGCCAGTGCTGGTTATGTGTTTCAAAGGTCATGACTGAGAATCTGCAGCCATGGATAATCTTGAGAGTTTTACACACAAAATATAATCTCTCTCTCTCTTTTTAAACTGAGAACTGGAGGAGCAGTTTACCATATATTTTACTCTTCTCTGGTAGACACCAGACTACTCTGTTACCATATTTTGCATGGAGATGTCAATAAGAGCATACAAAGCCCATTTGGGAAGCATTCAGCTTAAGTTAGAAGCAAAAGTTTTCTTTAAAGAGTTCTCTGGCATTAAACTGGCAAATGACTGAAGTATCAACACAGCAGATTGTGGCTATACTGAGCAAACAAGTAATTTGGCTGTTTATTTCACAGTGTAGCTGATATTAGATTTACACATTTATGCTGTCTTTTATTTTGAGCTCACCGTCTGATGAAGGCTACAGCATCTATAGTTGGAAATAACCTATGACATGATATAGAGTTCTAATTCTCTTTATTTGAGCAGTTAAGTTCCTCCTTAGAATAAATTTGTAACTTAAACTTCCTTCAATCCAGAACTGAATTTGTATAAGAGTTAAGTTCTGACTTAAACTTCTGTAAACATTATAGATGTTTTTAATATGTGTACATATAAAAATATGTGTAGAGATAGTATAGTGGAGCAATCTATACCTTTTAACCTGGACCTGCAGTGGAGTGAACAATTCAACATTTACATGAATGCTTACTTTATATTCATTTTCTTATTTCACCTCACTACCACCGTATAATGGAGGGGTTTTTATTCCACTTACAGCGAAGGAGGGAAAGGCTTGGAAAGAGTCTATAAGTTACCCCAAACAACCCAGCTCAGAGGTGTAAGGCTCAAATTTGAAGGTGGTTCTATTGACCCCAAAGCCTGTTGCTCTACATGTCTAAGCATTATATTTTCTTCCAGTTTTAAACACTCATCTTCACTAACCCAAATGAGTCATAGGAGTCAAGTCCTGTGAAATATACAAGTCCATTCTGTATATTTTTAGAAGACAAATACAATGTTTAGTGTTCAGAGGTATGTCTGTTACATCCTGGGGAGCCTTGTGATAGTATAGAAAATAAAACACCATATTTATACATCTTTGATCCTGAAGATAAAATTCCAAATTATTTAAGTACCCATTCTTTATTATGATGGAGTATTCCCTTCAACAGCATTATAATCATTGAAAAGCATTTAAAAGTATTTTAAAATGTAATGATAATGTTTAAAATTTAAGCATAATTCTTTCCTTGGCATTTTTAAACTAAGTGGTACTAATTAAAAGACATAAATATTTTTATACTGGTGAGAAACATCCTGTAGGCATGGAACTCTGATGTTTTAAACTGGAAGGCACCTGTATAGTTATATGTCCTTTTCTACATTGT
Source organism: Sturnira hondurensis (assembly GCF_014824575.4). NCBI lineage: Eukaryota > Metazoa > Chordata > Mammalia > Chiroptera > Phyllostomidae > Sturnira > Sturnira hondurensis. Next base: position 10,734,626 of record NW_028073511.1, on the reverse strand, counting down.
ATCCAGGGCATAAATTAACCTGGAAAATATAATTCCATTCTTTTCCTAATCCTCTCAAAAATAAAATACAAAATATGCATTTTATAACATATTCCAGGCCCTTTAAATATGTTTGTGTGGACTAACTTAAGAACCATTGGCAGTTTCTAGTTGTGTAGAAATTATACTCCTGGAAAATCAATCTATAACATCCCAGACTTGTTATATCATTTGTTCATTCAAAAATTAAACTAATAAAGATTTAAAAAAACTGTTTAAAGGATTTCAGACTCCTGATCCAAAAGTGTGATTATTTGAAATAATAGTATCTACTTTCAAAGTCATAAATTCTTAATAATCACACAAAGACATTAAATATTCTTATCCAAAATGGTTCATGCATTAAATGCAATTTCCAACCAAATGTAATTTCAACTCCTTAACAGTTAAGGAGTAGTTACATTTATACAGTCCTAAAATTATTTCCTCCTTTGAAGGCAACTGCGAGGCTGATGGGGGCCCCCAGTGAACATGAGTTTGACACCCCTGGCTTAGATGCTTGGAATTTCAAAAATTTCAGTCAGTCACCATATAAGTATGTCATATCTCTAAATGGAATTGTGATAGGAATACAAAAATGTCTGGGTTAGTAAAGACAGTTTTAACAGTATAAAAGGAGAGGTTAAGCCCATGAGAAAAGCAGCCTTACCTGAAATGTGTTAAGTGTCTCTGGATGTCCAGGTCTAGAATTGGAGTAGGTCTGGAGGATCCCAGTGGTGACCTGTCTTGGCTCAAAAGGTCTTGGAATTCTTTACAAATTTGTCTAAAATAAAGGATTCAAAGTTGGAGTTGAACTCTTGAAATGGGGCTTTAATTTCATCCCACGAGATTTTGTTAAGGTTTGTTTTCCCCTCGACAAGAGGACTAGAGAAAATTTCACAAAGCAAGCTGTGAGGTCCCATCCACATCATGCAGATGAGGGGCACAGGGGCCCGCTTCCCTCCAGCAGAGCCTTCTCATAAACTTTTCCAGTGAGTAACAATCCGGGGGAGCCTGGATAAAGGCAAGGTTAACTTTAAAATGAATGTACATAGGGTAACCTAAGGATAAGGAAAAACCTGTATGAAAGAATCACTATTCAATTAAAAATTATTTTTTCATTAAAATATGATGTTGGATAATATCATATCCATAAAGAGGTTTAAATCCAGGCATCTTTCAGAGCCGTGATTCAAGTAAGCTTTAGAAAATCCTTTTTCCTTAATATTTCATTATAATTCAGACTCTTGTAGACCAAATTTGCATCTTACTATTTGACGTAGATATTACTTATGTGAATGTAGTCCACCAGCCTCACAGAAATTATTGTCATGCTCCATGTAAGGTCATTTTCTTGCTGCTTTTGTTATTTTCAGTGACTATGATTTCTGATCATTGGCTTCAGTGTTAACTGCCACGTTAGCATGTATGCGGTATAACAGTAAAGCCTTTGTCATATGTAGTCCAAACAATATACTTCTAAAGAAGCAACACGTACAGAAACACTTATAAAACAACAAAAGACTAGATGAATATAGTAGCTAAAGAGAGAAGTAAAGGACTCCCCAGGAATTGCTGAAATGAATTTATCTTCTAAAGTGGGGCCACTCTATATACAAGGGATAATATGAAAGTGATTAGGTTTATTGTCTGGATTTGTAATGGGCATTCATAAAAATGTCATGATGTAGCCCTGACTATAATTATCAATAGAGGCAAGGGAAAAGGGTCAATTTATTCCAAGTGGATGTCGGAGCATGGACCCAGCCACTAATTCCTCTCCAAAGCATTTGTGTCATCAACAAACAACTACTGAGAGATGACAAAATGTTTTGGAGCACAAATAAATTATCACTAAGTTAAATTAGTGGAGTCTTGTTTATGATTAGGTACCTAAAATTTATTGACTTCTTCCAAAGATTATTTGTGATTTTGTTCCTTTTTATTTAATTAATTGGGGTAACATTGGTTAAAAAATTATTCAGATTTTGATGTACAATTCCACAACACATCATCTGTACACTGTATTGTGTGTTCACCACTCCGAGTCAAGTCTCCCTCCATTACTATTTATCCCCACCATACTTTCCTCCATCTCTCCCCAACCCCCTCCCCATGGCAATCTCCACACTGTTNCCTCTCCAAAGCATTTGTGTCATCAACAAACAACTACTGAGAGATGACAAAATGTTTTGGAGCACAAGTAAATTATCACTAAGTTAAATTAGTGGAGTCTTGTTTATGATTAGGTACCTAAAATTTATTGACTTCTTCCAAAGATTATTTGTGATTTTGTTCCTTTTTATTTAATTAATTGGGGTAACATTGGTTAAAAAATTATTCAGATTTTGATGTACAATTCCACAGCACATCATCTGTACACTGTATTGTGTGTTCACCACTCCGAGTCAAGTCTCCCTCCATTACTATTTATCCCCACCATACTTTCCTCCACCTCTCCCCAACCCCCTCCCCATGGCAATCTCCACACTGTTGTCAGTGAGTTTTTTCCTTTTTTTTTGCTTAATCTGTCCATATCCCCCTACCCAGCCCGCCAACCTCCAACCCACCCTTAACAGATGTCAGCCTACTCTCTACATGAGTCTGTCTCTATTTTGTTTGTTAGTTCATTTTGTTCACTAGATTCCAAGTGTGAGTGAAATCATATCGTACTTGCCTTTGGAAAGTTTTAAATGAGCAATGAGCCTCCGGTTTATTGCCAGTGTTCAAATATTGCTTCATTTCACAGAATTTGCCTTACTCATTTTGAACACCGGTGAGAGAGAATCACAGGGAGAGGAAAACAAATGAACAGGGATAAGTCCTTGCCTGCTCTAAAGCAAATGGAATCCTCCATATTCCCCTGCTAATGTCTGAGATACAGCGTCTAAATGCATGCTTTTCACATGTGCGAACTTTCATTGAGAATATTTGATCTGAACTCACTTTTTCTGTACTGAGTTAGACTCAGTTGTCTGACTTTCAAGTATATAACCTATTTTTAATAGATAATAAGGAACTCAGCTAAGTGTTTGATGGCATCAAACAAATGATAATATCTGTGGGCATCATTATCTGTTTCACATTGTGTTATTTAATAGTTAGCTATATTATCTTTGCTTTTAGAAAACGACTAACTAAATTTTTAAATACAGATTGATATTATCATATTTCAGACTAGCAAAATGAATTACTCTCTGGAAGGCCATCATTGTGATCCATTAGTACAAAGAAATATTGAAGTTGTTTAAAGATAACACTTTAAATTTTCTATCAAATTAAAATATATTAAAAACTTAAAATGAAGGTTGAAACACTGGTTTAGTTCTTGTGTTATATTAAGGGGATTAGTTGGATATTTGAGTCAACTAATTTATATGTTAGCACATCAACTTTCTTATATATAAATAACACAACAAGTTCCAATTCACTTAAAGTTGATGAAGAAACGAGGAAAAGGCAAACTGTGGAAAAAATTACCTTATGCTAAAAAATTCAACTAAACCACACATAAAGCTGTATCAGGAAAAGTTTCAGAAGTCTCAGTCTTTGATATTTGATTCTGCTGCTTAACTCATTGACTTACAACAGCTTCTAGACTTGAAAACAGATGACAAATTTGTAGATATCCCTTAGGCAATCATCATTACCATTTCATTATGACACAAAGTTATTATTTTTATGCTTGGTTTAATTCTTATTTAAAATTTTATTTATGAAATACAATAAGATATTTTTATTTCTTCAAACAAAATGTCACATTATGAATTATGTAACACAAGATGATCTTCGATGAATCATAAATTCTAATTTTATCCCTTACATCATTGTCCTTAAGGACATCATTTTTAGCCAGTCTGAATTTAAAGTTCTGTATTTCTTCCTTTTAATGACTAATGGGAAGGTAAAACTCAATTAAAACTTGGTAACTATTTTGCTTTACCTTTATGTAGATCAGATGTTAATCATATTTAGTTCTAAATTTAATTAAGGTGTTTACATATGTTTCCATAAATCCAATAATTGTTTTGTCTGGTACATTTTAGATTTCAAAAATTGCCTATCTGGTCTCACAAATAACTATCTAATGACACCAAAGCATTTTGGTTAATCACCAAAGCACTAGCAATAAGGAGGAATTGGGAGGCGGACAATTAATCAAGGGACCTTCATACCATGATATACTTGGCAGAATAACTAAATGCAACTGAATGTGTTATTCATAGAGATAAGAAGGAAATATCTAAGTCAATCTTTTGATACAGATCAGCAATTGGATCTCTCATACAAAGAATTTTAATGTGGTACATATTTTTGACATAATTATCACAGTCTTGTGAATCAAGGTGAGTTGTGAGACTATAATGATTATTTTTTAAGCTATTTAATCTCAACTCTGAGTATTTTAATTGAAAAGAGCCATTGAAAAATTAGAAACCACTCAGAGCACATGTTGGATCCATTGGTGAGTTGCAGAAAAGGCGAGTTATCCCTACACATCCCTCATTTATCTACTTACATTAATGACTACTGGTATTGTGTATGTTTGCTGTGATGACACAGTGTCTGGTTCTTAATTCTTATTTCACCTCATTTCATAAGAAGGTGGGTCGAATACTAACAACCAAAAAGACAAAAAATTATAAATACTCTTTCCTAACCTCCAGATATTTATGGCCTACATACTTTGTGTAAAATGAGATCATTGAAGCTAGTGAACTCAATTTTTGATTGATATGTAATGGCCTGAAAAGGTTCAGCTATGGGCAGAAGAATCAAAGAAAATCATATGTTCTCACAATAGTTTATTAAATCAAAGGTCAAAATATCACCTGATGTAATATACTTGAGTTAGATCCCAGGTAAAAGGAAAATACGACTCCTCAGTTGAGTCTGCTAAAATAGATGTCTCAGCATAACTTTGACAAATATGGAAGTACCTCTCTTACTTCCCTCGAGTTCTTGTAATGTTTATTTCTGTGAAAACAAACTCTCAGCATCAGTTTGAATACCCTGACTCCCAAACACTTAAACAGAGGGACAGAAGCTCCCAAAAAAATGGACTTTCATGGGGAATGTTAATAGCGGCTGCGGTGGTAATGGTCAACAGTTATACAACCATTCCTGGGGGAAGGAGGGCCAGAAGAAGGAATTCTCTGGTTTAGGGGGTGAAAGACTTTGAATATGCACAATGAAACCACGAACAAGTGATTCTGAGGTAGAAAATAGGAACTGTTTTCCCTTGGGTAATTTGTATTTTGGGATAACAGTGTCATTCAGCTATATCACACGGGCAATAATATGGGGAAATCCATATGATCTTGCCAGCTAGAATGATATTACGCTTCAAGAACACCTGGGGGATACTACCTATTTTCTAGCACTGTGTATTTCTCTTGATGTATAACAAGTCTTTGCATTCTCCTGAGATTATATTAAGGATCACCACTAATTAACTACATGTACTTTCGGTTCCTTCTGGAGAAACTGAAGTATGACTGGTATAGACCCCTTTGGGAAAGAGTAGAAGCAAAATAATAGTGGACACCCTGTCCACCTCCAGAAGATAAACAACACATAAAGTCCAGGTTTAGTCTTTCTATAGTAAGTGTTCAGGAGCTTCCAAAGCACGAAGTTTATCCCCAAATCTTAAATCCAAATCTACACCTGTCTTCCAATTTTCTTTCTCTAAATCTTGGTCTTCATTCTTCCTGCTATTCTTTTCCTTTTTATCTCCTTGTTTTGTTTTTTTTCTCCTCTCCTTTAGCCACTTCCTTTTGTTTTCTTTCTCTTTGGGGCAAGATAAGAGGATTTCTGGTATTTCCAAAAGTGCAATACATAAATATATGCCAAACCCATTCAGTCACAGCCATAAGCAGTACAAACCCCAAATGAAGGATTCAAGTGTCTTGAGCAAACTTGTTAGGTAGTAGGCATTCCAGAAAAACCCTTAAATTCATAGGAAGACCTATGTTACATTGGAAGTTGGTGGAAGAAGAAATATGTACTTCTAGTTTTATGTATTTTTAGTCAATTTAAGTTCTAGCCAACATCTTGTAAAATCATTTTCTCATCAGTTTAAAAGAAGCAGTGTTTCTAACTCTATCTACCTTATGCTTTCTCTTTAAAAAATTTCCCAAGTAAGAAACGCACTTGTAAATAATAATTGAACCACCTAGGATTATGAGTTCTAAATTATTAATGGTCTGTATGTAGCAATAACTTACTTTAATAAAGAGAAGAGAGAAAGAGTTAGCTATTACCTGAAAGACTTTTCCCTAAAAATGTGAACCTGACTTGCAGCAATACTTCTGTTCAGCTGTGTTTTCACAGAGTAAATGGTAGTTCTTTTATTAATTATCAAAGAACTTTCAAGTGTGAGGAAATTTAAAGTCACCTTATGCCAGCTTCCCTTTCCCTGCAACATTTTTCTTATTATTTTAATTCACATTTTAATTGGACTTTTCCCCCCCAGTTTCAGAAACTTTCTCACACATTATACCTTTTTCTTTTCAACAATGTCACCATAGGAGATGGGGTGATACATGGATTATTTGCTTTGTTATATGCCAGATGGGGGCCCCGATGGCTCTCCTTGGCCCCAGAGGTCTTCCTGCTGCCTTTCATGCGCCCAATTCTTCAACTTTTTCACATTCCCTAAACACTCCTAGTGTTTTAAGGCCTTATTAAGTCCCAATGACTGGCTTATACCAAATTAGGTAGGAACCAGAGACATATTTGCCTGGAATCAACATCTCCTAGACATGTTTTTCTCCTACATATTCCTGCATGTTCCGGAGAGGTTTTCTGAGAACTTTCTTCAGTGTGAAAGATAACCCCCGCATGAACCCAGAGCTGTTTGCAAATCTTGCTATGGGCACCAGAAGGATGTGGAGGGTCCTTGTTTAATACATCTTGTTGCTGGTATGTCAGAACCTCATCCCCCACCCCCATTGCATAAGGGAACTGGTGCTCTCTGACTCTCCCTCATCAAGGAAAATGGAAACCCTGAAGATAAAGGCACACAGAGACTTCTCCATTTGGCTTACTTGGTTGCTAGGATCATCTTTTTTCTTGCTGTCTGTTCTTTCTGTTCCATATGTTGTCTGGCAAGATGTTCTCCTACAGCTTTGGCGGGAAACTCTGTTTCACAAGTGTAGCCAAAATCTCGAGCCAAGTGTAAAGCCTCCCCTGTTGGCAGACAATAAAAGTCAGTTCCTCGGAAATGACCAAAGTCAATGAGACTAACACCTTATTTTCAGCCTCATTCCTGGCTGTGGTTAGATGAATCATTTTTTGTATTCGTTTAAACAATCCAAGGGAAAAGACCTTGCAGGCAGAATTGGGTGGGAAGAGGAGAATCTGAGAAACGGAAGCCACTTACCAGGAGGAGTATGTGGAAAATCAAGGGGAAAACCCAGAACCACAGTCTAGGAGTGTTGACACCCCTGGAGGCTCTGGCCATTAGACCAGATGGACGTCTGAGATTCTACATGTTAATGCCCTTGGAAAGAGCTCCATGGCTATGTCATTTTGTTGTTGCTCAACCTACAGCCTAGTCTCAGTATATCTGGAATATTCAGATATCTTTTCCATGAAATCTATCAAAATATTGGCAAAGGGTCCAAATAATTTTTCAAAGAGGTAGGAACACTTCAGAAAGTGAGCTAAGTGAATTACACCAATTTCATATCAGCACATTGTTAAACAGAGTATACTGCATAATTATAGTAGTAGCATTATCAGGCTTTATGGTAAGCTTCAGTACCTTTTAGCACTAGGTACAATGCTTCTTAACTACATTATAAAATATATGAGGTTTCATAGGTATGATAACTTTGTCCTTTTACCATCCTAAACCCAAGTAAAATTTTAGGAAATTGGGTAAAAATGGTTTATTGGTTAAGATTTGGTGATGGGTTTTGATTTGGAAAACAACAGTACTTTTAAAGGTCAATCAAGCCAAATCTTACTCAACCATTAAAAAATTTAAAAGACAAGCTTTCACTATATATCTATATCTATATCTATATATCTATATCTATATCTATATATACCTTCCACTTTGTTCAAGGCACAGTGCTAGGTAGAAGCAGTGGGGGATATAAAAGTCACCAAAGATCATCTCTGTTTCCTATTTCTAGGAAGGTGACAATCATACCAATACTGATAGCTGCAATAACAACAAACACAAAAACATCTTAGTAGAACTTTACAATTTATATTGCACTGATAGAAGCATTATCTATAATTGGTATATGTTCATTGACATATGTTGACATTATATGTAATAAAAGCTATTACATTGCAAGTATCAAGTGAGTGTTAGCGATACAATGTTTCACATAAGTTCAAAGGAGGAGAAGGTGTTAATCATGAAGAGGTGATCCTGTAGCCACAAAGTCAATCAAGGTTTGTCATGAGAAAATTTAAAGATCAGGTTTGATGACTAAATCATATGATGTTTGTTTGGCGATCAGTGTAATGGATTTGATCCTGCTTTATAGTCGTAGAATGATAGAGTAGTGGGTGATTTAATGGCAGGAAGAAGTAAAAATGGTTAATATTACTAAAGAGGAGGAAAAGTTTATAGTTGTACAAAATAAATATACAAAATAGGCTAGTTAATATTCAGGTTGGGAAAACCACATTTATAAAAAAAAGGACAAAGAAAATTACCAATAATAAAAAACAGGAAGACAATTTAGGATAATTTAGAGCTGAGGAACTATAATCTTAAAAGTAATTTTATCTTAAATTATTTTTAGATACCTAGCCTTTCTTACCACTAAAAGTCCTAGCAGGGATAAAAGGTAAATAAACTCATAAGAAATATTTTCAAACATTCTAATTATAAAAAAGTTCAAACATATTGCAAAGTTGAAAGAGTTTGACAGTGAATTCCCATTTGTCCCCCCTTCGTGTTAAACTAAATTTGCTTTATCACGTATCTGTTCATCTTTCTTTACCTCTACTTATCCTTGAATCCATGTTATATCTGATGAATTTCAGAGTAAACTATAAACCTCATATATATATACTCCTTGAAGACTTCAGCATTATGTATTTAAATAGGTTTAATGTTTGTTTATAGTTTTTTCCTTAAAAACTGTATCTCAAAGATTTTCCCTGATGTATATTAAGAAGAAGGAACAAGACTAAAAACTCTTTAATGCTGGTTTATTTGTACGATTTACACCTACTGAGTAAATAGGAACTGGTGGGGCCCTGTGCTTGTTTATTTGACAGAAGAGTACATTTATATGCCGATATTAATTAATATCCTGATTTGAAGTTGTAATGTGTATAAATATTAAGCAAGAGTTAGACTCTTGTATTTATGCAAGTGTATTTAATTTTTATTTATGTTACCAATAGAAACTAATCTTGTCATTTTTTAAAATCCATTCACTGTGTCTTTAACAACTTATTTTTTTCATTCCTGAAATGTGAGAAGCCCTGTTCTAGCCCTTGGCAGAGTGTAGTTTAATATATAACGATTACAGGGAGGTAGACATACTGGACCAGATAAAGTTTGGTGAACTACCCCATCATAATGCTCCTACCCCCTTATTGTATTTCAATGCAGCTGCAGGTCTTCAGTTAAGATCTTTATATTCACGTAGTAGAAAACATCCTTGTTTTTCCTCCACATTAAATAGAAAGGTGACATAACGAAAAGGAAAGGGTGTCTGCAATTCCTAGTCTGGGCGGTGCCAGTTATTGAAGGGTCACAGTTGTGAACACAGCAGCAATGCACACGCAAGTTTTTAAGCAACAGTTTATCACTCTAGCCAACTGGGGGCATGTACGCATATTTGGCCAAAAAAATGGCACCAACATTTTTTAGAAGGATATTGTATTGTCATAGAGTATGGTCTCTTGCTTGGAAAATGACAACAGGAGGTAATTTTTAAAAACTTCAAATTTCAGGTAAAATATCTCTCAGGTAGTGGCCATAACATCTGATCAAAGGAGAAGCTCATGGGGCCTTGACTCCCAGATATTTTCAGGTAGTGGCCATAACATCTGATCAAAGGAGAAGCTCATGGGGCCTTGACTCCCAGATATTTTGCAACCAGCACAATAACGCCACTCACAGTGTCATCTCTGTACAGCAGGTCATTGTGTATATTGATGTATCTGCATTTTACAATATTCACGCAGAAGTGGATGTTTAAATGACATTTTAACTGAGACCATTATTGACAGGGCCCAGCAGAAGTAAGTCTTGCTTGAGGGCAATTGGTAAGGTAATAACATGGGTGTAATAATTTACAGTTTTAATTTGAACATTTCACCTAAAATGTCATATCGTGTGCTTGAGTGTGATATTGTTATGTTATAGAACCACATGCTTATACTTTTGCAATTAAATGATTTTGTAATAAAACGAAGATGTTGTTTGTGCTGGACCCTATATATTTCCCTTATCGTTCATGTGATAGTGGAAAGTGAAACTGTGCAAACCGGAGGACAGCAGCGAGCCTCTTAACTTTGGTGCTAAAACCTGATTCTTGTGGATCTGGCCCATTTCATGCAAAGCTCTAACCGTGTGGTCGTTTTAAAAACAGTTTGAATGGAACAGCTGCTATTTACATTTACACTGACAGTCAGATCCTTCCTTCCTTAGTTCTGTTTACTGCTTTCTCCCGCATGCAATGTAACATTGTTACTGGATGTATAGCAATGCTGCATCGAAAGGAGTGACAAGTGAAGACACTATGATAGGTAGTTAAAATGTGTACATCATGCCACAAAAGCTTTGTCTGTGAGGACCCAAGAATGAATGGAGAAATGGACCCATGTGTTAGAATACACATGCTATTCAGTAAGGATGACAAATCGACAGTTAAGTCCTGTACAGCAGTTATCTGAGAGTCAACAAGTTTAAAAAATTGAAATGTCAGTATCAGAAAAGCATCTGCATACATTGGAAGGTGATTGGACTGATTTGTGAAAACAGAGATCTGGGAGTGACTCTGTCTCTCTGGTGGGTAAACAACAAGCAGGTGCAGCCACCTGTGGCGGAAAGTGTGGTCCATGCAGGGCCCTGAGCATTTTCCCTTCTACTCCCGTACTGCACGTACAGCTGGGTGCTCCTCCCACCCTGTATTTCTGGGTGAGACGAGGTGGGATGCCCTGATTCTTCTTCTTTGTTTCCTGTTTCAGAGCAGATTTAAGCGATTCCTTTATTTCGGTGCATTGTGCCACTTGACAAACCAGTCCCCCAGCTCCTCTTTTCCCCCACAACTGAACATACTAACTTTGGCAAGTACACCATTGTGTTTCATGTCATTTCAAGAATGTATTAGAAGTAGGACAGTGGATTGAGCACAGGCCTGTGAACCAGACAATCACAGTTTGATCCCCAGTCAGGGCACATTCCTGGGTTGCAGGCCAGGTCCTGGCAGGGGCCAGTTCCCAGCAGGAGATGCACAAGAAGCAACCATACATTGATGTTTCTCTTCCTCTCTCCTTCCCTTCCCCTCTAAAGATAAATGAATAAAATATTTTTTAAAAAAAGAAGTAGGATACACAGATGTTTGTTGGGCTAGTGGTACTGCTTGGACAGGAGTGTTCCGAGTGCAAGGCTTTAGGCTCTATGTGCCAAGTGAGTTACCCTCCTACATCTAAAAAAGTGGAAACCCCTGAGGGCTATTTATTTTTTCAATAGTAACAGCAGCACTTGATGACTGATATGTATTAACTCACTCAAAAAGCCAGCACAAGTGAAATGATAGAATATGGAAGAACATAAAAAGACAATTTGCTCCTCAGTGTCAGGGCATTCATATTTCCCACTCAAAATAATTTAGAGCCCTGGCTGAGTTGCTCAGTTGGTTGGAGTGCTGTCCTATACACCAAGAGGTTTTGAGTTTGATCCCAGTCAGGACACATATGGGAGGCAACCAATAGATGTTTCTCTCTCTGTCTCCCTTTCTCTCTCTCTCTCTCCCCCTCCCTCCCTCCCTCCCTTCCTCCCTCCCTCCCTCCCTCCCTCTGTCTCTAAAATCAATAAGCATATCCTCAGATGAAGATTTTAAAAAAGCAATTTAGGTTTCACTTAGTATTGCTCTACCCGATATTATTAAATAAAAGCATCCATGTGTTAAATTCCAGTCACATGTCTATGATTTCAGCATTAATTACATGTACAGTGCAAGAGCACATTTAAGTCTATCTTTGGGATTATTCCAAAAAGTACCTATTAGAAAGCAAATTTAGAATATTTTCAAACCTAGATATTACATTAAATGGATTATCTTATTACATGCAGCTACAATAATTCCTAGAGCTGCATGGCAAAGATAATATATCTGTTACAGGTTTCCCAAACTACTCTGAAGGAAATGTACTCTACAACACTATATATCATACAATCTGTGGTAGAGAAAGGTGCCTTATTTTGTGGTAGTTTCCCTTGCTTAATGGTGATTTTGTTTAAACACCAACACTGGCTTTTCAAAGTGATAGTTTTGCTTTCCATCCTATGTTCTGCCCTTCGCACAGCACCTAAGTCGTAATAGGTACTCAGTAAACATTTGTTAAATAAACAACCTTCAATAACATAATAACATAATAGGTACTCAGTAAACATTTGTTAAATAAACAACCTTCAATAACAGTCTTGTGAGACGCACTCCCCAAAGCACACAGTGAAAGTCTGGAGCACAAGAGAATGGTTATAAAGGTCAAAATACATAGCAAACCCAGAGAAATAGAGTATATTGTTCTATCAGTGGAGCCACGTAACACACAGTAGTTGAAGGCAGTGTTTCTCAACCTTTGCTACTTCCATACCTAAGAGTCTAGTTTTAGAAATGTCTGCGTCCCCTCCCACATCAATTGATCTCTGGAGTCAGGGCATCTGCATTGTCTGAGAGCCCTGCAGTAATCGCAAGCCAGTGTTAGACCCATTGCTCTCAGGTGGAGGGAATGCATTAGGTACCAACTATGCATGCTCCCCAAACACAATGATTCTGTGGCTTATGCAAAGGGATGGCAGTCACTATAGAGTTAATATTAAACTTCAAAGGCCTCTATCTGGGCTCTTGCATAAGTTTGGCCTTATGTGACTGATACAGTATAAACTCTGGAAACAAAACAGGAAATATGGTGGCAGAAGGGGAGACAGTTTTGTCAGGGAAACAAAGCCATTAGTCTGTTGAAAAAGTATATTTCTATAAGGAGTTCCCATGTAAGAGGAAGCTTGCTTTTCATACTAGTAGGGGAGAGCTGGAGTACTAATTCAGGGTTGAGACAACTGGGTGGACATTGGGAAAAAATAAAATAAAATCGAATCTATAACATACATCCAACAACATAACAAAGTCCAGATGAATCAAAGATTTAAACAAAAATAGAACATCAAAGTAATTAGAAGATAGCATGGGATAAATCTGTTATAAACTTGGAATAAAAATGTCTTTTAAAGTATTATAATAAATACTAAAAGCCATGAAGTAAAATACATGAGAAATGTGATTATATTAATATCGAAAAGTTCTACAGGAGCTAGACCTGAACAAATAAGCAAACAAACAAAAAACTCTGAACAGCAAAGAGGCAAACCAAAGTCAAGAGCAGAGAAAATTTTCAACTCATATCAGAGACATACAGCCAACTTTTCTGATATATAATGAGTACTCATAAATCAATAAGAAAATATACAAAATTACTCCATAAGGACAAAGTAAATGAACATACAGAAAAGCTCATAAAATTTTCCTGAGAATTAATCCAACCTCCTTCACAATGTAGGTAGCTTTTTTTCCCAATCAATTAACAAAGATCAAAATGTTGATAGTTCCCCATCTACATGGGGAAGTACTATCATATCGGTGCCTTTTACCCCCCACTGCTGATGGGGTTACAAATTTATAACCACTATGGAGAATAATCTTCCCATAATCTTCCGAAATTACAAATGTAAATATCTTTACACCCTGCAACATAACTCTAAGAATTTATTGAATAAATGTGCTTGAATAATCTGTACAATTATTTATGTTTAAGTGTGAGGTTACTCATTGTACACCACTATTTTTAACAGCTGAAGATTCAGAACACCTATATGATATTCAGCAAGGGACTGGTAAAATAAATTATAATTCACTCAAACAATGGAATTCCATGAGTATTTTAAAGAATGGACAATTTTTAATCACTGAAAAAAACCCACTAATATAAGTGAAAAAACTCAACACACAGAAAGCATATAGAGTAATAAATTCATGCATATACACTATATCTTTGGAAGGAAGTGGAGAAACCAATGACATTATTTTTTCTTCCAGGAGGGGCACTGAATGATCAAGGAACAAAGAGAAAAGGAGGCATTTCACTTCATGCAATTTTGTAACATTTACATTGTTTTACCATTTGTATAAATTTATACCATTTGTATAAATTATCTATTTAACAGTATATAAATTCAAAAGCAAAATTACACTGTGACCCTATTCTAAGGTTTAATTCTAAACTCAAATATATGTTGTAAATTGCCCTGGCTGGTGTAGCTCAGTGGATTGGGCGTGGGCCTGCAGACCAAAGGATCGCAGTTCAATTCCCAGTCAGGGCACATGCCTGGGTTGCAGGCCAGTTACCAGCAGGGGATGCAGGAGAGGCAACCACACATTGATATTTCTCTCTCTCTCCTTCCTTTCTCCTCTAAAGATAAATAAATAAAATCTTTTAAAAAATATATGTTGTAAATTAAAACATGAGAAATTCCAAACATCCACTGCAATTCAGTAGGAGTTAGATATCAATAATAATAATTACAGTCCACAATTTTATTAGAATATCTATGAATTTTGATAAATGTAAATATTGGAAAGAAGCAGAACTGAGTATCTGAAAAGCTATTAGTTGAGGCATAAAGTTTGAAAGATAACAATAGAAAAAAGAAAATGAAATCACAGGTAAAATAATGTAGAGACATGCCTTGAAGTGACAATTACAATTTACAACAGGGTAGTAATGAGCAGAGCAAAGCGAGCAAGGGCAGAACGGAACCAAGTGGGCCTGAGCACATTTGTCTTTTTGCCACAGGCATCATGAATAGAAGCAGGAATTTAAGGACACTCCAAGCAGTAAGACAAGGAATCATACATGTAGTATCCTATTTCCTTTGCTTCAACCTTTTCCCCCTAAAAATGAAGGGAATCACAGATGCAGGTAATTTTAGAAAGTAAGCAAATGATTTAAGATGTCTTCTGAGAAGGAATCTATTTGTCCACAACATTGTATGATACAATCTCTGTTTTACTGATTCCAATTATTGAAAATTTTCATAAATACTAGGTTTGAAATATTAAATAAAATATCTAACTGTTCTCTAATTACCAATTATCAAAGCAGAATCTCTCAGATAAATACTATTCCATGACTTAGAATAACATATTTACAGATGAGAGAATACCTATTGGTATGAAAAAAAAAAGCCATTTTCTGAGACCTTCATATGAATGACCAAGACAGGTTCTATTAGCATTTACTTTATGGAGCCCAATTCCACTGACAACTCAATGCTGGAGCATTTGTGTGCAAAAAAGAACACCAGGGCCCCCTTCTTATTGGGCTGTTCCAGGTGATTGACTAAATAAGCACCAGAATTATGACAAAGAGCCAACTTATTAACCTTTTATATCATGTACACTTTTAGAAGAAAGCTGAAAACATTAATTCCAAGGGAAGGATACTGTGGCAATGTGATGGCTGGAATGGCCAGTGGAAGAGTTACTTAGGGATGACAGTCCTTTCAGACCTGTAATTGCCATGAGTCCCTGAAAGCTAATCTTAGCTCCTGGGTCCATAAACGCCCACTGTGGTACCCATGTAAAAGCGATGAGACTATTAGCTTTCTCTTCAATGCCATGGGAAGAGCAACTAATGCTGAGCATGCCCTGTGCTATTTACCATAAATACTTGGCAAAAGGATGTTGGTGTTTGACTTCTACAAACCTCACATGGCAAACAATACATCTTCCCAAAGTAAAAAACCACTGGGTTAATCACATATCAAGCAAACCTGATATACCTCCACTTGTTATTACCTCTCCTATAGGAAAGAATTCATTGCCAAGTTTTTTTCCTTTGGTTCTTGGAAATGCAATTGCATAGGCTCCATATTAAAGAAAAAGAGGAAGTAGCACCAAGTGATAGCATTCCTTTCTTCTACCTTTGTTTGGCTTGGTGGTCTGGAAAGAAAAGTGATTGCTGGATAATCTTGTAACTGACTGCCTGCCTGACTAAATGGACATCCTATCAAAAGCACAAGAGACACTATTGCTCATTATTTGAGAAGCGGGACGGACCAAGATGAAATGTTATTCTAACTCTGGGTGGTTAAGTAGTGGCAGAGAGTTCATTGGCATTTTAAATAAAAACGTGCACTAGAAGTTGTAAGTAAGCTCAAGAAACTTACCCAGGATTCCTAGTTAGCAGGAAGGGCCAATCCACAGTGAAAAATGGGGTCACAGATTTCTTTCAAACCCACAGTTATACCTTTTAAAAATGCAGAGTAGTTCAGCTATGCAACTTTGGCATGATCCATGCCAAAAATGAAAATTTGAGTAGAATATACATGGTGATACTGCAAACCAGAAGATCTGGGTTCTTATCCTTGCTGCTCCCAGTTTTTTAAAGCCTCACCCAAGGACATGTTTATAGATTTTAGACAGAGAGAAAGGGAGTGAAAAAGAGGGGGAAAAACATCAATGTGAGAGAGAGACATAGATTGTTTACCTTTTGTGCACATATTGACGGGGGACCAAACCTGCAATCTAGGCATGTGCCCTGAGTGGGAATCAAACCTGCAAACTTTCAGTTTGTGGGATGATACCCAACCAACTGAGCCACACTGACCAGGTTCCCAATTTTTATGGTCCTTTGCAGAACAGTTCATCTCATTGCATCTTAGTTTACTCATTCAAGACTAATGGTAACTAAAACTTGTCAAGGAGCAAGTTAGTGTTGGGTACCATGTTAAATGCTTTTCAAATGTTCTACTTTTACTCTCTGAATAACCTTATGAACAGGGTACTATTATTAACACCACTTTATAGATAAAGACTCTGATGCTCACAGAGCTTATACGTATTTCCCTATAGCACAAAACTAGCAAGTGGTGGAAGTAAGTTCAAACAAGGTTCTTTGACTCAAGAAGCACACTGTTAACTGCTATGACCTAGTGGCTATAGACTACTCAATATTTTGTTTCCCTCCAAAGCTAAAGTTTTACGATTCTGAGTAAATTTTGTTATTAAATACTGTTGTTTAGAAAAAGAGAAGGTAGAAGACAGGTATGAATCTTTATTATATGCTTCTGTGCCACATGTTAAGGCAGAGATGGGTAGTGGAGTACCGGACTGTCAAGGACTTGTCCTTTCCTTACATACTTTAGGGTTGCTGCCCAGCTGGAGACTACATTTTCTAGTATACCCATGGGATACTAGAAACTGAATGTGAACAGCAGTAATGTGGGGCACTTCCTGGCCAAGTGGGTAAGAGCTGTGCACTTTCATCATCGTCTCTTTCCTTAACATGAGCTGAAGGAATAGGGCCTAGAGGGCAGAGCTCCAGACGTGAGGACTCCAAGTCTCTGAATGAGACTGTGAGAGGAAAGAAGGCCTTCAATGAGGGGTATCGCATTGAACTGTGATGAGTGAGAAATAAGTTTCTGTTGAGTTAAGGGAATGAAAATCTGGGAATTGCTGTTATCCTAACATTTGCATTATCCTAACCATTACAGATATTATAGTTCTTATTACAAGTTAAGAAAATGAAGCTGTCAGGATAAGTAAATAGCTCAAAGTCAGACAGAATTTCAAAAATGGTACTATTGAGTTGGGAGGGGTTACTAGGCCAAATAAATTTTGCAAGTGGTCCAAGTAGCTCACATGAGGAAAGAAGTGCCGGGTAGAATCTGGGAGTTTACACTTTTGAAACTAAAGAAGCAACACTGACAAAGGGTTTAAACTTGAAAAGAGTGAATGGGGATCGTAAACATTATTTGTAAACAGACCTATTCTTTGGCTGACTTATATTTCACCCTTCACTGCTCCACACTGTTCTTTAAAAAACATATATAAACAGAATTTAACCACCTGTAATGGCAAACTGCAAGCCAAGGCAATAGTGTTTAAGGACTTAAACTGGTCTTTCAGAACTGGTGTTGCTTGATGATGTTGTATGAGCCTTTGCAAACTCAGCAGAACTGTCCCAGGAATGCACCCAATTCTCAAGTGAATAAACCCCCACCCCCACTCCACAATACTCTTCAATTGAGGTGGGCAAAAACGACTACACAATTGACTCCTTTCACTTTGCAAACATTATTCTGGAACGAAATACAGGGTGGAAGCTGTAGAACTTGCCAATTCATACATAATAAAAATATAGCAAGAGTATTAGAACTAGAGGAGTAATATTGGTCAAATTTTTTAAATGTTTTCTAGAGATAGAACTTTGTCCACTCTGAAAGAGTCTGGGGTTATCCTCAGATCTCAGGAAGATCAGTGCATTGGGTTAAGCAACTTTAACCCACTGGATTTTCCAGGGAGTGACATCTGATGTTGCAAATACAACATCTGAATCTCTCAGATGTTGTAAATACCACAATGGATAAAGAAGTCATAGCAATGTGACAAACAAGGAGAAATGAAAGAACTGCAGACTTCCAATAAGGTGGGGGTACAAGAAATGGTATTAACCATTAGGTATATATTTAAAACTTGCTAAATGAGGACATGTGAATTAAAAGGGAGAATAATTTAGTATTACATTCAGAAGACTCTAGGTTCAAATACTCATACCTAATTTCTAGGTTAACTATATCTATCTATGCTACATTAACAAAAATATTCCCCATTCTAAATAGGGGCCTTAGTTTTGGGGTGAAATAAAGGACAGTCAGCATTAAGTTCTTCATCCCATTGGTTAACAGGCACAATGATATTTGTAACATAAATGTTGGAAATTATTTAAGTATATTATAAATTGACACTATGTAGCCCTCTCTTATAAATCCCTAAGGTGACCCCTAAAGTAACGATTCAAATATGTTGATTTGTGAATAATTCTAGGAGAGAGCCATTAGTTGAGTGACTCCACTCAAAAGAAATACAGGGGATGGTGAATGCACACACATACACATAATATATAATGTATTATATGTGATACAGCATCTGAAACCTACATAATCTTATTAACCAATATCACTCGAATAAATTCAATAAAAATAAAAATTTAAATAATTCCAAATAAATCTGCAAATGACATTATTTCCTATTTTAACTTTCCCACTTACATTTGAATAAAACCGTGATTTATTCCAAACAAAAAAGAGAAAGAAATACAGGGGGAAAGAGTATAAAATAATAAAAAACAAAATGACTGAAAATTCAAGGCAAGCATGGAAATCTAGGAATATTATGATGAAACTACTGTTATGTTCATGACAGCGATAGTTTTTGAAAAACATATGTTCATTTGCTAATTTTAATTCCTCTCATAAGGCACCTTACTGTTCACTGATCGGAATTTCACAAAGGTTGAATCTTCTCTGCATGGAGAGCTGGAGCAGTCCCCGCACACTAACCTTTCTATGGGATTCCTATCAAAACTGCAGCAACGGCGAAGATGCAGTCAATTCTTCTTCAGAAAAGGGCAGAGACAAGTACTATAAAGTCACAGACGGTTGACCTTCAGGAGATTTATGTTTTAGTCTGGTCTATGAAGAGAAAGTCCACCAGATAACATCTATCTTGTGCTCAGTTACTGTACAGAATGAGGACTGAAGAGTGATTACATCCTGGCAATGTACTGGGCCATCACAATGTTTGAAAAAGAACTAATCTAGTCATGGATAGACTACTCTATAAATGTTTCTTCTTTTGAAATAGATTGTATTTATTTTTTAAAGAGAGAGGAAGGGAGGGAGAAAGAGCGAGAGAAACACCAGTTGCCTCTCAAATGTCCCCAACTGAGGAACTGGCCTGCAACCCAGGCATGTGCCCAGACTGGGAATCAAACCAGCAATTTGAAACAAAAAACTTTCAGTTTGCAGGCTGATGCTTAATCCACTGAGCCACACTAGCTGGGGCTAAACATTTTAATCAAAGATGGAACAGACATTTAAGAAAAGCTAATTGTGATTAAAATGATATGGTGATTAAAATGTATATATGAGTTCATGTAGAAAACGCAGGAGAGAAGGGGGAGATATCAATTTTAAAATGGTGAAAAAAATAAGTAATCTTTCCCATAAACATAGATTTATAAGAAAGCTGATGGACCATTTTTGATGGTCCATCTAGTTTTAGAATTTCTAAAAAAAAATTAACCTAAAAAGTTGCTGGCTTTTGCAAAAATTTTGATTGAGGAGGAAAAATATTACCCCCAAACCCCTTTATTTCAAAGTCTTATATTCACAGTAACTGATAGACATGGTGAAGTTTTAAGTTACCACCCAACACTGCACAAGCAAAACAAACTTGAACTGACTGAATCAGACCCATGTTAGCACAGAAAGAATCAAGGTAATAAAAGTGCCAAAGAGAAACACTGACTGTGTCAATACCCTAACAGGTGGATAAATGAGAGTTGGGTCATCTTTATTCTGCTTACCTCTGGCATCCCCTACAGGACTCTGAGGACTCTGAGCCTAATGCAGCACATGGCATCTTGTTGTCACCTCTAACCCACCTGAACTGTGGGAATATCGATAAATAGAAGAGTCCTAAACAACGAAGCTGCTCTTGTCATCCGGGGTTACAGTGAAGGTTATTTTGATTTAGGTGGAATATCCCTGTTCTTCGTATATTAAGTTTTCCTTGTGTTCTAAAAACTTGTAGTTTTTTTGAACTGTGGGTCATGACCCATGACTCAACAAAGAGTCTTGAAATAAATTTAGTGGGTATACAATCAGCAATGAAATAGAATGCAAAAATATAGAATAGAAAAAAGTATCAGAAAACATAGCAGAGATGAAACAAAATGTGTGCGCGTGTGTGTAAGACAGCACGCATTTGAGGATCATAATGTAATATGTGGGTAGCTGAGAGATGGAAAAGATCCCTTTTCCCCTAAATCTTTTTTCCTCTGTTCTATCAAAGTGTCTGAAATTCAACCCTAAAAGATATATTTCTCTACGTTGTGAGTATTTTGGGGATGTCAAAAGCGTCTGACTAAACTAAATTGTATTTGGAAAGAACGAAATCTTGAGTTCCAGCAGCAAAGGCTGCTGTGACTCCTCTGTAAACAGAGGCCAAATGCACAGCACACCAGTGAGGTGCTTTGTGATGGGGAGGCAGCTGGAAGAGTAGATGGCAAGAGCACCAGATCGTGCTGGGATTTCACATATTTAACCTGCATCCTCCCGCTTAGCAGCGGTCCCTGACTCCCACACAGGATACTCCAGTGCTTTGGGCTACTCTAACAATCAATAAGAAGAACTGTGAATATGTCCTTTTATGATTTTTCAGTTTGTACTGGCCAATACATTCACAGACCTGTTGGAGAAAAATCTTAAGGCCTTTACTTTTCACATTGGCTACAAATTTCCTAAGGATTCATAGTCAGTCCATCCTATGAAGTAGAAAGGTCTCAAAACTCATTCAGATTAATGACCCTTCAACCTCATTATATATCAGAATCACTGGGGGTTTCTTAAATGCCTGGGCCATACCACCAGAGAATGGTTTCAGTGAGTTAAGAGATGAGACCCAGGCATTTTAAATAAACCTCTCTGTTGATTCTACTGTGGGGTTAGGTGTAAGAACCAACCAAGTTCCACCAACCATATGACTCTTCAATAACACTGATGTTTCCTGTTACATCCTGAACAAGCATTTTGTTCTACTGTTAAATAGCTATCATTTTAATGATGTTTTCACTTAAATTGAGCAGAAGTCTACCTCCTTTTAGTCTACCTCCTTTTAGAATTGATTATTAGTCATTTTTTTCTACTTTGCCCTCCCCGATCCCCAGCCTCTCCTCACCCACTGTAGATGGGTGACCGGTCCACTCCCTTTGCTACACGTCAGCTCTCAGTGTCAGCCGCAGAAGACAGTAATAATAATACTTATTATATGTTTGTGGCTAACAATATTAACACTGTGGTTGTTATCATTACAATTAGGGAACAAAGCAAGGATGACTGTTAACAGCAAAATCACCAAGGCATCTTTCCAAGACAAGTGTCAAGAACACACTACTTCACAAACTTGTACAGTAAGTCTTATATATTGATAATCGGGAAAAATGAGACGTTTGTCTATGTGTTTTACTCACTTTTCACTCCTATAGTGCCTTATAGACAAGTGAGTAACCAGCATAAGAATAGTGTCACAGGCACGTTTAAGCGAGTCTTGGCGAAAAGCCTCTTTGTTCCTATTTAAAGCAATAGTATTCTGAGTTATGGAAGAATTCACCTTTGACATTCCAAAGCTCCCTCACAAAGTTAAAAATGAATCTTCAATAACACTTCTTCTTAAAAGAAGATTGAGCAAGAACATGTAAAGTTTAGTCCTCATAGAAGAAACAAAGGGGAAAAGGTAAATGGGAAAAGTAATTTCTGGAAATAGATTCCCACCACCGCCCCTACCCCACTGGTTACCGAGAGCCTTTCTGTGACTCGGGTTGTCCACCCAAAAAGCCATGGGACGTCACAGCACTTTAGACAGCTACTCGGTTAAAACAATGAGTTTTCAGGTTCAGTAACATGCCTAGACTACTGCGAACTCTTTATAAAGGGTTACTACAGTATTTATCCTGTAGGTCATGTTGCACTGAATTATAGTGAGTTAAGTCAAACTTATCTGAACTCTGAAATAAACAATAAAAATGACAATAATACAGCGGATTTTTGTTGCTGATATTTAGGGTATACTTGTTAAACTACCTCAAGTTCTGTTGTATTCTTCCGTATTATTGCCAAGATCAGTAAATTAAATAATATTATGAATTATCTGAGCTTTATGTAATATTAAGTATAATTAATAATTATTAAGGTGAATTGGAAATTTCAATTGTAAATGTCAACTACCTTGCTTAATAGTATTGACCAGTGATTTTCAAGTGTGTGCAACAAGAATTTTTTAGACAATTTTTAAAACATATAATACCTGACTATTTACCACTGGCTATTTATTCACTGGCTATTGACCATTTTTCCTTTAAATTGTCAAATAAGAAAATTATAACAGCTAATACAACAATAGCTATCTGGTGTGAATGAAGAAAAATTATACATATTTTTGCCAGATCAGAAAAAAATATATATTTGATATGCCACAGAATTTTTAAAAGATTTTATTTACTTATTTTTAGAGAGAGGGGGAGGGAGGGAGAGAGGGAGAGAAACACTGATGTGAGAGAGAACATCGATCAGGTAGTTACGTCTCACACATGCCCTGACCGGGGACAGAACCTACAACCCAGGCTTGTGCCCTGACCAGAAATTGAACAAGTGACCCTTTGCTTTGTGGGACAATGCCTGACCAACTGAGGTACACCTGTCAGGGCTATGCTGCAGAATTTTAGTAATTTGTTTATGTGTGCCATGAGATGAAAAAGGTTCAATATTGCTGGTATAAACACAACTTAAACAGCATATTCTACAAATCCCGAGTTTCAAAGAATTGCTACCTCTCCACGGTTACTTTGCAGAGCTGAAAAGACATACCTTCAACTAAGGAAGTGAGGAGGGTAACATTGGCTGCTTTCCGTCTTCCTGCCGGCAAGTTTAGGCCAAGCCGATCCAGCTTCTCTCTCAGGCAGCGGCCCCCATTCTTGGACTTTGCTCTGTCCCAAAACAAATAAAAACTAGGTTTTGGTGGTTGACACTCTGAGGTAAGAGGTGAGAAGTCTGGACCACTTGGGGAATTCAATGTCTGACAAAAGATGCAAGGGCTGAGGGCTGGGGAGTGTGGTATCCGCATAGTTAGGAGACCCACAGTGCCAGAAATCAACTTCATCTTACCTCCTCAAAATGCCTCCCAAGAGTGAAGCATTGAGGCATTCGGGTGGTGAGAGGCGCCTCTTCACCTCAGCAATGGTCACTTTGTATTTGGAAGTAGAACTGAGAAGGGACAAACGGCCAGGGACAGAGCAAAACAAGTCTGTGGGGTTGACCACACAGGTACCACCTTTGGAGGAAAAAGTACATTATATATTAATCACAGTGAGAGAAGGGAACTGCATGGAAGACAGTGAATATCAAGGCACTCCTCAGGATTTGGAGATGCAGGGCACAACTTTCCTTATACCTACCTCAACTGAATCAGCTCAAAAAGCTACTCTGAAGAGGCCATTTCAAATAACACTCAACATTTTGTCCTTCAGATATCATACAGGAAATGTTTGTGACAGATTGTTTTAATTGTTGGGGGAAATTAGCAACTTGTGGACTGTTGGCTAACCCATCAGTGTTAATTTTGACATCACCCACACCAAAAAACATTTCAATTAATGAAAACCCCCAAATTCCCCGCAGTTAACCAAAGCAAAGAGTGGGTATTATTTTTCCATGGCTGTGTGTATACCTGTGTGTGCACACATGCACCCCCAGACATGGATATTTTATCCATGATTTAATATATAAATAAAAAATTTTAAAGCTCTTCCAAAATGTTTGAGAGCCACCGACACCTTTCCTGTGTACTTCTACCAACTACAGGCCTCAGAGTTACTCAGTCACCAGGCACCAGTGATAATGATTTGCCCACTGCCAGAAACTTCCAACCCATGTGGGCAGATGATAGGTCAAGTCCCTCTACCATATGTCAGCGCTCCCGATCAGCATACAGGGTCAAACACAACATGTGACTGAGAACATAGTAACAGTGACCTATTAAATGTTAGTGGCCAATTACTACAATTAGTGAACAAAGCAAAGATAATGATAACAGCAAAATCACCAAAGCAGTTTTCCTCCTGGAGCAGAAATGTTCTGTCTCCGAGGTCCAGAACGTCCTCTGAGCTTCGCTGTCCTCCAGGAAAAACAGAGTACATCCCCTAACCTTAGGCAGCTGAAGTGGACTTGAGGACCCAAGATGGGCGTTCCCTGCTGCTCAGTCCTCCTTCACTGCAAAATCCCTGAGCCCATGTCCACATTGCTAACATAGTGGCTGTGTAGCCCTGGGATCCAAGGCTGCTCTCAGCACCTTCCCCCCATCCCAAGCCACTGAGAAGTCTGAGGGAGACCTTCTGAGATTCAGTGTCAAGGTCAAATTCAAAGTTTGCTTTTTTGAGCATACATTTGTGTTCATCAGATTTGGACCCAGTTCCAGGAAAGGGCAAAGTTCTATGAGGAAAAAAAAAAAAAGAAAAAGTAGGTGGAAGAGGAAAAATGGTCGAGGGAGTATTGTCCAAAATCTTTTTACTCAAAGGGCTATTCTTAACTGGAATCTCTTAGGAGCTTGTTAGAAATGCAGAATCTCACATCCAACCCCAGACATCCTGAGTCAGAATCCTCATGATAAAGCCCTTCAGTGGTTCATGTGTGCATCAGAGTTTGAGAAGCACTGGTCTAGGGCTCACTGACATCTCACATAACTCCTGCCCTCCTTTACTAAGCAACGCAGATGAAAAGTTATGTTGGTACTATGTATGGTATTCAGATTCTGGGCACAGTGGCTAAGGAACCTGGGAGGATATTGTAAAAAGGGAAAGGGGTCCTGGACCTGGGGGGACCCCAGGCTGACCCTGACCTACTCTCTTAGAGTGTTTCTATCCCTCTACTTTCTGGAATTCCTTCTGGCTGGCTCTCAGTCATCTGAATTGCCTCTGAAGGTGCTGGGACCAACGTCTTTCTCCTTAAGCATCCTGAGGCTTGTGGTCACTCTGCATGTCCCTCAAAGACAGAACAGAGGACATAGAGAACATCAGAGGAGCTAGCCCACTCCAGGCTAGAAAGTGGGTTCTGTACACTTAGCTAAGTTGCCAATGCTAGTGCCTGGAAACCTGGCCTCAGTTAAAATCTGAGAGGCCATAATCTCAGTTGTGAAACTGAAATCCTTTTTTTTGGTGTTAAACTTGTAGCAAACACCATGGGAAACCATAAAAATGCCTTCCTCAGGAGACAGAAATAAAAATGTGCCTGTCCATCCCCACCTGGCATTCTCAGAGATGATTTTAAAAGAAAAAATAATAATATAATATCCCCACCTTATGCACAGGGGATATGATCCAAGACCCTTAGCGAAAGCCTGAAACCTTATACACCAAACCTTATACATACAATGCTTTTTCCTATATATGCACACACTTACTACTTCTCCTTGGCATATCTGAATCTCCTGCATCACTACTCTTGGATTCGGGGCTGTAAGTTAAATGCGGGTTACTTGAATACAAGCACTGTGATATAGCAACAGTTGATCTGATAACCCAGATAGATGACTACTAGGTGACTAATGGGCAGATAGCCTGCAGAGCCTGGGTACACTGGACAATGGGGTGATTCACTTCCAGGGCAAGACTGAGTGGAATAGCACAAGATTTCATCACACCACTCAGAATGCCATAGAATTTAAAATGTATGAACTGTTTGTTTCTGGAATTTTCCATTTAATATTTTTAGACTCGGTAGACCTTGGGTAATTGAAAGTAAAATCTTGAATAAGGGGGAGTGCAATAATAATAATAGTTTTCCAAGATTTCTGGGCTCAAAAACATGATTATACTTTTGTTTACAGATGTTTATATATTTTGTGCCTAGAACATTTGAAAAACAAACTCATGACCTCTCAAAAGTTGAGATGAACATGAAAATAAGCCAGATATCAGTGAATCTGGGTTTTAGTGTTCTCTCATACTGTGAGAATCATGAACCTGAAAACTTTGGAATTTAGGTCGCTGTGAGGTCATCTAAAGCAAAAGTATTAAAACAAAGAAATAATAATGTCTATAATCAAACTTCAATAGCCCTCTACTGAAAATGGGCCTCCGTCCATGCTCAATATGAATCATAAGCAAATGCATATTCTTACATAAAGCCTCTTCCCTTGCACACTGGCCAGGGCACAACTGAGGGCACAAGGAATCTCACTCACCCAGTGTGTCTCAAGTTTACTCTGAGTAAGAGTGGGCTTGTGCACATATTTTCCTGATTGCTAAGGGAAAGGACACAATTATAGACCTCTGCTATCTTTACCAATCTACAGTGGGTTAAAAACTTAATTTAGAAAGATGCAGAATATTACAATTTTTGTAAAAAGAGTGAAACCGAGCTCTGCCCAGCTGGAGGAAGCACCCTCTGGCAAAGGGAAACCCCATGTGCTAAACACCAGCTGCTCCCAGGGAAGTCACGGGTGTCCTACCCAACTAAGTGCTAACTCTCTGGACCCCAACTCTTTTTCTCCCGCATCCCGGGATTGGGCTCCTGGCTTATGCTCCAACGCATTTATTAGGTAAGTTACACAGGCTGCACGTTAAGAGTATGCCTTATGCACACACAAATTGCCTGGAGGATTTATTTTGTATTCATATTAGCCATCAACTCTAGAGTCTTTTATTTTTTATGTCACAGCATCTTTAAAGGGAATTTCTGTTGCTTTGATACTTGGCATTGCTGCAGCCTTGGGGAACTCTCTTGTCCTGGCTAAAGATTTGGCAACTTGTAAAGTTTACAGCAGTGTGAGGAACCTGATTTTTTTTCTTCCTAGTGTTTTTTTTCTTTGTTCTTTTTAGGAAAGAATTACAAAGTAAAAGGTCAACATAATGAGAGAGTTTTGCATCTCGAATGAAGGTTCTAGGGAGGTGGGAATTCTTTAAGGAAATCCAGAATACTAAAGGCAATGATGACATTTCAGAGAAGGAAAGTCATGAAAGTCAACCATGCTGAGCCATTTACAGTGTTAATTGCCAGTGTTACTAGGAGAAATTCCTCATGGTGTCTGCGCTGTATGTCAGCTCTTACTGACATTAGCAATACTCACTCTAAACCCAGCACTCCAGTTAGGGGTGTCTCTGGTGCCACAGCCAGGTCCTCACACAGAACTTCTCTGGAGTACATCCCTTTTACATTCACAGTGCACAGGAGCAATACTTCCACAAAGGTCATTAATTTTAAAATTGAAACCTGGAGATAGAGCTTTCTATTTCCAGTGATCCTGCAAACTTAGATGGGTAGCTATAGTAACAGCATAAGAAATCAGGGACTATCTACTCAAGGTCACTTGTCTAGGACACGACAATCATAAAAGGGATTAACTTTGCCATTGCTATAGGAAAAAGTCGGCCAAGGATTTACTGTTTGACAAAACCACGCACAGAATATCTAGATGCAGATCATCCAGCTGCCAGAAGAAGCTGGGGTTCGGGGCTGCGCCCTTTTTGGCTTAGTTGGAAATTTCTGGCCCTGTGCCTAGAGGCACGGTGTGGGGGAGTGGAAAGAGGACTGGACTGCAAGTAATAGGCAGACCAACTAGCGATCCATTCGACTCTATGAGAGTAACTCTGAAACTCAGTCTGCTCATCTGAAAAACGGGGATGCTCACAGCTGCTCTGCTTCTTTCCCCAGCTAGTGAGGAGGCGCAACAGGAAATGGATGCATGCGTGCCCGGCACCCGGAGGAAAAGCCACCCGACCCCACAATTGTGTTCATCAGTCACTGTGTGCTAGCCTTGGAGAATGACGGTGTCTCAACCCACCTTTTGCGCCGCTACCAGATAGAGAGCCAAGCGCTGAGGCTTGGACTCTTTTTTTTTTTTTTTTTTTTTTACTCTTCCCATCCCAGGCAATCAGGGCAGAGGAAACAGCCACTGCAGTTCTCCAAGGAACCGCGGCTCCCCTGGCGCCCTCAAAGCCGCCTCCAAGCCGTGCGCCCCCACTGGGTGCTTCCCCAGTGGGAGAACAGAGAGGCCCCGCGCATTCTCCAGGTGTGATCACTGCTTCCCGGCGGGCTTCCGGGAGCGGGGCTTGTGCGCGCAGCCTCTCCAAAGCCACAGCACCGCCCCGCACGCCGCCGCTTCAGTGTTGACATAATTAGACGAAATCTTGAGAGCAAAATAAATGTTCTGTTCGCCTTACAGCCAAACAGATGTTTACAATTCAAATGAAAGAAATACAAACGGCAGGGATTTTTTTTCCTCCCCTTCTTCATCTCCAGTGATCGCTCGTTTTTTTCTGACACATTAAAAATGTGTAAGCGATTACAGGAGTTTCCTGTCCCAGTTTGTTCTACGGGTGCATTTCTTCGAGGTAAGCGTTTAAACTAGGTGGGTAAAACCTTTCTCCGCGGCTTCCCCTCTAGCCTCTTGCCCTTCTCAATCCCAATTCCTCCAAGTAATCCGCTGTCCCCATAGCAGCAGATACTAATTGTAATCAAATAACAAAGGGATGCAGGCTTAATTGTAATCAAATAGGCCTCAGATGCCATTTGAGCAGTGAATTGCTCTGTTGTGGGGAGGATATACAGGTATAACTGGATTACCAGGTCTGAAAGCGCTCCTCTCGGTGCAGATTCCACTCGGTGCAGGCAGAACAAAAGAAAGTGATATCTGCAAGCGAAGACCTACTGGTTTAATGCGGCAGTGTGTGTGTGTGTGTGTGTGTGTGTGTGTGTGTGTGTGTGTGTTGGGGTGGAGGGAAATTAGTCCCCATTTTTCAACGCAGTGGGTGCTTTGGATTTTGGTGATTTTCAAAGCAAAAAGGAAATTAGAGAGAAGGCAGTAGCTATGGAAAAGCAGCCCTCCCATTCCCACAAAATATATTTGCAATAAACCATACATCTAGATCTTCTAGTATATGAATTTTAGGCTTCATATGAAGGTGATTGAATTCTGAAACTTCAGCACCTATACTTAAGGCCTAATGAAGCAGGCGAGGCTCCAGGTATATCTCTGGCTTTATTTGCACAATGAATACGCCATAGGAATTCGTTTTGGGTATTCAAGTAAAGAGAGATCCTAGGGACTCTGACAAAAGAAGGGGCACAAATCTTCCCACCCTCCTCCAATCTCACTCCTTCCAGGAACTGATGAAAGACCCAAAGGCCCTCACTACATCTCTCCAAAGCTCAGGGGCCTGGAGAAACGCTAAGAAGTGGGGGAAAGCACATCCTCCTGCCCGACCAGCCTCTGTGGGCAGCCGTGAAAGCTGCGGAAGGGAGAAGCACTCAGAGCCATCCACCCTGTTACTGGCAGACCAGGCAATGGGTTCTATGCTCCGTTTCACCAGAGCATTTTTAAAAACTGAAATCAGATCCGACAATGTTTGTACCATAGCGCAAATGCCTCCGCCTTGGCGTGCCAGTCACCTCTAAGCGATCTGACAAACTCCAGCTCTCTGAAAACGGGTAGAGTTCACATTGTATTAATTCCCCCCAAATGTTTTGATTCAAAGTAGTTTGTATTTTGTGTAGCCACGGGCAATCCGGAAAGCGCTCCAGCCTGCCCGTGGCCGGGTCCGCTCCCGCTCTGCGTGGCCCAGAGGCTATGGCGGTATTTAAGCTTCTGAAATTAGCCTGGGGCTGCAAGGCAGAGTGATCACAAAGCGAAACCAGGGAGCGTCCCCTCTTCGCTTGTTTCATTTTCGCCTTTCTTCTTCTTCTTCTTTTTTTTTTTTTTTGAGTTTGTCGTCCGGATTTCACAAAAAAAGACCAGGGCCAAAATGTCACTTTCCGCCCAAATATGGGAAAACTGGTTTTCTCATTTCACCTGCATCCTGCTCTGAAGGCCACCGGTCCCTGCCCAATGGAACCCCTGCCCCTCCGATTCCAATCGGATCCAATAATGGGTCCACTCATTATTAGCTTTACCATCATCGTCCTCGTCATCACCAACATTGTGCTCCTACTATTGTCTTCTCAGAGTGAGAAATGAAAGGGGCCAGCGCCTGACAAAGGGGAGGGTGTCGTAAGGGAGTCTCAGAAGATTCCTGGGGATAAGAAGAGTGGGGTTTTCCTTTCTTTCTTTTTTTTTTTTAGTGATTAAAAACACAGACGACTTCTGTAAATAGAAGCCTCATTTCTTCAAGAGATGCCTTTTGAAACCCAGTATCTGAATATTCAATGAAGGCAAAGCTCCACTCTGTACGTACAACATTAATATGATCTCTGCAGAATTTGCTACTCAGAAATATTAACATATCAAAGCCCACGCCGGAGGCGAGAGAAGCTATCGATACCCGAGCACAGGGTAAAGTAAAGATTATTGGTTCTGATGGTTGGAGTGGCGGAGCTGCAGGCAAAATCGCGCACACCATTAACCGAGAGTGAGCGCACGGGGAGCTGCACCTCCGAGGCGGTGGCAAATATTTTATCTAGGTGGTAATTACCTCACTGCTGCCCCCACTCTCGCTCTTTCTCCGGCTGGTGGGCCTTCATTATAGGCAAAACAATGTAACTGCCACTTACCAAAGAGAGCCAGGGAAGTGTTGTTTTGATCTTTACCTTTAGAAGTGGCCAAATTTAAAAAATGGGAACTCCCCCAACACACACACACACACACACACACACACACCACTGCAAACTAAGACAGTCTCTCCCTGGGGAACTCAGGTAGGGCATTTAGGAATCTGTTTTTCTTTGGGGGGCCTTTGGAAGTGAAATCTATTTTTTTCTCCTACAATATCTGGAAATCATTAGAAATGTAAGTTTATCCAAGACCTCAGCAGAAGGAAAATGGTGAGAAGTTTTACTTTTCAAGAAATTATGTTTCATGTGGAGAGTTACCTGTAAAGCATGGATTAGCATAGAGAGACACTCCCACCTGAGCTGGCACACCACAAGGTGGTACCACAGAGAGTGGGAGTTCAGGTCTTCGAGATTTCTGCAAAACAAAGGGAACTAGAGCTATCAATAGCAAGGATTCCATGCACTACTGGGACAATAGAGAGAAGAGGCTTCCTTAGCTTCTCTTCAAAAACTGGGAGTCCTGAGATGAAGAGCTGGGTGACCTGCAGCAGGACACACACCACCTTCTAACGCAAGACTTCCTGGATGCCCTTGCTATCCACCTGTAAATTGTCGTGAACATTGATCCGCTCCCAGTAAACATGTCAGCACACCCTGATCTCCAGGGCTATCACCAAGTTAATTGGCTTATCTTTAAGACTCACAGAAAAGGAATACATTCAGCAGTTATAATCTGAATTCCTCCACAGGGTGGGGTTTAGTCCAACAATACAGACGGAAAAAAAAAACCCCAAGTTACTCCCCCCTTTCTCTTTAGAGACACACACTGGTCACAAGAGCAATATTTGATTTAAAACAACAGAATTTAATTTAAAAAAAATTTTTGGTGAAGTGAGTTGGCACCGAATGCTACAAGAACAGTAAATCATCACCTAAGGGAGACCATTTCTGGATCTGATAAGACTTTCTACTTGTAGTTACCCAAGAGAGTTGGGATTTTTGGAGAATGGCGGAACGGGGGAGTTCCTTAGGATATCCTCGAAAATTCAACTGATTACACAGCCACCTCACATTCAGCTCCCACCTTTGACCTTTAATAATCCCCACCCTCTGTCAGCTATTGTAGGATATGACGCAATTTACAAGCAATTGAGAAGGTGATCAAGTGCGAGGCTGAACTCAAACACCGCAGTAGCGCCAGTGGGACCCTGGGAGGAGCCGGCTCCCGGCGCTAATTAGTGGCGCTGTCCTTCAGCACCACCGACACCTTCGTACATCCAGAGTGCTTGGCCTCACCTTCAGTGTGACAGCCCCAACTGACCTGGACCAGCCCCTCTTATTTGGTCCCCTCTTTACTCTGTACTTTTAACCCCTCCCCGCAACAGGGTGCATATTTTATTTCACTTTTTGCTAGTCTTGGGCCTATTTCATGTCACATCAATATGGCTGAGTATTGGCCTGGCTGACAAGCTTAATATTGCTCATTAAAAAAAAAAAATTGTGAAGCAACACTAGCAGCTTTCTTTAAGAAAATAGTTTTCAAATATTCATGGGGTAAAACAACAGAATTAAATATCTATTTTTTCCATTTGATGGAAGTTTCAAATATCCATTATGATAATAGTCAAGTTTCAAAAGGAAACCACTCTTTGTTTTCTTTTCCCCTCAATTTAAATGGAGTTTCACAATGGACATAGGGTTGAAAAACCTGGAGTTTAAACACGAAGGAATCCAATGCTCTCTGTCAATGCATTTCTTTGGAATCTTTACAAGAGCTTTGAAAAAGTGGGAGAGGGGCTGAAGCACATTTATTTGGTGTCATCAGAAGACCCAGTCTTTAGTGGTTCAGTTACTAAAGACAACTGCAGCCCTGGAGCTGGAATTAGTCCTGGTGAATAGGCCACATCTTATTAATTCGTATGAAGTTGGGATAACAGCTGGTCCCCTTTGCCTTGTGTGCTCCTCGGGTTACTCAGCTTGCTAGGAAAATGTGCTTCAGAGGCTCTGGGTACAGTTAAGTGGAAAGCAAGCAAAATCTGCACTGCCTTGAGGCCCTTAAAATGTCATAGTTCAAAACCTTTTGTCAAAATGGAACATCTGAGACACAGCTCCCTTCAGTGTCTGAGCCAAAATCAACAGCTCCCTACTCTTGCCTCCCTGCACCCACCAACCAATTCCATGGCTAACTCTGGATTCAGATGTTTTCTTCAACAGATGGGAACAAGAAAGCTTTATCCAGTACAGTTAACACCACCTCCCCCTACCACCCTCCCTCAAAGAAATGTTCAGGACACTTAGAAAAATAAGGGCAGCTACAATGTTGGTGTTTCATTAGCCTTCCCTGCAGCCTCAATGAATCTATCCTTTCATAAAATCCTTCAAAGCCTTAAGCTAACACCATCACCTCAAATACCCAGGCTGTGGCTGGCACATTTAGGACTAAAAAAGACTAGAAATTCTGCTCCACGACGAGGAAAGGGGCTGTGAGAAAGATTTTCTTTTTGTCTTGAACTTTGATTCTGTCACTGTTCTCTAAGAAACTGCCAATCTCTTCTATCATAAGTCTTTTGGGCACAGGCTCAGTTCAAGCCTTGGTGCAGAAAAGGAGGCTTTTAAATGTGGGTGCACTTGCATGAGACAAGAGTAATCGACCAAGAGTGATTGTTTTCTTAATCATCAGGCAAGATGTCTGATGTTTAAAAGCACCACTGGATCTTCAAAATGAAGTAATAGATAAGAAAAGAATGTTTAGTTTTAACAGGTTGTTACTTACCTCTTCTTATCACTCCACCTTGGCCATTGAGAACAAGCCCACACTGGGCTTCCACAGAGCCCTTAATAAAAGAAAAATAAATAAAATCACTCAAATTGATACTAATAGCTATGCCCACATGAGTTAAGTCTTTCAGTCTGTCCCAACCCTGAACCTTATATTCACAAAGCCCCATAGTAGACACTTGAAAGCAACCATTGAGCTGAAGCAAGTTCAGCAGCATGCATTGTTTTAAGGGGGGAAATGGCCAGAAAACCACAGT
Source organism: Sturnira hondurensis (assembly GCF_014824575.4). Taxonomy (NCBI): domain Eukaryota; kingdom Metazoa; phylum Chordata; class Mammalia; order Chiroptera; family Phyllostomidae; genus Sturnira; species Sturnira hondurensis. The sequence continues at coordinate 10,700,207 of NW_028073511.1, read as the reverse complement.
CTAAAAGTTGTATAAATCTTAAAGTATGCATTTGACAACACCATAAAATATTACACTTCAAAGGCCTTAGTGCTTTTCATCTTGGCATAGGTGAATGAGAAACCCTTTGAGTTCCCATCAAGGCACCTAGCACATATACAGTTTCTACAGCAGTTTCTGCATGAAACAAATTACATTGAAGATGTCAAGTTTGGCACTGCAGGTTTCTTGGGAGCTCAGAGGAACCATTTCAAGTGGAAGATTCGAGTTATCTCATGAATGTTCTGCTTTACCCCAAGTGAAGGTGCATCCTGTAATGCTACCCAAAATGGGCCCTACAGAAGAAACACACTCAGGTGCACTCACTCTAGATCTTTAGGCTCCTAATGGATTGAGAGATCATTTGAACTGGGAAGAAGGTAAGGGTTTGCTGATTTTTGATTAAGAAAAATAAAATTTTCTCTCTCTGTGTCTTTTTTTTTTTTCTGAGTCCAAATGTGTTAAAGGCTCATTTTCCTTTACAAACAAACGAGGTATTGGACATGAAAGAGGCCTTGAAGGGTGTTAACCTACCCAACAGCCCGTGAAGAGTTAAGTAAATGCGGAGAGAGTCGGTGCATAATAAAAACCCACTTTACAAAACAACCTTTACAGCCCTGGCTCCCTCTCGCTTTCCCATTTTCACCATATTGAGGCAGGCCTGTAAGAGCCCCCTTTTCAACTGACTCACGAGCTCTTTCTTATTTTAACTGTTCTGCCTTAAAGTGATTATCAAATCAATATGAAAAAAAAAACTTGGAAACTGAGCATAAATTAAAGCAGTGATGGGAAAAGGTGTGACAGTTTCCTTTGTTGGCCATAGCAAATCTTTTTAGGGGACTCAAAGATGGAACTGAAGCCACAAGACTGTTTGCATCTGTTAGGCAGACTTAGACCGCCCTCCAAACCATTGGACTTTTACTTAAAATTCTGTGCAGGGAAAAGTATATTTACATTTGTTGCATTTGAAATGAGGCATATGCTGATGAATGTTTTAAAAAGGAAGAAATAAAAGGAGAGAGACGGGCTTCTCCCACACATCCCCCTCCCATTTCTCATTTTAAAAGTACCTATGACTTTTCTCTCTTTCTTTTTTATTCTGCTGCCTAAGTCCAGGAGGAGTGAAAGAAAATGACTCTCCAGACTTACAACTTTCTCCATATATACACATATAGAAAATGATATATATATATAGAGAGAGATATGCCTATAGACATAGATACATTAATGGAGAGTATACAATACGCCTCGGTTTCTTCTAGTATCTTGGAATGTTACTCTCAGCATGAATATTCCCTCAGTATGAGTAATAAATAGAAAAAAAGATAAAAGTATTACAAAATACATAGACTGGGGAAAAAGGCTTCAAATTATCTGAAATATAGAAGGCAGGAGGCTGCAGAGCTCTCCGAAGGAGTGAACCCTTTCCCGTCTATTCTCTGGCGCACCGTTTGGATATTTATTTTTGTAGGAAAAAAAAACAAATCTTGGACTTTTCACTTAACAAACTTTCCCTCCTTGTAAGTAAAACATGTTGTTTGGTCGGATGACACTGCATAAATGACCAGTTGAATGGCACTAAGTCGAAAATTGGATAAACTACGGTGTTCTTTTGCATGGGATTCGCTCTTTGTCTGGTGCTTGCAAATGTTCTAATCCCCTCTTTTGAAAAATGCCCGGCTTTGTGCCTAGCACAGAAAAAAAATTTGTACAGATACAAAAAAATCAGCAGCAGACGCGGCTATTAAAAGGAGTAAATAGGTTTTAGTTGAGCTAAGCATTGAATAGCAGATTTCCCCCCCCTTGAGACATAAGAGAATCCTTGTGAAAAATGTAAAAATGCCCTGAGCATAGAAAATTATTTTGTGAATATAAATGTAGAAAGTCAAGGTTTATGGAGCCAAGTCTTTTTTCTTGTGCGCCGATCTTGCGGCAATGGCTCTTTGTTGTGACTGTAAGGGCTTTCACTTCAATTGTAAAACGACCCCTTGCTTGGAGGTAAATGAGGGGAAAAGATTTTCTGTGCGCAACAAGGGATCTCTAGCGTCTCCAACTTGTGCTCTCCAAGTGTCTCGCCTTCCTCATGGCGACTGTGGAGGTGGCCAGCTTTGTGCCAACTGAAAAATAGGGAGTCACAGGTAGAACTAGTTGTATTATCAGCCAAACGAAGTTGCAGATTCATGTCTTTCTGTTTGGGGCATTTGTGAGCTTATTTGTTTGAAATGAAGCTGTGACAAAATGGTTCAATGTGGTTCAAAAATAAATTCTTTTGTTGCAAATAATATGCAAAAATGCATTAAGAAAGTAGGAGAGAGATAGCAAACCGAGTGGTGATCTCCACAGTATCTGAATTCCTCCCTCCCTTTCTCTTTTTCCTTTTGGTTTTCTCTCTTTCTTTACTCCTTTCTCCCTATTTATCTCCCCCCCCCCTTATTTCTTCATTTCCTTCTTCTTAAGGAGTTGCATCTTACACAAAAGTTAATAGGTCGAAGAAGAAAAATAAAGTTTTAAATCAACTGGCTGGTGCGATTGGACACTCTCAGGCACGGAGAATTAGGCGGTGCCTTGTGCAGATCCTTTCACTGGGGTGCATTCTTTGAGGATTTCACGTGCGATTCTTTGCTCTCCACATCAATCGAGTACCTTTGGTGAAACTTATGCTAGAGCTCAGGGTCCCATTCACGTCCCCAAAACAAACCAGCCCTCCCAATTCCTAATAACCTCCCTGCAGCTCAGTCCGGGACAAATGCCTGAGACACACGGGTAGACCCGGCAAAGCGCCAGACGGAGGGTGCGATTGGTCATCAACTTATCGGGTCTTACTCTGAGTCCAGTAGTCTCAACCCCAACCTTCTTGATCTCCCCCACCCTACCGCCTCCTGGACGGAAATGTGGATTCACCAAAGACTTCCTTGCAGACCCACCCAAAGCGGGAAACGGCAGCCAGCCGGACTTCGGAGCGTCCAGGTGAAATGCCTTGATCCAATAAGAGGGGCCGAATGGCACACGCCTCCTCTAATTGTTTTGATAACTTCCCATAAGTGGTGTGTGTGTGTGTGTGTGTGTGTGTGTGAGAGAGAGAGAGAGAGAGAGAGAGAGAGAGAGACTTGGAGAGTCTGCTTACAGTCAGAAAATTAACGGAACGGGAGGGGGAGGGCGAATAGGGGAGGGCTCAGACAAATTCACTGCATGCTTATTTACCTGCAAGTCGTCCGCTCCCGCGGCGGCCAGCCCCAGGCTGGGCCCTGGCAGGAGTCTTTGATCTGGGTGCATTCCATACTGAGAGCCATGACTCATGAGGGACAGGTCGTGGCGGCGGTAGGCATCGAGGCAGCCCAGTTCCCGCCTCTGCTCGTCCAGGCAGGACGACTTGAGCGCCCGCGCATTGTGCAGGTTAATAAAGTCGGTGGGCTCCCCGTGGTGGATCTGCTGGTAGTACTGTTGCGAGTGGTGGAGCGAGTTCAGAGAGTAGGCGTCAGGAGTGACGGCCGGGTGGCTGTGCTGAAACTCGTAATGGAAGGACTGGTGGTGGAGCGGGGTGTACTGGTGGTTAGTGGAGAAGTAGGGGGACGCGAACTCGGTGCCGGTGGTGGAGTAAGTTAAAGGAGAGGAGGAGGAATAGGCGACGGTGGAATTGGCTACGGACTCCAGACAGCCAAGCTGCATCAAACGGTAGCTGTTTGATCCGTCGTGACGTATCTGGAAGGAAGAGGGGGAAAAGGGAGAGCAGAAAAACTTGAGGTTTGTCATTGTGCAACCAAGACGCTGCTCTCCCGGAGCCAGGGGCTTTCTCGGGCTCTCCGAGGAGAGTGAGCGCGCAGGGCTCCGGCCGAGCCGCAGCCGCAGCTCAGCGCCTTTGCCAGACAGCCTTTTCGAGCAGGCGGACTGGGGGTGGGTGGCCTCGTCCGCACAGTCGAGAGCCCGGGAAAAAAAATCCCCCACCCTATATAGGTGCGGGTGACACACACACACACACACACGCACACACACACACACACGCACACAGAAATCCTGCCCAACTTGCCCAGGGAGCTGGGCGTTGGGAGCCAGGTTTGCGACTGTCTCCGGGGCCGCGGGGAACAGAAGGCAAGAGTCCACACGCGCAGAGCGCCTCGCCACTCCAGCCAGACACCAACCCAGATATCCGAGGCTGTCCGGGCCGAAAGGTTTTGCCACAGCTGTTCAAAATCAGTGTCCATATATTTTCAAAATCCAGTCTGTGCAAATCGTTCAATTTGTTCATTTCCTTAACCATTTGGGGCGAGGAATCCGACCCCCACTTTCTGCTTCACTTTCCTAGAATAAGTCCATTCCAAAAGGGGTGCGTGGTTCCCCACCCCCCTTGTCCACCTACCGCCCCTCCATCAATCTCTTTACTTTGCCTTTCTGAGTATCTTTTTTCTCTCTCTATCTTTCTCCGCACCACCTCCTCCCTTTCTTTTTTCTTAGGATTATGTTTCCCCCCTCATTACGGCAAATGTTTCTTAACGTGGCAGAGTTGCCCTTCCTGGCGACAGATGTCATAACGAACTTTTCCCCCTTTCCTTCCTTAACTTCTCCCGAAAGGCAGATTATAATTAAACGTAACGGTCCTATATAGATTAGAGACAGGGGAAGCTGCCACCGCCGCTGCTGCCACCGCCGCTGCCGCCACACACACACACGCGCGCGCTCAAAAAAAAAAAAAAAGTAATAATACCTCGGCATCGTGGACTAGTCCCGGAAAGGTAGTTGACATGTTGGGTTTCTCCGAAAGCTTACGATGCAGTTTCCCCCTCCAAAAAAAGAATCGGGAAAAAAAATCCAAACTTCTTGTATTTTCCAATTTTTTTTTAAGGAAAAAAATAGTCTATAGATAGAGATCTAAATCGCAATGGCTTTGCCCGGATCAGCTAGCTCCTTGCCTCTACCCACTTAAAAACCTGTAGGAACAAAATTTTCCCTCTGCACAAAAGCAGCTCCCTGGAACAGATTTTGTACTTGCTGAGTATTTCTTTGGCTGATGTCGTAGGTCCCTTGGTAATATAGAAGTTTTGAAAATTAAGCATCAGCACTGAGAACTGGGAGGACAATAGGCAGAAGAGATTTATCCCAGGAGACAAGGAATAAATATTGTATCTTCGCCTAATAAGGAACTGGAGGTTCTTTCAACATTTTTATCCATTTTTTCCAACCTTTATCATGCTTTTCTATACCGACTGAGGTGGGGACTCATCTCTGCAGAGAGAATTTGCACACATTTTATTGCGAAGATAAAGATCTAGCCCCAATATGCGTATGTTGAAAATAGAAATATATATTAATTAAAGCTTACTTTTACATAAGTAAGTGTTCATTCCTATTGGTTCCAGTCCCTGAATACTGAAAGCTGCTTTTTGCAACAAGCACACAAATCAATTTCATCCAGTTTGGGGTATCTGCCTTTACCCAACTGGAAGCAATACTGCTTCTTCCATATTTACATCGAATTTGGGTTCTTTTCCCTCTTTTGGGAGGCAACACCCGGCAATGGCTTACACTTTCTGCAGCTTTTAAAATAAATAACCATGATGGATAGTCCCAAGTTTCCATCATAAAGAAATGTTGCAACTGGCAATATATTTAAGAAAAAACACAAGAGAATAAAGACGCATGACAAGATTCTACATTTAGGTAAAACGTTGTCTTTCAATCCCCAACTCAACCCACTTTCCCAGTCTTTTGTTTTTCCCTTCCCTTTTGGAAACCGTGCTGGATGGGGGTGGGGTGGGCCATTTAGCAGTGGCACCAGGTATTTGAACACCATCACCCTCAAACAGCCCTTAAATGTTTGAAAGTTATATTTTACAAAGAGAGGGCAGGAAGGAAGGGAGCGCACACCTTTCTCTAGTTCTGCTGTGGGTTTCGCAACTTTCAAGCACTATCTCAGCTTTACTTCATGCAAAATTTGGCTTTCCCACACCAAGTGGTCTAGCACCTGGAGAGGGTATCAGTGGCTACATGCCGGCAATACTGAGGCTCTGAAAGTTCCTCTTTCCAAGCCTGTCAGCCTCACAAGGACCGTCTGGCCCTGTAGAGTCATCTCAAAGATCGAAGGGTAATTTCGTCTTAATTGCCATTTCATTTGGTTAGCTTTTAAGTGTTTAAGCTGAGAAGGTATCTTAATAATAAGCCGCAGGCAAACAGGCATGTGGCTTTTTTTTTTTTTTTTGGTTGGGGTTTGGGAGGGTTTATTAGGATCTGCTCATGCAGGCTAACTGGGGCTGTCACTCAGTACTCTCTGCTTTAAATAAATGGACAAAGGCACACGACAAGAATTGAAATGCACTGTCTGAAGCAGAGATCCGTGATGCTTCAGCCCTGCACAAGGGTCAGCAGCCAACACTTGCTCCCTTTTCCAAGGTGTGCAAGTACCGCCCCCCACCCATGTCTTGAAATTCCTAATTTTGGTCTAAGGGAGTCAGAAGACTGAGTGCCCAATGAAAAAGAAAAGAAAAAGTGCCCACTTTGATATTTAAGTAGGAGGAGTAAGATGAGAGCTGTTGGCACTAAGGACTGAATCCCAAAATGCTTGCAGCGAAGTCTTTTGTTTGCCAGGACTGGGTGAGGCCTCTATATTCCACNTTGCTTTATATAAATGGACAAAGGCACACGACAAGAATTGAAATGCACTGTCTGAAGCAGAGATTCGTGATGCTTCAGCCCTGCACAAGGGTCAGCAGCCAACACTTGCTCCCTTTTCCAAGGTGTGCAAGTACCGCCCCCCACCCACGTCTTGAAATTCCTAATTTTGGTCTAAGGGAGTCAGAAGACTGAGTGCCCAATGAAAAAGAAAAGAAAAAGTGCCCACTTTGATATTTAAGTAGGAGGAGTAAGATGAGAGCTGTTGGCACTAAGGACTGAATCCCAAAATGCTTGCAGCGAAGTCTTTTGTTTGCCAGGACTGGGTGAGGCCTCTATATTCCACCCACAGACGAAATAGATAATCCTCCATGGGAGCTCCCATGACCTTACTCTAGGAACCCCCACCCCTGCAAAAAAACAACCTCCCCCCCACCTCTAGAATAATGTGTAAGGCCCTCAGGTCATCTTGGGAATTGCCAGGCTTGCTTTTTTTTTTTTTTTTCGGATGATATTCCCAGTTAGTCCCAGTTAGTCCAACTCAAATAGAAAAGAATGGTTCCTTCCCAGACAAGCTGCAGACCCCTCCCCCAACTCCCCTACTGTCAGGTACATCTTTGTTGAAGGCGAAGGGACCATCTTTCCTGGGCTTAGGTCCAGGAGGCAGACGAAAATTCTCTCCCCTGGGAACAACCAGGAAACTCAGAAAGTCGTGGCCGCCTGCTCTGCCTGCCGTCCCAGCGCGTTTCCCCTGTGTGTCTGTCCCCGTCCAGGGGAAGATCCGCACACAGCCAAGAGCTTCTGATACTCTCGGTAACGAGCTCCGGCTGGAGCTGAAGACAGCCTAGGAGTGACCTCTGGTTGTCTGATCTGCCTGCATACTTCAGGACAGCACCAAAGAACCATTCTACTCTCTAGCTCCCCCCACAGCTTTCTGAGTAACTTCTCCATGCCAAGATAAAACGCATCCAGGGCTCCACTTACTGTGCTTCTTGAACCCCTGTGGAAGTAGAGAGAATTAAATATAAGGCAGAATAAGAAAAAAAAAACTTGTTTTCAGAGAAGATGAAGCAGGAAGGGTAGAGGACATCTTTTTAAATTTAGGGATCTACTTGGTCAGGGCACCACTTCTCTTTTGGGAAAGCTCTTCTGCTCCCACCCTGGTGTCCGGGCTTCCCATACCAGCATCTGAAATGTAAGGAAACTCCATTTGGCCAACTGCTTCCTCTCACCTAACCCCCCTCCACCCCCCACCAAAAGCTGCTTGTCCCTGAAAGAAAAGTTGGGGAAATCATCCGTGCCATATGCACAGACTGGTCAGCTCTCCCTTCCATCTGCTCCAGGGTTGCTTAGCGCGCCCCTTCTCTAAAGAAACGCATCGAGGCAGGTGTATGGCTTGGTGTCTGTGTCTGTGTGTGTGTGTGTGTGTGTGTAATGTGCGCGCACACAGGATTTGTCTGACAGTCTCCCCACAGTCTTCCCTTCCTATTTAATTAATAGTCCTGAGCAATTAATAAGTGGCATCCTGCTTGACCCAAAAGCTAATTTCTCTTTCTCTGCTTTCCTCCTTTCCCAGAGAGCAATTGGCCACACATTCTCCAGCGGGCGCGTAATTGAATTAACTGGCCTCCTTGAGCTGGAGACTGGTGACAATCGCCTGGGGCTCCCTCCCTCAGGAAACCAGAGTGAGCACCCCAGCCTAAGCCTCCGGCGGGTCTGGCTCCTGCCCCTTGGACAGAGCTCTTAAAAGCATGGGAGCCATCCTGCCAGCCCTGTACCCTAGAAGCCTGAGAAGGTCTCCCTTAGACCCCAGAACTTCTGTTCTGCCTTCTGATTCCATGTTCCACACTCCTGGACGAACTGTTCTACTGCAGCTGTTTTGGAATCTACAGACCAATATTTGTATTTATCATTATTGTTTTGGTTAGGATCCAGAGCTAGAGGAAAGAGTTTCTGAACTGTTTTCTACAGTTCAGATGCTGGTGTAGGAAGTTCAGGTGTCTTGAGCTTCTAGGCTGATATCGTGCAAACCCCAGGTTTTAACCAATCTAATTGTCAACGAAAGGGTCTGTCACCCATTGTGTGTTTGAGTTTGGGGGACAATTACCAGCAAACAAGTGCCAATCCCTAGTTCTGTATTTCTCTTCTTTCTCCTTATTCCTGCTTGGAATTTCATTTGCTTAATAAAATGAATTTATTTGTTTTATGTAGCCTGAATTGACATTGCCTACAAACCTGCTTGCATAAGGCTAAGCGGAGTAATTAAGGATTGTACTTATTTGGGAATTTTCAACCAAAAATATTTTCTTAAAACTTATTCATATACATGAATCAACCAGAATGCCCTCCTTCTTTTTCTCTTTTTTTCCTTCCTTCCTTCTTCCCTCTCTCCCACTTTTCCTTCCCATCTTCCTTCCCTTTTAGAGGACGGAAGAAATAAGTTTGAGTCCATTAAACTTATGCCTTAAGAGAGCACGTGTGTATATTACCTAAGAGGAAAATAGAGTGTGCTCTGCTTCGGCGAGGCATGCAGTTTTCTAACCCAGACGTGCATCTGCACAATAGGAGACAACTTTTATGGGTGCTTGGAGGGGAGAAGAGTGGAACTCTGAAGATCCAAAATAGTCTGCAGATGTTCTTTCCACAAAGCAACACGAGGAGTATAGATCTGAATATCAGTACTTACTCTTAAAGCTCCCAAGCCTCTGCCCTCCCACTGCTTATTTGGGATGCATGGAGAGAGCAAAGGTACCTTTAGAGAATTCCAAGAAAACCAATGACTGCTGTTTCCTCTCTTAATGGCGCTCTGGTTCTATCTACTCCCTGGAACCCTTCTACCACTTTGTGAATCTACTGGCCTCTGAGGCTCCCCCAAGAGCCAACCAAGGTCCTCTCCCAAGGGGACAGAATCTCACAGTCACTCAGGATTTTAATGACCTGGAAAGATCCTCATGTCCCAGAACCTACTCTGGTGTGCTTCCTCTAACTTCTTTCCGTGACTGCTGCTCAGGGTGGGTGGGTAGGGATGATGGATCCTTCAGGCAGTGGCAAGGCAAATATGTCGGGTCCATTACACAGCATCCCAATCCCCGGTTCGCTCATTTTTACTCATTAGGCAAGGTGGTGAGAAAAGAGTGCTTCAAATGCCAGGAACATTTTGAGCGGGACCCAGGAATCTAAAATTGACCCAGTTAAAAAAACAACACATTTGAAGAGAAAAGGCATGGCCACCTAGGTATTCATGCGCAGGCACCCGAGGTCAGACCTCCACCATTTCCAAATGAATTGCTTGCCTTTCTGACTTCTGTTAGCGCAAGCTGGTGCTGCCTCTAAGTGTCTTTCGGAAGGTCCCTCCCCCTCTCATTTCCAGTTGTGATTTGGATGAGTCCTCTATTTGCCTTCCTCTGGGCAATCCACTCCCACCCCCAAGCCCATTTCACCTTCGGCAACCCAAGGGCCACTTGGCTTAAACGTTACTTAATTGCAAATGAAAAATGGCATACCGTTTTAAAAAAGAGCTTTGGGACATTTAAGGGAAATTAACATTTCTGACGGACTCTCTAGTTATTTCACTCTAAGGGTTGCCATTGATTTTTTAAACTTCTTTATCTTTCTCCCTCCCCCCTCCTTTTCTGTTAAACCTCCTCCAGCACGACCCTACCCCGCCCTCTGGGCTGTTTGTGGAAAGCCTAACACGGATCTGTATTCCGCCTTAGCCTTGCTGCCGACAGGCAACACGGATTCCATAATCGTGCAGAGAAATGCATTTGCAAGCAATTAGAAAACCTTGTGAACGTATTAGTGGAAAATTAAATGGAAGAACTCTTTCGTCTGATGTCTTCTCTTTGATAACAGTGGAAATTGGAGCTAAGGCCCTCGTCTGAGAGGACAGACTCCTCGCCTGTCGGCAACAGCTGCGGAGTTGGACTCGGGCTTGGGGCAGACGCGCCCACCCTCTCCCCGGAGCCCTGACGCTAGCTGAGCCGCGTAGCCAGCCCTCTGGTGTCGGAGGGCGCTCACCACGGAGCCCAGGAGGGCGTGGCACTCTGATGGCCTCGCAGCCGGCTGTGCTCTCTGTGGCGCGAAGCCTACTGTTTGGCCAAGGCCTTGCTGTCCCAAGGGAAACTTGCCCCATTTAGCCAAGAAGCGCGTGCACTCCGAAAGGGCCGCCGTCTGTCCTTTCTCCCGTCCTTCGGTTGCCTATAGCGCACTAAAGGTTTTTGAAAATCCACTTGCCAGCATTCAGATCCTATATGCAACCTAGGTTTACTAAGCACTTTCACAAGTATTGGCTCATTTGCTCCTGACAACACTCCTCCTTACCACTCAAATAGGGAGGACCTGAGTAGTTATTATTCTTTTTATAGGTCCAAAATAACCGCAGAGTCACAGCAACAGCTAACGTTTGTTGACCGTTTATTAACATGCATCATCAGGTCCTGTTCCAGGCTCTTTACAAGCATTATATCATTTTATCTTTACAGAGATAAAACCCTACGAGGCATGTATTACCTGGCAGATGTAGTACGTATTAGTATTGGAGTTATTAGTGCAAATGAGGCACTGAAGCACCTGCGAAAGTGAGGCGCAAAGAAGTAGGAGTAATTGCCAAGGTCACAGGGGCTTTGAAATCAGTGGTCTGGGCTTCAAATTCATTATTTTTTCCCCTACACCTCCTGTCCTCTGCCGCTGCATATAACGTTTCCTCCTTTTATCCCATGCCTCCATTCCTCTCCAGGCATCTAACAAAAGACAAACTTGGAGACAAACCAGTTCAGGTTTCTTTTGTTTTAAGGGACTTTGCCTTGGGCAGAAGTTTTCTGGAGTCCCATGGCCGAAAATTCGGCCTCTCTCTTCTGGTGATGGACTATGTGCGTGGAGTTCCAGAGCTTATCCCCTTCCTCCTGGCCGGTCAGTCTCTGGCTCTATCCCCGGAGTCAGTGGCTCCAGCTCTCCCCTCATAAAGCCTGGGAGGCTGCAACACCCATGCACCTGGAGCCGGGCCTGCGCTCCAGTTTCCTGCACCCACGCTCCAGTGGGCTGGTGCCTGTGGCTTTGAAGATTCCGCAGCTGGTCTCTGTGACTCCATAGTAGCCAAGGTTGCCAATTGTTCTGTGATAGGGACGCTGGATCTGGAAGCACGGGGTCTGCACTTCAATCCTGATTCTACTGGAGAGAGTTAATTTTCTCACTTGTAGAGTGTTGTTGGCTGTTGTGAGGCTTAAGAGATTGTATACAGGTACACATACACCAACCTGGTTGAGAGGGAAGTGTTTACCAAGTGTTGAGTGTTTTCATTTGGAAGGAGGGTGTTGTTAAGGAGGGGACTGAAGAGAATCTTTATTAGCAGGGCATCCTTGCTTCCCTAGGGTCCATTTTCCCAGCCCTGGGACAGATGGCACCAAAGTAAATAAATAGGGCTGCGAGAGACTTCAAAGACCATAAGACCCCACACTTTGCTTCAGCAAAAGTATAAAATCACAGGACTAAGCAGGAGACAAGACCAGGGCTGGGACTAGAACTCTGGTGCTTGCACCCCCTGGGTTCAAAGCCTCTCATTTAGAGCCCAGGGAACAGGCAGCTTAGTTTCCTTTCTCCACTCAAGTTCCGTTTCCTATATGGCTAATGAATACTTGTTCTTGGCTTAATTAGCATTTTGGACTTCTAAATTTTTGAATTTCATTTTTTCCCCTCTAGCTTCCCTTCCTCCTCTCCCCCCANGTTGGCTGTTGTGAGGCTTAAGAGATTGTATACAGGTACACATACACCAACCTGGTTGAGAGGGAAGTGTTTACCAAGTGTTGAGTGTTTTCATTTGGAAGGAGGGTGTTGTTAAGGAGGGGACTGAAGAGAATCTTTATTAGCAGGGCATCCTTGCTTCCCTAGGGTCCATTTTCCTAGCCCTGGGACAGATGGCACCAAAGTAAATAAATAGGGCTGGGAGAGACTTCAAAGACCATAAGACCCCACACTTTGCTTCAGCAAAAGTATAAAATCACAGGACTAAGCAGGAGACAAGACCAGGGCTGGAACTAGAACTCTGGTGCTTGCACCCCCTGGGTTCAAAGCCTCTCATTTAGAGCCCAGGGAACAGGCAGCTTAGTTTCCTTTCTCCACTCAAGTTCCGTTTCCTATATGGCTAATGAATACTTGTTCTTGGCTTAATTAGCATTTTGGTCTTCTAAATTTTTGAATTTCATTTTTCCCCCTCTAGCTTCCCTTCCTCCTCTCCCCCCATTATTGTCTAGATTCCTCCCACCCCCAAGTCAGGTATACCTTCCTGGGATTCTGTTCTGATTTAATTCCCTCCCCTTTACCAAAGGTTTATCCCACTTTCACCTCAATACCCTGGGCATCTTCTCAGTGACATGGGGATGAGGGTGGGAGAGATGCTTCTTCAACTGCAATACTTTAAGTTCTGGTCATCTTGGTACATATCTCCCCCTTTACCTTCAAACCAACCCCCGTGGATTTGTACTGTTGCCAACCTCAAGCCCCTTTCAAGCTTTGTGGCAACCAGGTCCTCCAGTTACCTTTTTTGTTTGTTTGTTTTAACTAAAAGAGCTTTGTCTGCTCTACTGTCAATTACCTGAGCAGCCTCTGAGAGGTTCCATTTATTTTTCCATTGACCTTTTCTTCCTTATGTACTAGAACAATGCCTCGTCATTTTATTGATCTTAATCTCTGGTGCAACCTCCTTTTATTCTTCAACTTGGCTGTGCTAGTGTTTGCTTTTACACTTTCTTGGCATCATCAAGTAATCTCACCAATTCCTCCTCACTCTGTGCATGTTTAGACCTCACATCTGTCTTTGACTCACCCTTGAATAGTTTTGTTTTAAAACTAGTGGTCCATTCATATTTACCTTATTTCCTTTGTTTCCTTACTCTGTCTGCTGTCTGGAATGCCCAGGGACATTGTCCAGGGATTTGTATAAGTTCTGCTTTACTACACATCTTATACAACAGGACAGTCCATTAAAATTTTTCTCCGTCATTTTTTGGCAGTCCCTTTTCCCCAAATTAGTCCTGGTTATGGGCACCAGATGTGTACCAGAGAATTGCTAAGATGAATTTCTCACTTTTAAGTTCTCTTTGATGATGAACACTGCACATATTCTGCCATTGATCAGCTTTGTGGCTTCAGGCAAGTCACTTAACCACTCTGTTCTCCCTCACAGTCAGGTTGAATTAAATGGGGGTAAATATTATGAAATAACTTGTAACTGATAATGTTTTTAAATGGCTAGGTATGATGTATTTATTTCTGTAAGTTACCTTCCTGCTGGTGGGCCAAGCCTCCTCATTGGGTTTGTAACCCTAGTAGTGATGAAAAGTATTGCTTCTCTTCCACGGCCCATCCTTTTCAACACTAAATCCTGGTTTGTCTTCTGGCTTCATTGTAGACATTTCTATTGATTTCCACATCAGAAGACTGTGTTCTAGAAGTCTAGATTCAGAAGAGGATACCTTTTGCTCCAGCTTCTTCCAGGTGTCATGAAACCCTATAGGCACCCCCTGAATTCCCTCTGTCTCTCAGTGATCTATGCAAAAGATGGAGGTGGCAGTCCTGGAAATAGCCTATCACCTCTCCTGCCCTCAGGTAATCCTCTTTCCATCAGTCTCCTCTCCTGTTCTCAACCTCTTTCTCCGTCTTCACATAGAGAGTCTTTACTGAAGAAATAACCACAGAAAAGAAGACAACTCACTCTATTAACTCTTGGATTCTTTTCCCCTAGGTCTATTCTGACAACTTGGCTGGTAGTAGGTCATGCCATAGAAATGTCAATTTTAAAAAGTTGTATAAAGTGGGACAGAATGAGTCTATGCCTTGGTATCTTCAGGTGTAAAAATGACACCTTTCAAGACCCCCTTTTTGGAGACTGATTCTAGCATTGAGACTTCTCTCTAGTACAAGGCATTTAAATATATATAGCCTGTAGTGTATTAAATATGTACCATATATTAGAAATATTTGTAACGAAAGCAGACATTTTGATAAATAATACAGTGTCAGGTTCTCTGTATGATTGAACACTATCTACTTTTCATGTATTTATGCACCAGCAATTAAAGAGAATGGGTTCCTTTTGCTAGTCGAATACATTGAAACAGCATTTGTCTTTTAGGAGTGTATTCTAACCCAAATGCTGAAATTTAAATGGTGACAAAACTAAGCATATGTAGGTATTCTGTCCTGGTACATTCAGTTTTGACGTACAGGAGGAGGCTCTTCCATTAGTTGCCTGGACTCTTTAAGTGGAGGAGAAATAATAATGCATAATGTTAAGAGGCATCACTTAAGTGTACTTTTCATTGACAAACTCAAGTATGTCTCAAATTCAGTCAAAAGCAAAATTCAAAATTTTTGAGATGTAGAAATTGCATACCTTGACACTGCATTTGTTTATCATTGCCATGTAGATTGTGGTAGCCAAAATAATCCAAGATTTAAAGAGCTCTTGGTTTTCAAATTCTTCACTCTCATACTTTTCTTTTTTTAAAAAAATTAGCAAACTAAAATCACTCCAAAACCTATGTTTTTCCCTGAGAACCTGGATCCTACTCATATTTCCACAGTTAGATAATACCACTAGCTTATTAAGAAATAAGTAGAGAAAGTTTATTGTATTCCTCTCCAAGATAGCATATATAACATGAGATAGAGGCTATGTTATAACTCTTACCAGGTTGGGAAGAGTGCTGGTTAGGCAGCTTGGAATGACAGAGTTAATGTTCTTATGATACCATAAAGTATAATGTTAAGAAATGATTCCTTGACTGAACATTAAAAAATGCTAAAGGGCACAGAGATGTTTCACTTTCTGTATTGAACTGCTTATGCAACTCCACCCCACTGCAGAAAATTGGGCAAAGAGTTCTAATTGCAGAACTCTACTGTGAAACCAGTGTATTACCCAGTGGCAGAAGAGATAATAAAAGGAGAGACCAAAGAAAATCCAGAGCTCCTTCACCAGCAGTGAAACTCACAAAATCTTTTTGATTTCACTGAGAAATATCTTCACTCAATGTGAGTTTCTAGCAAATAGATATAATCAATTTCAGATGGTCTATAACTCTTCCGTCCTATGAGAAAATGTGGGTATTGCGCACTGTTGTTGACTGAGTTTGTTTCCTCATTTTTTTTTTACTGCAGCCTTAACCCCCAATGTAATTATACTTGCAAACAAAGCCTTTAAGGAGGTAATTAAGATGAGATGAGATCATAAGGGTGGGGACATAATCTAATAGGATGCTTGGCTTTACTGTTTGTTTTTTGATCTTTTTTTTAACTTCAGAGAGAGAGGAAGGGGTGGGGAGGGTAGAGCGGAAGAAACATCGTTTGGTTCCCTCCCCTAGGAGCCCCAAATAAGGGACTGAACATATAACCTAGGCATGTGCTCTGACCAGGCATTGAACCTACAAACCATGAACGTTTTGGTGTATGGGATATTGCTGCAACCAACTGACCCACACCAGCCAGGGTGGTGTATGTCCTTATGAGAAGAGAAAGAGACACCAGCAGTGTGTATCACAGAGGAAAAACCATGTGAGGACATAGCAGAAAGGTGGCCATCTGCAGGCCAAGAAGAGAGGCCTTTGGAGAAACCAAACCTGCTGTCACCTCAAGCGTCAACAACTGTAAGAAAATAAACTTCTGTTGTTTAAGCTCTAGTGTGTACTATTTTGTTATTGCAGCTCTAACAGACTGATATAAGCACTTTGAGAAAAAAAACGAAAAATAAAGCAAACAACAAAATGGCCCATTTCATCCAGATTTGGACTTGTGTTATCAGCTAGGCCATGGTGTTGCTACAGGGTGACCTGACACTTACAGTCAGGGCTTGGTGTTCTGTTGCCCACCACCTCACAAAACTTTAACAGTGCCACACCAATTATGAGAGATCAAGATGAAAATAAGACTACAACAGACTCATGTCTGAACACAGACAAAACATGAACATTGCCCAAACCTCAAAATACCGACATACTTTTCTCCTGTCTCTACTAAGTACAGCTTTAGCCTTCCCTCTCTATAAAAAGTTTATTGAGCTATCCAGTCATAAATTTCTCCTTTTTTTTCTGAGAGCACTTAATCCATTGTGAACCTGTGATTCTCTTACCATCCTTGAAATCACCCAACTGAAGTCCAAATCCTATAACCAGCCTTTCTTAGCATCTTCATTTATTGAAATGTTCCATGGCTTTCCATGATGGGCGTCCTTCAGTGCTGCAAGTTATGATTCCAAGTTCTTCAATTATAGGTATACATTTGGTGGTCTTTTGCTAAAAGACATTAGCAATTTGAAATGAAGCTTCTTGCCCTGGCTGGCATGGCTCTGTGGACTGAGACCTACCTGTGAACCAAAGGGTCAGGGGTTGGATTCCCACTCAGGGCACATGCCTGGGTTGAGGGCCAGGTTCCCAGTGGGGGGCATGCGAGAGACAACCAGACATTGATGTGTCCCTCCCTTCCCCTGTCTAAAAAGAAAATCTTAAAAAAAAATGAAATGAAGCTTTCTCAAACTAAGATGTATTGTAAATATAAACTACACACCTGATTTTCAAATATTCAGTATGGAAAAATAATGTAAATATTTCATAATTTCTATTAAATATGTTTATAACATTTTACATGTGTTGATTATATATTATTAGATGTAAAATCTTATGTTTTTAAAAATATTGATATTAGAAAATTTGAAATTACTTATATGGCTATGGTTTTATTTCTGTTGAACAACATCGGTTTATAATGTTCCATGAAAATTCTAACCATGAGCAGCTTAGTATCTTTTTCTTATAGAGGAGTTTATTGGTCAGATTAGGACATACTGTTCTGTGGTAATAATCAATTCAAAAATTTCTGTGATTTAACAACAAATGTTTATTTCTATCAAGCACCCAATCCTCTGTGGGTTTGGGCAACTCCCCAGGGCCATTTAGAGCCTCAAGGATTTATTGAGATCTTTATCTTTACACTAGCAGAAGATGAAGGTTGGGGAGGGGGCTGGATTGTCTTGGACAAGTAAATATGTCCTTTGTATCAGAAACACATTAGCCAGATCCAGTTATGTGTTTCTGCTTAACTGTAGCACAGGGAGAGAGTGAACTCTTCCCATATCCTCAGAAGAAAGGGAGAGTGAGACTTGAAGAACACTAAGACTATTTACCATAAGGGGAGAAATGTAAATACAAATGCAGGTTCTAGGTCTTAGTTTAACACAAAGGTATGACATTTGATATAAAAAAAGATCCTTACATTTTCCAATTTAGTTTCCATGATCTTTCCAAATGAGTGCAGTGGGTGATTACCCATAGTTCACAGTTTCTTATCTCTTTTTCTTATTCCAAAATGAACTTTAAAACAAACTTCGAACCTTGTTTTATACTAGTGTGTAATGGTTAAATAGAAAAGGAAAATGTCAAGATCATTGAGATTTTTAAGTTGGTTGATCAGGCTCTATATAGCTATATCTTCATCTGTTTCCATCTCTGTACTCACATATGTACATGTCTATTACTTTACTCAACAAGGTTTTGTAACAAAAATAGCAAATGTGATGCTGCAGATTTCATTAATTTGAACCTTAACATCTGCAGGAGGGACTCCTAAAATGCAAGCAAACTTGCCTTTCTTATCTTCAAAAGTCTCCTCTTAGCACCAGGTAAGTTTTTTGTAGTAAGCCCAGGGGAGGGAGGAGGGCCTGAGAAGTTTTCTCCACCGTTTTTGTGGCTGAGCTGAGAAAGCTTCTAGTATGACTAAGATTACCAGTGTAGATCAGTCGGTTAATTTGGGGAGGAGCAATCCTATGACTGTGTGTGCTGTCAGGAAGAGGGGAGACTCAGCACTTGGTCTCACTCTCGCACCCCCTCTTTCTCTCCTCTCCAGGGTCTGCACTGCCTTAGCCTAGACAGCCAGCCTCCAGCGCACAGCCAGAGAGAAAGGAGCTGTCCGTTCAGTACTAGGGCCACGTGCAACCTGCCCGCCAAAACACAAAGAACTGAAATATTAATTAAAAAGAAAGCCAATCTGCTCAATCCTCCGCCCGCAGGCAGGGTCTAAAGGAAAACTGCATATGCCTTTTCTTTCTCCTCAGTAAATCTTCACGTGGGCATTAAAATACCTAAAAGGATTAGTCATTAAATGCTTGTACATTTGGCTTTAATTCACAAGAAGCTGTATGTCACCGGGTTCCAGCAGAACTGCAGTTTAATCTAATTTGTAGTATTTGTGTAAATGCTTTATTTCTTTTGCTAGTTGTTCCAGAGGATAATATTAATATCCCAAGTGTCCAGAGGGAGAAGGTTAACACAGCAGCACAGAAATGAGCTGGATGCTGACTGATGTGTTAAAAAAAATCAAAGCTTCTTTTAAGGTAAAACACAAAAAAGAATAAATGGAAGGGTGGCTTTTCCTTCTCAAGCTGCATTTATTATTATTATTATTTATTTGATCTTAAGGTAATAAGGAAAATGTGTTTTGTGAAAAGGATTTTTGCACTTCAGTTGGGTAGGCTGTCCTTAATATCACATTCCTGTCTATATGAAAAGAGTGAAACTAGTTTTCAAAGCATTTAATTGCAGAATCATTCTTATTTTATTCTGAGGAGTGTCTGTTGTAGGATCAACGTCCAGTCCAGTTATATGAGCCATTCCTTCTACCACACCCCTTGCCAAGCACTTTGCCTTCCGCTGAACTAACTACTGGGGCACATATATTCTGTATTATGCATTTACATTTGGCCCTGATAACTTACTTTTTGGTTCTCCTACTTATTTTTGCACAAGGTTTTCATAACTTTCCTGGACATTAAGTCTCCAGGCTAAAAGGCATAAAAGCTTCAACACTTTAGAGACAGTGATTTTATTCATTAAACACATATTTATTGATTACCTGCTCTTTGTGATAGGTAATCAATAAATTACCTACTGCTGATTTTTACTCACAGTATATTTTCCGAAATTACTTTTGATTAAATATTTTGGACTCAACCTAAGTTAATGAAATAAATGCTTAATTTAGATTAATTCTTGCTATCTTTAGCCAGAATACAAGCTAATGCATTTATTTAAAATGCATTTTAAACAATCAAAGTTCATGTAAATTTTAGTAGACTTAATTTTAACAATACAATGAGATATTTGAATATGAAGTAAAAACTTGACTGCTTAAACTTATCTATTGGTGAAAAGTAGCCTCGCATTGGCAGTGTCCGTTTCAATCAAGGTTTATTTTTTCTTCCTGGCTTAGTCACTGATTTTCACACTCACAGCAAATCTCTTGGTCCCTGAGGCCTTTCTTTTGTTTGTTTTTACATTAGGCAGATATACTAGGGATCGTCAAGATTTATTCATGCTCCAGTCTTCTGTGAGTCTAACTGAATATCTTCAGCTTCTGAAATCTTCATTCCACATTTTATCATGATATGCATATGTAAGGTAAATGTTTTCTTTGAGTCATTTTTTATTGTTTTTAATACAGAGATAAATAATACGGAAATTTTAGTTAGCAACCAAAGCTGAAATCATCAGAATTATTTCAGCTTTTATTAATTATTCTTTTTTAAAAAGATTTTATTTATTTATCTTTAGAGGGGAAGGGAAGGAGAGAGGGAGAGAAATATCAATGTATGGTTGCCTCTGCCGAGGATGCACAATGTATCATGTGTCCCCTGCTGGGAACTGGCCTGCAACCCAGGCATGTGCCCTGACTGGGAATCAAACTGCAATCCTCTGGTTCGCAGGCCCGCACTCAATTCACTGAGCTACACCAGCCAGGGCTTATTAATTTTCTGATAATTTAAACTTTATTTGTAATTTTTATTCCTATCTCTTTTATTTCATACTATTACTGAATAACTAATCTTTGTCAAAAATAAGTGGTTATTATTGCTTTTTTAAAACTTCAACATAATAAATGATTACTATTAAATATTTTTTAAATCTTGAGGATATGTTTTTATTGATTTGAGAGAAAGAGAGAGAGACATTGATCACTTGCCTGTGTACTGTCAGGAACTGAGGTATGTGCCCTGAACCTGGTATTGAACTACAACCTTCTGGCTTATGGGCCAACTCACTGAACCACCTGGCCAGGACTGATTATTATTGCTTTTTGAATAGTCAGTCAGTGAGGGCCATGACTTGATTTATTTATCATTAAAGTTAGGTTTTAATTTGAAGAGACCAGTTATACAAAATTAAAATGATTCTGATACTCAGTGCTAGTTTTTACCTTCTTTAGATGTAAGTTTAACAAGTAGATTCTCAATAATTTATTCAAATTTGCACTAAACAATTAAATAACTAGTAAGCCCTTTTATATTTGTGTCCAATATTTTTTGACATGTAAATTTCCCTTTTTTATTTAAAATATACTCATGGTAGAAATTTTAAATGCAAACACAAAGCAAATATATAAAATAAAACATAATTGTGCCCTATAAGCTGAATGTTATCAGATACAATAATTTATTGTACATTACTTCAGATTTTTTCCCATGCATATAATATTTTTGTTTAAAATGGAGCAGTTTATAACAAGTACAGTATTACAACATTTTTTTCCACTTAACACATCTTTGGCCTCACTCTGTATCAATATATATAAAAATCTTACCTCATAAAAGTTTGTGCTATGTTTTACAAGGTGGATTTAAAAATTGCTTCACCTTCCTTATATCTTAATTTTTTCTATATTGCATCCAATATTTTATTAGATAATTAGGTAGGCATTAGAAAATGGCTAAAACATAATTTTCAGTATTTGGGGGAACTTACAACCCAGTGGGGAAGCAGTAACCACATATAGAAAAAGTTAATTAACAATATAAAACCAATTGTAATGAATGTGGGAACAAAAGGTAACATGAAGTGTGGCAGAGAGTGTAGTGGGGTTTTTTTGGCCTTAGAGAAGAGGAACATTCTACAACAACTCAGTCATAGCCTAGGCATTGATATGTTGCATTAACAATCCAGGTCTCAGTGTCGTAACACTTACTTACATTTTAACCTCTAACTCTTCTTTTTTTTTTAAAGATTTTATTTCTTTATCTTTAGAGGGGAAGGGAAGGAGAGAAGTGTCAATGTATGGTTGCCTCTCATGCATCCCCTGCTGGGAACTGGCCTGCAACCCAGGCATGTGCCCTGACTGGGAATCGAACCTCGATCATGTGGTTCACAGGCCCGAGCTCAATCCACTGAGCTATACCAACCAGGGCCCTCTAACTCTTCTTTACAGATAATTTTATTTTCCCATGATTATATTGGAACATGCTATCATTTTGTCCCTCATATATAGCTTTTTTTCCCCAAGAAACTCTCATGTTTTCTTTGCTCCGCAGAAGGAAATGATACTCTCATTCAAAGCATAAACCTGAACTTCCCACAGGGTGGTAACTGGATAAGAGAATTACATTAGGGCGGAAGTGTGGGTCATATTATATCAAACAAAAGGCATGAGTCTAGAGTCAAGTTTGGTAAATTTTGTTTGAATTTAATCATTTTCAGTCTAGCTCTATAATCTAAAGGCTTCCCTAAATAAGGGTAATCTTCTCATTACTGAGCAGTAACTTGAGTTTCTTTTGAAGTAATAAACTTGCAAATAGAGTACCACAGACTCAGAAATTAGACTTAATCTGGAACAAATTGAAGTTAATAAATTAAAATATATGAACCATAGAATTGATTTTACAAGATTAGACTTAAGAATTCTTTTTTTTTTTTAACAAGCACATCATTTCTAATGCACTGGTAATTCTAGGGAGAGAAAATTTGGGCGAGGAAATGATCTACAAGACTATTTAATATCATCTGTTGTCTACAAAAATGCATAGCATTTACATCTAATTTGTATTTTTAACGATATTTTGAGAAAGTTCTTGCTATGACAAATGCTTTTTTGCTAATATATTCTGTCTGTTACATTTGATATATATTTACAAACTCTGAAAAAAGAACTTAGGGTAACAGACAAATAATAACTTAAAAATACTTATTGTGTGATACATAGTAGTTTTTATTTTTTAAAAAAGTTTATTTACTTATTTTTAGAGAGAGGGAAAGGGAGGAAGAAAGAGGAGAGAAACATTAATGTGTGGTTGCCTCTTGCTCTCCCCCTACTGAAGTCCTGCCCCAAAACCCAGGCATATGCCCTGACTGGGAATTGAACTGGCAACTCTTTAGTTCACAGGCTGGCACTCAATCCACTGAGCCACACTAACCAAGGCTATAATAGTTTTTTAAAAATAACAGTTAAGCTGCAGTCTTAGATCTTAAATATGTGGTGTGTTCCCAGACTCAGTAAACATGTATACAGACTTAGGACCTGACTCCCAAAATATAATAATACACCACATGGTTCTTAAAACTTGTCCATAGATTATTTTTGATTTTATTGAATTTATTGGGGTGACATTGGTTAATAAAATTACATGGATTTCAGGTGTACATTCTATGACACATCATCTCCATGTTATATTGTGTGCTTTCCACCACAAGTCAAGTCTCCTTCCATCACCATTTATCCCCCATTTACGCTCTTTACCTCTTTCCACTCTCCTTGTGTACTTATTCTTGAATCTAGCTGACTTCAACTGAAGGGAAGGAGAAAGAAAGGGAGAGAAAAAAAGAACCTGTCTGATTCTTTTCAACCAGTAGAATGCTGTGAGAGTGATTGCGCATGAATTCCCAAACTGGAAAAGCTTCTGTCCTGTAGGCTAGGACACTTGCTTTTGAGCTTTTTATTTTTCTTGTTCATCCCAGGAATTTCTACAGTGTTCTAAAATCACTTAAAGTTGGGAAGAAACAAAGTGATTGCTAGAGTTTTGTCATATTCTCTATGCAAACTTTTAAAGTAGTTTAAGGAGGTCATTTCTCTTTTGTTTCTTTCTATTTTTGTACATTTGTGTCTCTATCTTTCTTCTGATGTTCTCCACTGGAGATTTTAAAGTCCCTAAGTCATCCTCATTCCAGGTAAAAGTGAACAAAAAATATGGCTTTCTTCACAAAGTTTACTACTACTACTACTACTTTTAAGCTACTCGGCCCAACAGCTGATCAGGCGGTGCCTACCATGGTGTTTGACTCCAACCTGCCTTTCTTGGAAAATACACACCTAACCTTGCCTTACTTGGTTCCCACAGAAATGCAGTTTTTAATGATAATTGCTTTTGGCACATCCTATATTCCATATATTGTCCTGATTCCTTTATATATGTTGTCTTATTCATCACCAAAATTCTATGAAGTAGTCATTATTGTTATCCATAATTCATAGATAAAAACAGTCTTATAGAGATTGTCGCTAGCTCAAGTGAATATATAGTAAGGGCAGGAGCCAGGATTTAAACCTGTCTTACTCCAGAGTCTGTGATTATCTGTGTTTCATTTTCTCAGTCTTGTTAAGCAATACACATACAAACACAGGCACACATTGCTACATCAATTATAAAAAACTACATGGAGATTCCTCAGAAAAGTAAAAATCAAACTACTGTATGATCCAGAAGTTTTATTTCTGTTATATATCCAAAGGAAATAAAACTACTCTCTCAAAGAGGTATCTGTAGTCCCATGTTCATTGTAACATTATTCATAATAGCCAGATATGGAAACAACCTAAATATTCATCGATGCACGAATGAGTAAAGAAAAGGTGGTGTATGTACACAATGAAATATCACTCAGTCTTTAAAGGAGAGGGAATTCTGCTATGTGGGACAACATGGATAAACTTGGAGGACTTTCTGATTAGGGAAGTGAACCAGACACAGCAAGATGGATACTGTATAATCTCACTTACTTTCTTTTCTTAAAAAAGAAAACAAAAGGAAAAAAAGGCAACCTCATAGTTACAGAGAGTAGAAGAGTGATTGCCAGTGACCAGTGGGGGGAGATACAGGGAGTTATGGTTTTATGGATACAGAGTTTCAGTTTTGCAAGATGAAAAGGGTTCTGGAAAAGGATGGTGGCTTTGGTTGCGCAACAATATGACTATACTTAATACCAGTGAACTGTACACTTAAAATGGTTAAGATACTAAATTTTATGTTATGTGTTTCTTACCACAATAAAAAATTGGAAAAAATTAAAGAAGATTGTGTGTTGCAGTGTATTTTGTTTCTTATTTCTGTAGTGGTTATCACTCAGCTTCTACCAAGCAGAGGATAATACCTCAGATGTGAAAGAAGAACAAGATGGCAAGAACATGGGTTGTTGAATGACCACACTGAACATACCTGCTCCACTGGTGTCAGCCACTTCTTATATGCACTGTAATGGGTGAGAGAAGTAAACTACTCTCTCACTGAAACCCTTGTGTCTTTAAATTTCTTTGGGCCCACAGCTTAGCCTCTAAAATAATCAAGTCAGTCTTCAAAGGTCAGCTCTAATCGCAAAAGAAGGAAGTCTAGAAAAATTAAATAATTAGTATACAATACTTATTTAATATGTAAATACTCATTTAATACTTATTTAATACTTAGTATATGATAATTATTTAGATCTGTCAGTCTTCATGTTCCGTGATTGCTCTATGGCACCACACTAGTTCAGAAACAACGGGAAGGGTCCTATAAGCAACAGTGAAATAGATTCAGAGCTCCTTGAAAACCAGATATCTGCCCTGGCTAGTGTGGCTGATTGGATTGAGCGCCAGCCTGAGGGTCATCAGTTCAGTTCCCAGGCAGGGTACATGCCTGTGTTGTAGGCCAGGTCCCCAGTAGTGGGTGCACAAGAGGCAACCACACATCAATGTTTCTCTCCCTCTTTTTCTCCTTCCCTTCCCCTCTCTAAAAATAAATAAATAACATAATTTTTTAAAAAGAGAAGAAAACCATACATCTATAGTTTAAAGGTGGAAGCTGTCTGGGAGCTTTTCCTTTACTCTAAGTTTAGACCCAGCAATATATTCTGTGAACTTTTTGTGTGCTAGGCACTTTGTTAATCACTGGGATTAAAAGATGGGTAAGATCCAGCCTCTGTCCTTGAACTACCATGTTTGTCAGTATTATTATGGGAGGAAAAAGAGTTCAGCATAGATGACATACATGGTGAGACTTTTATGAAGGGACTATTTATAGAGAAGTGGCTAAGGTTAAAAGAAAGAAGGATATTATGTTACCCAGGGAACACCAATTGGAAGAGGCCATAGAAAAAACAGCAGTATGAGATCGTTGCTAGGACTGAAGGGGAAAAAATCAAAGAAATAGTGTAATTAAAGACTGGTGATAACTGAGTCATATCATAGAAGGGGACTTTGAGAAGGATCTGAGGTCAAGGAGAGACATATCTTCTGCCAAACATATTGTATTATTATTGCCATCCACTGACAAATGCAAATGGTAAAACAAAAGGCTATGGAGTCCAAATGATAGTCTACAGGGTAAGTCTACTGGGTCAGGCACAGAGAATGGAACAGAAGGATGGAGAATAATCATTTTGATCCCAGAGGAAGCTAGCTGAGAATAACTAGCATGAAAATTTTACGGCCTATTTGGGAGGTAGGACTGGGGCAGTGACCACATGTATAGATAGATAGATAGAACACATTTTAGGAATGTATTTCAAGTCTATAAAATCTATACCCATGATCTAAAATCTACACTCATTACTGAATAGAAGAGGTAGGCAGGCTCTAGGTTTCCTAATGAGTCAATAGGTGGAAGTCATGGAGAAAGAAGCCAGTCAAGGTAAAGCTGCTCACTACTCATTTAGTTTAATTTTAGAGTGACCAGCTATTACTGTTTCACTCAGGTAATTCTGACTAGGAGACTGGACGCCATGTTTCCAATCTCCTAGTCAGAGTTTCACAGCATATTTCATAACTTCATATCTTACCTGCAAAGACCTACATTTCCATCATTCACAGAATGATGCACTAATCAGGATTCATTGTCACAAACGACTCCTGATTTTAGCTGATTATGCATCCTAAGTGGTTTAGTGAGTTACCAGAAGATTAGAGAACAGGCAAGACAAAAAAGTGTGAAGCTCTGGCATAAGTGGTGCCTTAGAAGCACTCTAGTAAGAGCGAGTCTGCTTCTATGGTCGTTGAGCACTAGAGGCTATCCTGGACATTGTTACTGTGTCCAGCACAGATCCTCTACCACGGCTGAGTTGTTTTTTTAGCCCCTCACCCAAGGCTGTGGTTATTGATTTAGAAAGAGAGGAAGGGAGGGAGGGAGGGGGAGAGAGAGAGAGAATCAGTTGTATCCCATAGGTATCCTGACTGGAAATCAAACCAGAAACTTAGGTATATGTGCTGACCGAGAATAGAACCCACAACCATTTTGGTGTAAGGGGTGAGCTTCAACCGCTGAGCCTCCCACCCAGGGCTTGAATTTTGTTTTCCCGGCTCTAGGAATCAAACCTGGAGCAGCTACCTCTGCCAAATCCTAGTTTGTGTGTCCTACTTAGCTGTGAGAGGCCACAAAATGCTCTTCCCCCAGGACACAGACCTGCAAAAGGCCTACAAAGCGAGGAATTTTTAAAATATAGAAATGAGCCCTGGCCTGTGTGGCTCAGCTGGTTGGAGTGTCATTCCGTGACCTAAGGGTTGCAGGTTCTATTTCTGCTCTGTGTGTACAACCCTTGGTTCCACTATGTATCAGAGGCAGCGAATCCATATTTTCCTTCCTCCCTCCCTTCTCTAAAAAGTAATGAAAATTTGTCCTTGGGTGAGGATAAAAATTATACATAACATGGATTATATTTATATATGTATGTATAATATATATTATTACATTTATATTATTAAATATATAATATAAATATACACAGTTCATTATATATATGATGAAAATACTGGGAGTCACACATTTTCAATTCACGTGGTACACATTTTACATCCATTCCCTATATATGATATATAATGTATATAAATATAAATATTTAGTTATTATACATATTTTATATGTTATATATGACAATAATGTATATTAGGGGCAGAAGACAGTGTCAATTATGAAGTGATATTCTGGCAGCTCTAAACTAATACTGATATGTCATGATAAAACTGATCTTCTTAACAGATAAAAAATTAGTACTGATATAGAGTAAATAAAATCATTTAACATTTGCATAAGTGTCTGCTCCATCTAACTGAAGACAGAATACAAGTTATGTCATCCCAAGTGTTTTTTAGAAGGTCCACACATGGTTAATAGGGTTTTGTAAATTTTATCTTAAGTCTTTGGATCATGGATTCAACCAATTATCTGGGTTTAGTTTTAGACCATACTTATTATGTATTTTGTACTGCTTAAAGCACATTTTAACAGCTATGACTTTTAAAGGGGTGTAATTATCAATACGCCAGCAAAATTTGAATTGTTTTCCAACTCAAATTAACTTATAAAGCTGTAGATTTTCTCATGTTGTCTTGGGTTCTGGGACTGAAATGAGAACCTGGACTCTATACTAGTGTTCATGTTCTGCGTGATCTGCTTGAGGAGAAATTGCTAGGACTACTGTTCTCTTCATGAGGAAAACAATTCTTGAGTTATAGGCCTCAACTCCTTGTAATGTTGGCTATAATCACACAATAATAAGAAAATATCATTTATTTTGAATAGGATAGACAATGCTGAGGCATTTAAATTTCATTTTGAGTTGACCCAGAAGTATTCACAGAGGAGCTTAGATGCACACATAATATGTTGGAAAAATTCATGTTTAAATTTTATGTGAAATAACAAGGATATCTGTTTTGGAATAATAATTCAGGAGTGATTTGCTGGTTAGGAGAGAATATACTTCAAACTTATGTTATTCAAGATTGGAACAATTTTCAGAGTCCAGTCTTAAATTATTTCTGAGAATGTCCAGTGTAAGGAAAGTGAATTAGAAAGGCTCTAATGAAGAAAATTCATTTGCATCCCATGTACAGCAGCAAACCCATTGAATGACATTTAGAAGAAGATTAAAGCTAATTTCATACAAGCTCTAGGATAATCAGATCTCTAAGCTGAAACAGAATTAGGTTTCCAACTCCTTTACAGAGTAACTGATGTCATTGACCAGAGCCCTCTCAATGAATTTGCTTCTGGACATATCATCCCTCAATCTTTTTTTTTTTAATCCTCACATGAGGATGGGTTTATTGATTTTTAGGGAGACAGAGGGAAGGAGAGAGCAAAAGAAACAGAGAAAGAGAGAGAAACATTGGTCGGATTCCCCTTGTCTAAGCCCTGAGTAGAGATCAAACCTGTAACCTTTTGGTACACATGACGACACCCCACCCAACTGAGCCACCCAGGCAGCATTGATCCCTCCATCTTCTTATCTCCTTCAGGACTTTGCTTCCTTCCAGTAGTTTTTAATGAGATGGGGCTAACAATGTGTTGTTGTTTTTGAATTGTTGCTGTTATTGATACACACATTCTATAATGGTATTTTATTTATGTATATACTTTTATCTCCACTTAGGATATTTTTTTAGATTTTATTTATTTATCTTTAGAGGGTAAGGAAAGGAAAGAAAGAGAGAAATATCAATGTATGATTGCCTCTCATGAGTCCCCTGCTGGGAACTGGCCTGCAACCCAGGCATGTGCCCTGACTGGGAATCGAAATGTGATCGTGTGGTTCACAGGCCTGTGCTCAATCCACTGAGCTACACCAGCCAGGGCTCTCCACTGAGGATATTTTTATTGATTTTATTTTATTTTTAAGTTTGTATTTATTTATTTTTAGAGAGATGGGGAGGGAGGGAGAAATGGAGAGAAATATTGATTGGTTACCTCTTGCTTGCCTCCAACCAGGGGTCAAGCCCAGGCATGTGCCCTAACTGGGAATGAAATCAGAGACCTTCAGGTTTGTAGGATGATGCCCAATCTACTAAGTCACACCAGTCAAGGCTGTTTATTGATTTGAGGGGGAGGGGGGTGCAGCAAAAGAGAAAGAGAGAGAGAGTGGAAGAGAAACATCAGTCAGCTGCCCCCTGGAATGCACCCTGACCAGGGATAGAAACTGCAACCTAGATTTGTGCCCTGACTGGGAATTTGGCAATCAAACTCTCAGACTTCTGCTGTATGGGATGATGTGCCAACCAGCTGAGCAACCTGGCCAGGGCTAGAATGGCATTTTTATAGTCAAGACAAATTAGGCCATGACATGGTTCTATAGGTTCTATTTACTTGAATAGCATAGATCCTTGGTTTAATAAATATTGAAGATGTAAGTACACTATTGAATGGGGCCTATTCCTTGTGTGAGTAACAATGTGGCCATTGTCATATGTCAATGCAATGTGTGCTTTTGAGATCATGGCAGTCCCCTTTTGGAAGCTAGATGCTGGAGTCTAGTTCATCTCCTCAGGAATAGCCTGATGTTCGCATATATTTTCTCTCCCTATTTGTCCAATATGACTCTGTTCATTTTAAAGTAAAAAAAAAAAGAATTTTAAGTGTAATTTTTGGCTATCTTCTTTACAATGAGAATCTTTACCTACACTCTTTAAAAAAACAGATACAATTAGCATTAGATATAAGTTTAACATGTGTCAGCATGTTGGTCTGATACATTTGCATATTGTAATATGATTATTGTCTTAGCATTAGCTAACACTTCTAACAAATAATTATCATTCTTATCTTTTGTGGTAAGAAAAATTAAAACCTAGTCTCTAAGCAACTTTGAAGTTTACAATACTGTATTTTCTACTATAATCACTGTATTGTGCATTAGAGCTCCAGAACTTATTTATCTACTAGTCACAACTCTCTATCCTTACACAGTATCTTGCCAACTTCCCCACCCCTGAGGCTCTGGGAATTACCATTGCACTCTGTTTTTATACATTTGGCTTTCTTAGATTCCACATATAAGTATAATATCATCCAGGATTTATCTTTGTCTGACATATCTCATTTAGGATAATGCCTTCAAGATCCACCCATCTTGTCTCAAATGGCAAGATTTCTTCCACATACCCTTCCTTCTTTTAAACTTCTCACCTTCAGTGTAGTTTGGTGTGATAGGTTAATTGTTCAACACATGTTCACTCCCTTTTCTCGCTGACTATAGAGTACATTTTACTTCCCCATTTAATGTTGCCTTTGGCCATGTGACTTGCTTTGGCCTATGGAATGTTATAGAAGCCTAAAATATGCTTTCACAGAGTTGCTCTTGTGCTTCTGCTATTAGTGTGATAATACATCCCAGTGGCTGTCGCCCCTTCAGCTGGACCCCAGAATGAAACCCACAGAATAGGCCTGCCCAGCCAAGCTTACCTGAATCTGCCTGAGATTAGCAAAACTGCAATTCCATGAAGAAGATAAATAGTTATTTGTTGATTCAAGCCACTGAAATGATGAGATTGTTTGTTACACAGCACTACTGTGGCACTAACTGATCATACAAATGGATAAAGTCATTGATCTAACATTTCATGATAGATATATCAAGACAAGGAAAAATAACTTCCAGAGTGTAATTCAGTCATTAAGAAGACACGGGGACTAATTGGTAGTTACAAAATAGGCACAGGGATGTAAGGTAAGACACAGGGAATATAGTTAGCAGAATTGTAATAACAATGTATGGAGCCGGGTGGACACTTGAATTATTGAAGGGAATAATTGTAACCTATATGGATGTCTATCCACTGTGCTATATATCTGAAACTAATATGAAATAGTGTTAAATACAAAACCTTACTCAAGAAATAAAATTTAGTTCTGACTGCTGTACCTCAGTGAATTGAGTGCCAGCCTGCAAACTGAAAGTTCACCAATTCAATTTCCTGTCAGGGCACATGCCTGGGTTGCTGGCTGGGTCCTTGGATGGGGGCGTGTGAAAGGCAACAATTGATGTATCTCTCGCATGCTGATGTTACTTGCTTTCTCCCTTCGGTCTCCTCTCTCTGAAGGTAAATGAATAAAATCCTGTTAAAAATAAAAATTAAAAACAAAAAATAAAAGCATAAAAAAACAAACTATAGAACATAAAAAAGTTGCTTTACATTATTATGAGTGATACTTAAAACCAATTGATACTTAAAATTATTCTAATTATTATATTCTAAACTCTGCTAGATGCTTTACATAGAGCACCTTATTTAATCTTCACAGTAACTCTGAGAGGTAGACAAAGTTATCACCAAGTTAGGGACAAGAAAATGAAACCATAGAGAGGTTAAGATGTAACTTGGCCACAATGACTTAGCTGGCATGTGATGAATCCAGGATTCAAAGATGGGTAGCCCATACTCTTAACATTAATATAATAAAGAAATACATCTTGGGGTGAGATAAAAGTCCATTGTGCTCAGTTTGACTCACCAACAGAAATATCAGAAATCTTGTCTGATAATAGCATTGTCTTTATTTAGTTTGCCTTTTTATAAGGTTTCATTTATTTATTTTTAGAGAGAGGGGAAGGGAGGGAGAAAGAGAGGGAGAGAAATATTAATGTGTGATTGCCTTTCACATGGCCCCCACTGGGGACCTGGCTTTCAACCCAGGCATATGCCTTGACTGGGAATCGAACTGGCAACTCTTCGGTTCGCAGCCTGCACTCAATCCACTAAACTACACCAGCCGGGGCTATTTAGTTTCACTTTAAAACACTCAGAAACCTATATTCAGATTTCTTTTATCTAGCTATAGATTTGTCATTTCAATCTCTTTTCAATATATAATCAATACTTCTAGTTTATGCCACTCAATGTAATCTGTATGATAAATTTACCACTCACATAGGTTATTCGTTGATCCTAAAAATATCTCCTTTAAAATTCATGATTTCAGTGTGGTTGTGAAATTTTAGAACTTGGTGAAAAGTCTGATCACCCTTATTCATAGCTTTCATATAAATCACAAACCTTGAAGGCCCTGGCTGGTGTAGCTCAGTGGATTGAGCAAGGGCCTGCGAACCACACGATCGCAGTTCGATTCCCAGTCAGGGCACATGCCTGGGTTGCAGGCCAGTTCCCTGCAGGTCAACTCCCAGCAGGGAACACACGAAAGGCAACCATACATTGATGTTTCTCTCCCTCTCTCCCCTCTAAAGATAAATAAAATCTAAAAAAAAAAATCACAAACCTTGATACCTTCTTAAATTTTATTCCTTTAAGATTCTCCCATCTCTCTAATTACTTTAGTTATTTGTGTTGTTGTTGTTGAATTTCCTCCAGACCCTTTCTTCAGGGAGTAGTCCTTATTTTGCACCAGAGCTAAGTAATACTTTCACTTTGGTTTCCAACTTTCTGGAAAATCTCCAAAACTGTCCTGAAGCTTTAGGACCTGGCTTTATCATCTTCAGGGAGGTGCATTCTTTAAAAGAAGTTTTGTTAACTTTTTGAAATATTCAGCTGCCCTAAGGCCACATTTCACCAATGACACTTCACTTTTCCTAAAATAGGTTGCCTATCAAATTAATGTGATTCACTTGAGGTTCGCTTTCTGGTAAGGATACCCAGAGTACAACAAGGTTTTGTTGGCTTGATTATGAAAATACATATTGAGGAAACATCTCTATATATTATAGATGCTTTTGGAATATGCTTGACAAATGCCACATAATAATAAGAGGATTGTAAGGAGATCCTTGCCAGGGTGTGTGTTTGGTGGTAGTGGTGAGTTGTCATGTGAAAGTGTGTTGTATTTCTGCTTGGCTATAATCATCTTGCCAGTATGAGAGAAACAAGAGAGGACATAAATATCATGACAGTAGTCAGGTAGAATTCATGTTTAGTTGGGCCAATTAAAACAATTACCTGAAAGCTAAAGCAACAAATTCTAATATATAGATTGGGTCGGGGTTGGGATTTAATTCAGGACAGGTTTTGTTAATTATGATTTATCTGACGTCTACTCCTTCAGTGGGAATGTGTTGGATAGTTTGCATAGTGATAAAGTAGCCCTTTCAAAGTGTATGAGCACAAAGTAACACGATACATACAGACTCTCTGCCCCACCACCCCCACAAACACACTTGGCCTGTGTTCCCTGTTAACTGGACTACTTATGTATATATAGTTTATTCTCTTCAGCCAAGTGTTCACAAGCCTTGTGAAAACTGAGGGCTCAAGACCAGTCTTACGACAATAACATTACTAGTTAGATTTTATTTTCATCCCTTTTTTTGGGCTATCATAAATACAAACAGAACAGACTAGTAAGTCTGAAAAACTCATTTTCATGCATCCTGATGGCAAATAGAACTTTAACATTAAATTTTTATATTCTTAAGAAAGGCTTACAGGCTTCTATGAAAATACATGGGATGTGACAGTCATTATGTGGCAGTTTATGATGCAGTGGAGGCTGGCACTAGTTCAAGGCTTTTT
This sequence comes from Sturnira hondurensis, assembly GCF_014824575.4. Classification (NCBI taxonomy): domain Eukaryota; kingdom Metazoa; phylum Chordata; class Mammalia; order Chiroptera; family Phyllostomidae; genus Sturnira; species Sturnira hondurensis. The sequence goes on along the minus strand of NW_028073511.1, from coordinate 10,666,295 downwards.
CCTTATTCACCACGGGAAATGCATAGAAACATTACCAAAGAAAGAAAGAAAGGAGAAATTGTGTTTCTTCTACCCCAAAAAGGGAGTACTGAAGAAGTTGGAGAAATGATTCTCAGCATGATTTTTACAACTGTTCCCACTTCAGTTGGAATTGGTTTTGGGTGGAGCTAGAGGTTATACACATGTAACAATGGTTTTTGTGCAGGGTTGGGTGAAATTGTTCTTTCACCGATTTCTTTTTCTAGGGGCAGCAGGGGCCTTGGATCATCCTTTCTCTGTCACTCAGGTTTCTAACTAACTGGAGAGGAAGACTCTGTAGGAACTAAAGGGACGTTCTTCCCCCTTTCCCATCTCTCCAGAGAGACCTTCAAAGAGTAGAAAGTCAAAACCACTGGATATCTACAATTTATTTTCATAACTGTAGCTAATTTCTGCCTGTGCCCAGCGACCTTATATCCTTCCTTTCATCTCCCAGTACGCACCCCTGGACAATACCTTGAAAAGAAAGAGTGAGAGTGCTTTGATGGGTCAATGAAAAACCCTCTACTAAACAATAGATTCAGCAGCTTCTGAGAAAGAACGTGATATAATGTCCAGAGGAAGAGTAAATCACTAGAACAAACAAAAGTAGCAAGGCACTTCCTGCTTGCCCCAGTTTTCAATCAGCAGCCCTCATTTTGAGCAGCTCAGCTTCAGTTCGAGTTCATTTGAAAGTGGGAGAGTTTGGCCCACTGGATTACAAACTAATTTCACAGTGCTTTATTTTTTTTAAAAGTCCTTTTCCTTTGTTTGCCCAAATCTCTCCAGACTTTGCTGAACTTCAGTTCTCCACTGTCGTTCCAGCAGTTTATATTCAGAAGCTTCCCTCCAGGCTAAGAAATCATCAGAAGGTGACCACACATCTTCTTCCCTCAAAAAAAAAACCCTGATGATTGCATTTCTTTCCACTTAACGTTTATTTACATTATATCATGAGACACTGCTAACCAAGTCACCCCCCTGGCATCCTTTAGTATCCAGGAAGCAGTTTAAAATCTAAATTCAACTATACTTGTGTTCATGACTTCTATTTTTCAGACCCTTCAAAATTTAAAATGCTAAACATCTGCAATAGTAATAATAAATCATGAATAGATCATTGATGAAGGCAATGTCAAAGTAGCATCTTCTTTCCTAAAAAAACAGTAAAACATGTAAAAAAGAAAGTTGTAAGATTTATTCTACTTAGTGAATGAATCCCTTTCTTACACAAAATTACATAATTGAAATAAGCATTTTAAATTACTTAGGGAAATACTTTGGTTATGATATGGGAAATAGCTTGGCCAATAAATAGTAAAATACTTTATAATAATAATAATAATAATAATAATAAGTATGACATACTAAAAAAGGAGACCTTCCATTTACTATTCTTACTGTGATATATGTTTTGGTGTGTTGTCTAATTTTCTTTTCTTTAGTTGGTGAAGATCAAATTTAAATTATATTTTAATTGCTTCTTCTTTTTCCTGGGTCTTCATAGAGAAAAGAAAAATTGTAGCTCAAATCTATAGCAAAGATGAATGACCATTTTCTGCAAAATTTTCATCTATTGATATTTCTCATTCTCAAGGAACAATTCTTCAAATTATTTTAAGTATGTTATTAACATCCAATTGTTTCCAAGAAATTTACAGGCTAATTACAAATAACTCTTACTTATTAATTATAGAAATACTTTAGAGGTCTTTCTTAAGCAATGTCTAAGAAATGTGTTTCAGACATTTGAAAATAAGTTTCATTTCTAAAAAATTATCTCTAGTTCAAACTTGGTGTTATTGTTACTCCTTTTCTTTCATTTATTAAATATATGTTCACCAAAATCTTACTATGTTCCAGAATAGAACAGAAAAGGGGATTAGAGACTGCTGATGTTTGGAGGAGAGAGATGAAAATTTTAGATAGGAAAGACAGGGAAGATCTCATTGAGTCGACATTGAAGTAAAAACCCGAAGGAAGCAAGGAGGGAGCAAGTCACCTGGGAGAAGAGGGTTGTAGGAAGAGGAAGCAGCAGATGAAAAGGCCTAACTAGGAACCTATCTGAAGTGCTCAAGGAACAGCTAACAGGCCACCGAGGCTGCAGGGCACATAGCTAAGGGGAATGTAGGTCAGAGAAGTTATGAGGACTCGATAATTTTGATGAGGCTTTTTTTTCTTGTGATTTTACTTTGAGTGATACAAAAAAATTCTTATTGAACTCAAACCTAATTTGACATAATAGGATCATTCTGGTTGCTATGTTGAGGATATTCTCAAGGCACGCGTAGGCAAAAGAAGTTAGCTATTGCAGTAATTCAGGTGAGAGATGAGGCTGATTTGGGTCAGAATGGAAAAGGTGAAGGTGGTTGAAAGTGGCTGGGTTTTGGATATATTTTAAATATATATCTGATAGGCTTTGATTACAGATAGGGATGTGAGGGAAAGAAATCAAGAATAAGTCCACAGTGTTTGGCTTGAGTAACTGGAATTGCTGAGTTATAATTATTCATGATACAAAAGCTTGAGAAAAAAAACACATGTAAGAAGAAGTTATGACTTTGATTTGAAGATGTATGGAGTTTGAGAAGCCTATCAGATTTCAAAGTGGAGATGTTAAGGAGGCAATTGGGTGTACAAGCCTGGATATTCAGAGATAGGTTAGATTTAAAGTACAAATTTGGTATAAATTTTGAATTATCAGCATTTTGCTGATTTTAAAACCCATAGGACTGCTTCAGATAAAAAACAGAGATAGAAAATCAGAAGTCCAATGCCTAGTGCCCTGGAACCCACCACTGTTTACAGTTTGGGAAAATGAGAGATTAGCAGAGGAAGTTGAAGGGGAATGCAATGAGGTAGAAGAGCCAGCAGACTGTGTATTGGGGATAAATAAGAAAAGTGTTTTAAGGAGGAAAGAGGGACCAACCAAGCCCTTTGCTGCTGACAGATCATGTAGGATGAGGACAGAACTGGCAGCTGTAATTTAGGAGGTGGAGATCATTGGTGACTTTGAAAAGAGCAGATTCAGTAGAAAAGGAACAGTGTCAGGGAGCTCCGCCCACAGGCCCCTGCCTGCTCCTGGTTGCCACGAATGAGAATAAGTCTACCAAGACATGATCTGCTTAGGGTGGAAAGGTGGCCAATCTCTCCAAGGAGAAGGGCCAAGAACCTTTAACTCAACAGGCTTTTATTGGGTTCAATTTGCACAGGAATACTGGTAAAGCTCATCAATTATTGTCAGGGAATAAGGATCAAACCATAGATAACGCACAAAAAACTACGAAGGCTTATTCTGTGTCAGGATCTGTTAGCTAAAGGGCTGTAAAACTTTGGGAAACAAACTTATTTTATGCTTGGACCTTTATCAAAAAGTTGAGGGTATTCTTAGCAAAGTAGGTTTCATAGGATTTTATGTGTTCTTTCTTAGGCCCCAACACCCTGGTGGAACCGACCCTTTCCAGCACAAAGTTGCACCACCCTCAGTCACTGTTTCAGGCTTAAGTAAGGCAGCCAAGAGATTAGGAGACTTCTTGCAGGCAGAATGAGAACTCAGGCTATGTCAAAGCTGAGGAGTGAGGGTCCATCACCCCCTTTTGCTATAGCCCCCCAAGTCCTCCCCCAAGGGCCCCCTGTGATCATGCCTGTCTTAGGTCATCCCTCCCTTGAGGAATCTTGCCCGTTATTGGCTAACTGGTCAAGCTTGGGGCCAACTAGGGTGAAGTAAAGAGGGCAGATGCAGTGCCCCTGCCAGGGAGATAAGCTTCATCTCCCTAGTGGCTTATGGTCCCAAGGTCTCTCACTCAGCCTTAGCCATTGGGGGTTATAGCTTCTGAAACCAGGCAGGGCAGTTCCCAAAAGGGCAGGTCTCATTAAAGTAGGTTCAAAATATGCAATTAAGCAGTGGGGTCAAGAGAAAGTTTTCTTTTTAAGATGAGAATAATAATATGTTTGTACACTGAACAAAATATCCAGTAGAGAGGGGGAACATGATGTTTCAATACAGAGCAAAGAATAACTGAAGGAACTATTACGGAAGGAACAATTATTTTTGTGTTGGTGTGAGAGGGTGACACCTATTGTACAAGTGGAGAGGTTGACTTGCCCAGGAGTGTAAACAGTTTGTCCTTAATAGTAGCAGGAAGATATTGTGTGAGTAGAGGTCCTGATAGGAATGCATATGGGAGCTTGTGGATGTTCCCTTTTGAAGCAAGCCTGGGATAGAAGCCACTGGAGGACTGAGGATAGAAAATGAAGTCTGGAATAGACACTTACTAGTATTGCCAGAATGAGGCAGGGAAATATGGTATGATTTCCAGAAAGCACTGAGGACCCTCTTGAGGTTTGTGGTCATGCATTGGAAGTGAGATTAGTCAGCAATGCCTTTCTTCCATATGCTTTTCCCTAGCCTGGATAAACTGTTCAGGTTAATTATTTAAAGTGCTTAATTTTTTTCATGCTAAATGTCTTGCACTGGGGACATAAAAATGACTAAGAAATAGTATCTGTCTCAGAAGAGCTCATCGTCTACTGAATTTGAAGAACATGTAAACTGATCACTTAAAAAGTATTACGACAATTTCTATAGTAGTTGTACAAAGTGTGTTCATGACCTACTTTACACTGAATGAAGCTCAGTCAATTGGTCATACTAAAGAAAAAAATACCTTCAGAAAATGCTTATTTACTTTGATATTTGGCATGTCTGTGTGAAATGTATTTGTGATGATTTCAATGTACACACTTTAGGGAAATTGTTAAAATCACAGAAAAATTAGAACTGGAATGAAACATATAATTTGGAAAATGAAGAAGCTGAGTCTCAAAGATGGAAGGCAAATTGATTAAAAGGACATGCCTGGTTGCTTTCAACCCAAGGCTCTAATTACCAAGGCTGGTAATTCTTACTTGTTACTGTTTTAACTGGCCCTGGTACAGGAGTTCTCTGCTTTGCAGGAGTTTCCAGCCTTCTGGAATCTGAGAACAGAATGCTCTGGTTTACTAAAGCAGAAAAGAACTAAAGTAACCCAGAAGTGAAAAAGAGACAAAGGCAAAAGGAAAGTAGGGAACCCTTTAGGATAGAGTCACAAAGTGGATTTAAATTTTCTCAGAATTTCTTCCTGTTCTTAGAAAATAACGCATGATTAGTAGCGCTTTACTATTTATTGTCAGGCATCATGTAGCACATAGAAAAATACAGAAGGTCCTCACCTTTGAGAAAATTAAAATCTATGGGCTAAGTAAAAGACTCACTTCTCCCTCTATTCTGCCCTTCTTGCTTTTGTAGTCTTCTCCATTCATACTCCAGACTAATAGAAGCTCATATGGGGAAAGGAAGCATTAAATGCAATGAACTCAGTCAGTAACTTCCACCTTAAATCTTTGAAAATATCAACCGAGTTTGGGGAAACAGTATATAATGACAAAGAAGGAAGACTTTTTAAAATCTCCCTAAAGAACATAGTAAAGACACATAGTTCAATCAGTCCAATTATTCAATAGTTAGCAATTAAATGATTAAATCAACATAATTAAATTAACATTTGAGTGTCTATTTTATACCATGTACTGTTTTAGAAGCTAAAATATATGTATTAATTATTCATGAATAACATGTAACATCATGGTTGGTAATGAGTTTAGGTAGATAAAAATATTTCTTATATAATTTTTTGTGTTTATATACTGAAATAAAAATCTTCAATTTCTATTTTTGTCATATACTTGTTAATAAAATTAACACAAATTGGAAACATAATTATATACATATATACATACCAATACAAGTTGGAGACATTTTATATGTACTTATATATTATATATATTATACATATATATGGTAAAGAATGATATGATGATATATTTGATGACTTAGTTTGGTATTTGGAAATGAAGGCTGCTGGGAATTAGAGAAGACAAGGCCTAAATGAAATGCACAAAAATCCTTCTTAATGTTTATAAAAATAGCTGGATGGGGTATTATTATTATTATTAATAATTTTGGGGTTATGCTTTTCTATTAACAGACAAAACAGAAAAATTGAAAAACCATATCCACCTTGCACTATTAATATTGCTTTTTCCCACTGGTGAACAAACTTGCCTAGTTCTTCTTTCCTTTAATTGGTCCTTGGAGAGTCCTCTCAAACCTTTACAATGACATTCAGTGAACATTTCTGAGTGGTGCCAAGCCAGAATCTCTGTGATAGCTCACAAATTATAGATTGAACTAAAGCTGTATTACTTCTTTTACAATGTTTAATGCATGAGTTTTCTTATGTGGTATGGCTAAGCTGATGACATAAAATCTTTTTTTCTCCTAAAAGCTTAAAGAATTTCTGGGAATATAATTTAAAATATGTTCTTTAAAAATGATTACATGGCAAAGCTTTCTTTCTATTGTTTCCTCTGCACATGGTTTGAAGCCAAATGATTACGCATGAATGCTGTATTTCTGAAAAAGTAGAAATAGTCAGCAGAGATGGATTTAAGACACTTAAAAGTCACTGATTCTGCTTTGACAGTTTCACACAAAGAAAAGTGACTTTTGGAATATTTACAGATCTCTTCAACGTCTCATAAATGAAATAAAAGGCATATTTTGTTGCATATATTACTTCAGCTTCAAAATATTGACTAGGTAGGTTTTAGATGTAGGGGAAAGCTTCAACAACTTTTTTTGATAAAGAGAAAGAAAATACATTTCAAAAGTTATGATGATTGTGATTTTATTTCTGTGTTTCTCTATATTTCAAAATTATTGAGTGTATTGTGTATGAAATTCCAATAAATGTGATTTTTAAAAACACTTACTGACATTAAATAATCCACTTCTATCTCCCTTACACATCTTCCTTTTTAATTTTTTCAGCATTTATCATTCTTAGATGTATTATATATATATATATATATATATATATATATATATATATATATATTGGTTTTTATGTTTACTGTCTTTCTCTAAGGGTTAGAATGAGAGCTCCAAGAAACCAGGGACTTGGTTGAATTTGTTGACTGCTTTATCCCCAGTGCCTAGGGAAGAGGTGCCCTTGGCCCTATCCAAACAATAGATGATAGAGTCTCGATTGGGAAAGATATTTTTTTAAGGAATTAAGAGCTGCTAGACAGATAAAACAACGGTCTGCTATATCTGATGCATTGGTTTCTTAAGCCCTTGTTCAGGGACACATATAGTTGCACATGTGTGTTCTTCCCCATGTATGATTTTAAAGAACTATCCAGTTGCAACTAAAAATGCACTCACTGCTCCCTATTGGGAGACACATCTTGTCTCTTCTAGCTGCTGCATCTACTCCCAATTCCAGATATGTTTTCCTTGACTTCAAGTCCAGGTGTGGCTCCACATGATTTAACAAGGAATTGATTACAAATTTAACTGTTCCTAACACTGTCCTGGGCAGGAAGAATGAAAAAAATCTTTGCTTTGGCAGGGGAGATGGCTTTTTAGTGAGCCCAACAGAAGATTCTGCCTTGTTCATGGTTGTCCATGACCACAGCTGAAGTCAATGGAGAAGAATTTCTCTTTTAGAAGCTGAACCATTTTAGCCTCTCACCGCTGTAGATGTAACTTGCTGGAGGGCAACATATAGAGCATGGATTGCTGGGCCTAGACTATGAACAATGAGAAGACTTTGTTTACCAAACATGGCCATTTTTTTTCTTGGCAATGAAAACCCTGTAAAAGTCTAATCAATGGCTATTTTATCAAATTCTTTTTTTTATAAACAATCAGTTATCCATTATGCTTGGTGTTCTTATCTGGTCATGGTCCTTGAGTATCTACTTTATCAAAAAGTTCACCCTTGCTTCCTTTTGTAGTTTCTATTCCTTGGAAACTGGAATGAGAACTCTGTCCATTTCCCTAACCCTCCTAACATTGGCTTTAATCTTTGTTCCTTAGATCATCAGGAAAGTATGGGGTGATAGGACCTGTCCCTAAACTTTTTCTCTGTGGATGGTGTTTCTGTTGTAATCATTACTTTTCTCAGGCTGCAGTATGTTACAAAAAAGGTTTTGGAGAGACCTGTCAGATCATGTTCATCCATTTTCTCTGACTCTTCTCATAGCACAACTTAATTCTCCCCAAGTCCTCCCCTCCCACACTTACTTTTCTTATACTTTATTTGTCTTGTCACTGCATTATTAGGCTTTTGTAAATTATAAAAAATGGTGTGATTAATATGACCCTTAGTATTGTTGAATTTCTTGCTCAGGTTAAATAATATTTCTTATAACAAAAATTCTTCCTCTTACCTTTTCCTTTTTCAAGTGATATATCAGTTTAAAAAGTCTCCTTTTGACAACATGTATTGAAGTAGCACAATCTAACATTATTATATTTTTCTATCACATTTCTTAAGTTCCCAGTCTAGGTATGAGTATGTGTTGCAAGATACAAAATTCTACAAAATATATAAATATAAGATCATTCCAAAACTAACTACTTTCTCTGAGCATAGTCAAAGAAGGAAAACTTCATCATCCTTTTAATGAAACAAGAGTAAATAGATATAAACACCTGATGAAAATTATACCAAAAAGAAAACTATAGCCCTGATTGGTGTAGCTCAGTGGATTGAGCACAGGCCTGTAAACCAGATGATCGTGGTTCGATTACCAGTCAGGGCACACGCCTGGGTTGCAGGCCAGTTCCTGGCAGGGGCCAGTTCCCAGCAGGCGATGCACTAGAAGCAACCATACATTGATATTTCTCTTCCTCTCTCCTTGCCTTCCCCTCTAAAGATAAATATATAAAATATTTTTTAAAAAAGAAAAATATAGCTTATCAATGCCAAATTTATAAAGGAGCTATCAGCCAACAGATTCTGAGACCACTTAAAAAACACATCATGAGAGAACTCTTGGTCCAGATGGGGGCATAGGTAGATATGCTTTGTCTCCTCATGCAACCACAGAGAGAATTTCAATTAAACCTAAAAACAAATACCCAGACTGTCAGAAAATCAAGGTTTATGGAAGTCTGACAACCAAAGATTCAAAGAAGCCACATTCATCCACATGGGTAGGAGGGGCAGCAAGGTGGAGATGGGTGGAGAGGTGAGGAGATGCAGAATGGTGAAGAGAGGTGGCAGCCATGGCAGGACAGGTGGTCCCACGTTCACATGTGGTGGATAAAAATTGAGAAGTATATATTGGAACTGAACCATCCCAGTCCCAGGCCAGACCACACAGCCCAGGGTTCCAGTGCTGCGAAGGTAAATCCCCATAACTTCTGGCTGTAAAAACCACAGGGGATTGGGGCAACAGAAAAAGAACTGTCAGGTTTTTAGGAGACTCCACTTAAAGGACCTGCACAGTCTTAGAATGTATGCAAACCCACATACTCTGGGATTCAGCACCAGGACAACAGCTACAAGGGTGCTGGTCACATACTGGGAGAGGGGTGAAGTGACTGGAAATGGGGTGAGTACTGGGAAACCTCTGGAAGCCAGGAAGCATCACTGTCCCTTCTCCAAGCCTGCCTCCCCCACAGAACCAAGAAATGGAGTAGGTTGCCCCATCCTAGCAATTATCTAAGGCTCTACCCTGCACAATTTATACATGCTTTTCTACAGTAGGCTACACTCTCAAGATGGAATCAAAGCAGCTCTACCTAATACACAAAAACAAAGACAAGGAGGCTAACAAATTAGGAGGCAAAGAAATATGACCCAAATGAAAGAACAGAACAAAACTCCAAAAAAAGAACTAAACAAAATGGAGATAATCAATGTATCAGGTATATAATTCAAAACACTGGTGATCAAGATGCTCAAAGAACTCATTGCGCCCTGGCTGGTGTGGCTGAGTGGTTGAGTGCCAGCCTGTGAATCAAAGGGTTGCCAGTTCGACAGGGTTCCCAGTCTAGGGCACATTCCTGGGTTGCTGGCCAGGTCCCCAGTGCGGGGTGCACAAGAGGCAACTACACATTGATGTTTCTCTCTCTCTTTCCCTCTACCTTCCTCTCTCTAAAAAAATTAAGTAAATAATTTTTTTAAAAAAAGAACTCATTGAGTACAGCAACAACATAAAGGAAGAAATGAAGGTTACACTAAGTGAAATAGAAGAAATTCTACAGGGAACCAACAGTGAAGAGGAATAAGCCAGGATTCAAATCAAGAATTTGGAACATAAAGAAGAAATAAGAATTCAACTAGAACAGTAAGATGGAACAATAACTCAAAAAAACCCAAAACTAACCCCAAAACAAAGATAGTATAAGAAGCCTCTGAAACATCTCCAAATGTACCAACATCTGAATCATAGGGGTGTCAGATATAGTAGAGAAAAGCAAGAAATTGAAAATTTATTTATAAAAATAAAGAAAGAAAACTTTCCTAATTTGGCAAAGGAAATAATCATACAAGTCCAGGAAGCACAGAGGATCCCAGACAAGTTGGACCCAAAGAGGACCACACCATTACACATCATAATTAAAATGTCAAAGTTTAAAGGTAAAGAGAGAATCTTTTTTAAAATTGTTGTTCAAGAACAGTTTTCTGTCTTTTACTCTCATCCCAGCCCACCCCCCCAGTGCTCCCCACCTCCGTCCCATTTGCACCCACCTTAGTCCATGTGTCCTTTATACTAGTTCCTGTAAATCCTCCCTCTTTTCCCCCTGAAATTCCCTCCCCTCTCCCCTCTGGTCACTAAAGAGAGAATCTTAAAAAGGAGTGAGAGAAAAGCAGAAGTTACCTACAAAGGAGTTCCCATAAAACTATCAGCTGATTTCTCAAAGAGAATTTTGCAGGCAAGAAGTATTTAAAGTGATAAAAAGCAAGGACCTACAAGTTAGATTACTGTATTCAGCAAGGCTATCATTTAGAATTGCAGGGCAGATAAAGTGCTTCTCAGACAAGATAAAATTAAAGGAATTCGTCATCACTAAGACATTATTATATGAAATGTTAAAAGGACTTATTTAAGAAAAAGGGGAAAATCAAATCTATGAACATTAAAATGGTAAGAAATTTGCAATTATCAGCAATTTAATCTAAAAAAACAAACTACAAAAACAAGCAGAACAAGAACAGAATCATAGATATGGAGATGATTTGTAGGGTTATGAGCTTAGAGGGAGAATGGGGAGAATAGAGGGAAAGGGCAGGGATTAGGAAGCATAATTGGTAGGTACAAACTAAACCGGGGGAGGTTAAGAACAGTATAAGAAGTGGAAAAGCCAAAGAACTTATATGCAGGACACATGGACATGAACTAAGGGAGGATTGCTGGAGGGAAGAGGGGTACTGGGTGGAAGGGACAAAGGGGGAAAAATTGGGACAATTGTAATAGCAAAATCAATAAAATATATTTAAAAATGCATCATGACCAAGTGGAGTTTATTTTAGGAATGAAAGGACAGTTCAAAAGGAATATAATTAATATAATTTAACATATTAATAGAGCTAAGGAGAAAAACATCATTTGACAAGAAAAAAGCATTTGACAATATCAACAGTTATTAACATAAAAATACATAATCAATTTTAATTTAATAATTAATTCCTTAATCTAATTATATATTCACCTACATATACACACATACTTAAGTCCAGAAGAGTCAAGATTTTACTGAATGAAAAAACACTAGAGGCTTTTCTTCTCTGCTGAAATATGAAAAAAACAAGAATGTCCTCTATTTACTATTTAATACAGTATAAGTCAATAAATTTTGCTAAGTGAAACCAAATAGGAACATAAAAATGTGACAGAAAGAAATAAAATGTTTTGCATAAATGTGGTTATCTGGAAAAGTAAAAATAATTGGTGGAAGCACTGCTATGAATAATAAAGAAATTTAATAAAATTAAATTGTAAAATGTTATTCAGTAATCAGTAGCCTGGGCCTGTCTGGTGTGGCTCAGTTGTTTGGAGCATCCTCCCATAAACCGAAAGGCTGCAGGTTTGACTCTCTGACACCTAGGTTACAGATTCAGTCCCCGGTCAGGGTGAGTACAGGAGGCAACTAATCAATATTTCTCTCTCACATCGATTTTTCTATTCCTCTCTCTAAAATTGATAAGCATGTCCACGGGTGAGAATTAAAGATAATCAATAGTCTGACTATATTCAAATAATAATCAGTTGGAAGAAATAGTGGAAAATACACTCCTGTTACAATGACAAAAATAAAATATCCAGGCACAAATTTAATACGAAATAGATAAAAGCTATTATAGGAAGCAATAAAAATTTCCTAAAAGACCTACAAAGTACAAAATTATGTATGCATTAACCTCAAGAAATTACTTCTTAATATTTATCCCACAAATACACTGTTGAAACAAAAGGATAGAAATTATGCGTGTACACAACTATTCATTGCCACACTATTTGTAATAGCAAAAGACTGAAAATAACCCCATGTCCATTAATAGTGGACTGATTTAAAAAGGCACATTCACACAGAAGACTACTCTGAAGCTGTAAAAAGGGATGGGAAAGATCTCGCTATCCATTTATGGAGTGAGTGACAGAATACATAGTAAGTTAAAGAAAGCAATATGGAAATAGTGCCTATAGAGTGCTTCCTTTGTGTAAGACGTGGATGGAGTATGTGATGGAGATACTCTAAGATGACCCCAGTGATCTGTGCCTCCTGGTATTCATGCTCTTGTACAATACCCCTGAGTGTTGGTAGACACTGATTTGTTTGAGAGCAATAGCATATGACGAATATGATGAGATGTCACTTCTATGATTATGTTATTCTTCTCTGCCTTATTAGTATGCAGAGATGAATAGCATATGACAAATATGATGGGATGTCAATTCTATGATTATGTTATTTTTCTCTGCCTTATTAGTATGCAGGGGTTCTTTATAGTTCCTGGATTATGCAGGGATGGGCAAAAGTAGGTTTACAGTTGTTTGTATGGGAAAATATGTGGAGGTTATGATGATGACAATAGCTTTATTAACTCTGTGTCTCCCATGCTCACAACTGTAAACCTATTTTTTCTCACCCCTGTACATACATACACTTTTCCCTCTTATTTTTTCTTTTTGATAAATAGATGTTTAAAATTATTTATTTATTTATTTTTAGAAAGAGAGAAAGGCAGCGAGAAAGAGAGGGAGAGAAACATCAATGTATGGTTGCCTCTTATCTGGCCCCCACTGGGAACTGGCCTGCAATCCAGGCATGTGTCCTGACTGGGAATCAAACCGGCAACCCCTTGGTTCTCAGCCCATGCTCAATCCACTGAGTTACACCAGCCAGGGCTAGATGTTTTTAATTTTAATGATGTTAATATTTTCTTTTATGATTAGTTTTTCTGTGTATTCCTTTTAAGAAACCTTTGACTCTTTCAGGCTTATGAATATATTCTCTTACATTCTTGAAGATTTTACATTTACCTTGCACATTTAGGTTTATCGGCCTTCACAAACTAAGTTTCTATTTGATATGAATTAGAGGTCAATAATCACTTTTTTTCCATGTAGACGCCCATGTCCCAGAGACATGTATTGAAACCATCATCCTTTCCCTATAGAATTGAAACAATGTTCTAACTGGTCTAGGAGAGGTCTTTTTGCCTCTAGTTTTGCCCCTTCTAGAGTTGGTTCTCCACATAGCACCAGGATGGTTTTTTAAAAATTGTGCATTGTACAATATTATCTTAAAGCTCAAACTCTCCAATAACTTTCCATCACAGTCTAAATAAAATTAAAAAATCCCATGACCCATAAGAATCTGTTATCTGGTTCCTACTCAACTGGACTCCACATTTGACCTCGTGTTCTGCCACTCTTTCCATTACTCATTCTCCAGTCGCCCCACTGGCCCCTTGCTATTCCTTGAACTCTCTAAGTGTGTTCTGCCTCAGGGCCTTTAAAATAGTGTTTCCCTATATTCACATAACTCACTAAACACAGCACCTCCAACGTCATTTCCCCAAAGAGGTCTCCTCTGAACAATTGTTCTTGATGGTCTGTAATAGCACTATTTCTCTATTTCTACACTGTTATTTTCCTTCATGGCACATTTCACATCCTGTTATCATACTTGCTTGATTATTGCTCACATTAGAATGTAAGCTCCACAAAGGCAAGAGCTTTGCTGTATTTACCTCTGTCCCTCAACCCTAGGATATCACGAGATATACAGCAGGTGCCCACTCACTACTTGTTAAATGAATTACTGAATAAATAGAACAATAAAAATTACCGTTGTGATGTAGAAAGACAGGAAAGGAAGCAGAGAAAAGAGGAAGGTTGAAAATGTTCCTCTCTCTTGCCTTTGAGTTTCTAATTAGTTTCGATTTCAATGCTGCTGCTTCCTACAGGTGCTTTGCTGTTGCATGTACAGCAAAGTGCAGAAAGATTTGGGTGCAAATTTGGATTCCATTATGGGCCAGGTCGGTGATCTTTGGAACTGTCTGAGCCTCAAATTTTCTATCAAGTGAAAATTAAAAATGCCTGCCTTGCCGTGTCATTATTTTTAATATTATAAATGACTTATGTAAAACATCTACTCAGAGGTGTTTATGTAAGATTGTAAAATTATAACTGTTTTTATTATTATATCATTTCTTATTGATAAATTAAATGAGAACATCATTTATTTTAAAAAAAACCTCTTTACATCTTCCACAGTTGCTACTAGATTTTGTTTGCACATATTAAGAACCCAGTAAATGTTTGTTGAATAAATGAATGGATGCAGTCAAGCTCATAAGAAGTGGAATTGCAACAGAAATCAGGTTCCTTCTTTCTCCCTGTATCTTACATCAATTTATTGATTAATAGTGAAATTAATCTATTCTTGGGCTAATTAGAAAAATATTTGGATTAAAAAAATCCGCATTTTACAAAGTCTGCTAGTCCTTACATAATATCTTTGACTTTTTTCTTTTTTTACTTTAGAACTAGAGCTTTTTGATTGCTCAGTATGCACAACTGCATATTTCAGTGATTTTTTTTCAATAGGCAAAATGCATCACCCTCTTCCCTTTTCACTTCTAAAACCTCACAAGCTGTTAAAATGTCCATCCCTTCTGCTCCATTTCCTCACGAAAATCCTATCACATACCATATGAATTTTTAACCCTAACACCTGTCTACCCACATGGTTCCAGGGGGGTAAATTAAAAAACAACAACAATAAAGCTGGCACATTTCCCTATGCAGCTATCCCACAAAGCCTGTAAAACACCGTTCTCAACGCTGACTGCCTACCATATACATAACCCCAGTGACCAGAAGAACACAAATTTTATGTGAAAAGATAATTACTTTTTCACTTTCCTTGGTTCCTGAGCAATGGTTTGGTGGTTCTTCCATTTGTATAGCCTCCAAAACCTGAATTTGTTGTTTTTGCCTCCTCATCCAGGTGCCAAGCAATCCTTTAGGCCACAGAAGAAGCTGTTCTGTGAGGTTTGCTTCCCCCTTAGGGTGTGGTATATGGCAGTAAAGAATTTAATTTGATTCAGTAATTAAATGCTTAGTATTATAATCTTCTTATTTTTGTAGTGGGACTGGGTAGGGAAACCTTTAAAGAAAGCTTCTGAATGAAGCCCTAGCTCTGTGCATATTTGAATTTCCATATACTGGAAATCAGTTAATGCCTCTGTTAGGAGAGCTCTTGGAATGACTGAGAAGCTTCTCTTCCAAGCCTCCTTTATTGTCTCATTCACGTTTACATTAACCTCATCTATGTTTTCATTCTGACCATCCAGTTGGGAATTAAGGGGAAATGATGATGTGTGGGAGTAACCCACTCTGGTGGGAAGGGTACTACTGACATTGTTTAGAATTTCTGGTACATGGTGATTAAAAAAACAACAACAACAAAAGGACCAACTTTTAGTTGATTTTATCATCATTTAAAAATTTTCTATAGGCATTGTCATTGCTGGCTCTCAGGGCACCACTAGCAACTCCCACCCCGGTCCACCCACCACACACACATGCTTTTCTGTTGTCATACTACTGTTAGTTTGCCACCATTGATGTCTTGAGAGATACAGAAGTTTATCATTGGAAGTTCAATTCAGCAATAAGAAGTTGACTATTTTGAGGGGTAGAAGAGAAAGAGTTATCTTAATCTCACTGTATGTTAGGTATTTTATTTAGGAAATTATGTTTAGCTGGGTTTCCTTTTTTCTTGGTAAATTCTCTTGTTTTGGAAAATTTTATGCTTAAGAAGCTTGCTAGTTAGTCAAAGTGTCACAGGTTGGCACAGGTAACCAGGTCCTTGGTGATCGAGACAAAGAATTGAACTGAACACCCAGAGTTTATAGCAGCTAACATGGGACCAGACCAACTCTAAGCAGAAATTGACCTCACGGGCTAGAGGGACTCTATTCTTATAGGGCAGATCCTTCCTGGATAGTTTTGATGGGCTTTTACCGTGCATGTGTAAGTAGTTGTATTGCTTTAAAGCTCCTGTGCATGTGGTCTCCCATGATTTTCCCTGATTGGCCACCAGGGAAGGGGCTCCCACAATGTTACCAAATTGACTCCCCCTCCTAGGGTCCCCCTGTACTAGGTTCCCCTTGCCCATCACCAGAGAATTATAGCTCTCCATGTTAGAGATTGATGAAAATGAAAGGAATTACTTATTCAAGTTGTACAAACTTAAAAGTAATGACTTAATGCCTTCATCAAAATGCCAAAGTCCCTTCAAACACCCACAAACACACACAGTCCTTCCTTCCCACCTTTACCCAGTCTGGGGTAATGTATCTCAGGAAAAAGAAATAGAAGTCCATGGCTCAGACAGCCCCCAGTTCTTCCCAGTAATCTGCGCTCAACTGGTAGGCCTTCCTCCGTCCCTGGCACCATCAGTGTGTTGCCAGGATCTCCAGTTCTTATTCCAAAACCACATGGCACCTTCTCATGGTCCATCGGCAAGAGTCCTTTCACCCCTTCCCTTCCTGCAGTGTTTCTCCTACATTCTTCCAAACTGCTAAGAGAGAGCTCTGCATCACTGCTACATGTTGCTTTCCAGCTTCCTAAGCTGTGTGGCAAAGGGAGACCCAAAGCCGCGTGGCTGTTCTCTCCTAAAGCTGTGTGGTGATTCTTTGCTAAAGTCGAGTATTGATTCCTGTCGTGGCTGCCGCACCTGGGTTTTAATCCCAGCTCTAATAGTCCTCTGCAGCCCCTTCTCTGACTCCTCCCATAATTGGCTACACTCACCAGCACTCCCATATTTTCCAGCTTTACTGGGCTTCCATAGTAAGTCTGGGCAGGTGTGACCCTGTGGTGTGGAGCCAATCATCTCCAAACTCTCACGCAAGCTCTATAATCAGGAGGAGTTACCTCCCAGTTATAATTTGGGTGGAAGTCACTCCCTCCTCCCTGGCTCAAAGCATGGCCACAGCTGTTTAACATATCTATGAAACCACTCAAAAGCTATAGATATGTTAAATGACCATTCTAGTGGTTATCTGCAAAACTGTCACTATGAGTTGTCACTGTGACAACTCAATGACCCTGTTCCATGTATCCCACCCCCCAGCTCAGACTTGTGGGGGTGAGGACATCCCATATATTTAATATTTCCTGGACACCCTGAGTTCTGGACCTCATTATAAACCCTTCTTTTGGGGGCTCTCTGGCTGCATCCTTTTACAAGAAGAGTCAATTTATTAATAATTTTAGTCTCCTTGTCTAGACTTTTATTCCTGCTCAAAGGGTCACCAAAAAAGAATAAAATACAAACAGTAAATTTGGTACAACAGCTTTGCGGGAAGTAATGCTTTTTATTGCTGTTAGTATAATTCTCATGAGGCCAAGTTTAAGAATCCTAATTCAGTCATTTTCTTAGCTATATTTGACAGCCACAGAGCACAGTCCAATTCTAATCTTGATTATTTACTTGAAGAAAACATGTCCTCTTCCATAAGGTGTTCAGAGTTATAATGGACACAGGTACCATGGACTCTACTAACATTTTGAAAAAGCAACTCAGAAGAATATCTTGGCCAGTGACATACCATATTTACCACATCTCAAATGCCTTTGACTAAGATGCACCTGTATGATGCCAGTTATATATGATACAATGCTTTCTTATTGCTTAAATTTTATATTTTATGTATTGAAAATAGGTTTTGATATCACATCTGTATATAAAAGGCGTGATACATGTCCAAAACAAGTTCATAAAAATATATATAAATATATAAATAAAATGAATTATTTGAGATATTTTTAATTTTTTTACACTCACGGTCTATTTTATCTGGGATCACTTTAAAACTTAGGGTTGTCAGTGTCCATATTTTTCCAGAAAATACTGTCCTCTTTGTCACTGGGAGTTTTGGTGATTTAGATAAAACACTTCTACTTCTGTTTTTCTGACATTTATTTTTCCCTCTGACTTTGTATGTGTGTGTGTGTGTTAATTGAAGAGGAGGGTCACCTGGCAGGGGACCGAAGGAGGGCCCTGATCGACAGACAAGGAGTTCAATAGCTCTCAGGCAACTGAATCCTGTCAACAACTGCTGAATGAGCTTTGCTCTGTTCTGGTGGTTTAGGTCTCCCTCAAATTCCTGTGTTAAAATCCTAACCAGCAATGGTGATGGTACTAATAGGTGAGGCCTTCGGAAGGTGATTAGGTTGTGAGGGTGGAGCCCTTTCAAATGGGATCAGCGCTTTTGTAAAAGAGACTCCTCAGAGGAGCTTAGCCCTTTGAACAATGAAAGGACGCAGAGAGGTCTGTGACTTAGAAGAGAACCCTTCCCTGACTGACTATGCTGACTTCACCGTCTTGGACTTCCTGCCTCCAGAACTATGAGAAATAAATCTGTTTCTTATGAGCCAACCAGGCTATGTTACTTTGTTATAGAAGCCAGAATGGATTTGGAAGCTGATCCTACCCCTCTGGAACCTCAAGATCCCTGCAGCCCTGGCTGTCACCTTATTTGCAACCTTTTAGGAGAGCTTAATCTAGAGGACCCACATAACACACATTCAGATTCCTGAGAAACTGTGAGATAATCAGTGTGTGTTGTTTTAAGCTCTTCAATTTGAGAGTAATATGTTGCATAATGGACAATGAATACAAACCTAAAGGCTGAGTAGGCACTTAGTTTGCATCCCATATTATCACAGATGACAGCTTTGCCAAATGTTTTGCCACCTCAAAATATGGATCTCATTGAACTTCTGATATTAATGTCCTTGCCAACTATCACCCAAATGCTGATCTGCTGCAAAATAGATTTAGGTGTTTGTATGGAAGCCTTCTGTGTTCTGGAGCAATTTCCACATCAAATACAGCAAAACTAATTTCTGTAATAAATGTCCTCAGATTTGAGTGGTTCAACACAGTAGAAGTGTATTCCTTCCCTCATGTAGAGGTGAAGTGTAGATATTCCTGGTTAATGGTGTGTGGGGGGCGGATACCTCTTTGCGATTCTTTGGGATCTGAAGATTTTTCTACTTTGTGGCTCTTCTTTCCCTTAGGTACCAAGAGGCTCTTCACCGGTGGACAGTGGAGGGAGTGTGCCTACCTCTTAACAATCTTGGCTAAAGTGACACACTTCGGTGTTTCTCACATTCCATTGGTGAAAACCTGTCCTGTGACCACATCTGATGCAAGGGTGGCTGGGAAGTATAATCTCTGCCTGGACAGCCATCTCAGTGACCACTGCATACCCTGGAAGGGGGAGCACAAATTTCTGGTGGATAGTTAAGCATTTCTTCCAAGGCAGGGAGATACAATACAATTCAAGCTTTATTGTTTTTATTAATTTAATCTTCATTGCATTTTTCCCATTATATTTAGCAACCTTATACTCCCTCTCCCCAGCAATCACTGTACTGTTGTCCATGTCCATGAGTCCTTTTTTCTTCTTGTTCAATTCCTCCACCCACTAACCTTTACCCCACTAGTTGTTGTCCTGCTCTCTGACTATGATTCTGTCTTGATTTTCCTTGTTAGTTCAGTTTGTTCATTAGATTCTATACATGATTGAAATCATATGGTATTTGTCTTCCTCTGACTGCCTTATTTCACTTAGTATAATGTTTTCCAGGTCCATCCATATTGTTGCAGAGGGTAACATTTTTTTTTTTAAATCAGATACAGCTCTCTATGCAAAGGAATAATAAATGGGACTACATCAAACCAAAAAGTTTTTGCATAGCAAAGGAAATCATAAACAAAATAAAAATACAACTTACAGAATGGGGGGACATATTCACTGATATATGTGCTATCTGATAAGGGGTTAATATCCAAACTTTATAAAGAACTTACAAAATTCAACACCAAAAAAACAAAAACAAAAACAAACAACCCAACCCAATTAAAAATGGACAAAGGACCTGAATAGACACTTCTCCAAAGAGGAAATACAAATGGCCAGTAGCATGTGAAAAGATGCTCGATATCACTAATCATCAGAGAAGGGCAAATGAAAACCATACTGAAATACCATCTCATGCCTGTCAAAATGGCCATCATCAATAAATCAACAAACAAGTGCTGGTGAGGATGTGGAGAAAGGGGAGGAACACTTTTGCACTGTTGATGGGAATATAGATTGGTGTAGCCACTGTGGAAAGCAGAATAGAGAGTCCTGAAAAAATTAAAAATGAACCTGCCTTTTGATCCAGCAATCCCACTTCTAGGAGTATATCTGAAGGAAACCAAAACACTAATTTGAAAGAACTTAAGCACCGCTATGTTCATTGCAGCATAATTTACAACCACCAAGATATGGAAGCAGCCCAAGTGTCCATCAGCAGGTGGGTGGATAAAACAACTATGGGACATTTACGCAATGGAATACTACTTGGCTATATTGTTGATGTGTCTGACTTGTTGCTGTTCGTTGACTTTTGGTTGGGACAGACTTAAGGTTGGTCTCGCTGCTGAAGATCTTTGGTGCCCAAGGCTGAGTGTCACTTGAGCAGGTCAAAACCAACAGTTAATGTTTCTCAGAATGAGATCCAAACTTTTTATCTTGTCATTTACAGCCTTCTATACACTATAGTAAAGATATCTGTATAGATTTTAAATCTCATCATGCCAACTTGTTCATATGGCATAAGTTCTGGCTAAATGACATGGCTACCCAGACCAGTCTCTGTACTTTGAATGATGCTGTGTTGTTCTTTTAGAAGTATTTGTCTTTAAAAATCTTTTCTTTTAATGCTTAGGTCAAATGCTATCTTTTTCATAAAGCAAAAATCTCTCCCTTTAAATCTTTTATTTTTACCTCTTTTGAATATTCATATACCCACATATAGAGGGTAGTGTTTCCAAAACACAAGGAATAATTTTCTTCCTCTTAAAATATATTTTTAAAAAGAGCAAAACAATGCATTTATTAAATGTTTTGGGTTTTTTGCTCTTAATTTTCCTTTAAGAAATGTATACACAAAGTAAACACTAGAAGTTTCCAGAGTGACGACCTGACGCATGGAAACCTTCATCATAGAGATACACGGGCATTAAACTCCAGCCACCCGGTGCCTAAACACGTCTATGTGATGATTAGTGGTTTGAGCTGTGCAACTTGTTTGATCACTTCAATCTGTGTGTTATTCTTCTTTTTAAAGATTTTATTTATTTATCTTTAGAGGGGGAGGGAAGGAGAGAGGGAAAGAAATATCAATGTATGGTTGCCTCTTGTGTGTCCCCTGCTGGGCACTGGCCTGCAACCCAGGCATGTGCCCTGACTGGGAATCAAACCGAAATCCTTTGGTTTGGAGGCCCATGCTCAATTCATTGAGCTACATATACCAGCCAAGGCTGTTGTTCTTAATAAAAGTTCTAATTTCTCTAATTTGGTATTTGATGTGATATAAAGCTATAAAATAGGTTGCATTTTGATATTTTCTTTTTTTTGTCTATGATATCACTTTGACTATCACCAAAATTTAAGCATGCATTAGTTTTTCATGTGTTCCTGTCAAATCAGTATTATCTTAAAATTGTTCAATGGTCAAAATATGTTTGAAAAATTCTATGTAATGAAACTTATTTCATTATAGACATTTGTACACTTGTTTTATGTCCTTTGTTAGATTTTGATTTGGGGGGTGGTAGACATTGTGTCATGCTCATTTCTGAATCTCCAGAGGTGCCCAACATAATGCTTTTCATTAAAAACCAACTTATTGGATTTTAAAGGCAGTTTAGAGTTTATTTACTCCAGTGATTGTTAAACTATGTTAGTGAAAACTTAGAAGCTCTTATGCTTTGGGCATCTAACCCAGCTGTAATCAAGGTACCTCTACTACTTTATACAGGGGTTGGCAAACATAGGTTTACAGTTGTGAGTGTGCAAAATACAGAGTTTATTCTTGTGTTATTATTTATTAATTATTGTACTATCTAGTCTTATTAACTTGTCTGGTCAACCCCTGTATTATATCTAATAAACAGTATTTTATTTTAAAACTCTTAATTGGCTTTAAAAGTATAAAACAAAAACCAGTTTGTGCAACTATCTCATCTTAAGGATGAGCTATAAGCTGGACATGAGAATATTATATCATTCAAGAAAGGTTTGCTTGTGCTAGAAAAAAAATTTTAGATCTCAGTGACTTAACAAAGTGAAGATTTATTTCTTGCTCATGCTTGTTGGTCCACCTAGATCAGCAAAGAAGATCTTTTCAAAATTGCCATTCAAGAACCAAAGTTAATGGAAGCTTTATCCTAACAGTGCTTTTAAGATTGCTTTCACGGAGGAAAAAATGTGGTGAATCATGCACAGGCTCTCAATGCCTCTTTATCATGTTTGCTCAGATTTCATTGGCTAAAGTAAGTCGTGAGGTCATGCCTAACTTCAAAGGGAGCAGGAGAGTAAAACCCTACCCTGTGTCCAGAAAAAGCTGGATGAAATGTCTGTGATAAGACCTAAGGACTACACTTGGCTATTTATTAGCAGTTTTGATCTTATATAAATATCTGAAAGTGTACTGTCATGCATCATGTATTTATATTATAGAAATGTAATAGGTAAGGTAGGCTAACTTGTAATTAGCAACCTCTAAATCACAGTAAATTACAAAATAAATTCTGGCCAAGATGGAGGCACAGGCAACTTCCTCACACAACCAAAAGAAGGATAGCAACCAATTTAAAAACAAAGAATGACCAGAACGGCCAGAAAATCATTCACATGGAAGTTCAACAGCCAAGGAGTTAAGGAAACATTCATCCAGACCAGTAGGAGAGGAGGAGATGGGAAGCCAGGGCAGAGTACAAGCATCAGACAAGGCGGTGGGCTGCATGAGTAATCCCATGTTTGCATGCAGATAAGCCAGGAGGAACAACAGAAGAGTGAGACAGATGGTGAAAGCCAGGGCTTAAGCACAGGAAACTCAAAGACTCAAAACCCCACAGGAAACTTAAAGACTCAAAGGCCCTGGCTGTAAAAAATCTGTGGGGGTTCCAGTGGTGGGAGAAACTCCCAGCCTCACAGGGAAGTTCATAGCAGAGGCACACAGGGTCCTAAAACATACACAAACCCACCCACCTGTGATTCAGCACCTGAAAGGGCACAGTCTGATTGTGGGAAGCAAGGGAAGTGATGGGAAGTGAGACAAGAATGGAACAAGCAGCACTGTTCCTTCTCTGACCCCTCCCCCACAGACAGCACCACAATACAATAAAAGGGGTTGTCCTGCCCTGGCATATACTTAAGGCTCTGCCCCTCACCATGTAACAAGAGCTATGAGACAAAGAAATATGGCCCAAATGAAAGAACAGACCAAACTCCAGAGGAAGAACTAAGGGACACAGAGATGGGCAACCTATCTGATGAAAAGTTCAAAATATTGATAACTGGGATGGTCACAGAATTGATTGAGACCAGTCACAAAATGAAGGAAGAATGAAGGACATACAAAGTGAAATAAAGGAAAATATGCAAGAAGCCAACAGTGAAGGAAAGGGAACTGGGACTCAAATCAACAATTTGGAGCAGAAGGAAGAAATAAGCATCCAACCAGAACATAATGAAGAAATAAGAATTCAAAAAGAATTAGGAAGCTTAGGAACCTCCAGGACAATTTTAAACATTCAAACATCTGAACCACAGGGATGTCAGAAGGAGAAGAGGAAGAGTAAGATATTGAGGACCTATCTGAACAAATAATGAAGAAAAACTTCCCCAATTTGGTGAAGAAAATAGACTCCCAGAAAGTCCAGGAAGCCCAGAGAGTTATAAAGAAATTGGACCCATGGAGGAACACACCAAGACACATTATACTTAAAAGCTATCCAAGATTAAAGCTAAGAAGAGAATCTGAAAAGCAGCAAGAGGAAAGGAGAGAGTTGCCTACAAAGGAGTTCACACAAGACTATCAGCTGATTTCTCAAAAGAAACCTTGCATGCAAGAAGGGGCTGGAAAGAAGTATTTGAAATCACTGAAGGCATGGACCTACATCCAAGATTGCTCTATCCAGCAAATCTATCATTTAGAATGTAAGGGCAGATAAAATGCTTCCCAGATAAGGTCAAGTTAAAGGAGTTCATCATCACCAAATCTTCATTATATAAAATATTAAAGGGACTTGTCTAAGAAATAGAAGGTCAAAAACTATGAACAGTAAAATGACAACAAACTCACAACTATCAATAATTGAACCTAAAAAGCAAAAACAAAAACTAAGCAAACAACTAGAACGTGAACAGAATCACAGAAATGGAGATTACATGGAGGGTTCTCAGTGGGGAGGGGAAGGGGGAGAATGTAGGAGGAAAAGGTACAGGGAATAAGAAGCATAAAGGTAGGTACAAAATAGACTGGGGCAAGTTAAGAATAGTACAGGAAATGAAGAAGCCAAAGAACTTATATGTACAACCCATGGACAAGAACTAACGGGAAGCGAGGAATGCTTGGAGGGTAGGCGAAAGCAGTGCCGGGAGGAGGGGGATAAAGGGCAGAAAAAATTGGGACAAATGTAATAATATAATCAATAAAATATACTTAAGAACATTTAAAAATCACAGTAAATTACAAAATAGAAGGTTAAGTGTTGCTCATATAACAAATCATGGACAGTGATTTGTCCTTTCCTTTCACGAAATGATTGAGTCCCAAGTCCTTCCATCCTGAAACTTCACCATCCCTTAGAGCTATGCTATTCAATACTGTCATCACTAGCCTGCATGTGGCTACCGAGCATTGGAAACGTGAGGCACTGATAAACTAAGATGTTCTGGAAGTGCGAAACACACTGATTTTGAAAACAGTGTGATGAAATGAATGTAGAATACAGAATTAATCATTTTTAATTGGTTATGTGGGCAAGTGACAATATTTTCTNTCACGAAATGATTGAGTCCCAAGTCCTTCCATCCTGAAACTTCACCATCCCTTAGAGCTATGCTATTCAACACTGTCATCACTAGCCTGCATGTGGCTACCGAGCATTGGAAACGTGAGGCACTGATAAACTAAGATGTTCTGGAAGTGCGAAACACACTGATTTTGAAAACAATGTGATGAAATGAATGTAGAATACAGAATTAATAATTTTTAATTGGTTATGTGGGCAAGTGACAATATTTTCTATATACTAGGTTAAGAAAATGTATTAAAATTAATTTCACATTAAGTAAAATTTTTGTAGCTACCATAATGTTTTAAATTTTACATGCACCCATATTGTACTTCCATTAGATTGAGTTGCCCCAGAGTTCTATTGGATCTTACTTGGATCTCCTGTATCTGGTGGGAGATAGAGTAAAGAAAAGAGTGCAGGTGATTGTAACTTTTATGGGTCAGGTCCGAAAAAGACTACATCACTTCTGTTCAACTCCCTTGGCCAGAATGCAGACATATGGCCTCTCTTTCCTGAAAGAAGGCTGAGACATAAAAAAAAAGTATGTGCTGAGGAGAAAGAAAATAGATTTTAGTGACCACATAAGCTGTTTTTTTCTGCACATATTTGTGTTTCTGTGTGTCTTGCTACTCATAAATGTCTTGCTACTCATGTTAGAGACTTAGTTACTTCTCTAATGTCTTAATGTTAGATCTTAACATTTTGGAATCCTTTTCTGCTGAGCCTAAGTAAATGCATTCTGACTGATTTGAATGTCAGTGAAAACAAGGAAGCAGAGATCAGCGTATCTGAATTGGGAGATACTGAAGATACCGGCCTTACTAGAATGTGTGAATCTGTGTGAATGTGTTTAGGTTGGGAGTTGGCGGGGATGAGGAGGTGAAGTGTCATTGAAGACTAATCAAAAATTTGACAGAGGAAAAGTTTAGGGAAAGTAGTGAGTACCGGACAGAGGAATATAGACTTGATGTGATAGAACATAAAATGACTTAATGACTGAGTCATACGGTGAGCCTATTCTTTAAGAACATTGAAGATGTGTGCTTGACACAAGTATTGGAGTGGAGAAAAACTGAATCAGTGAGTCCTGGGAAAATGCTGTTGATAATGTACTGAGGTAAAGTCAGGTTCATTTAAAATACAGAAGTGGGCAGCTCTGGCCAGTGTGGCTCAGTTGGTTGGGCATCCTTCTGCAAGATGAAAGGTTGCTGGTTCGATTCCTGGTCAGGGCATATGCCTGGGTTATGGGTTCAATCCCAGGTTGGGGTGTGTGTGAGAGGCAACTGATCAGTGTTTCTTACATCAACATCCCTCTCCCTTGATTTCTCCCTCTCTCTAAAAATAAATAAATAAATAAACTCTTTAAATTAAAAAAGTCTTTTAAAAATACAGCCCTTGGCAAAAGTAGATTTACAGTTATTTGTATGCAGATTATGAAGATTACACTAACTTTATTAAGTGAAAAGAATGGCACGATGCAATTGTAAACCGACTTTTGCCCACTCCATGTGTATTAAGAAGCAGCAAGAAAAAGGTGCTGTGCTACTAACCTGCTCAACTTTACTGCTTCTCCTTTCTAAACAAAGACATCAACTCTTTTTATTTTTTTGACATGGTATGCTGCAAGACTTCTGTTTGTTTATTTTTCACATGCAAATTGTCTCCTGTTTTCCAGCCAGTCTGCTCATTTCAAAGTCGAAACAAGCAAGGTGTGAGGCTTATGGCTTTGTAGCCCCAAATAACAAGGAAATGCTAAAGTTTCTTTATTTTTAGAAAAATCGCATGTGGTGTGCCATGGAATCAAGCTGTGACTGTTTCGTGTCAGTCTCTTTTGTCACACCAATTGTTTCAAAACCTTTTCCCTACTGAAGAGGGTGGTAGAAGTCCACATACCTGAGAAAAGGGCCAATGTGGGGTCTGGAGGTGTCCTGTGGGTAGGTGGGAGTGTCATGACAGTCACCAGTGCTGGAGTGTTAACCCATCTGCACTGTTTTAAATAGAGATGTTATCTTTTATTTTATTTTGTAGTGCTTAGATTAGAGACAATGAAAAAGTCTGCACTGACTTAGCATGGCAGCCATGTGTATATATGTGTGTGTGGATACATGTGCACATGCCCATGTGCTTGTGTGTGTGCATTAATAAAGGTTTTCTGCATTCCACAGTGGTTATGGATGAGGGCTGAGTAGGCCAAAGTGCTTAAGGATGTACGCTGAATGTCTAACTATTCTTTGCAGTATTATAATCAGATAACCTTATATCAAAGCATCCACATAAACTTTGTGTTTTATGTTTTTTCTAGTCATAACATAACTTTTTAAATAGTATTTTCTGCTGTTATAAACACTGTGGCATCTGTCATGTCACTTGATCTTTGCTGCAACTCTGAGGGAAGGAAAATAGAATTATTCCCATTTAACAGGCTAAGAAAACCGGGACCCAACAGGAAAAGTAGTTTACTCTGGTTAGTACAATGTGGTAATTGGTGGTGGGGGTGATACCGTGGGTATGTAAAACCTCACTTCATCTCTAGAGGCAGGGAGAAGAAGTAGGTGCCATCAAGACTTCACAGGAATGTGATCCAGTTCATTGGAATGTGGATGATTTGCTCCAAAAGCAAATTTAACCATCTAGGATTGTTAAATTCCAGATGTGTGAGCCCCCAAAAGATCTACTTCACCACAATCCCCAGAAATGGTGCCTGAGAATCTGTATGTGTAGAAACTATTCTAGGTGATGTTGTACATACATAAGGTTGAGAACCATTGCAAAGCTGAGTGCAGTTAGGCCTTGGAGTTTAACAATTCTAGGTTTACACACAGCTGTTTTGTTCTACTGAGCTCTTTGACACTGAGCTGCAGTGTTCTTGTATTTGAAATGTGTATGACATGTGCAACTATGAAAAAAGTTTCTTTAGTGTATAAGAATTATAGTAAAAAATGAATTTTGAAAAATGGTGAGTACAGCTTTATGGTAAGTGTGTGTTTGCCCTGTTGCTGAGGGGCGCATGCACAGTCTAACTTTTGTATGTTATCCATAAGAAACTAAACAAAGAAAATAAAAATTAGGAAAATAACTTAAAGAATAAAATAAACCTGACTATAGGTCTAGCAAACTTATTTGGTTAGTGTAAGGACCAGTCTGAAAACCATGAGCTCCAAGTTTTGAAGGAAACATAAAACTTCTGAACTTCAGAGTTTCAGTTGTCTTTAGGATGTATAACTGATCACTGCTTAGTTAAATTTCTTTAATCCAATTCTCTTGGCAACCCTAGAAACAGGACATGAATAACTTTCAAAAGAAAAAAAAAACTTTGTTGTTTGAATAGCACAGATTTCCATTCAGTTGGAAAAAATTACAAAAATTTCCCTTGAAAAGCAGTGATTGAAATGTTCTGAAAAAATTCAAAGAATTTTTTGAAAATATCAGCTTCAAAACAAAATTTCTCAAGGTTTTTATAAAACCCAAAAACTGAAACCCTGATGGGTGCTCTCTTATCTCTGGTTCATATGTTGTCAGCTAATCTGATGCTCTGAATATTTGGGGGAAAGGAATTTTATGTATCATGGACCCAGATTTCCCCAGTACTTCAGGCTTCATGCTGGGATTGGGCCAAATGCTAATGGAAACTTACTTATTTCTGCCAGGCAGAGAATTTAATAAGAATAATAAATGCTTCTCGAACCAGAGTTTGGGCAAGACACTGTACCAAGCACTTGGAAAATGTGAAATTAATAAGACAAGATTTCTATCCTATAAGCACCACCATTTTCATATTTGTAGTCTATGAACAGGAAATTGAGGCTGGTGGATCTGTATCAGCATCTATCATTACTTTAGAATTCTTTAGGTGTTCAAAGCAAGGAATTGTCAACTTGATTTTGGGTATCTTTTGAAAAGAAAGTTTTCTTGTAATAGTCATTATACAAACAAATGTTCAGTGCATGGCTTAAATTTGGTCACCTGGGGAGTGAAGAATTTAGGATGCTTTTTTAATGCTCATCTGAGGATATGTGTATTGATTTTAGAGAGAGAGAAAAGAGGTGGGGGAGAGAGAGAGAAAGAGGAGGAAGATAGAGATACAGATAGAGATATAGATAGATAGATAGATAGATAGATAGATAGATAGATAAACATTGATGTGAAGAACATTGACCAGCTGCCTCCTTTCTGTGTCTTGAGTGAGGATCAAACCTGCAACCTAGGTAAGTGCCCTGATTGGGAATCACACCCACAACTTTCTGGTGTATGAGACAACACTACAATCCATTGAACCACTTGGCCTGGGCAGGATTCTCTTTTGAATGTTTATTTAAATTATTTTTTATTTTCCAGTTATAGTTGACATAAAATATTATACTAATTCAGGTACTCAACCCAGTAATTAGACATTATATAACTTACTAAATGATCATTCTAAAAAATCTTGTACTCATCTACACTATATATAGTTAGAATACTATGACTATATACCCTACACTGTACTTTACATCCCCATGACTATTCTGTAACGACCAATTTCTACTTCTTAATCCTTTCACCTTTTTCATCTATCCTCCCTAATTCCCCTCTCATCGGCAACCATCAAAATATTCTCTGTATCTAGGAGTCTGTTTCTTTTCTGTTTGTTTTGTTCTTTAGATTCAATTGTTGATAGATATGTATTTATTACCATTTATTATTAATATGTATTTTCCCTTCTTTTTAAAGAAGATTCTTTACTATTTCATGTAATACTGGTTTGGTGATGATGAACTTTTTTAGCTTTCTCTTGTCTGGAATGCTCTTGATATGACTTTGGATTTTAGAATAATCTTGGTTGTAGGTCCTTGCTTTTCATCACTTTGAATATTTCTTGCCAGTCCTTCCTGGATTGCAAAGTTTCTGCTGAGAAATCAGCTGAGTCTTGTAGGAACTCCTTTGTAAGTCACTAACTGCTTTTCTCTTGCTGCTTTTAATTCTCTCTTTGTATTTAACCATTGATGGTTTTTTCAAATATTTTTTTATTTATTTGTCTTTAGAGGGGAAGGGAAGGAGAGAAGGAGAGAAATATCAATGTATGGTTGCCTCTTGTGAGTCCCCTGCTGGGAACTGGCCTGCAACCCAGGCATGTGCCCTGACTGGGAATCGAACCCCAATTGTGTGGTTCGCAGGCTGGTGCTCAATCCACTGAGCTATGCCAGCCAGGGCAGATGATGTTTTAATTATGATGTGGCTTGATGTGTGCCTCTTTAGGTTCATGTTGTTTGGAACTCTGGCCCTTCCTGGACTTGGATGTCTATTTATTTTACCAGATTAGGGAAGTTTTCTGTTGTTATTTTTTCCCATGTGTTTTCAATTTCTTGCTCTTTCTCACGTACTTCTGGCACCCCCACGATGCAAATGTTGGTATGTTTGAAATTGCTTCTTCTACTATTCTCAGTTTTTGTTTTCTTTTTTTCATTTTGCTCTTCTGATCTGGTGTTATTTGCTTCTTTTTTTAAAAATTTAATTCTTGTTCAAGTACAGTTTTCTGTCTTATATTCCCAGCCCTGACCTTTTTTTGCTTCTTTATCTTCCAAATCTCTTTGATCCTCTGCTTCATCTACTGTTGATTCCTGGTAATGTATTGTTCATTTCAGCTAAGATAATCTTCATTTCTGACTGCTTCTTTTTTTATGTTTACTACCCCTGTTTTTATGTTTTCTATTTCCACCCTTCCCCTAAGTTGATTCATCTGCTCTTTCCCTAAAGTCATTGAACATCCTTAAAACTGTTGTTTTGAACTCTGCTTCTGATAGAGTGCTTGACTACATTTTATTTAGTTCCTTTCCTGGAGTTTCATTCTGTTTCCCCCCCGCCCCCCTAATTTTGGCAGCCTCCTTATGCTGGGTTCTATGTATTAGATAGGGCTGCTATGTCTCTTTAGCTTGGTAGAGTAGTGAGTGGCCTTATGTAGTGTGTGTCCTGTAGGGTTCAGTGGCACAACCTCCTCAGTCACCCAAGCTGTGCCTTACAGGTACACCCCACCTCCCCTTGTGGGCTATGTACACCTTCTTGTTGTAGTTGAACCTTGATTGTTGACACACCAATGGGAGAATTTACCCCCTGGCTGATAGGCTGTGAGGACTGGCTATGATCACCTTGGAGGATCAGCTGTGTAGGCCTCCACCCCACAAAGCAGTACTTTCTTTCGTGAGGCTCTGGTGCCCACTGAGTCTATCCCTTTAATGTATCTCTCATGAAGGTGGTTGGGTGGTGTTTCTACATGGTCTGAAGCTGTCTACCAGGTGCTCTGGATCTGGGGCCTCCTGGGAGTTGCAGGCCAAGGTAAGCTGCCACCTGTGCCCAACCTTGGTGACATTGGAAAGAGCTACAAAGCAATCTACACATGGCTGCTATTCATGCTGGGTTTGGAGGTACGTACCCAGGAGAGGCCAATCTGTGAACTGAATGCCAGGACTAGGGCCATTTAGTAAGAAGTACAGGCATGCCAAGGCTAGATGCTTCTTGTTTGAGAGATTTTAGAAAAGTCTGAAGCATGAGCCAAGACAGGGCATTCATATGGAAAAGCCACTGAAAATGGCTTGGGTGAGCCCACAAGTTGGGTGAGGCTAGTCCTCTTGGAATCACCAGAGTGGGGCCAACAATGTTAGCCTGGTTAGTGGAGAGTCAGATATAGTGCCTGTCTACTGGCTCTGTGAGGGAGAGGCCCAGAAAAAGAACAATAGCCTCTGCCTGCTTGTCTGTCTGTAAAAATCTGCCTCCCCAGCTCACACCCTGATGCCAGATAATTTAGTTCCTCTCCTTATATCTGTGGTGTCTTTGGACATAACAGCTGCTGTCCCAGTGTTGGAGCTTAGGGCAAGTGAGTCTGAGTAAGCCGATGTGCTGGTCCTTTAAGAGGAGCATCTGAGACTCCACAAGCCCTTTGTCTCACTCAGCCTCAATCCCCACTTGTTTTTACAGCCAGAAGTTATGGGAATTTCTCTTTCTGGCACTGGAACGCTAGGCTGCAGGCCTGGTGTGGGGATGTGACCCACCACTCCTCAGGGGGAACCTCCACAGCCGAGATATCCCTTCTAGTTTTCATCCACCGTGTGTGTGTAGGATCAGCCTGGTCCATGTCTCTGGCCCTCCTACCAACCTCACCATGGTTTCTTCTTCATATCTTTAGTTGTAAGACTTCCATTCAACTAGATTTCAGGCAGTTCTGAATAGTGTTTGTTCTATAATTTAATTGTAATTTTGATGCAGTTTTGGGAGCATTCAAGTACTGTGTTTACCTATGTCACCATCTTGACCTGAACTTTGATGATCAATCATCTTGACCTTGACTTTGATGATTTCTCAAGGCCCCTTTTATTTTGTGAAATTTGTAAGCTTTAGAATAAGTACAGATCTTATTATCTAATATTTGCTAAGCATTTTTACTCCTTCTATTGATTAGATGTAAGGTCTCAATGGATTAAAACTATAAAAATTTTGGTAATGGTCATATAGCAGCAGTGAACTCTGAAATATTCTAGAACTCAAGATGTCTGGGAAATTAATTATTTAGATATTATTAGGCTAGGAGTTATGAACTTGAACAAAACACACAAGTAAGGAAAGAATATCTGGCACAGTTAAGAAATTGCCAAAATACAGTAAAATTTTCAAGGGTAGGAATCACGTCTTATTGAACTTTGCCTTTTGAGAACCTCATACTACATGTGGCACCTAATAAGCGTTGAATAAATATTTGTCTAATTTCAGTGTTTGCAGAACTAATACACACAAAGCTTGAGATCTAGACATGGGAGTCTATAGTCACCACAGTTAGGTGGAACAGTTATGAAGTCTGTCAGAAGTGGTATCATCAACCCTTCTGAAGATGGAGATGCTTATGAGGGTAGATTTGGGCATCCATGTCTTGCTATACTTTGATCTAAAGTAGCTCTGCCTTGGGAGTCTAAAGAATTTTAAGCTCTGAGATTGTGAAGTTGGACTCTAGGTTAAAAAAAAAAGGTAGTCTTTGGTTTTTAGGAAATCACTTTTTAACAGACCAAATGGTCACAGAGAAAGGTGACCTAGCTTTGAGAAAACCCAATACATAAATATCAGAACTGCCAAGAGAGATCAATGTTACTGTCATGAAACTGTTTCAAATTTCCATCCCAAACCTCATTTTAAAATAGTCTTATTTTTAAATTTCTCCTTTTTTAGGGACAATATAAACTCTTTCAGGAAACAGCTCTGTGAGCTCTGTTCTAAGACAGGTTGGGAACTCAAGTTATTACTAGGATGTTTCTGAAAGAAGATCTATTGGACATACAATTCAAGGTCACCTGTCAACTAATTGTAATAAAAGAAAAGCATAGCTAGTGCTTGTAAAGTTTCCTTTTAATAAAGGAAAAAAGAGAAATATTTTTCTTAAAAGTTCTACTGTTAGATGTTAAAAGTAAGCAGAGAGGCTCATGGGCAAAGAGGGGGCTAGGATGGGAAAAGAAGAGTCTCTTTAATTGATTCATGTAGTAAGTGGGACAAAAGAGAACTCACCTTTAAATTCACTAGAAAAGAGGCTAGAGATTTGCCCCAGCAGTAGGGCTGAGCATCTCAAGAAGATATTGATACTTTAAGCAATATTGATTTTAGCCCACCCAAAGTTTGAAAAGTTGGAACTTTAATGACCTTTAAATTCAATGTATGAAATTTACCTCAAGTTAAAATTCAGGATAAATGATAAAGGAGAGTTAAGAATCAATAAAAAAGTTCAGCCCTGGCTGGTGTAGCTCAGTGGATTGAGCACGGGCCTCTGAACCAGACGATCGCGGTTCGATTCCCAGTCAGGGCACATGCCTGGGTTGCAGGCCAATTCCCGGCAGGGGCCAGTTCCCAGCAGGGGATGCACAGAAGCAACCATACATTGATGTTTCTCTTCCTCTCTCCTTCCCTTCCCCTCTAAAAATAAATAAATAAAATATTTTAAAAAAAGTTCATAGTTATAGGGATATCCTTTGAATTTTTAAAAATGTGATATTACAGTGCATTAATTGAATTAATACCCAAATACTGTGCTTGGGATTGTGGGAGATTAAAATAGAGAAGACATTAATTAAAATTAATGTCTAAAAGCTACAACTTAAAGTGGCGTATAGAAGCTACACTTGTGCTAAAAGTAGACTACCTGGCTATGGGGGGTGGGAAGATCACTTTCCACCTGGATAATGGTGGGAGAGGTGACATTGAAAATGAGCTCTCAGTAAGGGGTTTTTATAGCTAGGTAGAGGAGGTGGTATAGCATTTTAGATAAAAGGAATGAATGAACAAAAGCTTATAGTAAGCATTTATTTCGTCCTCACCCTGCATCAGGCGCTGTACTCTGGCACTAGTTTAAAAAGATAGATATAATACAGGAATATAAGGAGAAAACACATATGTGAGAAATTGCGAACAGATCTGATTTGATATAGCAAATGTTTCCTATACAAGATTACGTGTGAAAGATGAACTTACAAAGAAAATTGGGGACTGATGATAGAGATCCTTTGATCTGATTATTGAAATAGCTAACTATAAAGAGCATAAATGTTATATTTCAGTGTGTTCACAGGAAAGTCACTATTAGTTAAAATCTGAATTTTAAAGCACATACTTGAGGGACTACCACCTGGTGGCAGAATACTTACATTGCATCATCTGTTACTGAGAGATAAGTGAACATTTTTAAAGTTTCAAACTGTAGACCTTTATGTAGAAGATAAATAACAACATGATAAAAATGAGTTGATTATTCATTGTATGAAAGCATTCTTCATCAGATTCCTTTCTGAATGGAGAAATGCCTGAGACACCTAAAATGACTTTGTTTCCTACAAATCCCAATATATTTTGAAAAGAAAAATGGTGAGAATATTAATTTATTTATTCATCCAAAGTATTTTGATAATTAACAATTATAATTCCAAAAACTGTATAATGACAATGTTAGGAAAGACATCTAAAAAATTCATTTTGGCCATAGTTTATTTTATTTTACTTTTTAAAAAAGATTTTATTTAGTTAGTTTTAGAGAAAGGGGAAGGGAAGGAGAAAGAAGGAGAGAGACATTAGTGTGTGGTTGCCTCTCACGTGCCCCTCACTGGGGATCTAGTCCACACCCAGGCATGTGCCCTGACTGGGAATCTAACCAGTGACCCTTCGGTTCTCAGGCTGGCACCCAGTCCACTGAGCCACACCAGCTAGGGCCATTTTGGGGATATTTTAATCTTGATATTCTTTGATTGTATCCTTTAGTTGTATCTTGATTTGGTGGCAGTTACACATGTGATGAAATTACATAAAACCACACACACACACATATATATATATATACACACATGTAAAACTGGCAAAACTGAATTATTTGAAACATGTAAAATCTGAATAACGTATGTGGGTTGTAGCAATGTTAATTCCTAGTTTTAATGTGGTGTTATACTTATGTAAGATGTTACCATTGAGAAATACTGGGTGAACATACATGGGACTTCTCTTTACGCTTTGTATATAACTTCCTATGAATCCATAATTATTAAAAATAAAAAGTTTATTGTAAATATCATTTAGCTCAATTTCTACACAATTCAACTTCAATAATTAAATGTAAAAAGATTTAGTATCTAATGAGCATTTGGAACTAGTTATGAATTTCATCAAATAAAGAATATGTTTAGAAAATTAAAGAACATAAGGTATGAGTATTATATTAATTTTCTTAATTAAAAATTATGTTCATCTAGATTGATGCAATTTGTTTTCACTTATTACTTATAGATTTATCTTTCTCTTTGCAGTAAGTATATATGTTGAGTGACATATTAATATTATAAAACAAATCAGATAATAAAAAGAAGTAAATACAATTGTTATCATTCATATCCACTCAAATGGTGTAGTTTTCCCATCTATCCACCCATCTATGTATCCATCATCTATCCATTCATTAAATATTTATAAGCAAGTCTCTGTTCTGGATGCTCTTTGATAACATAGATTGGTGGATGGCCCAGCCTGTGGTGCTTTTTCTAACTTGCACAAAGGCTCTGTGAAGGCCAACAGTGGTTCAGAACACAGAAATATGTTTCCAAAGAACTCCCATTAACAGCTACTCAAAATATTCTTTTAAATAAGTTTTCTATATGGCACACAATTAGTACCAGTGGAAGTGTTAGCTGCTATTATTATTATTTATTAAATTATTAGGGTGACATTGATTAATAAAATTACATAGGTTTCAAGTGTACAAGTCTATGATACTTCATTTGTATATTGCACTGTGCGTTCCCCACCCAAGGTTAAATCTCCTTCATCACCATATATTTGACCCCCTTAACCCTTTACTATACCCCCACTACCCTTACCCTCTGTGTTGATGAGTTTTTGTTCATTGTTATTCTTATGTTATTATTTTATTTATTTAAATTTGTATTGAATTTATTGGTTAAGAAAAGTATATAGGCTTCAAATATACAATTCTATAGTACATTAACTGTCTATTGTAGTGTGTGTTCATTATTATGATTAAACTACTAGAATTTGTCATAAGTATTTTACCAAAAGAAAAATAGCAGGACCAGTTAACCAGGAAATGTAGAATCACAGAACTTTGCTTTTCATTCACCAAATAATTTTGAATGCTGTGACATGCAAGGCACTCTTCTTGGCAATGGGATTAGGAGAAAAGGCAGGTGCTCCTTTCCACCCTTGCCATCATATAGCTTACATTTATGAGTATTTTTTTAAATCACCAAGATTAATTTAAATTTTTTTACTGAATGGTTTAAAATTAAGTGCTTGTACTAAATGGCAAAGGAGAGGGTGAGAAACAAAGCATAAAAAAGGTTAAGACAGCCCTGACTGGTGTAGCTCAGTGGATTGAGCACAGGCCTGTGAACCAAAGGATCGTGGTTCGATTCCCAGTCAGGGCACGTGCCTGGGCTGCAGGCCAGTTCCCAGCAGGGGACTCACGAGAGGCAACCATACATTGATATTTCTTTCCTTCTCTCTTTTCCTTCCTTCTCTTTATCTAAAGATAAATAAATACAATTAAAAAAAGTTTAAGACAATCTCTAGTATCAAGAGTTTATGGTATTAAGAAAGGAGACATACTTCCATAAAGAAACAGCAAGTCAAAATGATGAAGTACCAAAATACATGCTACAATAAAAGTTTAGAGGAGGAAGTGATTGTTGAGGGCTGTGGTAACCAAACAACTTTTCCTGGAGAAACTGATCTGGGCTTAAAGAATTTAAAGATTTGTATTCTGCTCTGAAGTGACTTTCTGGATAAGTCTTTGTATGGCAGAAACTGGTTAGCAGTTCTTCAAATTAGATTTCTCTTCCCTTTGGAAACATAGCCGACAGTTACACATTACGCTTCTAGGACTGGTCTACGGAAACTCCATTTGATGTTCCATTTGCCTTCATTTCTCCAAATGTTGGTTGGATGGTGATACTCAGGGCAACCATGGAAGCCACATGTTGAAGTCAGTAGAGGCCCTGTGATGAGCCTGCATCCCTGAATGACTACAGGGAGTGGAACTTCCCTCTTTGTCCCACTCCCACCCCCATTCCATACCAACTAAGAGTCTTTACAAGTAGAAACTAAACTACTCACCTGTTTATAGGTTTTCCTGTTACAGCAACTAGCTTTAATATCCTATGTAACACAATTAGATTGACTTTGATTTTTTTTAGCACTTTCACACTGTATCAGTCAATGAAATACAACATGCAAAACTGTATCGGCTGACACGGTACAATCTATAGCAAGCTTGGTGTGGGGGGGCTCCTCATTTGTCAATGTATAATCATTGACAAATTTTGATAAATTCAGAACTGAAGATTGTGTGCATGAATCTTGCTCTGCAGCTATAGATACAATGAGAAAAAAGGAGATGTGGAATTACTTGTCTAGTCTCTTAACCCCGAGGAGGTCATGGCCAATCTGAGAGATACTAAGTCTTTTTTTTAAAATTACTTTATTGGTGTTCAATTACAGTTGTCTGCATTTTCTCCCCACCACTTCCTCCCACCCCAGCCAAACTTCCCTCTCTCCCTCCCTTGCTTTCACCCTCCCCCTAGGTTTTGTTCATGTGTCCTTTATTTCAGTGTCTCTGGTTATATTTTGTTTGCTTTTTTCTTTTGCTGATTATGTTCCAGTTAAAGGTGAGATCATATGGTATTTGTCCCTCCACCTGGCTTATTTTACTTAACATAATGCTCTCCAGTTCTATCCATGTTGTTGAAAAGGGTAGGAACTCCTTCACTCTGAAGTCATTGTTGGAGTAGTTGTTTTTTTTCATGAGCTTCAAAGTCAGTGTTGTATTTTATTCTTTTTTTTTTCATTTAACATTGAAAATGGCTGGAAAATTATATTGATTTGATAATTCAATAAATTTTTAGCAATATCCATATTTCTGTTATTTAAAAAGAAAAAAATTAATGTTTTTGTTTTTGTATTTCTCTGTTTAATAATTTCTAGATTGTAATGGAAAATAAATTTAAAATCAGTTGTATTATATAAATATAATAAATGCAAATTTGCAATGTTTTATATTTTTTCACATTTCAGCACATACTAGTGATGAATGTACCTCTTCGATACACCTGATGTACTCTGTAAATTTTTTTGACTGTGACCTCTACAGGGTTAACTGGGGTATGTATGTGATGGTGTCTGTGATTATGCACAAGAGCATGTGTGACTCCTGGCACCTAGGTTGGTTCACTTTCCATTATTTTAAATAATTGTTAAATCTAGTCTAAATTACCTTTTCAATCATCTACCTACAATAAATATTTTAAACACAGTTTGGTCAGCATCTTTTAAAAATGCCTATGCTTGTCCCTGTTGGCTGGAATATCATCTCACAAACTGAAAAACTGTTCGTTCCATCTTAGGTCAGAGCGAGTGTGAGAGCCAACTGATGAATGTTTCTCTCTCACATCAGTGTGTCTCTGATTCTCTTTTTCTCTTCCCCTCCTCTCTAAAATTGATAAGCGTGTCCTTGGGTGAGGATAAAAAAAATAACTATACTTTGAAGACAGTTGTCACTTCTACTTTACCTTCCCTGGCTGCAATCCCAGTTCCATTAAGTTTTGTGACGACATTTGCCAAATAAAGCTCATCAGTTAATAATTGCAAGTGTTTACAAGTGTTCCTTTTAATGTGAGTCTAGCTGTATCACTGACTTTATGGACCTTAGGCCGTCATGTGAATTTTTTTTTAATACACTGTGGCTGATGACATGGCTGCCTAGAGATCATTTAATAGTCAATAGTTTACAGTGTGGATCCACATGTAGGGGACCATGCAGTTGCTAAGTGACCATCACTGGGCATATTGTCACAGCTGTAACATAAAAGGCTGGATAAGAACAACGATAACATAAGCCTAGACTTAGGTCTTTAAATTACGACTCCTTATATCCTCATCGCTTGGTATCAATACTAATTCTTGACCTTTGGGAGACACTGAACCTGTAGGGAGGGAAACATAGTTTGAATTTTGAGTGGAGAAATGCAGGGCAGAAAGAAGGCAAATTTCAGCACACGTTTGAGTCATTCAGTCAACTTTATACAATTGACACATTTTCTTCCCCCTTTTTGTTTGGAGATGCTTCTTTTATTAGACATAGGCCCCTGTTTTCTGTTTTAAAATGGCTCTG
Source organism: Sturnira hondurensis (assembly GCF_014824575.4). Taxonomy (NCBI): domain Eukaryota; kingdom Metazoa; phylum Chordata; class Mammalia; order Chiroptera; family Phyllostomidae; genus Sturnira; species Sturnira hondurensis. The sequence continues at coordinate 10,626,324 of NW_028073511.1, read as the reverse complement.
CCAAGAACAGTCCTCCAAAAACTAAGTCCTTTCACCTGGATATGAACAAAATTAAGGAGAGATTCTAATTTCTTGAGTCCTTATCAACATCTTTGAAAATAGCTGAGAGGTCTCTAGAAGAATAATTAGAGACACTGTGATGGAAACTTTCTTTAGATATTATTTGCAAGTACAGATTCTAGCTAAGAAGGTTTAGTTATGAGTTTTGTTAAGAATACATTACAAAGTAATAGGACTTCAGGCTGTGGAGGTATTTGTGTTTTTGAGTATCGGAAGGGTAACAAAGACTCATGTCTTTCAAAGTGTCATGTAGAGAGTTGCCAGACAGACAGATACACCATGTTCCTCATGTTTTTGTTCTGAGAAAAAGTACTCCCAAACCACATCCTATTCCAATTCTGCATCTGAGAAGATGCCTGGAACTTCAGCATTAATTATGAAATGCCCCTTTCTGTGGCCAGACCCTCACTTGCTGTGATCATGCTGTCAGATCCAACCAAGAGTCTAGCCAAGTGGACCACAAAGGAGGGATGCTCTTTTTTTCACCGGAGTGGAAAAGATGCCTGTAGTAAGCTCCTCTATGTTAGAGATTTATTCTTGCATATCTTATGTCTCTCAGTGACACCTCCAAGGATTTCATTCCTCTAGACCCTGAGAGATCTTTGAGGAGATAAAGAGTGTGGATTATCAGGCAGTCACTTAAAGAACAACAGACAGAGGCAGAGACATCAGAAGTACTCCAGGGCCTGCACACATCAATGCCTTTGTTGTGATAGCAGATCATGTTAATTTTCAAATGTTGTCATTTGGCAAATTGGATCTTCAAACAGGTGACAAAGTTCACCTTAAAAAAATAGTACTTTCACACAGAGACTGATTGCTCTTTTTTGTACATTCTCTTTTCTGAGTGTTTATGTGTGTTTAATGCTCTAGCCTTTGTTTTCCCAGCCCCATAGAAAGTGTGCTACTCTCTGCTGGTTTCTTATGATAGCTTTGCTCACTGATGCAGAGCAGCCCCCGAAGCTGTTCAATACATCTGACTGGCAGCTATCCTCAATGCAGCAGAAAGACCTCAGGAACACACTCCCTGCCCCCTGTTTCTAAGACATGGCTGGAATTAATAAAAATGTATTAACTTTTACCTGTTTAAATTGTATATTATCAAAGACAATCACACATTTTTTCAAACAGGGAATGGTTTTCCTTCATATTTAGTGGAATTAAATAGCTAAATTAGGAATAATTTATTTGCTAAATTCTTCTACGATTTTCACCATTGCCTTTTAAATAAAAGATCACACAATGCTTTTTGAGACAAAGGAAACAAGTCATATTAATTATCACAAACTATAACAAATGTAATGCTGGGACTGTGGTGACTGGCTTACCCTAGTAAAGCTGATCTGTGTAATTTATTTAAAAAAGAATGGAATGTTACAGTGAATGATTAACCAAAGATAATCTAAAATTATCTTTTGTAATATCAAAAATGTGATAACAAACATTCTATATGTATCCTATCAATAATTCATTGCTAATAATGATGATTAATCTCCTTGGTATTGTTGGGTTTGAATAACAGTGAAAAAGATTTAGCAACTGTAAGGACTTATAAGTGATCAAGATTACCACTCGGGCCAGTCTCCAATCAGCCCAAAGAGCACTGACATGAAACTTTCCAAACCTTCTATTTTTATTTTCAAGAGTCCACACCCAATGCGTAAGATCTCTGAGCTTCTCGTGTCGCCACACTATTATTCCCATAGTGCTCTGTCTTCCTTGTTCCTTCTTTCTCACTTTCAATCCTCAAATCTAACTATTGTGCCATCTATAATTATCACTCCGTACCTAACCACTCGCTTATATACTCAATTTCATCCGCCAAAGCTTTCTTCTTAGTTTTGCTTCAGCCGAACTCCCTTTGGAGGTACCTCATCCTTTGTAGTCCTTCCAAGCAGGACTTTCTATTAAGAGCTGATGCGCTTGGTGTCCATGGATCCTCACTGTCTCTCCACCATCTTATACAATCCCTGGTCTCTTGAGGTGTCTCTCATTGCACCATGCCCTTCTCACCAGAGTCACTCTACTTTCTATATGTGTTGAAGACTCTAGAATATAATGGCAGACTACTCTCACAAAGTCTCTGGCTATCACCTTGGGGGGTCAGTGTTGTGTGGATGCTTTATCCAATACCATGACCTCTCAGTTCTTCAAGTTCCTTATCTCCAATAACCTTCACTTCTTCACTAGCTCCAATAACCTTCACTTCTTCGACAGCCATAAATTCTCCTTTTTCAAAATTACTCTTTTACTTCTCTGATCCTAGTATGTTCCCCGTTTAGCTTGCTTGTTTAGTCGTTCACACTATTCCATACTTGTATCTCACCAGGACCCATAATCTACTTGTCTTTCTATTTTCTCCCTATGTATACATTCTCTCATTTTTGTCATTTCCCTGAGTTTTCATCTTATATTCATATGGTTTGTCATATCGAAAACCCTCTAGTTAATGGCATATAATTACTTGGCCCTCTCTCTTTTTGTTCTATTCTTCTGGCAAAGTCGCAGCCCTAATCTTGGAAAATTCTGTATGCTTGCATTTAAAAGCTGAGGGCTATTGAACTAAAATGGTTTCACTTAAGTTCATAATCAATGTCAAGTGGATTGTCAACACTGACCAATAATACTACTGTAACTCTCCCTCTTACATCATGGCTATTTCAACCCTCTTCCGGGATCCTTAAACCTATGACTGGTCTTCACCCTCCTCCCTTCATCTGCCCCTAGTTCTTTTGACAAAATGGTCACCATCTGTTGGAAATTTCCTCATCTTCCCCATAAAAAGAACCAAGATCCATTCGCATTTTCCATTACTGTATTCTCTTCATTGCTGTTACATGAGAGGACTCTTTCTCTTCTTGAGGGTTAATATGTCCTTGATTTTGAGTCCATCTCATCCTCTGAACCTACTCTGTTTTATCCTTGCTAAAGTTTTAACCTCTCTTTCTAGTGAATCTTTCCTGTTGCTTTTCTTTTTAAAATATTTTATTTGTTCATTTTTAGAGAGAGGAAATGGGAGAGAGAAGGAGAAGGGTAGAAATATCAATGTGAGGTAGAAACACCAATGGTTGCCTCTTGTATGCTCCCTGACTGGGGACTGGATGGAGAACTGAGCCCTCAACCCAGGCATGTGCCCTCACTGGGAATCGAACTGGTGACCTTTCACTTTATGGGACAAGTTCAACCAACTGAGCTACACTGGTGAGGTCATTCTCTTTGCTTTTAAAAAATTTACATATTCCCTATGAAAAATAAGTTACTGAATACTTCATTTTTTCTTTAGCAGCCAATCTACCATTTTCTCTTCTAATATAAACTTCACAAAGGGTTGTCTACATTGTCTCTTTTTTAATGAATCCATTCACACAACAAACATTTATTTAGTAACTATTATACACCAGGTACTATTCTAAAACTGACTTGAGATCTATGATCATCAAGACAGAACAAAGAATTCAAAATAATTTTTGAGATGAAACTTAATTCAAGTTTATCCATGCAATTTATTATATACTCATAACTATAATGACTGTCAAGGGGACTTTTCCATGATTCTCATCTTGTTTGGAACATCTCCACTTTTCTTTTTATTTTACTGTGTTGATTAACCTATGTTTATTATGACGGTCAACTCAATCTATGTCTGTGTCCACATTGTACTTTATTGTTTTTCACTTATGTTACATAATCTAAGTCCCTTGAACCACATGGCAGATAACTGAGACATCTTGCTCTTTTGGGGAAGTAGATTTGCATGGACTGTGAAGACTGTACCTCCCTCATTTTTGCAGGGAGAGGCGTTCTCTGTGAAGTGTCTAGATGATATCACCAAAGAGTTACCTATGATATTATACACGTATGTGGGTTGAAAGTATGCCTTCTCACTCATTACCATGATCCTTTTGTCTTTCTGGGAGTACGACTGGCACAACACAGAAAAAATATGGAAAGAAAGGCTCTATACTGAGATCAAACAAGGATCTTCTAAGCCCTGAAAAAAGATAGAAATGATAGAAATATTATGTAGTGTAATACTTATAGACATGATAAAATTAACTATGAGAAAGAATCAATAAAGCAAAAATATATTTCTAGGAAAGGAAATGAAACCTTTTATTTTCTTGAACAAGCTCATATTATAAATTACAAAGAATTATAGGAGATTGTGATTTTGGTCTGTTTTGTATTACTAGTGACAGTTAATATTCTTGAAAGGATTTGTTAATTTCTCTTAAAAAATAAGTTTTCGTGGGCTGACTCTCAGAGGTGCTATTAAAATTTCAATATAGTACAACCAGATGGATTTAAATAGGAAAAATACACTGCTATGCATTCAGTCATAATTAGACCTCCTCATTAATCTAAGGCTGTTCAACATTGCTTGTTGTGTCATCCCATTGTTCTTACACATGCAATTTAGTGTTATAGTTCTCAGAGAGTCTATCAATAAATAATATTAGGAGCCACTAAGTGGATTATTGCAATTGTAGGTATGCTCATAAAGAATTTGTAGAGAATAATTAATGACCATAAAATTACTGGTAGAAATTAATTTTTTAAGTTACTCCTTTCCCTAGCAAAATGCCAGTTATGTTTTACTAGTGATGCCGGCAGAAATTATAACATAATCTCTGAGGATATAATGGGCTGTGAGCTCTTTTCATTGTTGGAAATGTTTGGGTGCATCCTGCTCGCTCACCTTCTCTCAGTGAAGTATAAAATCTTGTCAGCCCTTGTTAGTACCTTACTTTATCTGGTGTTAACCCCATACCTTAGAGCGGGTTTCCAAGCAACGACTAGCTATTTCTGAGTGTCTGCAGCAACTGTACCTCCTGATACCTCCTGTCACAATGTCTCCTGTTAAGTTGTCAAGACTGGGGCACTAGCAGCGTTGCCATAGTCACTCTTTAGCAGTGGCCTATGCCTGCTGGACTGAGTTCCCAAGTTAATTAATGAAATGGTAATGAAATAATATTGTGGCTGTCATTGTTTTTTGAACTAAACAAATTTCATGAGTATGAAGAGACTAACACCGTTCAAGTGTTTGCGAAGATTGAGGTAATACTAGCTCAAATATTTGAGGTGGATGAAGTATTCTGTCTATAATATAACATTTGCCAGTGTGGCATTTAGGGGTCAATGAAGTGTCTTGCAAAGTAAGTCATGTTAGCAGTGGTTATTGCTTCTTTATGTATATTAGAAAGAAACCATTTTAAGAACCAGAATTTTGACTTTTTAAATTGTTTTTCCATGGTGAGCAGCTTCATCTTCATTTTGTGAGGCCTGTAAACATGAGTAGTGACTCGTGGTACTTAATCAGAGTGCCGCTAATGGGAATAATAGCCGCAGTCCGCGCCATTCCTCAGTTGTGCGGTGTCTCAGAGCCTGTGCTACTGCCACCATTTCTTCATCCAGTCTCCACTTGACAGCAATGTGGGCTGTCAGCTTACCTTTTTAGAACATGTAGAATTATTTTCCAAAGTGATTGTTTTGTATTGTGTCCTTTCCAATAGGAGATCATTTTGTTTTCTCCACTATAATATGTGTGTAGTGGTAATATCGCATTGTGGTTTAAATTTTCATTTCCCCAATGACTAACTTTGTTGGCCTCTTTGCATGTGTTGATTTATATTCCATATAACTTTTTTTGGTAAAATATCTGTTTATATCTTTTGCCACTTTTTTTAAATGGGGTTGTTTCCTAACTACTGGGTTTTGAGATAACTGTGCATATTCTAGATAAAACTCCTTTACTAGGACTGTGATTTGCAAAAAAAATATTCCAATCCATATTTTTCAATTTTTTATAAAATCTTTCAGGGGTAGCACTTAATATTGATAAAGTTCAACTACTGATTTCTAAAAATGGACTGTGTTTTTTGCTCTTATATCTAACAAAACTTTTCCTAAATCAAAGTCACAAAAATTTCCCTCTATGTCTTAAAGTTTTGTATTTTATAAGTAGTCCTGTAATTCATTGTGAGTTAGTTATTTTGTATCAGGTGTGATTAATTTTACATTTTTGGGGGGTACAGCATATGGGTATTCACTTTTTCCAGAACCATTTATTGGTAAGCCTATTAATTCTCCATTGTTTTCCACTGGCTGTTCGTATATGGATCAATTTTTGGACTCTGCTCTTTTACATGGGTCTGTGAGCCTGTCCCCTCTCCAATGTCACACTCTCCTTATAATCTAGCTTTATAGTAAGTATATGAGCCCTGTGAGTCTTTCAATTTTGTTCTTATTTTTTTTCCAGAAAAATGTGGCTCTCATAGATTCTTGGCCTTTCCATATAAATTTTAGAATCAGCTAATTGATTTTGACCAAAAAAATCCCACTGAGATATATGATTATAATTTTATTTCATCAATAGAATAATTTGGGAAAAATTGACATCTTTACTGACTCATCCATTCTACGAATACTCTATGTTTATTCATTATTTTAATTTTAAGGTTTTTTTCCAGCAGTTTTCTTTTTGTTTCAGCATAGCAATACTACTCTAAACCTAAATATTTTATTTTGACCTATTATAATGAATGGAAATTTAAAGAGAATAATTTGTGACAAAATTAAATGAAATTCAAGTTTCAGTGCTATAAATAAATTTTATCAGATATAAAAAGAAATATAGTTGATTTTTGTATAGTGATTTTATTAAGTCCACTTATTAGTTTTAATAGATTTGTGCATTCCATAGATTCCTCTATGTAGATGAGCATGTCTCCTGAGGATAAAGAGAGTTTTGTTTTTATTTTCTAGTCTGTAGCCATTTAATTTTTTTATACCTAGTTGCTTTGTCTAGGATATCCAGTACAATGATGAATATGGGTGGTAAGAATGCAGATCCTTCCCTTGTTTCTGGTCTTTAGGGAAAAACATTCAGATTTTAACCATTAAATATAATGTTAGCTGCAGGTACTGTACAGGGGATCTTAAGCAGATTGAAGGATTTCCTTTCTCTTTTTAGTTTACTGAAAGTTTTCATTAGGAATAGAAATTGGATTTTGTTAAATGTTTTCTGCATCTGTTGCAGTGATTATGCAGTTTTTCATCATTAGCCTGGTGGCAGGTAATTTACACTGCTAGATTTAAAAAATGGTGAACCAGCTTTGATAAACCCCGCCTTTTCTTAGAATAACATGTGCTTGGTCAGGATATGTAATTTTAAAAAAATACTGTTAAAATCAGTTTGCCAGTATTTTATTGAGGACTTCGTGTCTGTATTTATTAAAGCTATTGATCTGTAGTTTTGTTTTGTTATAACATTTTTGTCTGGTTTGGTATAAGGGGAATACTTGCTTCATAACATGAGTTGCAGTGTGTCTTCTTCACTTGTGTTCAGAAAAAGCTTGTGCGGAGCTGGTATTATATTTTTCTTATACGTTTGGTAGCATATGTCATTAAAGTTATCTGGGCTTGAAATTTTCTTTTCAAGTTGTTTTAAACTGTAAGTTCTGTTTCTAATAAATATTGGAACATTCAGGTTATCTATTCACTCATCATAGATCTTTAGCACCTTCTATCTTAAGGGATTTATTCATTTATCTAAGTTGTCAAATTTATGGGCATACAATTGTTTTTAATATTCACCTCTGGTACATCTCCCCTGTAAATACACAGTAATAAGCATTGTTCTCATGATTATGTTATATCATATAACAAAAGGGACTTTGCAGATAAAATTAAGGTTATTGGTAAACTGATCTGAAGATAGAAAGATGATCTGGGTGGATCAGTCCTGTGTAGGTGCACCCTTTAAAATAAGGACATTTTCCACAGGCTGGTTGCAGAAGACAAAGTCAGAGATACTTGAAGCATCAGAAGGACTCTGAACTATAGTAACCAAACTCAGGTCTGGCTGCCTGCCACAGTAAGAGCTAAACTCATGAGACAGGTGCTGATGAGAAGGAAAGTGGTTTATTCAGGTGCTGTTCATCTGAGAAGATGTGGGACTCATATCCCAAAGCCTATTTAACATCTCAATGCAGGCAGAAGTTTTTATATGGAGGGAGAGGGAAAACAGAACAAAGAGATCAAGGAGAAGGGGTTGAAACGTTTTCTGTGTGCAGACCAGCACAGTCCCTTCCAGTAAGGATCTCAAAACTGGTCAAGCTATGATCTGCAGTGCATCACCCTGGTTTTACAGTTGAAGGTCAGTAAATCTCTCAAATTGGGATGGCTGAAGGTCAAAGTCTGTATTTTTTGAAGTTACTTGCTAGGGTTCTTATAAAAACATGCTATTTAGCATGTTTAGCTCTACAAGCTACATATTAGTCGGAGTCAGCATTTACAGAAAAAAAAATGTGAAAAGAATGGTGGGGTGGGTTACAATTCCCCACTGTTACATTATTGCTGGCTTGAAGATGGACTAGGCTCATGTGAGAAGAAATGTGAAGATAGAAAGATTATCTGGGTGAATCAGCTCCTGGTCTCCAGGAGCTGCGAGAAACGCCAATGTTAGTAAGCAAAGGAACAGCGACCTCAGTCCTATAATCTCAAGGAATTGAATTCTGGCAACTATAATGAGCTGGTAAGAGGTTCTTCCCCAGAGCTTCCATATAAGAAGCAGCCTAGTTAATACCTTGAATTCAGTCTTGTGAAACTCTAAGGAGAAAACTCATTTGAGTCCATCTGAATTCCTGACCCTCAGAAATGGGAGATAATAAATGAGCCTTGTTTGAGTCACTAAATTTGTGATGAGTAGCTATTCCAACGACTGACAACTAAAACACCTTTAGTAACCATAAAATATATATAGTGTCTTCAGTGATGTTCCTTCATTCATATCTGATTTTGATAATTGGGTCTTTCTGGTTTTGTTCTTTAGAAATCAGACTGGAGGTTAATAAGGTTATCTCCCTAGCTAGAAGTTAAGATTTTACCAATCTTCTCAAAGATTTAGCATTTTGTTTCATTAATTTTCTCTATTATTTATCTGCTCTCATTTTTTCCTCTTCATTATTTTCTTCCTTTGAGATAATTGATTTGAGACCTCTTTTACTTTTAAAACAAGCATTTAATGCTGTAAATTTTTCTCGAAGCACTGTTTTAATGCATCCCACACATTTGGGTATGGAGTGTTTTCATTTTTATTTAATTCAAAATATATTCTAACATCTTACGTGTTCTCATTTAACCTATGAGACCTTTAAAAATGTGTTTTTTGCTTTCCAAATATATGGGGATTTCCTAGTTATATTTCTGTTTTTTGATTAATCTTTAAGCCATGGCCAGAACATATTCTCTGTGTGATTTTAATACTTTTAAATTTGTTGAAGTTTTTTTTTTTCAGCTTACAATATTTTTTAAAAAGATTTTATTTATTTATTTTTAGAGGGGAAAGGAAGGAGAGAGAGAGAAACATCAGTGTATGGTTGCCTCTGGTGAGTCCCCTTCCGGGAACTGGCCTGCAACCCAGGCATGTGCCCTGACTGGGAATCGAACAGCGATTGTGTGGTTCACAGGTGGGCACTCAATCCACTGAGCTACACCAGCCAGGGCCTCAGCTTACAATATTCTTGATCTTGGTGAAGGTTGCCTGTGTTCTTGAAGAAAATTTGTATTCTGCTGTTGTTGGATAGATTGATTGTTCTATGACAATTAGGCCATGTTTTGTTGATAGATATAATTAGGTTCTCTCTATATTGATAGGGATTGCGCTGTATCTGTAGGCTACTTGGGTATATGGATGTTTTAACAATATGATGTTTTTTAATTCATGAACATGACATATCTTTTCACTTATTTGTCTTCTTCAATTTTTTCATCAGTGTTTTATCATTTTAAGTGCAGAAGTCTTTCACCTTCTTGGTTAAATGTATTCCTAAGTATTTTATTGTTTTTTTATGTTATTTTAAATGAGACTGTTTTCTTATATTTTTTTAAAAATATTTTGTAGTTAGTGTTTAAAAATGCAACTCTTTTTTGCATGTTCATTTTGTATCCTGAAACTTTACTGAATCTGTTTATTAGTTCTATCTAACAGTTTGTGTGTGTGTGTATGTTGAGTTGTTAGGGTTTTCTCTATAACCCTAAAATCTTGTCATCTACAATCAGAGACAATTTAACTTCTTCCTTTCTAATTTGAATGCCTTTAATCTCTTTTTTTGCCAAATTACTCTGGCTAAGACTTCCTTGCCTTCCTGTAAGGCTATGTGAGTAAATTAAAGAATTTCATTTTGAGCCCTGTCTGGTGTGGCTCAGTGCATTGAGTGCTGGCCTGTGAACCAAAGGGTTGCTTGTTCGATTCCCAGTCAGGGCACATGCCTGGGTTGAGGGCCAGGTCTCCAGTAGGGGGAGCACAAGAGGCAATTACACACTGATGTTTCCCTCTCTTTCTCTCTCCCTTCTCCTCTTTCTAGAAATAAATAAAATATTTTTAAAATAAGAATTCCATTTTGATACATCTATTCCGTTTTTGACTATTTCTTTGTATAACTTTATAGAGATTGTATAAGTATTACACAAAGTATACACCACTTAGCCCAGACTACCTGTGTCATAATTTTACTAGTTTCACTGAAGTGCAAAAACTTAATCTCCTTTTATATCCCCTCTCCCTCTTTCACTTATAATTGTTTTAAGTATTTTCTCTCCACACATTAAGAATAACATTTGTGTTATAATTTATATTCAACCCTCAAACTTAATTTAGAAAACTCAGTAGGAGACGGCAAGTTTATTGTGTTTACCCATATTTTTTGTATGTTTTTCTACCTTCCTGATGTTCCAAGATTCCTTTTTATATTTTCTTTTTGGTTAGAGAATTTTGCTTAGTCATTCTTTTAGGATACTATGCTTGAGACAATTTTTTAAAGTTTTATTTGAGAATATTCTGATTTCCTTTTATGGAAAATAAATATTTTCACTTGGTATAAAATTCTAGGCTGACGGTTCTTTTCTTTCCACACTAGGAAATTTTGTTCCTCTTTCTTCTGGGCTCCATGGTGTCTCATGAGAAGTCTGCTGCCATTCAAATAATTTTCCCTTTAAGATTTTTTTCTGTGTTTAGCTTTCAGAATTTGCCTGTGATGTGTCCTGGTGTAGATATTGTTGAGTTTATTCTGTTTGAGATTTTTCAGGAATTTGAATCTGCAGATTAATTTATTTTGCTATATGTAGAAATATTCAGCAGTTCTTTCCTTTTTTTTAAATTTTACTTTTTTTTCTACTTTCCTTACAGGACTCCAAGGGCACAGTTGAATATTTTGTTATAATCTTACTGTTCCCTGAAGCACCATTCATCTTTTTCTAGTTTATTTTCTCTCTGCTGTTCAGATTGGATAATTTCTACTTTTTTTCTTCCAGTCAATTTATTCTTTTCTCTTTTCCCTTCATACTGCTATTGAGGCCATCCACTAATTTTTAAAAACTATGTTTATTCATTTTAGAGAGAGAGTTAGAGAGTAAAAGCAACATTAATGTGAGAGAGAAACATCAATTTGTTGCCTCCCATGCATGCTCCAACCAGGGATTGAACCCACAACCTAAGAATGTGTGCTGACTGGAAATTGAACTCCCAACCTTTTGGTTACAGGGCAATGCTTAAACCAAGTGAACCACACTGGCAAAGACTCCATTGAGACTTTAAGTTCTTTTTATTTTGGTTATTTTTCATTGCAGAATTTCCATTTGATTTTTTTCCCTGAGAAGTTGTGTTTTTTCATTTGTTTCAACCATGGCCATAGTTGCTTATGAAACATGTTCATGATGGCTGTTTGAAATTCCTTGTCAAACAATTCTAACATTTCTGTCATCTTGGTATGGTGTTTATCTTTTTAAATTCAAGATAATAAGATATTTCTGGCTCTTTGTATGACAAGTCATTTTCTATTAAAATCTGTACAACTCGGGCATTATGTTACGAGATTCTGATGCTGTGTAAGCCTTTGGCTTTCGCTGTGTTCCTCTAACATTGCTCTGGAAAACACCACCTCACCACTGTCAGGTGTTCGTATGCCACTGACACCTGAGCAAGAGAGAAATCCACTGTTACTCTTAAGCAAGGGGTATGACTTCTGGCTCTGCAGTAGCAACATCTCACTGGCTGACAGGGTTAGGAGTACCTTAGTACTGCTTTCCACATTGTTGCTGACGTCATAAGTAAAAGGTGATGCCACCACTTGTGGTGGCTAAAGTCCTGACCTTCTAATGGGCTCCTCAGACATCATCTTAGTAAGGAAGGAGGAGTGTACCTCAATACTGCTCAGTGGGTAGAGGTGTGCACTACCTATGCGGTTTCTGCAGATGTTTCAGGGGTTGAGGTGTATGAGGGAAACTCTGTCGAGGAAGAAATTTCCTGGCTTCCTGCTTGGCCTTGTCTGATGCCACCCTGGTGGTGACAGGGGAGGGGGGCATGGGAATTTAAAGTTTTACATTATTACCTAGGCAGTATAGGCTCTCAGTTTAGCCTTCCTTCACCTGTTTCCGGTGGTGCTACACTTCTTTTTTCCCTGTGGTATTTGGCTGGAGCAATTATTACCTAAGAATTTTATGTCTTGTTAGGCTGCTGTTTCTTTTGGTCCCTTAGATAGAGAAAGAGAGTTTTGAAGAAAAAAATATTAGAGTTTATTTCATCTGTGGCTTTTGGCATTTCTGGGTTGCTGGCTGCTTGCCCTCCAAGTACGGGCTATGAGGCAAAAAAAAAAAAAAAAAAAAAAAAAAAGGCAGGAAAGTCACTATCATGTATTCCTTGAAATCTAAGATGCCTGGCTGGTCTATTGTCTTTCCCCCACCTGCATTTAGCAGGAAAAGTACCTTTATTCCATCTTCCCATAAAGATGGATTTAAAAATGTATTTTCCCAGTTGTTCTATGGCAAAGCTAAAATTACATGGGAAAGAGTTAAACAGTCAAGGAAGAAATTATTCAAGGCTACTGCAGTGAGGGAGAGAGGCCAGAAGGTAGTGAGAGCTCTATTATGCTGTAGAGCTTTTAAGAGCTAGGGTTGGGGAAAATATTAGGACATCTGTGTTTGCTCATTGGCATAATCCAAGCAAAAGAAAGGGTTCTGGTATCTTTATAACAAGAAGTTATCTGATGGCTTGGAGCAAGGAAACCACTGAAGTTAGCATCTATCCTCCCATATAAACTGAAAGAGAGGAGTACTATCTTCCTAGAGGATTGCATTTCAAAGAGATGGCTCCCAGGTCTTTTAGAAAACATTCCTGGGTCATACAACTGTCAAGAAGCTTTGCAAAAGATTTACATCTCAAGGAGCACAGGCAGAATTCATTATTACACATTTTCTTAAATGAATGTTCTAAGAAAAGGGAGGTAGAGGCCTATAGTCAGGAAGTCTATCTAGAGTGCCATCAACCTAGGTCGTCTGTAGGAGCCAAGTGTCAGCCATCTTCTTATCAGAGGCATAATGATCCCCCTTCTTCTGTCCCCTATATGTGCATTTTATGGATAATGTGCTTACATATCATGATCACACATTGTTCTTTCTCCATCCATTGGGCTAGATCTAAGGTCTGTGCCTCTACTACACACCTGAGAAGACACCTGTTAAATATCAGGGGGTAGATGAATAAAAGAGAGTTACAACACCTGTAAAAAATATTTACCAGAGTCATTTCATTGATTCTCTTGAGATTCCTTGAGCTTTCTGATTGGCACCTTTAAAAGTGCTTCTGCCTTTTTTTGAATTCTCTTCTGTTGCTGATTCTACTACTGGACTTGCCTATCTCATAATGCAAGGAGTCTGATTCCTGCTTGAATATCCCCACTAGTGAAGACTATCTCTAAATATGGTCCTTGATAAGACTTCTCTTGTGGGATGAGACACCAACACAGTAATAACCACCACTATACCCGCTTTATGCTCAAGTTTAGGGAAGGAGTGTGAGGGCAGCTGGCCAGAGACTACTGAAACCCTATTATTTGCTTATAACGTCTCTATACATATTTCACAGTCTAACGGCCAAGTTTATTTTGAATGGGAGAATGGAATTTAGTAAGCAATGATACAAAAAAGAAGAAAAGAACCAGAATATGTATTTGTACCTTTTATTGAACTTACTGTTTAAATGGATATGGGCAGCCTTAAAAAAACAAACATCACACATAGCTCAGAGGCCACATTCATCTTTTAGATGCTACAAAGAATGCATTGTTTTTAAATATAGAGTTGAGTTGTATCAAAAGTTGCTTAGATCTCCCTTTCTTGGACTGGCGCAAGAAATAAATGATGCGTAGAAAGGGCTTCTTCTTCCACAAAGGAAGTTTTCATAAACTTATGAGCTCAAAAGCCAATAGTGTAAAGCAATACACTTTTGCGTTTCAAGTGGCTCTTATATAGTAATTATAAAGACAGAGATATCTTTATTATGCTTGGAGGTTACAGTATATATTACAGTATTTAAAAGTAGCCTGATAACTGCTTTATTCTTTCCTTCCAAAGAACCCCCACTGGGGATATGTAACTTAAAGGTGATAACTTAAAAGGCCACAGTGTAGTGTTGCAGAAACTGTGCAAAAGATAAAGAAAAGGCATCTGGCTCATCGTCTAATTTTGCTGCAACTTAGGAAAAAAGTTCTTTTATTTTTTAAAACGTAATTCATTATATTTGGAAAATATTGCAGAGAACATTTTTTAAGCTTGTGTTAAGAAAAATGACAGGCATTTAGTCTGCATTTTAATTAGGCTAAAAGGACTTTTTATACATTTATATCTTCAATCATGATATGATGCCTGATATATTTAAATCTGGAATAAAAACTAATCTTATTAAAATGAGATTTGGTTAATACCTTACCTCACTAGAGAGCAGTATGACAAGTTAGACCATCTCTGTAAAAATGTTCTGGTTGTAAAATGTCCTAGACAAAATGGAGAAAAGTGATATTAAATTTAGGTGTTCTTTAGAACATTATATGATTTTTAAATATTAGAACATAAACCATTAGGAACATCCAGCAAATATTTTGCTATTATTATCCCAAAGGTCACTTAGTTAGTAAGCGGTAGAACCAGGATTTGCAACCCAATCGTCTGCCCACAGAGCCTGAGCACCTTACCTCACGCATGATGTACTCAGCTTGGGTATAGGCTTTGTGTGCAGAGATAGATGAGATCTTTACTAAGCACTAAAATAATATTAAGGTAAAACAGGCAATAAGAAAACATGTCCTAGACCAAGCTGAATCTTAATTGCTACCGTGTGTGTGGTTTGCAATTTACAACTATCTGGTTGAATTTTTTTTTTTTTAAATTTACCTTTGTATTAGGTATTCCAAGATTGTCACATGCACCAATCTTACTCCTCTACAAACCAGATTTAGGGAATGAAGCAGAGCTATTGATTGACATACTTTTCTCCTGGCTTTGGTTTTCTTACCTATAAACGTAAGAAGCTGAAATAGATGCATACTACATTTTATTCTTTCCATTTGTAATCATCTTGATTCTGTAACTTTAAAGTGCAGGGAATATTCCATTCATCTGGAAATTGAAATTCCAACTGCTGAAAACAGTTACTACCTCTATGTCATGAGTGATAAAAAGCAAATGAAGACTTTCAACACTTCCTACAAGAACAGAGTTCTGTGGGTTGAGTGCATGCTCATTTTCATTAAACTTAGGATTCATTATAAGGAAGAGAAATGCCCATGTAACTTGCATTCATGGTATACTGGAAGAATTTTGCTCTGGTTCTGCTCTATATTTCAATCAGATATAGATTGCAATATTCCTTGTCATGGCATTCTTGGGAAAATGCTCAAATGGAGTCTGAGAACCTGGTACCTTTATACAAAAATTGTCTCTCAGGAATGGGTATGGGTAGTAGATTACAGCCATTGTACTTAAGCAGAGAATGCCATATGCCCCTTGCTCTTTCCCCAAAGTGTCATTGTGTCATCACGAAGGGAACATGAACAACATTTTGAAATATTTTGCTTAAACACAATTGTTTAGGAATCCTGATTCCTTTCTCTTTTTAATATTATACATTCATAGGTAAATGAGAAGAAAATGAGCCTTTTGAATTCCAAATAAGGTAAAAGAAAATCATGGAATCCTAAACAAAGGCCATAATTTTTGCTCTTGAAGAAATATGTTAAATATATTACTACTACTTAAAGAGTAGTTTGCCTCTTCTGTTTGTTCAAACCTCCATTTGTTAGGGGTAGGGCTAGAAGCTGGGGCAGACTCAGGTCATCAGTGTCAATCGCTAGGGGAGGTCTCTCCTAAATTTGGGAATGTTCATGTTTTATTTATTTATTTTTTAAATTTTATTTATTTTTAGAGGGGAAGGGAAGGAGAGAGGGAGAGAAATAACAATGTATGGTTGCCTCTTGTGCATCCCCTGCTGGGAACTGGCCTGCAACCCAGACATGTGCCCTGACTGGGAATCGAACCACAGTTGCTTGGTTTGTAGGCCCACGCTCAATCCACTGAGCTAAATCAGCCAGGGCTGTTTGTGTTTTAAAGAAGTCATCTATGTGGATAGAGAACTGGAGGAAGTGCTGAATATCCTAACAACTGGATATTCTTTGATATTGCATGCCTTTGATATATAATACAGGGCTTGTGAATGCTTTGACCAGCAGCCTTTGTGTTTTAAAGACCAATTTTTGCTTTAATGTCACTGAAAATTTTGAGACCGGATAGGCCTAAAGAAAAGAACTATTCCTAAATTTGGCAGGTCCTAGAAAAAAAAAAAACATAGAGAACCAGTTGCACTCCTGACCAAGACTCTTCATACTTCAATCATTTTGAGATCCTCCTGCTTCTTCTATGAGTGTATTTTATTTTTCCCTTTTTGCTTATCAGTTCTCTATTCCTTACAAACTAGCCAATAGTGTTATTTAATATCTGAGTCTTCTTCCCACTTGCAAATTAAAGATGATATTATCTGCTTTACCTAATTTAAAGAGAGGGATGTGAGTAACAAAAAGGAAAATATTTTTAAAAGTGCCTCTAAATAGAGAGCTAATTATATGAGTGGTAGTAATAATAGCGGTAGTTGTAGTAATATCTGTGGGAATGATAGGAATAATAGTTGTAGTTACTGTTGAACCACACAGGTTGGTGGTGGTACGAAAGAGGGACCATACAGAAAGTACTGTATCTCGAGATATATCTGTCGTACCCTGTGTTGGCTTTAGCTGTTAGTACGATCGGCTGATATCATTAAATGCTCTCAGAATCAAAACTCTAGTGTGTTTTGACTTGACTAAAGATTTGACAGGAAAATTACTATATTATAAACATATGAAAACATTTTATTTAATGTTAATAATGTAATATTAAACTAGAAGAGAGAGTCCCTGCTATATTTCACCTAATATGGCCTATTAATTTACTAAATGTTAATGCACATTTCTCCAAGACTTTATATTTTTTTTTGTAAAAATTGTGCTGTTTATCAAATTCTGGAACTTGGGAAGGTAATTGAAAGTCGAATCTTTGCTCACCTCCAGCTTGTTCAAACTCAACAAACTCAACTTCATTGTTAATTTAACATCCTTTCTACTTTAGGTTCGCTTGCTCTGTGTATGGTTTTTCTTTGGACTGGCTGTTCTCCTCCTTAATATTATGGTTCTTCCCACTTGCCTACATTGACTGAAAAGAGCTTGGTTTAACGTCTCTTCTGAGTGATTTGGAAATAGCTTTAACACACTGTTAATTTTTAGACCTGTTAAATAGAGTTATTATAGTTGCAAATTGGATTTTTAAAATATTGGAATAATATTGAGTGAATGAGCTTTGGTTGTGCAAAGATCCCATTAAATGCACTTAAGTCAGAGTTCTCTATTAGTATTTCTTTTTTAAAATTATATTTTATTAATTATGCTATTATAGTTGTCCTGATTTTTCCCCTTTTGCCCCCACCACCAGCACCCTGTACTCTCTCACACAATCCCCACACCATTGTTCATGTCCATGGGTCCTGTGTGTAAGTTCCCTGGCCACTCCATTTGCTACACTGTACTCTATACCCCCCTGGCTCTTCTGTAACTACCTATTTGTACTTCGTAATCCCCTCGCATCTTCACCCATTCATCAAATGAAGGAAATTTTCTTTCACTATTTTTTCAAATAGATTTCCGATTTCTTTCTCTTTCTCTTCCTCTGGCCCCACTATGATGTGAGTGTTGGACCTCTTCAAGTTTTCCCAGAGGCTGCTTATATTATCCTCATTTGGGGGGATTCTTTTTTCTTCTTGTTGTTCTGATTGGTTGCTTTTTGCTTCCTTATGTTCCAAATCATTGATTTCATTCTTGGCTTCATCCACTGTACTGTTGTTTCCCTATCAATTGTTCTTTATTTCAATTAGTGTACCCTTAGTTTCTGACACAAACCCTTAGTTTATGCTGTTAAGATCCTCCCTATGTTCCTTGCTCATTCTTGTAACCAGTGTTTTCAACTCTGCATCTGATAGATTGCTTATCTCCATTTTGTTTAGTTCTTTTTTTCAGAGTTTTGATCTGTTGTTTCATTTGAGCCATGTTTCTATGTCTCCTCATGTTGGCAGCCTCTCTGTGTGTGCTTCTATGTAGTAGGTAGAGCTGCTTTGACTCTGTAGTGTGTGGCCTAAAGTAGTAGGTGTCCTGTTGGGTCCAGTACCACAGCCTTGCCTATCACCCAAGATGGGTATTTGAGGTGCACCCTTTGTGTGAGCTGAGTACATCCTCCTCCTGTGTTGAGCCTTGGTTGCTGTTGGCAGACCAATGGGAGGGATTTACCCAGGCCAGTCAGCTGCCAGGACTGGCTGTGACCACTGACTACCAACCTCCATCCTCTGTGGAGGATCAGCTGTGCAGGGGCAGGGTGGTGGTATTCTGATGTGGTTTGTAGCTGTCCACTGGGTGTGCTGGCCCTGAGGTTTCCTAGGTGGTACAGGTCAAAGTCAGCCTGCACCTGTGTTTTGCCCAGGGTACCATGTCTGAGCTACAAAGCAATCTGAGATGGTTGCTACTTGTGCTGGCCTTGGAGATTCCCAGGTCAATGCAAGCTATAAATCTAAGCTGGCTGCTGCTAGTCCTGAGACTTGGGCTCACTGAATTCAACTGTTATTTATTTGATAAGATTTAGGAAGTTGTGAAGCACAAGCCAAGACCAGCCATTCGTACGGAAAAGCAACTTGGGTGTACCAATGAGCTGGGTGGGGCAGAGTATCTGGGGATCTCCAAGGCAGGTCAAACAATGTTAGCCAGGTTGATGGAGTCTCAGATACGGTACCAGCTTGCTGCCTCCATGGAGGGAGGGTTTGAAAAAGAGACAATGTCCTCTGCTCACCTTTAAGGCAGATACTTCGGTTTCTCCTTGTATACCACTGGTGCTGTTCAGGCCGTTACCCCAGTGCTGGAGCTCAGAAGGAGTGAGTCTGGGTAAGTGAGTTCCTGTGTGTGCTCTTAAGGGAAACTGCTTAGGGTTGTAGCAATTTCTTCCACTGACTCAGTCCATGCTGGTTTTGCTGCCAGAAGTTGTGGGGACTTAATCTTCCTGGCACTGGAACCCTGGGCTGGGGGACCTGGTGTGGGGCTGGGACTCCTCACTTCTGAGATATCCCTCCTGGATTTTTATTCACCACATGTGGGAGTGGAACCATCTCATTCTGTGTCTGGCCCCCTCTGAGCAGTCTGGATAGATGTGGTTTCTTTAATTCCATAGTGGTCAGACTGCCATTCAACTCCATTTGTGATGGTTTTAAGTGATGGTTATTCTATATTTTAGTTGTAATTTTTTATGTGGTTGTGTGAAGAAGTGAGCCACGTCTGCCTACACCACCACCTTGACCAGGGATCCCTCTGTTAGTGTTCCTTAAAGTTAGACCACTTTTTTCAGAATCACCTGGAATATTGGGCGGAAGACCTCCCTAGCCAGAATGTGCACTTTTCACAAGCTCTCCCTGTGAATTTTGTGCATGAACTAAAATCTGATAAACATTATTGTCAGTGTTGGAATCATCAAATAATCATGCTTATTTCTAAAATAGCAATAAGAATTTTGAGTGTGATTAAGATACTAAATCATACTAGAATGTGAGCTCTTCTAAGGCAGAAGACATAGCTTATTTATGTGTGTCCAAAGTAGGTGCTCAAGAAATATTTTAGAGATGTATATTAGAGTGAAACTACCAAGGAATGTCTCAGGCAACCCAGTGGTCCACCTTTGTCAAGTAGGAGACTAAATGGTCAGAAAGCACATGAGTCTGGCTTGTCATCTTGTTACAGTGATCCTGGAGCTAAGAAAAGAGTTATGAAATCTTAGAGGTAGATCAGAAACTGGAACCACCCTTTCATTTTACTGATGAGGAAACTTCCACCTACAGTTGTTGAGACTTAGTCAAGCTATCAAAGCTAGTAAGCAATAGACCCAGGAGTGGAATTTACAACTTCAAACTCCTGGATTATCCCTCTTTTACTATAACTTCTCAGATATCTTTATTTTTTTATGCTTAATGGAAGGATACTTAAACAAGTCTAGTTAAACCAGTGTCTTTTTGTAAGTGCCAGTGTGAGTAGTCCATTA
The DNA here is from genome assembly GCF_014824575.4 of Sturnira hondurensis. NCBI lineage: Eukaryota > Metazoa > Chordata > Mammalia > Chiroptera > Phyllostomidae > Sturnira > Sturnira hondurensis. The sequence continues at coordinate 10,605,777 of NW_028073511.1, read as the reverse complement.
TTTTGTTAAATAGGTGCATGTTTGTGAAAAATAAGTCATGTCAACTTTGTATAGCTATTGTTTAATATTTTACAGAAAGGTTGATACCTGTAAATGGTATCTGATCAGGAAATCCAAGAGGAAGGTAAATGAACAGTTGTCTGTTTGACCTTTCAGTATGTCCTCGAAGTCAGTTCTTGCCAATTGTAGAGACAATGGCTCCCTCCGCTGAGGTTTCTCTTCCTGGTTTCAGACCCCTCATTCTCCCACGGCTTCGATTCCCCGTGACACTCTGCTGAGACTGAGAGTTGTTTGCCCCCCAAGCACGGTTTTATATCCTGCTTCTGACACTTATGATTCTGTGCTTTTTCCCTCTTCGTACCTCAATTTCCTCAGTGCTCGAAAGGGAGCGATGTTAGTGCCTGCCTCATAGGGGCTGTGGTGAGGAATACAGGAGCTCATAATCTAAAGCATTTAAAACAGAACCAAGAATATGCCAGTTATTTAATAAACATTGACTGATTTTCTGCCCTTGCATCCCTCTGCCATTGTTACTCTCCTCCACAAGTTAAAATAATAGAAATTTAAAATTTGAAGAGCCTGTGACTCTTCAAAGGGAACTTTTACACGTAGAGAAATTGAAGCCTAGATTTGCTGTGAGAGACAGAAATGGCTTTAGAAGCTAATTCCCTTGCAGAACATGTGAGATTTCAATGGGTGGATGGGGAAGCCGGGAGCAAGGGGCTCCTTCCTTCCCTCTGTCTCCTTCCTTCCTGTCCCCAGGGGAAGCCTTGCAACGCCCCACATCCAGTAACTTGCATTGGCCTGGTCAGCTTTGCAACAGATATTGATGTTCCTCTTAACATCATTGGTTGATTTTAAAAGATCTATTTTGTCAGGCACAAGAAATGCCCAGTTTTTGTGAATTAGGTGAACTACATAATTCTTTGTGTAATGCCACATTCAAACACAGAGGGTTATTGTTTTTTTTTAATTGCATCTAGACGATATGAAAAAGGTAGCAGATAAACAGAAAGTTAAAACTAAGTGAGTCTTTGCAGTTTCAAAATTCTCTGCAGGACTTGATTCTAACATTAGTGATGTCTTGCCCCATGTTGGAACCCCATGAGTGATGTGTTGCCCCAGGTGGCAACAATAGAGCGTTAGCAATTGCTACTGCTTTGTAACAGTTCTTGTTAATAAAACAAATTCTCTTCCTCTGTGATTCCTAGGCAACACTTCAAGGATCTTGAAGGCAGCAGAGTGTTGTGATACTTGCAAAATGAACTTCAGACTCTGTCAAAGTATCAAGAGGGGTTTGTGATGGTTTCACTGAACAAAAGGGGAAATCAATACCTAGGTGAAATCATGTTTCATAATACCATCTAGTCAATGATATTATAACAGGGCATGCTCATCTGAATACAGCTTAGGTGAGAGAGACAGTGCGTGTAAAATAGACCCTTAAATTGGCAATTCATGATAAATGTGGAGGTTACAAGTTGAGAAATGGGCTTCTAGAAAAAAAATGAGGCAAACCAGACTGCTATGTGAGAATAATTATATCATGTCATTTGCATACAAGTGTATTTAAACTAAAGAAATAACTCTAAGTTATTCATAGCATAAGGTTGACTTTGCATTGCCATTATTCCCTATATAAAATATAACTCATACTTTTGATGTAGAAGAGAATAACTGAGGTACAAATGTAGTTTTCCCACAGATGTACAAAACACAATTGAACATTCCACATTAAGAGAGGTAATTCTCAATTACAGCACGTTGGAATTACTTGATATTCCATTATATAAATGTTTAAACACAATGTGTCTCTTTACAACAAATTAACTTTTCTTCAGAGGGTGTATTTCTACCCTTTGTGTAAGGTAATAACTATTTATTTATAAACTGTAACACATACAACACTGTTATGCCTACAGCACTCAGAAATTACTAGGCTATAGATTCATTAAAGAGAAGTAATTACTTTCTAGATGTCTTGTCTACAATCTTTTATTGACCTCATAATACAAGTGCTATGCTTACTATATTGATGCAGCTGTTGGTGCATTTCTTTTCACAACATGTGAGTCTGCTACACAAGTGCAATGGTAATTCAAACAGGCCCACCGCTTAATACATTTATCAGGCAGGGACGTGGAGCCTGCTGGACACAGGCAGACATCCAGGGAGAGCCTCAAGGGATGAGGAAGAGGAGGGCAAAAGTTATAAAACGTTTTTGTGGTGATTGACCTGTAATTGTTACTGCCCACACTTGGTCTCCTTGGGCAATAACGATTGTTGAGGATAGGCACTAAAATCATTTGAATTCTGATTTGAAGGAGATATTTGCAGAGTTGGAGTTCATTTTCTTAAAGATACCAGAAAAAATATTCGTAGGTCACTCTGCACATGGAAATACAGGAATAGTAACATCAACCATAATACGACCATAATTTCCCCTTCCTTGGGGGACTGTTTGTTATGCATGTGTCTTTTACTGTGTCACAGATTTTTCGTCTGATATTTTTGTGATGAGAAAAAGAAGATATTGGTATGAAATAAAAGTGTAGAGGCAAACTTCATTGGAATGGCAAGCAAAACTGAAGAGAAAGTATGTGATATGTGTATTTAAGGATATGCATTTGGAATGACGCCTTTCTATTAACTTTGCAAATTGTTAGATTTACTAAAGAGAAACATCTGTATGAACGTATGTGTTTATATACATGCATACATATGATCATAACTACATATAATATCCAAGTATTTCAGGCAAACAGGATAAAAATGATAAGAAAATGCCTTTTAAAATATGTTTTAAAGTTAAAATGCTATATAAATTTTTTATTTACTATATCACAACCCACTATTTGTTTAGAAATATTGTATTATTGTAATCTGTTTATTCCTGCTTAAAATGTTACTTTTCATAAAGAACATATTCTGAGATAGGAAAATGTGTTATTTTGAGAAAAACTTCTCCAATATAAATAACTTTTGTTTTTCGGAACTCTTAAAGAAGGCAAAAAGCTAGGTATTCATCTTATTGCTTTAGTTTGCCTGGTTGACAAAAGACAACTCCAGCGATATTTTAGAAGAATATTTATTAAGACGATGAGGTCAGTAAATCTCAAACACTAGTGTTCGACCACTTTAAAACTAGACTGTGACTTTGGTCTGGAAAGGACTGATCAGCGTTCTCTGCTCAGTATGAGTATCATATGGTAGCGTCATTTTTTATTAACATAATACAAGTATCGTGTGCACTGCTACACCTTTCATTGCTTGCGGCTTCGGAGTCAAAATGTCACAGCATATTTTACTTTCACTAATAGATTGAGACTTGTTCATTATATTAGTAAAAGTAGTGTGGTATTACGCCCGAATGGCAAAGGCCGGCACACACATCAATATCCTAAAATACAGCTCAGTCCTCCTTCATCCCCAAACAATAGCAAAAGGATGAGAACTTTAGGTAGATAGTTTATTACATGTTTGGAAAAAAGTTCACCTTTCTGCACCTTTTCTATATGTATTGTCAAAATATCACATTATTCAATTCCCTGGAAGTGAACTTACTTGCTAAATACCCATTAGGTTCCCAGGAGGTGCCTTACATTAATTGTTTAGTGAAAGCGCCCTTAGGCTATCACCGGGGAAGCACATTAAATGCATAAAAAGAGAAGTTGACAGAGATCCCTGCAGAACAAGATGCACCTACCAAGCTCAAGACTTCTCCAGGAAGAATCCTATGAGGCCCTGTTGAGGATGGTCTTTTTGGGGGTAGGGGTAGTTTCCCTCCTTTTCACCCCCTACTGGTACAAACATAAAATTATCGAAGACAAAAATGGTGCAAGAAAATTATTAGGAAAAAGACTGCTCAGGAATTGTAAACAAATGAGCTTATATGCCTTGATTCTGAGGAATCAATGCAATTTACAGACAGAAAAAGAGTTGAAAAGTTAGAGAAAATGGGTACTTATTGCTTGCATAATGATGATATAAAAGAGGAATGATGTCAAATAATAGGGAGGAGAAAGACATATTTTGAAGTAAATGAGAAGAAAGTGACTGGTAGCCAAGTTATAGGCTCTTGGCCAAATAGGTTGATGCATGGAGAAAAGTCAAGTCACAGAATGAATGACAAGGAGTTCTGGCAAGACATGTTTTCACGTCTGTCTGTCACATTGCATCTGAAATCGTTCTGTGTTCTGAATATAGCACAGATTTTTATCACTGCCTTGTTTAATTACAATTGCTGGCTAAACTATTGTGCGTCTATTCTGCACTATCCTGTTTGTTTATTTCACATCATTTTGTTTAGAATGTTTCTAAAAAGGAAATGTAAAAACCAAACAAAATATGTGCTTGGTGTCATAAATCCCCCCACCTCATTTTTGGGGGGCCTGCATTATCCAAAAAATTCCACTAGAGGGGGCACTGGTAAAACAAGAAGCAAGCTTAAACAAGACTAACTTTTTCTGTCTTTTAGAGGTGACAAAGCCTCACCGGTTTCCTTTTCTCGTTCCTGGACAGAAATATTCTGAGGGAGATACAGGGAAGCATTGAATATGCCATATGAAATAATCTTTAGGTCTTTATAATACTTCCATCAAGTTCAGTTTTTTATTTTAATGTTAATGTGCTACAGTTAAGTTTCAGCCAAAAGAGCACAAATTCATGGTTAAATATAGATAGGATTTCATGTGCTTTTATTATGATTGCTGAAATCTGAAGTCAAGAAGAGATGTTTTGTGCCTGTGACTTTTCTTTAGTGACTCTTATCATTACATAAGCAACTGAGAGACGAAGCTTATTCTTTAGTTGTCAGATTGAATTTACCCAAGGCACAGGCATGGTCTTAACTAGAGTTCATCAGAGTACAAAAAAAATTAAGGGTAATAGAAAAATGTGTCATTTATATATAATTAATCTTTATGAAGAAAATGAGAGTAGAGCCAAGAATTTTCAAGCTTCATAAGCTTTAATATAACTATTGATTTAATGCTGAATTTTGTTATGTTTATTTCTCTGAATAAGTCGTATTCATTTATAAAGCCTCCCCAACAAGGAGCAATGCTGACGTGACAGAGGAATTTTTTGCTATGAGATGATGTCCTATCCTGAGTGTGTTGGATCCTGTCAACTAGGAAAAGCTTGTCTGGAAAGAGTCCAAATCGACCTCTCTTTTTAAACTACTGTATTTCTTAAATTTATAGCATGGCAAAAATATAATTTTTCAGTTCAATTCTCAGAAAGTTAGTAAAATACCCTGTGGTATTGGATTAAATAAAAGCAACCTATCCTAAATTCTTACCATGATGCCCAGCACAATGTGTGTACTCAACAAAGGTTAGTAGATTAAAACAATTTTTTTATCCTCACCCGAGGACATTTTTTTTTCATTGCTTTTTAGGGAGAGAGAGGAAAGGGGAGAGGAAAACATCCATCAGTTGCCTCCCACATGCACCCGGACCAGGGATTGAACACGTAAGTCAGACGTGTGCCCGATGGGGAATTGAACCTCTGACTCCAACCCACTCAGCCACACCGGCCAGGAAGGTTAGCAGGTTTTATTTGTATTATTATTCATTCAAAATATTCACTTCTCATCCCTTGGGATATATAGTTAAGGTGGGGTTTCATGATATACTACCGTCTCTAGAATTTCTATCCATTCTTTTTTCTGACTTTACCTAACACAGATTTTCTGAAGGAAACTGGCTGTTCCTTTCCTGGTCTGCTTTCTACTCTGACACAGTAAAATGTTGTGGGTTGTTACTTCTTTTCCCTTGGTTTCGGTAGGTTGCCAGTATCTCTTACAAATGTCAGAATAGCTAAGAAAATTAATACTTAAATTCCATGGTGATGTAAATTTTGTCATCAGTTAAAAATAGCTCCGAAGGGAATTACCATCATGTGCCATCTATCACAGCCATTAAAATGTTCAATCTGGAAGATGGTCTTAGAAATGATTTCGCTCAAATGCCTCAGACAAATGGAACCTGAGGACTAGGGGAGTTAAATGTCTGAGCAAGGTCTCAAAGCTCCCTGGGAACTGAACCATTCACGTCTCTGTCCTCCTCTCCTCAGAATTATTTTAAAACTCAAATTGTGGAATTGATCATGGTCTTGTTTGATTTAGAAAATTAAACAAATTTCTGCATAGATAGAAGGAGGTGAAATGCCCCAGACTGAATGGACATTTCCATAGCACTTTGGAATTTATGAAATTCGTTCCCGAACATGGTTGCTTTTAATGGTGTCTTGGTATGTGATGGAATTTTTATGTTCACTTGTAGTGCAAGAAAACTTTTCTCATATCTTTTAACAACTTTTTCATTCTATTTTTATGAATTCTAATACTCAGTGAAGTAAGGGCTGCTGCTGCTGTTACGCAAACCATTGAACTTAGATGAGTTAAATCTAACTGCTTTGGGAATGGCGGTTTAGAGTACGTGGCTCACTCATAATGAATGACAGATTTTTTCCTCTGTGTTGCTGTGCTGTGACCTCAGTTGTGTAATGGACGCAGCGTGGTGCTGGCACTTGGTGCCTGGGGCAGTGCCACCGACGTGGATTGCTGTCAGGATTTCCTTACTCCTTTTATTTCTTCCCATTGAAAGAAGAGAGAGGAAGAAGAGGAGGGTACAAAGAGACTTCTTTGATCTCTGATTTCCTGTGGCCAAGTGCTTTTTTCCAATCTCTATTTCAGAACATACTTAACAGGACCGCCTAGGGGTGAGTTTGGTGAAATTTGGAATTTCAGCATGAGAAAAAACTGTAGAGACTTCATGCTCAACTCCTCCATTTTATGAATACACAGTGATTAAAACGAGTGACCAAGGGCATCCTCCCACTTATTTACTCGTTTGTCAAACATGGTATTTAAGAAATATTTTCTATTGAGCCCTGGCTGGTGTAGCTCAGTGGACTGAGCGCGGGCTTGCAAACCACACGATTGCGGTTCGATTCCCAGTCAGGGCACATGTCTGGGTTGCAGGCCAGTTCCCGGCAGGGGACGCAGGAGAGGCAACCATACATTGATGTTTCTCTCTCTCTCTCTCCTTCCCTTCCCCTCTAAGATAAATAAATAAAATCTTAAGTTTTTTTTTCTATTGAAAGAGTGGCAAAGGTGAGAATAAAACCTAGTTTTCTTTAGCCAAAGTCTAGTGTTTTCTCTTAGCCACAAAGCTTCCCATAAAACTACCGACTATGTTGTTGTCAATATTAAGCCAATCTGAGTCTTTGGCTTGACTTGTTTAGTTTTTTAATGTAGGTTGAAAATGCATTTTTGCGAGAGCTGTTCTTCAATGTTAAGATGAAATTCCTGATTAATAGTCAAGGAGCATGTTCAGAGGAAACAGTTCAGTTTGGAGGCCTGTGATTCCCTTAGGAATCACAGAATTGGTTTTTCCATATTATAAATTTACTCAGAAACAGTTTTTCTTAGGTGTATATCACTCTTCCTTTCCCTCATTTTAATCTCCTATAACTGTTTTACTTTTTGTTAATTAGTAGAGACTTTATTATTTCAAAACTAAGGTGTGCATTCTGTGTTGAAGCCTTCACACATGGCTGGCTCTGTACAACAGGGAAGGCAAATGGTATATAATGCAAGTCCAGTAATAGTTCCAAATAACTGCCTTGCCCAATTAGTCTCCAGCTAGTTTATGTTGGGTTTTCCCATTATTCACAATTCCTTAGCTAAGTTTAAGATGTGCATATAGACAAGGGGCAAACCCATTGTTAGGAAACACATTTACAAATATCTTGCTATCCAGTTAAGTCACTGGGACTGATAGTTACAGGAGCTTGGGTTGTCTAGGAGAGCATATTTTGACAGAAGGAGAGAGGCAAGAGTTGAAAATAATGCCTACAAAGAGGTAGACTATTGCATCGTGGTCATCCAGGGGGCTTTGGGAAGCTAGAAGGCACCAGGGGATGGGGAAATAGGAAAATCAAAAGTGAGTAGGAAGACAATAATATGGAAAAAGAGAAACTCATAGATTTAAAGAAAAGCAAAACACACCAAACCCCATTCACTTTTTTCTTTATTCAGAAATTTCTAGTCCCCCACTATGTACAAGACATTATGTTAGTCCTTTAAAGCAGAGGTTGGTTTGTATTTGCATTCAATCCCCTGGTATAACAAGTGATTTGGTTTTGAAATCAAACGTCTAAATGTCGGTGTATATTCTAAACCGGAGGGCAAAATCCACACTATTTGCACCGTTGCCTCAGTCTGCACCTCTTTCCTTGCCTGGCTGTGTTGGGATGAAAGATCAGGAGCGTGGATATGGGAATGGTGAGCTGTTTCCACCCACAGAATTGTCAACAGGTATGCACACAGCATCTGTGACTCCAGCTGAGCTGACAGGCTAGAAGCCACCTGTGGCTTACATTTGAAAATAATAATAATACCCACTTAGGGGCATGGAATTATTTATCACTACTGGTGGAATTTTTGCCAAAGGCAAAAAATGAAAATATCCGATGAAAAAAGTCCTTAGTCCACAGCCCATGATACTTGTGCACCATAGAAACTGATTAACTCTGTGAATAGAGTTAAAGAATAAATAGGACTATGGTTATTACTATTATTATTTTGCCTTTGAAAGACATTGGGAATTGAGGAACCAGAGCAAACTTAGCTGTCAACAGGGTTTGTATGAGCGACTTGTGAGACAGAACTCGTATGCATGACTGATGTCTCTGAGGGGAGCTTCTTTTCTTTTTTCTTTTTTAATTTCCTTTATTTTTCTATTTCTTTCTCACTCTTTTCTTACCCACAGTCCTTGTGGCGCCCAAGAGAGGGATGTTACGATGGGGGATGGTAGGATAGAGACTTACAGGCAGTTTTTTTTTATGAAACCTACAAGAGGACACTCTATCTAGCTATGTTTCTCTGCTGAATGTGTATTAATACATATTAATGTGTGGGAGCTACTGTTATGTTCCTTATCTCAGGTTGTCCTTTTTACTTATTATTATCCTGATGTATTGTGCATATGCTATAAACCCCTGCAAAACAAATATGTATGGACTGAGTTCTTGCCAGGTCTGGCTGTGCACCTGGCTTTTTAACTGGATAAAGGCCCGATGCCTGGCTGCCTAGGCTTGGTGTGTCTGTGAACCTGGGCAACTGGATTTCCTTCTTTGTAAGAAAAAGACCATGTCTGATGCAGTATTTAGCTTATGTGGATTCTGTTCACGCCTTATTTAGACTCTGGTTATTTTTAAAAAGATTTTATTTATTTATTTTTAGAGGGGAAGGGAGGGAGAAAAAGAGAGAGAAACATCAATGTGTGGTTGCCTCTCATGCATTCCTTTCCAGGAACCCAGCTAGCAACCCAGGCATGTGCCCTGACTGGGAATTGAACTAGTGACCCTTCACTTTGCATGCTGGCACTCAGTCCACTGAGCCACACCAACCAGGGCTTGACTCTGGTTCTTATTTGAGACCCGGGCTTTAGGTTCTCAGGCTGGGTCTAAGAAACTCTCATTTGACCCCAGCTACCTCTCAGTCCACATTTCCCCCATGGTGCACCCTGCTCTGTGTCCTCAGCACCTGGCCTACTTTATTAGTGTAACTTGTTTTGTGAATATCTGCTCTAGGGCCTATTTTACATCACATATCTGGGAATTGTCTCCAACCCTATTTCTTTGGAGCCCATTTCTGAGTATTCCTGAGTTTCACAATCTAGTCTGTCCATGTGAGATTCCTATTCTTGAACTCCGAGGAGTTAGTGTTCAAGACCACTGTCTCAGCGAGACAACTGGCTGTCTTTTCTGCTTTTTCCTTCTTTCTTTTATCTTTTTTTCCCTTCTCTTCTTTCTCTCTTTAAATTTCTTTTTCTCATCTCTATCTCTTCAGTTCAGATGTGTATGTTAAAAATTCTAGAATGTAATATTTGGGACTTAGCTAATTATCAGGGTATATATAGTATTATGGATGAGAATTCTAATTATCTAACTTAAATTTAACCAATAAAAAAACTCCTCTTTTCTATTTATCTTCTAAGTAAAATATAATCTTACTGAAACAAATCTTCCAGTACCCAAAGTTAGCCTAAGAGGCAAGGCCTAGATTTTGGGGAAGTTCTGGGTTAAGAATAGAAAATTTGCTCTCAAGAAAAAAGTGTAGACGAAACCAAATAAATTTAGAAAATAGTTTCTCAAACTTAATAATATTTAGTGTACTTTTTAGTGCTTGTGGATATATCCTTTTGCCCTCACATTTTATTCTATCAGAAATATTTAATAATCTGTTTGAAGCTTCTGGTTATAAGTATAATCTTAAAATAATTACAGAAATATAGAAAATATTTATTTGAAATGTTGTAAATAGACACATGATGTAGTGAGTCTTAAATCACTAAATCCCATAAGTAATATTTTTAAAATATGAATAGTATTTTACTGACAACAGCTTATAGAATTTTAGAATTCTTCACTGTTGTAATAACTAGCTCTTAAAAATGGTAAAAAAATTCTAAATACATATTTCTATTTCCTTGTCTTCACCCTAAAATCCAGAAACCCTAAGTTTTAAAAAATTAATTTGGCATCCAAAAATTGACCTGAACAGAGAAGGCTATTTATGGCCTTTATACATCCTAGTTATTATGAATATTCATATACTTCACTACAGAAATGTTAATGTGTTCAATGATGATCCAGCCATAGGCTCTGCTGAGGGTTTTACAGTGTATAATCTTTTAAATTTTACAAAGTTCTGAATTATAGAATTCATCTGGCAACATGTTTGGGATAAGGAATTATGCACTTATATGTGAGTTATATTATTAAAGAAGATTGTAGTTCTTATTTGAATCTAAAGGGAGTAAATCCCATTAAGAAAAGGAAATTGTGGGTTGGTCACTGAGAAATATTTTTAAAATGATGTTTATTTTCCTGCCATGCACATTAAGTAAACCATTGTGACCTGTTAGCACATTGTAGCATTGTTGTAGCCAAGTTGAAAATTAGATGAATTGCCTTCAGTGTATATCCTAGTAAATCACCTTAAAAAAGAAAGAAAAGGCAAAGCAAACATTATAAGAAACTCTGCTCCCTAATTTATTTTTAAAGTTGTATTACATATACAGGTGGGCAAAAGTAGGTTTACAGTCATTCATATAAAAGTATAATCATTAATAAGTAATAATATATGAATCAACTTTTTTGCATCCTTGCAACTGTAAACCTATTTTTGCTACATTGTGTATTTACTCTTGTCAAAGTGCTTTTATTAAGCACGTCTTTGAAATTCCCTGGGAGGTGCACATTGCTCCAATTGTCCTGGCTTACTTCTTCAGCCATTTGCTAAGACTATAGGAATCTTCACATGATTAATCAAGGGCCTTCTCTTCACCAAATCCAATTATGAAAACCTCTGACTGCTGCTCATCTGAGCAGAAAAGTGGGGTTTGATCTCCATGTGCTCTGCTGAGCTTAATACTTCGCTACAGATACATATCAATACTCTATCTATACCTCCCTTCCTATACATCTGAAGAAAGCCAGGGAGAAGAGTTTTGATGACGCTAAAAACCACTGTCCTTAGCTTTTGGATACTCGATACCACATATTTATGCATATGACATACCAGTGCATGTAGAAATATAATTCTCAAGGCAATATTTTTAATTTAAAAGCATATTGTTGCTCATCATGAAAATTCTGCACACTATTCACATCTAAGAGTCTGTCTTTTTGGTTTTAATTCTACATTATTGAATTAATATTCATTTAATATTTAATTTTCATTTGATGTTTTTAAATATAACAATTATTTCGCACATTCTAAAATGTAATTAACAAGAATCTTTATTTGTCCAAATATATTTTTATTCTCATTCCTGAGTGATTTATTTTATTTTATTTTATTTTCATTGTTGTTCAAGTACAGTTTTCTGTCTTTTAGTCCCATCCCCGCCCACTCAGCCATAGACAAATATCTTAATAAACATAAAAAAGGATTTATGTTCATGATATCTAGTCAGTACATTTGAATAGATATATACATTGTTGGTGTACACATATAAGAATGTGGATATATGGGTATGTGAGTCTATATATGTGCATATGTATAAATATTACCCATGCCAATTAAGAAATTACCATCAAGTGCAATAAGTTTTGTAAATTATATTCTTCTTCACTTCCTTTTTTTCCAAAAAGGTCTTTTGAGACACTTCTGGTCAAAGATAGACAGCTCTCTTAAATACATACAATAAAAAATGAACAAAGCAAGCCAGAGAGTAAAGTGCTTTCAGCCAGAGTCATAGGGGATCCAGTGGTTTCTGTTAATCATCTGTTGGTCTCATTTTGCCTCCCCTCCCCTCACTACCTCTTTTTAAAAAAAACAAACACTCTTTATTGATTTAAGGGAGAGAGAGAGAGAAACATCCATATGTTGTTCCACTTCTTTATCCATTCATTGGTCGATTCTTGCATGTGCCCTGACAGGGGATTAAACCCATAACCTTGGTGTGTCGGGATGACACTCTAACCAACTGAGCCACCTGGCCAGGGCTCTTCACTACCTCTTATGGTTTCTTCAGATTTCATTTTCTTGCCATGGCTGTTCCAATGTAGACAGGCTGGTTCTCGTACTTCTCTCTATTCCCTCCCCCACTTTCTTTGTTTTCCTCTCTTGGCCTTAGTGTGCCGTGTTGTACATCTGGATCCTATGGCTCTTCTCTCTCTTCCAGTCCTCCTGCAGCACTGCATTTAACTTCAGCTAAGGACACCTTGGCTTGTAGAAATCAGTGTTAGTTGAGGTGGGGGTGAATGGTCTCTCTAAGGTTCCATTGTCACCACCATCTGGATAGAAGAAAGAGAACAGAATTCTTCGTATTTAAATAACAGGAATTTGTTTCCAAAAGGGAAAATATTTTTTCCAACTTGTTTATTTTTACTGTTTGACTCTTAAGAGAAGAAGATTTTAGAGACTCAGTATGGCTAGGGTGGTTTTCCTTGAGGCAAACAGGACATTGTTCTTTTTAACAATAGTCTAGGCTGTATGTTTTCTTTTCAATTTGAAAAATCAGTGTGGCACTGCATATAACTACCTTACCAACAAAACTCCAAGGCCATACACTAAGGTAAGAAGGATACAGAGAGCCATACATAGGAAATACTCAACTTAAGAAACTCTTCCAAAGGGGCCTGGCTGGTGTAGCTCAGTGGATTGAGCGCAGGCTGTGAAGCAAAGGGTCACCAGTTCAATTCCCAGTCAGGGCACATGCCCAAGTTGTGAGCCAGGTCCCCAGTAGGGGGCATGTGAGAGGCAACCACACGTTGATGTTTCTCTCTCTAAATATAAATAAATATTTTTTAAAAAAATAGCTCTTCCAATGATCTATACATTATTGCAAGCACCACCACCACCACCACTACTATAGCATCTACTACTACTGCAGAAAAAAAAAGGCTTCTTTCTCTTAGTTAGGAATTTGGTTTTGAATGTCACCAAATCACTTTCAGGTACTAAGTGGAGTTTCTCCTAAACCGTGAGAAGTGGGGGGCCGGAAGGAAGTTCTTTCCCTTCAGAAGGATGATACATTACCAACTCCTTCTCAAGGTGGAGGACTGGGTGCAGCAGAGGGCTCACTGAGCCAGACACTCGGTCAGCCTCGGAGAGGGATGGTTCTGCACAAGGCTGCACAGCATGCTGGGGGCGAGGGCCGGGGGGGGGTGGGAGGGGGGTGGAGAAAGCACCGCCTAGTCCAGGAGCCTCTGCCACTTCAGTTGTTTGTTTGCTTGTTTATTTTACTTATTTACTTAGTTATTTTTCTGAGTCACTAAGAGGCCAAATTGCTGCATCTTCACAAAGCTGGGGTAGCTCCTTTGCCCAATTTAATCTGAGCAACACAGCAGACCCCTCGTTTAAAGAATACCAATTTACAACCGTCAATGTTAAGTAGTTTGACCACTTATGATCATGGCGATCCTGGGCATTCAGTAAACGATCACTGACCAGTTATTTGCTATGCTGCTGACGCCACAAAATACCCAAAGTTACCAATATGAAGTAAAAAAAGAATGTCAACACTTTTCAGATGAGCAAAAAGCTTTAAATTAACAAAATATTTTAGAAAATTGACTTGCTATACATTGGTTAAATTTATCTGAATGTGCTGAAAACAGGTACTACCTCATATTCTCTGTGTGGAGACATCCTAGTACCCTTTTTTCCAATGTGAAAACTCAAAGAAAGGTAAGTGACTTGTCCAGTATTCAGTGAGTCATAGGGAATGGTCCTCTGTGTTCTAGAATTCATCCTCAGTGCCTCACATGTTTTTTCTGCAACTAAAAATATCTTGAGAATAGACCTCATTTCTTTTTTTTAAGAGTTTATTTATTTATTTTTAGAGAGAGGGGAAGGGAGGTAGACAGGGAGGAAAACATAAGTGTGCGGCTGCCACTTGCACACCCCCTACTGGGAACTGGCCTGCAACCCAGGCATGTGCCCTGACTGGGAATCAAACCAGCGACCCTGTGGTTTGCAGGCCGGCACTCAATCCATTGAGCCAAACCAGCCAGATGGACCTCATTTCTTAATACCACAATACTTGGAATTTATTTTGTGCCTTCGGTAGATAACTCCCATCTCTCTGTGCATTTCACCAGGTAGTGGCACTTGATTAGGTATTTTAATGAAACATCATGAGTTGCTACAACTCCACTCAATTCCATTTGAGAATGTACATGCTCTGCGTAGAAGTGAAAATACTGACAACCTTGAAAATCTCTAATCTTAACCATCCTTCAGTCACTGGTTGTAGTGTGGTAAAGGTTACAAACTGTTCAGGGCAATCATCAAAAAACACATAATGTGCCCAATAACTTCCCAGAATAAACTGGGTTTATTTCTCTTTAGCTCTTAAAGTCAACTGATCCCTTAGGAAAGAAACCTCAAAATTCATCCAACCTAACGTTCTGGAAAGCTTAGAAAAGAAGTCAAGTATTCCACGCTTCCAGATCAGACTCTGCAAAATACCTTGATTGCTAGAGAATCTTTGGGGATATCATATGTTAGGAAATATATTCCAATGCGATGCTATTTCCTGAGGAGGGTGAGACACAGTGGCTCTCAAATCCTGAAAAATAGGGCACTCTCCTGGCACTGCCCCCTGGAAAAAGAGCTACTGGTTGGAGGAGGAAAAAATAGCCCTGCAATTATTCAACACTAGACTTCTTGAATCCAGCTCACCTAAGCTTCCCCCCCCCACCCCCCAGCCCCCCACACACACACTCTGAGAGCAAAATGAATGCTGCAGTCAGAAGACTAATGGTCTTTTTTCCCCCCCACATTGTTTCCCTTCCTCCCCCCTGAAACCTGAAGCAAGGGACCGGAGAGGCTTCAGGAGCCTCTTCACGCTATCACTTCACAGGCTAGAAGGTGACAGCTCCGCCAGGGACTAATGCAGTCCGACATAATTGAATGTGGCCTGGAGCAAAGCAGCTGCCTGCAGCCACTCTTGATTGTAGCTGTCATCAGGTAGCGCCTGCTGCCGGAAAATACATTCCGGCGGAGTGCGTCCCACCACTCAGCTCCATGGTGATAGCTTATTTACCCTCGCGCTGCGACCACAGTTTTGTAGTTAATAATTGTCGGTATCACACTGCTGAGTGAGTGCAGACGCTGGGCCTTTGAATTACCGATATCTTTTTAGTGATCGCTCTTTCCTTTTTTCTCTCTTGCTCTCTTTCCCCTGGAATTAAATTGTACCCCAGACTTACGTTTATTCGCCAGAATTGGACCTCATTTAAAAGTACTACTCCATCCGTTTTCTATTTTGTTTCATTTAATGAACTCGTATTTCTTTACATACCAAGCAACATAAAAAACAACCAAAAAACAAAAACAAATCTAAACTAAAAATCCCCTTACTTATGTGTATTGCAACATCTCACAACGTTTTCTGCCATATTAAATCTAATGAGTTTAGCAAAAAACTATTTGTCATTTTTGGATTTCTCTTTATATGTGATTACCAAAGTTCATTAATTGCAAGTGAATAATGCTTCAAAGTATTTTATGTTTCCTGCCAACTAGATAGATATGGATTATTTTAGGGGTCAGGTTAAATTTTATGCAAATAATTTAATTTAAAAGTAGGCACTTTGTGTGCAAATAAAATAATATACAATAAAATAAACATATAGCTATATATTTAGTATCTAAATTCATGTATGAAAAAGCAGGCTATCATTTTGTAAAGTGAGATATTAGTGAATTGAAGATGGGAAAAATCAGTGTAAGTTGGATTTCGCAAATTATTTCATTTTATTAATTTTGTACTCTTGACTTAATAATTTAGTGTTTTAAAAATCATATAAATATTTATGACTTATTGATACCCATTTGACTTTGTGATACAAATAAAATTCCTTTGCTTCTAATTCAATTCTAATATCAGACTGCGGTGTGAGCTTTGTATTACAGACAGGCAAATACTGAAGTGCCCAAGACTGATACACGTACACAGATGTCAGATGTTAAAGGTAAAAAAAGAGGTCTGAATTCTTGAAACCAATTTAAAATCCACTCTTTTCTTGCAAATTTCTATTGTTTCCTCACTATCACACCCCGCTGAACTATCTAGTTTCTCTAATTAAATCTCGTCTATATCTACCTCCTGTGGCATCAATGGGACCCCCCGACTCCCCTGGGGGGAGATGAATTCTTAGGTATTTAATAAAAATATTTCAAGCCTGTGGCTAAGGTACTGTCTGCACGACCAGATTCAAGTGCAGCCAGATTGTTTCTGTGTTAGAACACTGGGACCAGTATTTGTGTTCTTTGCTATAAAGCTGAGTCATGGCTACATCAGCTACTATTTACTGCTTGGCCCCATATATCCATGTCTCTAAACTTAACCAGAGATGCACAAAGTTGAACTATTATCTGCTGAATTCTAACAGCAAGATAGACGATAGAGGTGGGTTTTTCAAATTCTAAGATATCCCCTTGAAGGTCCACATAATTGAGATAGACTACCTATCTTGCTTGAGTTGCTTGAGACAGCTACTCACCTCTCTAGTAGATAGAATCAAACTTAGAAAACCTTAGATTATTTAGTATGTATATCTTTCTCCATTAAGAGTAAAGGGAAGAGAGGTAATATTTATTAATTGTGTGTGTCTCAGAGATTTTCACGTTTTATTTTTTATCTTTAGTTTTAGATGCTCTGAACAGCCCTTCAGTGTGATTTATGCTGCTTGGCAGTATGGCCTTAGAAGGTAGGTAGGGTTAGGTCCTCAGTTACAAGTCCAGGGATTCTCCATGTTTCCTAGCAGAGCAATAGTATCTGTAGGCTGACATATTTAAAAAACAGATTTCTTAGCAGCAAAAAAAAATGACTGTAAAAGCAAATTACTGCAAGCAAGTGCACTGTAATATTTTCTATATATTTCTTTCCTGGAATGATTTTTCTGCTTGCCCTTCCCTGTAGTTGTTAAACTATGGATATTTCTATTATTTAATATTTAAGGCAGTTGCTTCAACCACTTAATTATCTGGAATCCTAGTATGGAGATGTATAGAGGAGCGGATGTCAAGATTTAAGTGCCGAGGTATAATTTTAGATAAAAGTAACATCCAAAGTGGGCACTTTCTTCTCAGCATTGGAGGTAGAAATACTGAAATCTGATGGGTGTTCACAGAGCTGAAGGCTGATATTTTAAGAGTTAAAACCCAGTACTGCTTCATAAATGGTAAATCACCAACATGTCCTGTCTTGCTCACTCCGGAAACAAAAGACATAGCGCTATGAGCCTTCACTGAAATATTCTATGAACCTGATCATTTAGAACCAGTAGAGAGTGTTAACACTGAGATCCCATCTGTCTCCAGAGGCTGAGGGTCATGAGCTGCTGTTCACAAGCCTACTGACTTTGCCTGAAAAAAATATAATCCATATCTATGATTGCCTTTTAGATATTAATATGTACCCACTTACGTATATAAATATAACAATAATATCTATACATATAGACACAAAACATTTCTCAATGAAAGGGTTACAAGTTAAATTAGTAAATGAATCTAAATTGTATTAGGAAGAGCTAGTGGTGGTTAGCATTTGATTTGGAAACATTTTGACATGAAGAAATGTCTTTTCATGTAGTTTCTACACAGATAGTAGAAGGAGTGGGCCCCAAATGTTTTTTTTTATTATCATTGAGAACATTGGATTAGTCTTAGGTGAATATACATGGTTTGATATACATGTCTTACTGGTTTGATATACACGTCTATTTTGTGAAATGGTTACCATTCATCCATTTAGTTAATATCCAGCATCGCATGCAGACACAATTTGTTTTTCCTCATGAGAACTTTCACAGTCGACTTTCTTGGCTATATGTCAACACTGCAGTGTAATGCCTAACACATTGTTTTATAGATGCTCTCTTTGCTAGGTATGTTCATTTCAAATCACAGTCAAAAACCATTTGCTAATGGTTCTATTTTAGTTTTTAAATATATTTACTTTTTGTATTCTTTCACATGTGCTAGTCAAGAGTAGTCCTTTATATATATATATATATATATATATATATATATATACACACACACACACACACACACAAATGAGGACTCTGTATTTTTACCTGGTCAGGTAGTTGTAGGCTATATATATATATATATATATATATATATATATATATCTTCTTCTATTTTGCTTTAAAATTAATTGCACTACCCAGGTCAGTGATCAGCCATTTTACCATTAACCAAGGTAACAGACAGCTGCAGCAGCTGTCCCATTTTTTTTTAAACTTATCTCACATTATTTAGTGACTTCAAACATATTTGGCAACAGAGATACACAGAAGTCCTTTCCGGTGGTTAACTTAGAGGTTGCACTGTAAAAAGAGCAAAGTAGTTACAAGCTATAAGCAGAACTTATCAACACCATACACTACTTAAGAAGAACTTTTAAAGTAGTATCAGGACTTGAAAACAGGGTTGGGGGGCAAAAGGCACCAGACAAAACAAAACATCCTTCCCTCTTTTAAAATGCTTCTGTGGGGTGCAGCTGTCTTGGTGAGGAGGGGAAGGAAAGACTTTTGCTCCCTGCAATGCCCACTACCCGGCTGACAAGGAGCGTGTTTTCAGAAGACGGTACCAGGATGCATCACTGCAGTCAGACACAAGTTTGCTCTATTTCCATGAACATGAAAAAGTATATTTTTAGGAGTCAGCCAACTATGACTAGTCTCCTGTCGGATTGTATTTAGATTTGGGGAAGGCTGGGAGAGAACGGAAACCACTTGTTTCTCTCTTTTCTTTTCTCTACTTGTCACTGCAATAAAGTTGACTCTGGCTCCTGGGAGCCCTTGGTAAAGTACAACGCCCAGGGCTATGGGAGATGGAGGCCTCAATAACTGATATGAAAGGTCCTTAATTAAGCACTTAGCATTTCAAGGCAGTCATCACTGCTCGCCCACAGCCTGAGCTGGCAGTCCGTCACCGCCGATAGGCCACCGAGAAGACTAACGTGAGTTGAGTCCAGTCTTTTGTACTTGAGGCGAGCCGCCCCGAGGCACAGCTGATCCGGTGACCCTCCCAGATACACTTTCTCTGCCGGAAGGAACAGGATATCGGATGTGACAACACCGCAGCTTGGGAAAGGATTCCCCCTCCTCCATGTCCCCCCCACGCCCTCCGAAAGATCAGGGATTTGAGGAGAAAGTTAGAACGACAGTGGCACTTTCTTGGCTCAGCAGATCGGTGTTAATACAACTGAATCCAGTGAATGAATAATGATGAATGTATTATGAAGCAAAAGGGAAAAGCCCCCTCACTGCAAAATGTCAATTATTTTGCAATTACCCAAAGCCCCGAAAAAGTTAAATAGGAAAAAAAAAATTTTTCTTTCCCCCCTCCCCCACCCCAGCACGCAATTCTCTGGGCAAGAAAAACCAGCATAAACATAAATGTTTGGGGAAGTTTATCTTTATATTAAGGAGCTGGGGGAACTTGGCAGCATTAAAATGGAAAGAGTTAATGGAATGAACTATAGATTAAATTGTAAAGCAATCAAAGAAAACCAAACAGTTTATAGCAGACAACCATCTTCTGGTGTTTGGGTCTGTGTCAAGCCATGGATGTGGAAAATTAAAGCCATACTGAGAAGGGAAATGAACCATGTCTAATACATCCCCAGCAATAAAATGTTTTCACTAGGACTGTAAAACTGTGGCTTACATTAGGAAAAAGAAAATCAAACTATATGTCAATTCCACATCATGGGACATGAAGTGTCCACAAAAATTTATATTACTATTTAGAAGTGTTTCATTCTGGTGTTTTATTGTGATTGGATGCGCCCTCCTCAGTATCTTTTGACTGGTATGAAAATGATTTGAACTACTTTTTTAGCATTTATTTTACATCTATTACCTGTTCTATTACTTTTTATTATTTTATTGTGCTTGTGTAGAGGATTTTACACAGTTTTCATTATAATGTAACATTAAGTCAATTTATTTGTGTATTACATGCTGTATAATTGCACCTTTTTCTAGAACAATTTGGATTTCATTATCTAACAAATCAGCACTGTTACATTTCTAAAAGCGCTTGTTAGCAATCAAGTGCGTTTTCAAAGTAGGACAACAGAGGTCAAGTTTGCACCAAAAAGATTCTTCAATAATGCTAGAACTATTTGAACATCAGGTGAAGGTCATATTGAAAAGAGGGAAAGACTTGTTTCTTTGAGAAAATATTTAATTATTCACTATTGTACTAGGTTAAGATCAATAAGGATCAATACCGTAAGAAAAGAAATCTTGTACAACAAAGGATTCTGACATGGAACAGATAAGAGTGAGATACAGATCATGGACTATACAAATTAATCCAGGAAAAAATGTCAGTTGTAACTGTATTTGGTTCATTATTATAAAGGCTATCAACATACCATTTGGATGCTTAGTTTACAAAGGCTATAAATTATAAAACTACCAGGCATGTTGAAGTGTGCATATGTTTTTATAGAGCTATTTTCATAAACCGATCTATGCCTAACACAAAGGTGGCATAAATGATTTCAGTCAAAAAATGACTTTTTTTTTATCTTTGTAGTTCTGATTTATTAAGGATCTTGAAATGAGGAGGTTATCCCGGATTATCCAGGTAGATTGCATATAATCGCAAGGGTCCTTAAAAGTAAAAGTGGGAGGCAGGAGGTTCAGAGTAAGATGTGAAGAAACCACATCTCTGGCTTTGAAGATGGATAGGAACTATGAACCGAGAAATGTCTGCAACCTATAGAAGCTGGACAGACCAGGGAACACATTCTCCCCTACAGCCTCAGAGAGAAAGCAGCCTTGTCAAGACAAGGAATGTAGGTCAGGGAGAACCCAGAACTACTGACCCCTAGAACTGCACTAAGGCAAGTTTGTGGTCATGTGTTATGGAAGCAATAGGAAACCGATACAGACATGGTTTTGTGCCTTGCTGAAACTCTCACACTGCCCATGGGTATGAGAGCTGGGCTTAGAACCCAGGTGTCTTCTTCTAAGCCAAGTTCCATCTACCACCTGGCTGTGTCTTTCTTAGAGCTACTGTATTTCCTCTAATTACTCTTTTCTTCCCCACAAATCCTCTTCTCTGTCACAGCGCCTTGTTTATTTCCTTCATGCCACTTACTCTAATTTGTAATGACTTTATCTGAGTAGCAGCTGTTATATTTCTCCTCCCATCGGGATGCAAGCTCCACGAGAGGACATGGGCCCTACGTTTGATCACCACCGAGTCCCACGTGCCTTATTTTACCGTCTCATAAAGTGTGCAGTTACATAGGTAACATGCGAAACACACAAAACCCCCCCCAAAAACATAAAAGCCTGCAATAACCAAGAAGTTGATTAAATTGTCGGTCATTAACAGAATATAGATTGAGATTTTATAGCATAATTATATTTTACATTTTAATAAGTTAGGATGTAAAGATGATAGGATCTCTGAGACTATGTTTTCTGGACTTGCATACTTGGTATTTATCCCATGTTATTTTGAGTTGTTTGTGAGTGTTTGCCTTTTTGTTCTCATTAGACTCTTAGTGGCCAGGATACTTACCATCTGATACTTATATTTTAGTGTCCCTTATCTGAGGTTGCAGTTAAGTGTGGTCAACCACGGTCCAAAAATATGACATGGAAAATTCCAGAAATAATTGATAAGTTTTAAAATTGCATGCCATGCTGCTGAAATCTGTCACTGCCCATCTCCGTCTCACCCAGGACGTGCACCACCCACTAGTCCAGTGTTTCTGTGCTGTATGCACAGTACAGTGGGATATATTGAGAGAGGCCACATTCACATAATGTTTGTTGTACTATACTGTTAAAAATATTCTATTTTATTATTAGTTATCGTTGTTAATCTCTCACTGTGTCTAATTTAAAAAGTTAAGTTTTATTATAGTTATGTATGAGGGGAGACTCAAAAAAACGGAAATTATCTCCTGGAGAGTGGGCCCCTTGCAGCACAGGCTTCCCCCACTAGGTGAGTGTTCTAGGAACCCACCTGTATCAGCGTACTAGCTGGTGTTGTTGTGAGAGGCTGCCTTCCATTTCAGTGAATTTTTTTTTGAAGACTCTTTCAATGCACTTGCCCATTTCATGATGGATGATTTATGAACACACTTGTCCACATGAGACTGGGTATTCAGAAGTTTTTGACCAAAAATGGCATGACCCCCATGCCCCACACTCCCCATTCACCTGATCTCTCCCCAACCGACTTTTGTTTCCCAGGTTGACAAAAGTCTTCAAAGGGGAATGTTTTGCTGATGTGCAAAAGGTAAAACCAAAAATGGCAGAAACACTAAAAGGCATCAAACTCAGTAATTTCAGAAACTGTTTTGAATGGTGGGGAAAAAGTCTCTATAGGTGCATTGCATCAAATGGAGAGGTCTTTGAAGGTGATTGGAGTTTAAACATGAAAGAACAAATGCACATTTTTTTAATAAATAAGTTCTGGGTTTTTATGGGTCCCTCCCTCATAGTTTAAAAGAGATAAAATAAAATTGGGGGAAAAACAAAAGTGATTGTAATCCAAAATAAAATAAATCAATTTTATAATTTAAAAAAAGAACTATTAACAAAGCAGATGATTAGAAATCAAGGTTTTAATATCATTACAAGTTGAATTCAACTTAAAAACATAAAATGTAGAAAAAAATCACTTTAGAAGTAATGATAAAAGTATGATAAAAATAATTATACACAGTATAATAAATTTACAGCTTCAACTTACACAGCAGAGATTGGTAGTTTAGAAGAATTCTGTTTAATTTTTGTGGCAATATTAATACCTATTATGAGATATCTTTATTTTGAGAAACATCTATGGCATTCTTTTCAAAGTAGGATTCAGAGCATCTATTAGATTTTAAACAAAAATAAAAGGTCAGTAAAAAAAATTCCACAGCTAGGAAATATTTGAAACTATATTCTGATATTTTAAAAAGAATTGAATGTATAAAGATAATAATGGTAATATTATCATACTTCTTAATCATTCCAGAATATAGATTATAAATAATGATGTAAGCACCTTAAATAATTTAATCAATGAAATCAATGTCATTAATCTAATAAGCATACTAAAATTATATTACAGAGAACACATTTTTACATGCCATTAAGAAATGACCATATATTGAGCCACAAAGGGAAACTTAATATAAGCAGAAATGTCGAAAAACACAATAATCTGTATACAGGGTAGGACAAAAGTGGGTTTACAGTTGTGAGCATGCAAAATGGAGTTTATTTTTGTGTTATTATTTATTATTATATTATTTTCCGTGTGAACGTTCGTGCCCCAACACAAGGACGTGTAAGTGTGTAGTTTGGAAACAATGGAAACCTGTCAATCACTTGGCGGCCCCCACCGCTGTCCACTCAGCCATGCTGAACAATCCTTGGTCAAACTTCAGTTTAGCTAGGACAGTTGTCCTCGATGTATTCAAAGATAATTTTATTGGAATAAACGTGGGAAGTATTTGTTAAAACAAGAATATTCTTATTACCTAATGCATTCATTCCAAATCACAATTTTTAGGGTGCTACCTGGGAATTTGGGTTAGACCTTTGCATTATTTTTTTGACCAAAAGGAATCTATAAAACTAGCAATCATTAGCTCTAAACTGTATGTTTGAAAACGAAAACCAGAAGCTTCTGTTTGAAAATGGGAAATAGAACATGTTTATCTTTTCTCCTCTAAAGACTCCTCTGAAATACTATAAAAGGAATAGACAAATATAAATCTATAGAAGTAGATAATAGATAAACACGGGTAATAGTAGATAAAAGTTGAAGAACAAGAGAGTGAGCTTCAGGCATCAGGAGGTCTCAGTAATTCCAGAAGATGAAAAGCACATGCAAGCATGATAATTCACGTAGTAGGACAAAGAAAGACAAAACTTTGATATTCATAAAGGAGAATATGGGCAAGGGAATTAATTTGCCTCTTAGAATCTTACAAAGGCTTATATTTAGGAGAAACCAGACAGAGTGCAAGGTGAGAAATGTGTGTAAAGACAGGAGGAGTTGTTGAGAAGGTATGTGTGGAATAGTTCAGTCACAGCGCCTCCCTCATGCAAAATATATGGTACTACAATAATCTGTTTACTCCCTCCAGCCCCCGAACATTACAGGCAAAAGATTAGAGGTTTGTTCTGTGGAGAAAGTAAGTGGAGGTTTGTTCTGCAGAGAAAAGAACTCCACATTCTGTACTTTTGTGCTCTCTAAGCAACTTGACTGGCATTCTGATGAACCTAAAACCAAGGGCTAACTCAGTAATTCAGAGACAGAAAGCTCCTACTCAACTGCTTAGTGTATTGCAATAATGGCTTCTCAATGAAAGATTATCAAACATTTGAGGAATTCTTCAATATGAAAGAGGGAAGACGGAGACCTAAGGAGAGGAACAATATTAGTAGAGAAGCAAGGCATAACGGAGTTCTACTAAAAGGCACGTTTAAACCTATTGAATCATAATTTTAGAAAGATCAAGAAGTTGTGACAAGGAAAATATTCAAAAAACAATTCCTGGAGTGCAAATTCAAATAAGTGCTAATATATGGTAGAAGAAATATATTTATATGTAGAACAAAAAGACAGCAATACGACAAACAGGAGAAGAAATAAAAGATACATAAAAGAATGTCTTTAAAGTTCAATACCTGGAAAATGGGAATTCTCAAAGGAAGGAAGAGAGGAACCCAGGGGAAGAAATCACCAAAGAAGTAATAGAAGAAAAATTCCCAGACCTGAAGGCCAGGAGACTGTGGGTCTGTGCTGTCTGGTGAAGCAGCCACCTACTGCAGACGGTCACACACACATACCCAAAACAGAATCCAAATGTGTTATTAATAAAGCAACATAATTACCCAGGCACAGACTTTCCAAAATAAAACAGGAAGCTACAAGTAAATGAAAGAAAACCTTCAAAGGTCTTCTAAGGAAAATCATTTTTAACCTTAAAATCTAAAATCAGACAAATGCTATATCCGATCATTTTTAAGGCATTTTCTGACTCACAACAGTCAGAAAATTTACTCCCCAACTACTGTTATAGGTAGCTACTTGTGGATATGTTCTAGCAAATTTTAGGAGTAAATCAAGGAATAGGAGGATACAGGAAATAGAAAAATGTGGGTTTAGGTCATAACATCAGTTAAGCAAAGTTGCAATGTAAATTTTCTCTTTAACCTCCCTAATGTGGATTATATAGAAAATTCATATATCTCTGTTCACATGGTTTTCATTCTAAACCATTTCATAGTTTTCCATCCAATTTCTTGTCAATGGGATTATGATATTAAAAGCATTTTATTGTCATTCTGCCTTGGGTTACCTTGCCAAGCATCTCCTATTATAGAACCAGGCCTAAATTGTTTTGCCTTAATGTGTACACTTTCCCCACTACTAGGCCAGGAGGTAGAAAAGTTTACCCTGATACACTTTCTATTGGATCTGTGCAGAAATTGTTAACTCTGGGATTTGGAATTTGGGGAGAATTTATTTTCCTCTTCATACCACCCTGTATTGACTGGGTTTCTTTTTGTGTACATATATCCTTTGCAAACAGGATTATAAGTTATGACATTCACAGAACAGAGGAAGATAGAAATAACATAAATGGCAATAAGTGGGGATCTGCTTAAATAAATTATGTTCTAATGGCACAATGGAATATTATATAGCCATAAAATGAGCAAGATCTTAAATGTTGATATGTTGTCAGGTACAAAAAGGCAGCATGAACCTCTTGATGTTGTGCCATTTGAGTAAAAAAACAAGAAGTATAATATGTGTATGTATTTGTTTATGCACAGATATCTCTTATAGGATACATAGAAAGAGGAAAGAGAAGTTTTTAAGGGGGAAGGCATGTTCTTCTATAACTTCTGAGTTTTGAACAATAAGCATGTATTACTTATTTGAAAATAATATTTAAAATTATTATTTATCAGTATATATTATAATGCTCAAAATGCTCACCCCCCCCCAATTCTCAGGCTACAAAACTGATAATTACAAGACTCAGTGAAAGGGTGAGAGATTATTTTGATTACTGTCTATCCCTCTCAGAAGGTAAAGTTAGCATTCCTTGTCCATCCTGCCACAGTGCCCTGTGTGTGAACTCCTGTAATCCTTGGACATTACATCATACCCTATCAATTTACCCTGTCTCAGAGAACAGTATTTCCATCTATCCAAGGCACCTTAGTCTACCTAGTTGTCCTTCATTATCTCTCCTACCCTTATATCGCATCTGTTATCAAGTGCTATGAATTCAACATGTTAAAGCGAATCTTTCTTTTTTCTTACAGTTCTACCACCAAGTAGTTCAAATAACTCCTCAGTTATTAGCGATGTTACTACAATGGTTCCTGTCTGCCCCACCCCATCCAAGTCAGGACCCTACTTACTGTCGGATCTTTCTAAAATACAAATAGACTAGCCTACTTTTTAATGAACCTCTAAAAATTGGAGACTGAAGCAAACTTTTAAGAAATAATTAATGTGAGAGGTGCAAACCTAGAGTGGGAAGAAGGAGAAAAGGGAAGTGATCAGGAGAAATTATGAAGCACCAAAATGACATATTACACAACTACCAGCTATATGAGATCATGCAAATTGTTCTGTGGCGGTTTGATTGGAAGAGAGAAAAAAGGAAATTTTGACTGCCCAGCATTTTTGTCTCTAATTGTTCAAAGTTCCATCCACAAAAAGCCAACTCCCCTGCACTTACTAGTTGTTTTCACTCAGAAACTTTGTGGTCGCTACAGTTGCCATATTCCGTGCCTGCAATGCATTGTTTGCATCCAAGTGAGGAAGTGGCAGGAAGTGCTGGAAACTGCTCATGCAGTACTCCCAGGACAAGTGACCAGTCCTTCCTTGCTGGAGATCCTATCCAGCAGTTAGTCAACACCTTCGACAGGAAATAGTTACAGGATATGTGTGTCTGATACAGCTGTCGTACTAAAATCCTTCCGTGGCTCCCACGCTTCTCAGTCACAGTATTCAGGCTCCTCAGGAGGCCCCATCTCAGGGCAACCTTCTTTCCTCCATCTCACCCTTTTTTAAGTCCCTGCTGAACTCCTTGCCCCCTCCATATGCCCCCTCCCTCAGGTTTCTGGTCTATTCACATTTTCTTTTCTGGGTGCTCTGTTATCTTCTTCTTTAGTTGTTTCACTCTAAGTCATTCTTCACAACTAAATCTGTTTAAGAGGTGATCCAACATGCTTAATTAACCTCTGTATTTCCTTTGATCTTGGCATTCATACTAATTTCCCTCATTAGAAGATGAGTCTCTCTAAAACAGATTTTTGTCTGCATTCCTCATGTTAATATGGGGCTGGTTCTTTCAGTCAGGACTCATGTGTGCAAGGACCAGGCTTGATTGAGTGATGTGGGCTTTATTGCAAGGATAAAGGTCATTCACAGACATCAGAAATGAAGCACACCCAGACCTCACAGGAAATGGAGTTGGAAATGAAATGAAACACACTCACTCTCTCTCTCATGGTCTGAATTACTTTTCATCTCTTACTGATTTTCAAGTGACACGTGAACGTGATTTTTTCACTTTTTTATTCTCTCTCCTTTTTCTCTAGACAAAAAAATAAAGGAATCTGTATTTTTTTTAACTCAAACCTCTTCCCTTTAGTAATGGAGCCCCTCTGCTTTTGGTAATTCTTTTTCCCAGCTGAAAATAGTCAATATCCCCCAGCTCCAGACAAGGGTTTGGCATGTGATTCAAGCAAGGCCATAATATTCTATTTTCCTAGGAATTTGAATTTTTTATTATCCTTGCCCAAAGACATGCTTATTGATTTTAGAGAGAGAAGAAGGGAGGAAGAGAAAGAGGGAGACAGAGAAATATCGATGCAAGAGAGAAACATCAATTGGTTGCCCCTTGTACACACCTTGACTGGGGATCAAACCTACAACCTAAGCACATGCCCTGAGCAGGAATTGAACCCGCGACTTTTCAGTTTACTGGATGAGCTCCAAACAACTGAGGTACACCAACCAGAGCACCAGGAATTTGAATTTTGAGGAATGAAACAAAATATGACTAAAGCTGATAAACTCCTTGGCAGTTACACTACAGAGAGACTGAGTCCTTACTTAGAGAGTGTACTTGGCTCTTTGGAATGAAACTCCAGAGCCTATCCCCTTATGACTAATTTTCTTCCTGACATTTAATTGAGTCAGTCTCTGTTGCTAACAACCACAGGACACTTACTGATATTCCAGTTTTCTGTGCTTGCCCTTGGCCAATAGTCTGAGCTCATGACTTTACATGTCCCTCTGTCCAGACTTCGATAAGGTCATCTGGTTGCTGGTCATTTACATGCTGGCTGCCATTAGCTTAGGTGTGCCTACTAGTTCCTATCAACTGTGGTCAGATGTAGTGATGCCTCTTGTACAGATGCGGCTTCCTGGGGCTCTTCCTGAAACTAGGGCAGTGGACAAGAGAAGATAGTGTGGACAATATGGGTACTCGTTTGGCACACAGACCTGCTGAGTCCCATATCCTGCATTCTCCTTTCACAAGTTGAAGGCCACTGGAAATTAGATAAGATGCACGAGTGAATAGTTTATTTATGTTCTGGAGCCAGAATACCAAAGTTTGAATCCCAGCTCTACTGCTCAGAGTTGTGTGATCTTTGGAAAATTACTTAGCTCTTTTGTTAAGTTAACTCCTTCATCTCTAAAATGAAAAACAATAAAATTATCTATTGGATTGTTGTGAGGATCAAAGGAGTTAATCAATGTGAAGTGTTTAAAATGGTGCCCAATGAATAATAAGTTCTAGTGAATTTTAGCTAGTCTTACTGATTATTTTTATAATATTAATATTATGGTCAGGATGACACCACTGGATAAAACATCAGGAGTAAAGTATGTGTGGTTTTGAGAGAAATTTGGATGGGCTTCTGTAGCATACTTAATTTGCATGCAGCTGTCCCCATTTTAATGCCATAGCACGAGGAGGAATTTCTATAACTGGGCACCGGAATCGCCATATTCTCGAACTGGGTTTAGTCACATTTCTGCCTCAGTAAGTCAGGCTCTAGCTCCTCCCCACCTGCTGCAATTCTGTGATCTCAGAGATGTGAGATCTTCAGTTTCCTTTACCTTTTTTTACTTCCATCTTCATGTAACTTATATATCATAATAACATAACATATATAATACTTCTTTTAAAATGACAATTTCTAAAATACATGATTACATCTTTGAACTACTTTATGTATTAATTAATGTTGAACTTTTATTCCTCTAGTATAATAAAATTATTTTTAAAATTATATATATTTAAGGTATACAAAGTGATGATTATATATATATATATATGAATTTTATAAAGTCATCTCCTCACATAGTTCCCATTTCTTTGTGTGTGTTAAGAACACTGGGATACCTACTCACCTAGCATATTTTCCATGTTCAATATGGTGTTCACTATAGTCACCATGCTGTACAATGTTTCCCGGGACTTGCTCACTTTATGTAACTGCAATCTCGTGCCCTTTGACCAGTACCAACTCATTTCCCACCTCCCACTCTGCCCCCAGTAATTGCCATTCTACTGTTTGCTTTTATAGTTCAACTTCTTTTTTTTGGATTCCACATATAAGTGAGATCACACAGTATTTGTCTTTGTTTTGCTCATTTCACTTACCATAACGCCCTCCAGGTTTATCCAAGCTACAGAGAATGGTAGGATTTCCTCTTTCTCATGGAATATATTTTACTGTGCATATATGTGCCACATCTTCTTTACCTATTTATCCACCAGTGGACCCTGGGGTGTTTCCATAACTTGGCTATTATGAATAATCCTGCAATGAACATGGGCATGCAGGTATCTTGTTGAGATACTGATTTAATTTCCTTTGGATAGATAACCAGAAGTGGAATTGCTGGATCCCATGGTAGTTCTATTTTTAATGTTTTGAGGCATCTCCATATTGTTTTCCATAATTTTCATTCCCACCAACAGTGTACAAGGATACAAAATTCTTTCTTTTAATTAATACTACTTACTGTGATATTTAGCCGAGGCTTACAGAAATAGTGAATTTTGGCTTTCCCATCATGCTGCTCCCCTCCCTGCTCTGGCTATTTTAAACTTCTTATATTTCTTAAGTCATCATGTTTATCTAGACCTTTCTACCTTACATGTTTTGTTTCTTCCATCTGGAATGCTACATTCCCATTCACTTCCTGTCTGGCCATCTCATGTTTATTCTTAACAACTAGAATCCAAAGCCATTTCTCTAGAAATATTAAAAATTACTCTTTGGAGGCAACATTGGCACTTTTGTGATGAATTTGGTGATGTTTCATTCACACTAAATGATCAAGGTCACTTGTGAAGTATGCTGCTTCAACTATTCTATAAAATACTAAAATTTTCATGTGGCTTATTTTAAGTGTGAACAAGAATGAAGTCAAGCTTTGCACTAGCATTTAATTCCCACCCATTTGCATTGGTATATTTTGTTTTAAATGGGAGGGAGAGGCTTTGAACCATTCATATGTTTGCTGTGGCCATGATGAAGAGGTTAGTTATAATTTTTAAGAGTTTTATAGTTTGGGAGATTATAAATTATTTTAGTGTTAGACTTTACCAGAAAAATTATTCCAGTGAAATTCTATTATAATCATGGGAACTTGAGATAAATGTCAACAAACTCCACCACGTGTGTCACGGGGGAACAGGGGTGAAAACATCTGATTGAATCACCAATGGCCAGTGGGAGCTGCACCTCTCCATGGGATGGGAGGTCCTGGACTGGATTGACTGGGTGAGACTGCTTGACGATCCATGCCTTTGGCCTTCATACAGCCACTATTTATTCTCTGTGCCAAACCCGGCAGTAGAGAACATGAATTGTTATCAGGATTGGCTCAAAGGGAAACCTCTTTCATTCCATTCAGTTTGTGTAAGTCACTGAATATCAAGATAAATCAGTCATCTTTTCTAAGTAATTAATTATCTGTTTGCATGGAGAAGGTAGCTTTAATACTATTGAAAAGTGACAGGGAAAAAGCCTCATTCAAGCTTTGCTATCACATATCAGTTACTCAGGAAGGTAGTGGAATAAGATTCTTTCATGGAATAATCTACTGAATTTGTTCTTGTAGGATGGCACATACATTTTCTAACAATTTTTATTTTTTACTTTTTGATTGTTAAGTAATATATGCTTAGTGTAAAAAACGGAAACACATTACAGAAAAAGATGAAACGGCATGACATTTTTGGCATTCCACGATTCATAATTTATCATTTTTTATGTTTTGATTTATTTCTTTTTAGAATTTTTGCTATTTCTGTATGGATTCCCTCTTTTATATAACCAGGATTTACACTGCAATGAGAAAGCGACAACTGATTCTGCTGACAAGCAAAGAATGTGAAATCTTTGGTAAAACACACACACACACACACACGCACATGAGACTTTTACAATGAAACAAATGTTCTGCGCAAGACATAGATGTTCATAACAAGACAAAAACAAGGGCACATTGTGACAAAAAAAGACTATCATTCCTATTTTGAGGGATCATTGCTTCCTTGCAAATGACAAATCTAGCTACAGTTTAGTCTTCCCACTTCCTGGGTAGAAATTAAGATACCCACTTACCAAATTGTTCACACTACTTGACAACGTTCTATTCAGAACTGGCCCTGGCTTCCGTCAGTCTTTTTTTATAATCTTACACAGAAATGCATATTTTAAAATCAATCTACTTCAGTGTTGGACAACAGAATGAGGACTTTTGATAAAGATGCTCTCTATAGTAATCCGCCTAATAGTTGTACAAAAATTTGAGTGGAAATATTAACCTTTGCTTCAGCAGTGAAGATGTTTTTACTTTTTTGTTAACACTATTATAGATGTTCCCCATTTGCTACCCATGCTTCCCTCCACCCAGTCTGTGCCCTCACCCCTGGCCTTCACCACATTGTTGTCTGTCTCTGTGGGCTATACATATATACATATATGTTCTTTGGCTAATCTCTTTCATCCTCCCATCCCTGCACCAATGACCAACTCTGAGATCTGTCTGTCTGATCATCAGTAGAGGAGTATATAGAAAAGGTATGGTACATTCACAACGGAATACTATGTGGCTGTAAAAAAGAAGGAACTCTATATCTGCAACAGCATGGATAGACCTGGAGAACATTATCCTAAGTGAAATAAACCAGTCAAAGAAAAGCAAATACCGTATGTTCCTACTCATATGTGAAATCTAATGAACAAAATAAACTGACAAAGATGGAACAGATTTTCACTCTTTTTAAAAATCATCTAGCACCAGCTCAAATTCAATGAACATCTCTCCATGCCTCATTGCTCAGGTACTCCTAAGTTGTTTTTGTAGTGCATTCTTCCTGCTGCAGCAAGCTAAATAAACCTAACTTTGTGTATTCCTGGCAGTTTCTGGTTGATGGGTTTCAACAGTCCTTAGGGTTTTATGTAGTGAGTATCTCCATTTGTCATTTGGTGTTCTTGGAAAACACCATCTTTAATGCCTTTGTAGTATTCTGTTGCATGGTTCTACCATTGTCAGTAATGTAGTTTTTGTTTGCTTAATCATTTTTTATTACAAATGATGTATTAATAACTAAATAGTTCCCTAAATTCTTACTTATTTCCATAGGACAGATGATGTGCATTTACTCTAACATGGGGTAGGAATGTTGTTATGGTTATCTATGCAAATTATAAAGTTGGTTCTAGAAAAAATAGTATTCTTTAGTCTACCAGTCATGTTTGGGTACTGATTTCATTGCACCTTTATCCAACATTGGGGGTTATAGTTGAACAAATCTTTGCCAGTCTGACAGGAAACAAATGATGTCTTACTGGTCTACAAATAAGCATTCTCTGATTACTTTAACCAGCAGATCCCAGGTTTCATGTATTAAGAAAGGGTCAAAATGACAACAATACGTCAAACATCAGCACTCATTTGGTTGACAGAACTTTAATCTTTCCCCTGGTTTTACTTTTCAACCAATGACACTGCTTTGAACAGTGTGAACCTCAGATGTGGTTTCAGTTTGCTCCACAGGTAGCCTGCCTTCCATGTGAGTCAGGCTCCTATGTGGATTTTTCTTCTGGTCCATCAGAATGTTTCCTGAGAATGAGAAGTTCCCTGCCCATTGTATTCTTGATGGCCATCTGCTGGCATTTCAAGGACGTCATGTTGCGTAACTTCCCACGTGACTCTCATAGAGCCTCAGTGACTCTGCTGAAACAGTGTTTTATCACACAGCTTGGACAACTTTTAAATGATATGTGTAATGCATTTCAACATTTCTTAGGGCTGTCCTTTCATATCTTTTGCCACGTACAAAATTTGGGCCACCACATTGTTTAAAATTGATCAGTAAGAACTTTTATATATTATAGTAATTACCTTATTATCATAAATTTGTTTTGCCTGTTTTTAAAGTCATTTAAATTAAATCATACATTGTACACTTGTTCTGGCTTCTTTCATTCAATTTTATGTGATATATCCATTTATATTGTGTTTAATGGCAGTTTGCTCTTTTTTATTATTGTGTAGTATTCTATTATATGACTGTTCCATTATATATATATATATATATATATATATATATGATTATATATATAATTTCTCTTACAGTTGTCCCAATTTTCTCCCATTGGTCTCCCCTGCCCCTTCTCCCTGCTCCCACAGTCAACCCCCACCCTACTGTCCATGTCCTTGGGGCACTTATACCTGTTCTGTAACTAGGCTCTTCCCCTTCTTTCCATCCTTATCCTCAAATGTTTATTTGAGGATAAATGTGCTCAGAATCAGAGAGCAATGAACTTCCAACTGCTCATCACCCAACCACAGCAATTATCCCTTAGTGGCTTTCTTGTTTCATTTATTTTTCTGTCTCCTACCACTTATCTCCTGAGACTGTTCAATTACTGTGAAGTCAGTATTGGATATCATATAACTTATTCCACAACTGCTTCATTATTCACTTCTAAGTGGAAAAGAATCTTCTTAAATACATACACCCCAAATTATTAGCATAATGTTTTTCTGATGTAACTTTTTATAAATATATACAAACTTGCTGATTTGGAATTTCTTTTATTACTTGTATGTATTGTATTCCGTTGTATTTTTGCTTGGATACCTTTCCTGTGCCCACCAGTTAGATATTCACACCCTGCATGGCACAGTGAGATTTCAAATTGGGAAGACTTTAGAAATCACATACTTTATTATTTTATGGAGAGGGAAGCTGAGGGGCAATGAGATTAGAATGATTCCCTCAAGGTGTTATAACTAGTTGTTGACTAAGCTCAGATTAGGTTCTGTGTCATATAGTAAATGAAGTGCCTATTTTTGTATCGGTCTGCCTCTTTTATTGGTTTTAGGTTAGTTTTAGAGTAAAAGTCAGACTGGGACCGACAAAAACCCTTGCTCTCTTTCCACTTATGAGTAGTGGAGGTGCTTTCTTTAAATATCCTTGTGCCAAATGGATATTTTAACTCTTTCTACAAATTGGATACTAAGCTACATGAACAGAGAAGTGTGGACAAATGCCAAAGCGTGTGGTCTAAAGTAGATCCTGCCATTGGCTAGTAAAATATCATCACCTTTCCTAGGGCTGAATGTAGTTTAGTTATGGGGAACATTACAGAAAACACCCACTTCTACATCATTGTTTGGAATTTAGTATTGCCCATATACATACATTTTTGTTGTTGATACTATTACTGATCCCTCCTTTGCCCACACCCAGCCCAGCTCCCACTCACCTTTCCTCTGGCCATCACCACACTATTGTTTGTGTCTATGGGCAATGCATGTATGCTTTTGGCTAATCCCTTCACCTTCATTCATCCAGTCCCCCTTATTCTCCCCTCCCCTTTGATAGCTGTCAGTCTGTTCCATATATCCATGCTTCTGTTTGTATTTTGTTCATGAGTTTATTTTGTTCATTAGATTCCATATGTAAGTGAGATGACAAAGTACAATAATTGTCTGTTTCTGACTGACTTATTTCTCTCAGCAAAATAATCTCCAGGGCTAATCATGTTTTTACAAAACAGGAAGATTTCCTTTTTTTTCAGGAGCATTGACCATGTGTTTGGAGATCTTCATACACACCATGTTGTTTCCATGAATTCATGGCTTTACTTCTGTTGTTTCCTTTACTTGGAATGACATTGTAAGTCTTTCCTCTCTTTTCTACCCTGCAAACTCATTCTTTGAGGTTCATTTCTGTCACCTGCACAAGAACACTAGCCCGACATCCTGTAGTGCAAGTTTGACTATATGCTATTTTTGTACTATTTATCACCATGGCATATTCTAACTATTAGTATCATAAAGTTACAAAAGTAAGACTTCTATTTTTAAAAAATTTTAGTCTCTTCCACGGAAGGAAGTAGAGGTGATAAAGTAAGAGGAGGAAGTCTGAAGTGGGTGAACGATGCAGTGGGGGTGAACAGACGCGTGGTCGTGGAGGGAAGCGTGTGCATGTGTGCATGCCTTTCCTGAGGAAGCTGAGATTTGGGAGTGCACACTTGTACCTGTATGCCTTCTCTTCAGTGGAAAAAAATGGAAGCTGACATCTCAGGGCAATTCTTTGTCAGAAATATACATCTGCATGAAGAGAAGAGAGTTAAAAATTTAATCTGCAAAGCTATTTAGAGAGTGGATAGTCCTTGACAGGCCTCCCAAATGTATTACAAGAACAAGAAGAGTGGAGTTATGAAAAAAAAAGCTGTCGCAGCAAACAGAATGAAACTAAGCTTTCTTGACAGAATCAGTTTGCCAAATGACTTAAAATCACACTATCTTGTCCTTTTTTTCCCCTTAAATATAATCTAATTTAAATGTCTGAGGGAACCTTTGAAAGTTTCTATGGAGCCTTTGAAGAACTCTAAAGACACAATAATAACATATATAGTGTTACTTGGGAAAAGGGTGTGTGAAACAAAATTAAAACCTGTCAAACCACTAACCAGTCACAAAAAAGTAATGATGACAGTTCTGGAGACATCTATGATAATCTGACTGATAATTTGCCAACTATAACCCTATGTCTAAAATATTGCTTGACATGAATTACTAGAATAAATCATTGACAATCAAATTTTTAAAAAGATGACAGTTTGATGTCACTTTGCACTCTAGGTTCATTTGCATTTTACTAATTACTTTAGAAAATTTACCCTTATATTATATCCCCCTTTTCATCACTGTTGTAGGGAAATGTGCTCTTCTCACTTGTTTCTCTAGTTAGTATTAAATTTCTTTGTCTTTTTAGTTCATATTTATTTTCCTGAATGCTAAAGTAAGCACACACATAATTTTTATTTCACAGTTGCTACTTGGAATAAGTAGATCACCATTATCAAATAGTTAAGAAAATAGAGGTATAAACTCATATGACATTTTAAAGATATATGGGCTATAAGCCCTGGCTGGCGTAGCTCAGTGGATTGAGCGCGGGCCTGCGAACCAGACGATCGCAGTTCGATTCCCAGTCAGGGCACATGCCTGGGTTGCAGGCCGGTTCCTTGCAGGCTAACTCCCAGCAGGGGACGCACAAAAGGCAACCATACACTGATGTTTCTCTCCCTCTCTCCTTCCCCTCTAAAAGGTAAATAAATAAATAAATCTTAAAAAAAAGATATATGGGCTATAAACATTTGTGTGATTAAATTCAACATTTATTGAATGATTTTAATGTTTTAACAAAGTTCTGGATTCTACTGCTATTTTTATAGCTCCAATTTTTTTTTATCTGACCAGGCCTCAGCTTAGGAAAAAGCACACTATTTTTTCCAGCAATATCTTTTTCATT
Organism: Sturnira hondurensis; assembly: GCF_014824575.4. NCBI lineage: Eukaryota > Metazoa > Chordata > Mammalia > Chiroptera > Phyllostomidae > Sturnira > Sturnira hondurensis. Next base: position 10,568,365 of record NW_028073511.1, on the reverse strand, counting down.
AATATTGTAGACATTTTTTTCCCCTTAAAGTCTTAACAACTACCGAAGCATAACTTTTAAGTCCTAAGATATATGTCTATCTTAAAATGGTTCTTTAAATCTTTAATATCTAGGGACTGACTATGGATTCCTGATTTTCCTTTTAAAGGTCCACTTGTTAAATGTAAGTACTGATCTTGTGGCTTCCAAACCTGACATACGTGCCTTTCTGAATCTACCATGTTCCTCATCAGCGGGTTCTGGGCTAGCCTGCACTCTACTCAGGTACAGCCAAGGTAATCTAATGCCTATTTGCATTCATTCCCTGTTTCCATCTGTAGTCCTGGCCAACCACTGATCCACTTTCAGTCTTTGCAGATGTGCCTTTTCTGGACTTTTTATATAAATGAAGCGTATAATAAGTGGTAGTACTATGACTGGCATCTTTGACTTGGCATAATGTTTTCAAGGTTCTTCCACATTGCAGAATGCATCAGTTCTTCACTGCTGAATAATAGTGCATTGTGGGTACATCCTGTTCTATTTATCCCTTCACCAGTTGATTGGCATTTGGATGGGTTCTGGTCTGTGATAAACAATGTAGCTCTGACCATTTAAATACATGTATTTACACGGAGAAATGTATTTATTTCTCTCAGTTAGACACCTAGGAGTTCAAGTGGTGGTGGTATGTTAAATATAACATTTAAAAAATTGCTAACCAGTTTTCTGATTCACTTCTTGAACACATTTCTGCTTGATCATCACAGAAGGACTTTTAAGTTATGGGTCTAATAGTGTTGTTCAACTGAGCAATCGGTGCTTCCTTCACTATGGAAAACTGCTTAGCAATTTCTTAAGATGTTAGATTTACTACACCACCAGCAATTCAACTCCTAGGTGTCTAACGGAGAGAAATAAATACATTTCTCCACGTAAATACATGTATTTACAGTGAAGGAAGCACCAATTGCTCAGTCGAACACTATTAGATCTATAACTTAAAAGTCCTTCTGTGATGATCAAGTGGAAATGTGTTCAGGAAGTGAGTCAGAATACTGTTTCTCTTCTCTCTCCTCTCTCCTCTTTTCTCTCTGTCTCTCTTCCTCTCTGACACACACACTCACACTTTTTATGGAGTGTGAACACCAGTATGTTCCAACTGGTTTTTGATTGCCAGTAGAATAGCCTTTAAATTCCCCATTTGTGCCGGAGCATCTCATTTATTGAATCTGCGTATGGAAACTAACTGCCAAAGGGCTTGAGGTCTCTCTTGGGACAAAGTCTAGCACACAAAGTTTGGTGTGTTGTTTGTCTCAATTCCTATTTACAAACTCAAATTATCAGTGATGCTTTAACTGTTTAGAACTCATGTCTTTCCTGATTATATTTCATCATGTGAATATATTACTGTTCTGGAAATGACCAAAAGACAGTATTTAATAATATACAAATATATATGGCTTAAGTTTCTTACAAGTCATTTAAGAAAAAATTCCATCTATTGTGCATTTTTACTTTATCTTTTGCTCCATTGTTTCTTTTTATTTAAGTTAACTGAAGGTATTACAAATAAATATCTTAAATATTCACAAATGTATGTATGTATCCCTGAATCATAGACCAGGCCTAAAGCTGAGACCTAAATTGCAGGGCTTTCTGTGTAACACTAACATGTGGCCAGCAGGAGAGAAAGTCTCTTGTTTCGGTAGATTTGCCTTTTCTGAATATTTCCTATGAATGGAATAATATAATATGTTGTCTTTTGAGACCACATATTACTTGGTACTGACATATATTATTTTGGTTTCTTTTATTTAGCATCATGTGTTCAAAGTAGCATGTATTAGTACTTTTTTTCTTTTATGGCTGAATAATATTCCATTGTGTGGATATACATTTTGTTATTTATCAGGTGATGGATTGTTTCCACCTTTTGGCTATTAAAAATAATGCTTCCATAAACATTTTTTCTGTGGATACATATTTTCATTTCTTTTAGCTAGATATCTAAGAGTGGAATTTTGGCTTGTCTGTAACTCTATGCTTAATCACCTGAGCAACTTCTGGACTATTTTCCAAAGCAGCTTCACCATTTTTAAATTCATACGAGTAGTGTACAAGGGTCTTGATTTCTCCATAGTTAGTGGTAGAGTCCTATTTTCTTAAAAATGAAATGATCACAATTTAAGTCTACAAAAACTTTACAAGGACTTAAATTAATGGTTTAGTTAGTTCTTAGAATTTTAATGTATTCATGCAAACTATATAAGAGTAAAGATGAAGCACCCAAATCATACTTATGCTTTGGAAAATTTGATGTCTACAGTCATTTAACCTGCTATATATTATAAGTGAGCATATAATTTAGTGTTTCAACTACAACACATTGGAGAGTGAAAGGGGCTCTGTCTATAATGATGCCGGCATGCCAAGAGTAAGTTAAGGCTGTCTCAGGTACATTGGGACATGGAGTCATCCTATGCATAGTGCAAGTCTTTAGTATAGACTTGCCCCCATTTGGAAATATATTTTACTTATTTTTGCTCTTAGCAGAGGTGATATATGTGTATTGATCTCACAATTGTAAGCAAGGGTATATGGATACACATGTTGGATAAAGTCGGGGGTTGGGTCAATTCCTTCAAGATGGAACCAAAATAACTGATGTACATAGGAAATGAATCTTAGCTTTTAAAGTAAGCTGTGTTGTTTTCCCAGCTTGGGTGCATCTTGGTGCATTTTGGGTGTTACATTTTATACAAGGTGCATCTTGGGTGTTACATTTTATACAACGTCTACATTTTAAAGATTTTGTATATGCTATATCACTTTTTGTACTATTATACCTCTCAGTCCCAAAGTGGTTATTACAGTGTTATATACATATAAATGCCCAAAATATGTATATTCAAAAGTAATTTATGTCAGAGTGCTTAGTATTATGGAAATGCACAAAGGGACTAGTTAGCGTTTTAGGGATTGAGGTTTCTAAATCAGACACTCCCATGCAAATTTTCTTCTCCTAACCTTCCCCCTTTTTCTCATTTTCTTTCATTATAGTTCCCTACTAACCAACCAAATGAATAAACACTCCCCAACAGCTCTAATAGTATTATCTCTTTAAAAATGTGCTATTGATTAGAATTCTGATTTCAGTGAACATATAGGGTCAGTTTGACAAGGTATAAAGCTAGACGTTGGCAGAGTACCACCACAAAAATGAGAAACAGAGTCACCTGTGAGTGCCCTGGGAGGAACATGCTGAGTGGCACAGCCTTGCCCTAATTTACCTTTCCGAGGAGCTACCTTTGCTAGCGGTGCAAATCGTGTCACAGACATGGAGGAACAAACAACTGTGGGAGAAAGTCAAGCTGAGGGGAAAACAATGTTGTCCATCTCCAATACACAGGAGGCCTTCTCCAAGGGAACTCCCACTGCATAGAAGGTTGAACCTCAAATGGTGGCTTAGGTCAGTAGGGCTGGGGGGCATCCCTGGGAGGAGGTCCGATGGTCAGGTAATTTAAGGCCACCTGCAGGGCACTTTCAGCTTAGCACATTTTTCTCAATGCTCAGGATGTGACAGCAATGTTTTTGAATTCAGCTTTCTCTTCACTTTATTTTTTCTTGCTTCCTTTCTTTCTGTGAGTCCAGTATGTCCAAAAGTGACTTTTTTTTTAAAGCATTTTTTTTGTGGTTCTAATACAGTTGTGTCCATTGACTTCCAATGGCTGGGGAATTTATTTATAAGGATATTGCCTCTTGGTCTGATCATGGAGTAATTTTTTTTAGCAATCTTAGGTCACTTTCTAAGTTTCAGGCATGACTCTGCAGAAGTTTGAAGAGACATTTTTATTTCTAGCCCTCTAAGTTCTAAGTCCCTTTACTCCATGAATTCTCCAAACCTTTTCTCAGGACCAGGTTATAGGTGAGAGGAGTTGTTCCTCATTATACTTCCACTTCTCAGTTCTCAGCTCAGTCTATGTCTAGTTTATCTCATATGTCCCTGAAACTGCCTTATATTTCTTTGTGCTGATCTGACTTAAGGATTTATCTTCTTAATTCTTTTTTAAAAATACTTTATTTGTTTATCTTTAGTGGGAAAGGGAAGGAGAGAGGAAGAGAAACATCAATGTATGGTTGCTTCTAGTGCATCCCCTGCTGGGAACTGGCCCCTGCAGGGAACTGGCCTGCAACCCAGGCATGTGCCCTGACTGGGAATCGAACTGCGATCATCAGGTTCACAGGCCTGTGCTCAATCCATTGAGCTACACCAGCCAGGGCTATTTTCTTAATTCTTAAGAAATTCAGGATATGTTTTTTTTTTCCATACAGAAATTATCATACTTTAATTAAATCTCAAAGTAGGATATTTGTGGAAATAATCTTTCTAGTACATATGTGTTAGTCTCATGTTCCCATCTGTAAAGAAAAAATGAAAAAATACTCTAGTCTTACTTATACTACAATTAGCAAGATTAATCAGAACTTTGCTTTGAGTGCAATTTGGTAATCTTAATATACTAACCAGACTCTTTGCTATATTTGAAACTAATTAACCTTTTTTTTTCTAGAAATTCTCCAGTGTTTGGCTTTATAACACTGATATTTACTGATTCTTCTTGCAATTCTCTGGCTATTTTTCTTTAGTCTCTGATGGCTTCTCTTTCTTGATGCAGTTCACAGTTTTGTCCTTGGAACCCTGCGTTTCCCACTCTGCACTGGCGGCACTCAGCAGCATTCGGACAAAAACTGCTCTGTAGTCAAAGTTACCCAAAGAAATCTCCAAAGAAGTTGACATATGGGAGACCAACAGTATATCTCACTAAGTCTTGATTATCTTTTTCTTCATTACTTAAACTCCAATCACTACTGAGGCCTAGATGAACTAGTGGCTTGCTCTTGGGCCATGTTGCATGAGAAGCAAAAGCTTTCAAGAGGAGAATCATTTTTAACAAGGTAAAATGTTTATTATAGGATAAGAATAATGAAACTGAAACTGAAGGAGAGTGTATTTTCTTTGGAATGGCAAGTAGAGTTACTGCCTTTATTAAGTTGTGTTTTCTTTGCCTCATCATCTCCCCACCCTGCTTCATAAAGCCTGAAAAGTTGAATTTGAAGTAGTAGAGGGCATGTGTGATCAGGGTTGGTAACTCTCCTAGGGAAATCCTGTCTGTGTTCATCATTTCACTTACATCTCTTTTTTTGGGGGGAGGGGGGTCATTCTCAGATGTATTTATTTACTTATATAATGGAAAGTTTTAAAATCTAGAATAAATTATCATTAAGGTGATATTACAATGTGAAGCCATCTGGACCAGGGCTTTTGAAAGTCAGTAATTTTCAATTACTGCTTCAATTACGCTAGTTGTTATTGGCCTATTCAGGTTTTTTGCTTCTTCCTGATCCAGTTCAGCTTTGGACTCATAACCTCAACTGCAAAGAAGTGTTAGGTGAGGTTTCCTGGAAAGGCTTCCTCTCTGTCTTAAGGGAGCTAAGTGAGGTGATTCTCAGTTTTTGATGGAGTAGGAATATGTGATATCTGGGATTGGTGCATCCCTTTTGCTTGTATAAGAGGCTCGTGAGACTCACTGTGTAGAACCAATGATGGAGTTTACTCTACAAAAGACTGAGCAGAGAATTTGTATCTTTGTGATAGTGTTTGAGTTGTATTTCCAAATATGCTAGCTAATGTGGCTGAGAACTGATATCCTGCTGGTATTTTGTAAGAGTGTCATGAGACAATAAGACACTTAAATATTTAATAACTTTAAATAGTTTATCTACTAATTTAAACACAGCATGTCCATAATTATCAGATCACTCAAGATTCTGAATATCAAAGGATTATTAGAAAGCCCTCTTAATATTATAATCAAGGTAAATCGAGGATGTGCTTTTACAGGATATTTGATAAAGTTTTAGTTTATTAGTGGGAGGGGGAGACAGTGTATATATGTCTTTGAGTCTATAAACAAAGTCCAGGAATCTTGAAAGCTAATGTATTCTGCTTTTGTGCTTAATTCCACAATTTCTCCAATTGTTAAGACTTGGAATTGAAGCAAGAAAAGGTGAATGTTAGGACTTTTTATAAAGTCTACTTTTTTTGTGAGAACAAAGTGAGTATTATAACTAATTATTTAATCTTAAGAGAACTCAGGCAGGTGTCAAGAGTAACAGATCTTTATAGCACATTAGATGAGTATTCGATCTCTTTGTCCTCTGCAATTTGTTCATAAAGTGAGTGTGAAGTTTTCCCCAAGTCATAAGGTACTGTGACTCATTTCTGGAATATCAGAGGCATCTATGCAATTAGCCTACTGGGTTGCTCTGTTGGGCAACTCTGCTGGGCAATGTGTTTGGGTTGTAGGCAACAGTAGAGTATGTGACAACATCAGAAGGGGAAGTAAAAAACAAGATTTCGAGAAACAAATCATTGACCATCTATCATATACCAGGCACCAAAGATAAAAAGCCAATGCCAAAAGTATGTAGAAATGAAAGCTGTGCTCAGGCCTATTCCCCCAGAATAATGACTCTTACTCTATCAAACCAACTTCTCCTTTTCCTAATTAATATTTTGTAGTCTCTACTATTCTTGGATGAATATCATAGAAAATATAACTTAACTGTACATGTAATTAAACATATAATCATCTAACTGTAATAACTCAAAAAATTTTGAACCAAAGTCTAATCTTATACTATCCACTTCTCTAAATCTCAGAAGCACCCCCTTAATCATCACTACTCCCAATCCCTACCAATTTCCAAAACTACCCACAGGTCACTGTAATGTTTCCTTTGATAATCAGTGTTCTTCTAGATGTTCATAGTTAGCCAAACCATAAGTCATGGCAAAATGTGAAACTATAACCGTGCTATGCACAAGGCCAAATGGGGATTAAAAATGGAGATTTTGCTTGGGTAGTTTACATACATATTATTCATATTTATATAACCTACCTTTTCAATTATTTCCATGTAAACATATACATAGTTTTTAAAGTTTTTTTCTTACTCCAGATTAAAAGAAACCAATGAGAAGTAGGTAGTACTTAGGTTCATACCTGGCATTTCAAAAAAATTCTGTTTTAAAAACTGCAGTACTTTTCACATTTTAATATTTGATGTAGGGCCCAAAGTATGTGTGGATTCACACATGAAAATCCAGGAATGGCTTTTATTTTGGAATTGGGTTGTGCAGATGCTGCTACTGCATGTGTGGCATGTGAGCCTGATCAATAGCCTGATGAGGCATGTGTGGCCTGCATGGCCCAGCCCCACCATTTTCAACCTAATTAGCAGCTGCTCAAAGATGGGAAACAGGTGCAGATCCAGGGCCCGACCAGGGAAGTCTGCCTGTAATTAACAAGGAAAAAAGGGTCAGATATTGGGAAGAATATCAAATCGGCCCACTGGGGTTAGCATGCTGCCCTCAAAGGCATAGTCACCTGAGATCTTAAGCATGCTAATGTAAATTATGCAAGCTTTCAAACAATGTGGCTGCATAATCAGTTGGCAAAGAGGAAAATGATTTTTTTTTGGAATGGAGTAGGGAAAAAGGGCATCGACAAAACTTTTTTCTGATTATGTTGTGGACTTCGTGAAGGAAATATGTAGAAGAAATAATAACCTTGGTGCTTACAAAATTTATTTCTCACTCACAGTGCATGCGCATCTCATAGATGGATTGTGGCTTCATATGGTCTTCATTACAAACTTTAAGCTGAAAGAATTGTCTCTCTCTGGGACATTATCTGTCTTGTGACAAAAAACAACAACAACATGGCAGAACCTTGGGAGTGGTCTTCATCCCTTACACTTAAACACAACTCAGTGTCCCACAACATCAGTGAGGTGAAATGTATGATCCTTTCTTGAGGAAGGGAGGTGAATATTTTGAATAATAATAAAATCAACAGCAGTGACTTGGGCTGGATCTATATACATTTTTAATGAGACAATCCTTACTGTAATGTGAATACAAGTACCAATTTGTCAAAAGAATGGATATTTTTAAAATATTTTATTTATTTATCTTTAGAGGGGAAGGGAAGGAGAGAGGGAGAGAAACATCAATGTATGGTTGCCTCTTGTGCGTCCCCTGCCGGGAAGGGAACTGGCCTGCAACCCAGGCATGTGCCCCAACTGGGAATTGAACCGCTATCCTTTGGTTCACAGGCCCGCACTCAATTCACTGAGCTACACCAGCCAGGGCTGGATATATTTTTTTAAAAGAGTCAAATGAAATAGTACTAGCTGCCTTGTTTCCATTTTCAAATACTGACTATGTGCCAGGCATTTTATAATTTTACTTTTTACCTTCATAACAATTTTGAAACTTTGGGGTTATCATCCCCATTTTATCGAAACTGTGGCTTAGAAACTCTGAGTGCTTGGCTCAAATCTGCTGAGCTAAAAAGTGGTAGCATCCACCTTTTCAACCCAACGCTGTTTTGTAGCTCACTCTTCTGAATGTACTACACGGCCTCAGAGGATGTGGCAGGTCTGGCAGGCACCTTATTCCGGGGGCTCTTTAATACAATCTGTTGCATCTGTCACAGTCTGATTCTGAAGTGACTGGGGAAATGAGGTGTCTGTGCTGCCCAGAGAAGATCAGTTAGTGACTGGGCTCAATGCAGTATGTTTCAGTACAGAGCAAAGACTCAAAATTCAGGGTTGAAGGGAAGTTGGTTAAATCTTTATAGGGTCCCTTTACTTCAAATCTTTACATTAGGGTTGCTCAATATTGCCACCCTTGATATTTTGCTGTGAATAATTTTTGCTCTGTGTGTATGTACAAAAACACCCCCAGTTAAGAACCACTGAGTGACATCCAAATGATAAAGTTGGTACAAATTAAAAGTAATATGACTGCATATATAAACTCTAATTTATTCTCTTGAGTTGCATGATGATCATCCATTCTTTAAACAACTTTAATTGATCACCTAGTATATGCTTGCCACTTTGTTAGCTTGGATAGGGGAGGAGTACTAAGAAGAAGAGTAAAACCAGTCAGAGCTTCGTTAGATGATGTGGTTTGTGATTCTGCTTTCAGGATACCAAAACGTTAGAGTTGAAGTTCTTTATGTGGACAAGAAAAAACTGAGGTTTGTAAAATATACCCAAATATAGCAAAAAAAAAAAAAAAGTTGAGCAGGATTTGGTTCTGAAAAGAAAATAATGCAGTTAAGTATTTATTCTCTTTTCCCTGGGATCAGCTCTGAGCATCTTTATTCAGAGTTGTCTCAGAGACTAAAATAAACCTCCCTGTTCTCACAGATTCAAAAATCAATGATGCTAAATCTAGAAAGAAGCTTAGACATGTCTAAGCCTTGGAACTGGGATCTGCTGGGAAAGTAGTAAGCTGAATTGAAAAGTCTCTTCTACTCATAAAAAGATAATAAAGAAGATAAGGAGGAGAAGGAGAGCAAGGAAGGATGTTGGAAGAAGAGGAAAAAGCAGTCCTGGGAGCCACAGTCAATGTGATACAGCAGGAAGCTTAGCACATTTGAAAGAGCTGAGGTTCAAGCCATGAGACCTCAGGCCAATTGTGTATCAAATGTTATATTACCTCTAGAATAGGGGAACGAATTATTGCCTTCAGCATGGGCTATCATAAGAATTAAATAATATGCCATGTTTTCTCTGAAGACACATTTTAATAGTTTTAAATCAACATAGACACTTGATACGCTTTTTATTAGTCTCCTTCCAATTCTTCTACCTGTTATTAATATGAAAGGGCAAAGGGAAACTAGATCTTTTGACTTAAAATTGGAAATTTATCTATGTGTTATATACCTGTTTAGAGGTCAGGTCAGGAGTGTCAGGGTAGTAAGAAGAAGGTAAGGTAGACACCTATTAGAGAGGACTATGTTGGCTAAATGATGGAGTGGATGATCACTAGAGGAGAGGTATTCTGAAGCAATCAATTAGCAGGGTATAAATAAATAGACAGAAGAAAAGCCATTATTCATAATTAGAGCCATTTAGCTTCAGGGGAGGAATGTCAGATTTCTGCTTGTGACAAAAAGACAAGAAGATGGGGAAGATTCCTGTTGAACGCCCCCCAGTTCTTCTACTAGGCTTTGTATGGTGGACATTAGAACCTTAGTCTTATTGTACACCTTCTCTTTCTTGTTGAATTCCAGTAGAAGTGTTATGTCCACTGACAATATAAATGACTTGGTAGGACTCGGGTCTCTTACCTAGTTTTTCATTATTTGATTATGATGCTAACTGTGTTTTAGAGTGGAATGCTCTGGAACTTGTTTTAATCGGAGACTAAGGCCCATGGAAAGTTAAGTACCATGTTTGATTACAGTACCTTGAATGTAGGAACTCCTTCATAAATATTGGTTTGCAGTGACTGCTCCTGCAAACTTGAAGTCCCATACATGGTAAAGACTGTTCTGTAAGTCTAAATTTCCTTGGGATGCTTATATTTATTTAAGTATAAGGAATTATTTTTAATTACAAGCTAGTCAAATTTAATAGTTGGCTGAGCAAGGAAATAAGCTGTGTCATTTCTATTTACTAGGTTAAAGAAGTCAAATCTAGTTAGTATAGACATACCTCAGAGATATCGTGGGTTTTTTCCAGACCACCACAATAAGCACTGCAATAAAGAGAGTCATAAGAAATAAAAATTATATTAAAATAAAATAAAATAAAAAGAATATTGTGTTTTGGCCCAGTAACACAGTTGGTTACAGTGTTTGATCTCTGCTCAGGATACATACAAGAAGCAACTAATGAGTGCATAAATAAGTAGAACAAGAAATCATGGCTTCTCTTTCCTGCCCCTCTCTAAAATCAGTTTAAAAAAAACCAGATTGTTGCAATAAAGGAAGTTGCAGTCCTTTTGCTCTCAGAGTGTCTTACCTTCAGTTTGTAAGAAAAGTCAACACCTATGAAATGCAATAAATCAAAGGACAATAAAATGTAATATGCCTCTACAATGTTTTATTTAAGGTCACATGGTCAGTAAATTTAAGCCGGGACACTATTTCTAGGAAATCATGTATTACCCAACTACAACCACTTTCTTGGCCTTATATCCAACAACAACAAAAAAAAACATGCTGAAACATGCTTCCTATAAGATCAAAATGGTTTCATAGGCACTCTACATCACAGAACATGTAGTTAATACAATGGAAAAAATGGCTATATCTTATAAATCAGAAGTAAATAGAGCAACACCATTAGATATTTCAGTCAAGTTCAACAGCTGTCCTCAATTCTCCTTTTAAAATGCAGCGACTCAAAATAGACAGGCTAAGATTTATAAAAATAGATTTGTCTGTCACTTCTAATTTTACATTTTGCAAGCAAGTTGTGCTTCAATGAAAATTTGCAGCTAGATGAGCATCTGGCAATAGGAAGATTGTCATGAGTTCTGTGGTTTGGGTTCAGCCTACAAAAGATAATTGGTAAAGATAATCTTTTGTTTGAATGGCCTAAATGATTTTACCTTACTAACCCTGATGACAGATGGTGAATATAGCTATTATCGACTCATTTTTATGAGAAAAAGAAGACCGAAAACCAAAACATCGAATCCCTCCTCACTGCTGAAGCAATATAGCATTGTGGAATGAGTTCCAGCCTAGGTTCACAAGCTTGTCTTTGTCCCTAACTGGCTTTGTGATCCTGGATAAACCTCTGAATCTCTGGAGTTTCATTTGCTCCGATGGAAGAGGGTAGAGCAGATTTGACCCATCCTACTCAAAGGGTGGGCCAGGGGCCAGTGGCATCAACATCACTTGGATGCTTGTTAGAATCTCAGACTCTCAAGCCTCACCCAGACCTTGTAGTTCAAGAATTTCTGGATTTCAGGTGCTAAGTCTTCCTTCTTTCTGAAACACTCCATCATTTTGAGCACAGGGATGGTGGTTTTGGCCCTACAAACCCTATTAGAGTACTTGATATAGAGTGCTTTTGTGGGAAGTAGACAAAGAATAAATTATCCTCACCAAGTCAAATGTCAAAGGTAAGTCATTGTGACCAACAGGACCTTGAAATCTCAGAAAAGTCCTTTTGGAAGCCCTGCTGGTTGCTTCCATGAGACCTCTGTATTCTCATATCCGTTCCTTCCTTTTTGACAAAATAATCTTATTTTCACATTAAAAATAGTTGCTTCCAACCTTGGTCTGTATTTACTGATTCTAAGTGGTACAAACACAAAACCAATCTGTCCTTTTTCTTGCAGCTGCTTCCTGTCCCCTTTCTCAGCCACCTGCTCAGGCCTCACATTACTGCCAGGCCATCTGCACCATCTGCCCATTAACTCTAAGTTGATGGGAGGACGGAGGACACCTGGTGACTATGAAGTTGGCCTAGTACACTGAAGGAAATCAACAAAGTGGTGAAAAGATATAAAATAAAACAGACCTTGGGAATCCAGAGATTTGAGTTTCAGAGAAAGAAGGGACAAACGAAGCAGGCTGAACTTCAGAGGCCCTGGGCAGCCTTTTAATTTCCTGACCTTTTCTCTGTGAGTGTGCCCTGCAATGGGAGAGAGATTCCTAAGGAAGCAAAAGTACATATATTTTTTGCTGAACAGCTGATTACTGCAAAGCAAATGGTACATGGTGAGCCTGCTCTGGGTACCTGTTGGAATTAAGGTAGTTAACATTTCAGAAGGGGCACCTGTGTGTCCAACTTGCTAGCTAGGTCACTGCTTCTAATTCTGCAAAGGATCCATAGTCAACTCTTTGTCTTTCTGAAAGCAGATTCAGACCAAAGACCTAGTTATAATAGGAAGTTCTAAGGCCAGAGGGCTACTCTCTGAAAGACTGGGCCTCAGAGAACCACATGAAGGGCCGCCAACCAAAGTTAGGACATAGAGTCCTAAACATACTCCAAGGAGCCTCAACAGTCAGTCATATGCCTCCTCAGCTGAGAGTTACTTACAACCAACTGTCACACGTTTAGGTCATGGTTTCGATTCTTGACAGAAAGCAACTGCTTTCTTTTGCCTCAGCTGGCAATATGCAAGTTCATTAAGAATACTAGTGGTGGTTGGTGCAAGGATATTTCCATCTCTGAACCTTAACAGAATCACTTCACAGTTTATGGTAGTTAATTAGAGCTATTTGTACGGAGGGAAAATGCAGTGATTAAGAGCATAGCTCTGGGATAGAATCCTGACTTCAAAACTTATTTGTTGTGTGACTAGGGGCAAATTAATGGTTTTTTGCATCAGTTTTCTTATGTATAAAAGGAAGTTATGATAATAACCTTCTTACAAGTGTGATTATATATATGTTGTATGTATGTATGTATATGCGTGTATATGGGTATATAGATAGATAGATGATAGATAGCTAGTCTGTCCAGAAAGTATCTAGCCATGTAATATTAAAGATAGAGACATTTATTGAAGAAGATACAAGATGCAGAAATATTGTTCATAGAACAATGACACCTCAGTCCCCTTCAAAGTAGGCACCTTGGGACCTCGCTCAGTTCTCCCAGTTGCCATCAGTTGCCCTGTCGTATTTTCCTGAGTCTTATAGACAGTTTGAGATCTCTTCCTTTATAAAGGTGATTTTAGTTTGGGGGAAAGCCAGAAGTCACAGGGCATCACATCTGGGCTGTAGTGGGGCTGAGTCACCCAGGTGACTGATGTTTCACCAAAAACTCTGCATGAGACAGGATGCATGAGTAGGTGCATTGTTGTGATGAAGCTGCCAATCACCAGTTGCTCATAGCTGTGGACTTCTGAATCATCCTAATACTTTCTGCAGAGGAATGTTCAAGCTTAATGCAAAATTTGATGCAGATTCATTGTTCTACTCCTTTCACCATTTTGAATGTGACACTCACAAAGTACATCTCTCACTCAGTGGTGTCTACTGCCCCCACTGACTAGTAGTACAGTGAAGTCATCATTGTTCACACATGCACATTCCAGTCTAATCTTCTTGGCTGCCGGGTTACAATAATGATGGGCAAACCATTCTCATTATGTTAACAATAGCTGGGCTTATTCTGGACAGACCAGACTTTTTCTGTATATTTTGCCAGTTTAGAATGGAGTCAGAGCTGCTAGCCCAGAGAAATTGCTGCCACAAAACTTTGAACTGTTAAAATTAGGCAAAATAACTTTTGCACAGGGTCTAAAGCAGCATTGCATCAGAAACAACTATTTAAACAACTGTTTGCAAATGTAATAAATTAGATACTGTCACTTTTGGAGTAATGGTTACAGAACTGAAAATTTAAACTATTCTTTAGAATTAGCATCACTGTGTTTGCTTAGGGACACCTATAGACATTCATTCTATTTGTGTAATTGTCCCCCTTCCCTTTCTTGTGATCAGCCTTTGCCTTTACCTCCTGATTAGAACATTTTCTGGGCTTCTGCCAGAATCAACGCTTCTGAAGAGTTATTATTTTTGATCTCAAATAAACGCTTGTTACCTCTCACTTTGGCCTTTTATTTTTAGGTTAACATAGAATTGTAAAGACTACATGTACCGTTATAAAGAAATGGAGCCTAGCATATAGTTAACTGCTACATAAGGTTTTGCTAATACTATCAAAGTAGAATCTTTCTGAAACTTGTTTTCTCTCTTTACTCACAAAAGATAGAAGCTAATTAAAGAAACTTATGATCAGCATTCTGCATGGATTCCGGAAAGGTGATAAACCTCTTCCATCTTTCTATTTCCTGGCAGGCCTTTTCTCTCATTACCCTATTATTTGACTCCTAGCTACTGTCAGAAGAGAATAAGAAAAAAGAAATCTATCTAATGATTCTTTCCTGCAGTGTCTTCCTTGTTAACACTACTCCTTCACTAGTAGATATTGATGTATTGAAGGTTCCCTCAAGCTTGTTCAAACAGGGAATTAACTTTAATTCTCAGCAACGAGATGCAGCTTAGTTGAAACCAAAGTATCTTGCTACCTTAAAACTAAGTCCAGGCGCTCACAATGGGTTCAGTCAAGAGTCTCAAACTCAGATGTCCACGAGGCAAGATAGGCAACCTGAATATGTGAAACACCCTATCCGCCTCTCTTTCATTCCTCACTTTGGATAAAGATGTTTGTATAGACATGTATTGTTCTACCTGTAGGTGAATAACTGTGCAAGTGCAGTGATTAACACAGTTTAGGAGAAGATAACAAGTGGGGGGCAGTGAGAAATCAGTGCCCTATGATCTCAAGGGGGCCACTGTCGCTCAGCTGTGGTGAACTCCTGACAGCTGAACCCATCGCTCAATTTTCTGATGTTTAAAGAGAATCCCCAAATCTGGATTTTTTAAGTGAAGTCTCCAGATTTTTAAATATCAGCTGAAAATTTCAGATGTCAGAATATGGAGGGGGGCAAATAAATCATGCTTAGCAGTTGAATCCATAGGCTTCAGTCTTGGGTTAAGGTACATGTACTCCCATCCATCTCTGTGTCAGCCAGGAAACTGTTAAGCATCTTGCAGGTGCCTAATGGAGGCCCAGGTGCTGCTGGGAGAGGAAAAATCTTCTTCATTTTGTTCAGTAGATGTGAGTCTCACCCAAGAGGACTTCTTCAATTTTGCCTTTAACTTTTTTATTCTGAAACAATTTCAAATCTACAGAAAAGACAAAAAGTAGTACAAAGATTTCCCAGATTCCATTCACCCAGATTCTCCAAATGTGGTACTTTACCGTATTTGTTTTCTCATTCTCATTGTCTTTTTTCCTGTCTCTGTTGTGGTTTATTGCTTTCTCTCTGTGTGTTTCTTGTGTATGTGTGTATGTATTCTTCCTGAAATACTTGAGAGGAAGTTGAAGAATCAGTGTCCTCCTACTTCTAAATGGCTTAGTGTATTTCCTAAAAACAAGAATACCTCTTATTTACCACAGTGTGATGGTAAAATCAGGAAATTAAGATTAATCTAATAGTATATGATCTACAAAGGTTATTCAAATTTCTGCCGCAGTCTCTTTATAGAAAAAGAAAACATTCCAGGTCCAGGAAGCAGCAGCGTGTCACTTGTTGCCTTTAGTGGTCGTGCCCCTTTACTCTCTTTTTGACGGGGGGGGGGGGGGGGGTAAGGTGGGGGGATAGTTTCTGTTTGTTTTCATAGTAAAAGACAAATCCCTTCAGTCTTTAATAGCATTACTATTTTAGAAGTACAAGCCATTCCTACATATTTTAGGAAGGAAAAGACTATCTTTCCATTTGAGCTTGTTTAGTATGTCCTAGTGATTCAGTCATGAATTTTTGGCCTGAATATCAGGAAGTGATGTGTCCTCAGTGTGAGAAAGATGCAGTGAGAATATTTGAGGAAGACTTTTATTTTGTTTTGGGAAGAGAAGCACTTACAGATCAAGTACTTACTTTTCCAAACCACTATTTTGCTATCATTGTGTTATTTTAACCTTTACTTAAAAAAAAAAGATCCTGTCTAAATTCAGTCTGCATAAAATTTTCTCTCCTTGTTCCTTTTCTCTCACCCTGTATTTGTTTTCATAATGAAATATCCAGACTCTTTAGATCCATTTACTAGTGAGATTATATGCAAGCCTGTGAAGTCTGATTGATTGTTAAGCCTACTAGACTCACTGTTGAATTTGGTAATAACATCCTCTCCCTCTGCTTGGTCCCTCAGAAGCAAGAAGCAGAATGTGGATTAACTAGAGTGTAGAGATTCTTGCTTTAATAGAAGAAATAATTTCTTGTATTTATAAAATTTTGAATAATTCTCAAAACTCTATCATATTTATCATCTCCTTTCTATGAAACATACTATTCAAGCAAAGGTTTTCAAATATTAGCACAAGATAGTCCTGCACTAGACTGCTAATTACGTCCTGTAGCGTGATCACTGTGGACCTGCTTTATTTAGGAAACCCAGCAGTTTGAATGGCATCAGAGAGCAGTTAGCAGAGCACGGGCTTTGTGGTGGCAGATCCTAGTTGGAGTCCCAGATTTACCATCTGATATTTGTGGAATCTTGGACAATTTTTTCTCTGGAGCTCAGTTTCCTCATTGGTAAAAGGGAGAGAGTTATCTTACCAGACTCTAATGAGGATTAACACGAGAAACAAAAGACAAACATTTAACCCACTGTACCTGGCAGATAGTATAGTCCAATAAATGTGGATTTTTTCCTCTTCTTTTTTATCTAAGCAACCTCAAAGGTTTACTAGTTTACTCCTTACAAAGTCCATTGGGAAGAATTTCAGTATCTAGTAAGACAGAAAAAAAAAATGGGAAAAAATGTGGCACAAGAAATTTTAAAGCATTTTGAACAACCTGGCATGTTGGACATAAGCACAGTATTCCTACATGAAAGCGAATATCGACTGAGAAGGTTTTGCATGAATATAAGTCATTAAACCGAACAGTTGCGGAATCATTTTGGCAGTCACACATGGGAAGCCTCTGGATCGTGGTTCAGTGTAGAAACTCCCTCTTGGCTATTTAACCAGTTCATGACAATTGAAATTTTAAAATTACTGTGACAAAGTGAATGATAAAACGTTTCATGTGTTGAATGGAGAGTATCAGGGACCTCGGGAACAGGGTCCTGTGTAGATGGAATTTTTACTCGGAAGGTGTTCTGACTCCCTCACCGAGTGACAGTGTGCATGCAGGTCCCGAATCCGAGTCCAGAGGCATCCACACTCACTTTATTTATTTAAGATTTTTGCAGGCAAAGTCCAAGGAAAGATGAAACAACCTGGAATTCCCATTTTCTAACCTCTGTAGTAAGTTATCTTGCATGTACAGATATTTCTGTTTTTCTCCTATACTTGTAAGTAAATAAGTTACCAGAAATGGAGAAGGTAGTTACAGATTAGATTATTGGGTACTTTTTGTTGAGGAAAGAGTGCTGTAACCTCATCATCCACTTTTTTTTATTCTGCTTATAAAAAACAACAACCACATAAATTATCATCCAAACTGGGCACTTTCGAGAAAGAAAAGGGTGCCATTAGTAATCATGCTGACACAAAAGTAGTCAGCTGAGACATAGGCAAACCAGGGCATAGGGTCATGCTCTCCTGAGGACTCGTGTCTGGAATTCAAATTACTATGAGAGTTAGACTTGAGTAGAATGGTTAAGTAGCTACAACAGTCCATGGGCAGTAATTCCCACTGTTACCACCCATCTCCTATCTGCCCATCGTTTCCAGGCCATCAGAGTGCTCTCGACTGTGGGCACCTCACCATGATTCAGACTTCAATCGACTTTTCTATGAGAATGAATGTGGTCAGTGCTCCTGCACTCACGACATTTCAGAGAACTGTAGTTTCTTCTCACAAACGCCTTTATGATAAGGTGTTTGTTTTTCATGATCTTAGTATGGCAGCCTTCTTGGACAAATAAATCGATGGTTATTCATGGGCTCTAGAATTTGAGATTCCTGAATCCTGGTCTAGTGCACTTACCCCTGTACACTTTTCTTGAGATAAATAAATTTGGTTCCAGTGAATGGAGTAGTCAGAAGCACTTCTGCATTAACAATAGGAATAATATTATAACAATAATAGCTAACTCATATAGTACTTACCACATATAAGAAATTGTTCTAAGTCCCTGATATGTATTAACAATTTCCATTTAAAATTTTTCTCCAATGGTAAATGCAAAATTTAAATATTTTTTTCTTTTGTGGGAAGTAAAATTAATTGCATAAAACGTATTAGTCCTATTTTATTGTATTTGCCTAGAAAGCTCTGGGTAAATAGTTTTCTCATATAACGTAGTGCTTTTAGCTTCTCATTTTATATTAGGGGAGTATTTGGGGGGCATGTATCTTGCTGCTTTTGGTTCCAGGCTGAATGTGGCCTTTTCTTGGAATGTTTATATTCGCATTGAAGTGGTGTGGATTCATGATTAGGTAAGGTTTGTTGCTGGAGGCAATATTAGGCAATTGCTTAAAATCTTACTTAGTTCAGATGGTTAACAGTCTTCAGTGGCATTGAACTCCTGTTCTTGTTCATTTATATTCAAGTACTTCCAGACAAGAGTTTAGATAGCTTCCTGGGGTGGTTTTTGCCTGAATCAATGATTAGGCCAAATTTCAAATACAGGGGGTGGCGGGAAGGAAAAGAAAGAAAGAAAAAGGAACAGAGAAAGAAAAAATAGGACACATTGTTATTTATTACCCATTAAATGTTTAGATAGTCTTTTTTCCTAAATATCAGGAATACACTGTCAACTACATGTAGTCAGTGTACGATTTGAGATCTCTTCATTACGGGACTAAAGATACGTGAAATTAAGGACATGTCAATTCTGAATTCAGATGCGAGGTGGGGGGGACAAGGGCGCGTATTGAAGCCTTGTGAAATGCAGTCAGCTACTAGAGGCAGAGAGTGGATCCTTCTAGGGGAGAAGTAGATCTTACAAACTCAACTCGGTTGGCATGGGTGAATGAATGCATAAATAATGAGCAGTACATTTGAATTAGTCATAATATCTGTATTCCCCTCATGGCATTTCCTTCATTTTTAAACAACCTTGGGCAAACCCCGCATGTCAGATATTTCCTAGCAAAGTGAAGATCAGAAGTGTGGCTACCACCTGATAATTCAGGCAAAACCTCCACTTATGTTTAGGTACAGAAAATAGCATTGGGAAAGAGAGTTGTAAATAACAATGTGCTTTTCTTTTAATAACAGCCTATCATTATCATCTTATGAATTTATATGACATCTTTTACTTAGGAAAGTAAAGGGAATTTCGTTAATGCTTATAAAGTGGTTCTGAAAGTACTGTGCAATGTAAGCTAGCATGAAAATCCAATACACGAGTGAAGGCATGAGCTCTTTTCCTAAGTGATTGGCTAAACTCCTTAGCGGTCATATTTTGACTAAAGCATTCCAATAAAAAGTGAACAATTTTCTAAACTGTATATGAAAAAACAAAATATGCAATCATCAGAAAATGCCTTTTTTCTATTTTTGTAATGTTATTTTGGGGTGCAGTTCACAGAGTTTTAACTAACTATCTTGGTATACTTCATGAGGAAGGGCTCACAATTTTACTTCTCTGTTCCTCTAGTTTATCTGTACATCAACACTTTCTTTTTTAAATATGTTTTATTGATTATGCTAATAATTGTCCCAATTATTTTCTCTTCTTTATTTCCCCTTCACCCTGCACCCCCCATCATACAGCACCCACCCCCGCAACCGTAGTTCATGTCCATGGGTCATACATATAAGTTCTTTTGCTTCTCTCTTTCCTATACTATTAACTTTCCCTGTCTATTTTGTGCCTACCAATTATGGTTCTTATTTTCTGTACCTTTCATTCTCCCTCCTCCCCCTCCACACTGATAACCCTCCAGGTGATCTCCATTTCTGGGATTCTATTCCTGTTCTAGTTGTTTTCTTAGTTTTATTTTTGTTTTTTTAGGTTTAGTTGTTGATAGTTTGTTGTCACTCTACTGTTCATAGTGTTTTTGAACTGTTCAAAGTAAATTAAAAATAAATGATATTACATGAATTTTAGTTGTCAATTATTAAAAATATGTAAAAATCAGCCCTGGCTGGTGTAGCTCAGTGGATTGAGCGCGGGCCGGCGAACCAGAGTATAGAGGTTTGATTCCCAGTCAGGGCACATGCCTGGGATGCAGGCCAGTTCCCAGCAGGGGACGCATGAGAGGCAACCGTACATTGATATTTCTCTCCCTCTCTCCTTCTCTTCCTCTCTAAAGATAAGTAAATAAAATATTTTTAAAAAATATGTAAAAATCTATAACCCAAAGTAACCTGTGTTAACATTTTGGTGATTTATACCCTTTTAAAAACAGAAAAGAGATCTTTTTATGTACTCCTTTGTAAAATGACTTTGTTTCCCTCCCAATATGTTGTATGATACATATTTTCTTTCCATATCTATGAATTTATTTTTCATCCATACATGAATTTCATTCATAGATATGGAAAGAAATTTATTTTCATCCATACATGAATGAAATCATAAGTATTTGTTTTTCTCTGACTGGCTTATTTCACTTAGTGTAATGTTCTCTAGGTCCATCCACACTGTCACAAAGGATAAACTTTTCTTCTTTTTTATGGCTTAGTAGTATTCCATTGTGTAAATGTCCCATAGTAGTTTTATCCACTCATCTACTGATGGACACTTGGGCTGCTTCCATACCTTGGTGGTTATAAATAACATTGTATTGAACATAAGGATACTTATGTTCTTTTGCATTAGGGTTTGGGTTTCTTTGGATATATTCCCAGAAGTAGGTTCTCTGGGTTGAAAGGCAGATCCGTTTTTAATTTCTTGAGGTATCTCCATACTGTATTCCATAGCAGCTGCACCAATCCGCATTCCCACCAACAGTGCAAAAGGGTTCTCCTTTTTCCACATCCTTGCCAGCACTTGTTGTTTGTTGATTTCATGATGATGGTCATCCTGACAGGTATGAGGTGATTTATCACTGTAGTTTTAATTTGCATTTCTCTGACGATTAGTTATTTGAGCATTTTTTCATAGGTCTACTGGCCCTCTGGATGTCCTCTTTGGAGAAGTGTCTATTTAGGTTATGAAGTCCTCTGCATCATGATTTCAAATGGAGAGAACCAATCAGAATTGTTCTCGCTGTAATGACCATTAGCAAAAAAATAACATTGCAAATGGCACAAATTGATCTGAACTGCCCTCTTAATGGTCTTCCTTTGATGGTGTTGAACTAAATTGAACTTAAGCAGAGAAAGAAAATTTAGCCTCTCCCAAAGTAAAGTAGAAAATTAAATCAATTTTCTATACTGTTCAGCTACTAATGAGGTCATTTTTTTCTTCATTATCTAAATAGTTTGGATTCAAGTAGTTTTATCTCACGGACTTTCCCCCGCTTCAATTTGCTGGTTAATGTCTTCCATACTGCATTGCATCGCGATGCTTGTGTGGATGTAACTAGATCTGAGGACTCCAACTTTGGATGAAACAAAATATCACAAAGTAATTTTGTCTTGGGAGGAGGAGGTAGGAGTGGCAGCTTCATCAGCTCTGCAGAAAGGCACTCTTGAGTCTGACCCCCATGCTTAAGAATCATCGCACTACATCATGATTCTCCACCAAGCTCCGATCTCAGAGCTTCGTCTTTGATTCAGCTGGTGCAGTGAAATGGATATTCATATCTTTATACACATGTCGCCTTCCCACGGCTAATTTTTTTCCTCATGGTGTTTGGTGTTAAGGTGAAGGGCATAGGCCACATTTGAACATAAGTCGGACTTTTTTTTTTTATTTTATGTGGGGGAGAGCCAGGGGCATCTGCAGGACTTAAAAGAGAAATCTAACCTTTAAAGGTCGACTGTATGTGTCCTGCCACTCATATTTTCTTCTAGTTTCTAACTTTCCCTAGGCTTAAAATATATCTGGAGCCTCTGCTTCCTTTGTTCTTTGGAGAGTTCATTTCTTATTCTTACAAACAAACAAACAAACAAAAAATACTGTTGTGCTTTTCTTTTAAAAAAGCAACAAATAAAGTTTTGTTGATCAGAGTTTCAGAGGCTTGTTGCCTACAACTCTGGTTATTTCAGAGACTGACACACTGTGCTCTAACTGCCTAGGGTTTTCAGTGGACAGAAGTTCCTGGGTTCAGCGTTTTACTGAATGTAAAACTAGGAGCAATTGGGGCAGGAGAGACGGACACTTCATACTAAAATAAAGGCAGAGGAGAAAATGCATATGTAACGAAGGCTAATTTAATATTTCCCAATATTTTAATAAACCAGCTATCAACTTGGCATTCAACTTATTTCTAAACTTGTAACTCTTAGTGCTTTTGTCAGTTTAATTATTATAGACGGGAAGTTTGCAGTACATTAAACAATGGGTTAAGTGCCAAGAATGCTGTGTAGGGATTTCTTCCATGTTCAGAATGTATCATAAAATACCAGGAAAACTAAATCCTTGACTGGATTCTTATTCTATAGTATGCACATAGATATTCTTAATCAAAACTGTTTTAGTTAAATATGTAAATAATAGAGATGTCCCAGGATACTCTGAGAAAAAATAGTATAACAAGATAACTACATTTTCTGCCTTAAATAGATTTATGTATTTTAGCAAAATTTAAGCAAACACTTTTGCTCTATTCAGTTCATAGGAAAAATATAAATTTCTCATTTCTCCTCATGTATCAGCTTTTTCCTCTCCCTAAAGATTCTCATCTCTCTCTTCCTCTTCACCCTCCATTCATAATCCTGCTCCTTGAAGTCTCTCTGTTCCATTAATTCATACTCTATGGCTGGTGCTGCAAAAAGAATTTGACAAACAGACAACACCCCTGTCATCCTTCAGTTTACGACCTAAATAAATCTTCCCTGATTCTCTCTTGCTATAACTGCTTGTGCCCCAATTAGAAATACTTGCTTCCCTTTCTTTTATTAAAGTATATTTTGTTGATTATGCTATTACAGTTGTCCCAATTATTTTCTCCCCTTTATCCCCCTATACCCTGCACCTGTCAACTCTCCTGCATTCCACCCCCTCTTAGTTCTTGTCCATGGGTCATACATATAGTGTCTTTGGCTTCTCCATTTCCTATAGTATTCTTAAACTCCCCTGTCTATTTTGTGCCTACCAATTATGCTTCTTATTCCTTGTACCTTTTCCCCCATTCTTCCCCTCTCCTCCTTCCCCCTAACAACTCTCCATGTGATCTCCATTTCTACAATTCTGTTCCTGTTCTAGTTGTTTGCTTAGATTTTGTTTTTTAGGTTCACTTGTCGATAGTTGTGAATTTGTTGTCATTTTAGTGTTCATAGTTTTTGATCTTCTTCTTTTTCTCAATAAGTCCCTTTTACATTTTGTATAATAAGGGCTTAGTGATGATGAATTCCTTTAACTTGACCTTATCTGGGAAGCACTTTATTTGCCCTTCTATTCTAAATGTTAGCTTTGCCAGATAGAGTAATCTTGGATGTAGGTCCATGCATTTCATGACTTTAAATACTTTTTTCCAGCCCTTTCTTGCCTGTAAGGTTTTTGGTTTTTTTTTTTTTTAAGAAATCAGCTGACAGTCTTATGGAAAGACTTAAGACTCTTACTCCTTTGTATGTAACTTGTTCCTTTTCTCTTGCTGCTTTTCAGAATCTCTCCTTGTCTTTAATCTTGGGTAATGCGATGATGATGTGTCTTGGTGTCTGCTTCCTTGGGTCCAAATTTTGGGCACTCTCTAAGCTTCCTGGACTTTCCAGAAGTCTATTTTCTTTGGCAGATTGGGGAAGTTTTCCTTCATTATTTTTTCAAATAAGTTTTCAATTTCTTGCTCTTCATCTTCTCCTTCTGGCACCCCTATGATTTGGATGTTGGAATGTTTAAAGGTGTCCCAAAGGTTCCCCAGTCTCTCTTTATTTTTTTTTTTGAATTCTTGTTTCTTCATTCTGTTCCAGTTAGATGTTTATTTCTTTCTTTTATTCTAAATGGTTGATTTGAGTCCTGGTTTCCTTCTCTTTGCTGTTGGTTCCCTGTATATTTTTCTTTATGTCACTTTTTGTAGCCTCGTTTCTTCCTTCATTTTGTGACCAAACTCAATCATTTCGGTGAGTATCCTGATTACCAGTGTTTTGGACTCTGCATCTGATAGGGTGCCTACCTTCTCATCAGTTAGTTCTATTTTTGGAGTGTTGATCTGTTCTTTCATTTGGTCCATATTTCTTTGTCTCAGTGTACCTGTTATTATGCCCCAGGCCAGGGAAACCCTCTCTCCTTCGTTGTGGTGCTGTCTCTGTGGAGGGGGAGAGAGGAAGCAACGCTGCTCACTTGGTTCTCACCCCACTCTCCGTCACCTCCCTCACTTCCCACAGTGGATGGTGCCCTTTTGTGTGCTGATTCCTGGGGGGTGGGTGGGTTTGTGTATGTTCTAGGACCCCATGAGCCTCTCCAGTGAACTCTCCCGTGATACGGAGAGTTGCTCCCACCATTGCAACCCTCGCATATTTTTACAGCCAGAGGTTTTGAGTCTTTAGTTTCCTGTGCTTAAGCCCTAAATTAATACTTGGTCAGTCATGCTCCCATGTTGTTCCTCCTGGAAGAAGGTACACATGTGGGACCTCCCAGAGGATGTGTGTGAATTTGGAACTCCAGATCAGTCAGCCCCCGGCTCACCTGCATGGTCCGGCACCTCGCCCTGCATCCTCTCCACCCTGGCTGCCCATCTTCACCCCTCCTACCATCTGGATGAATGTTTTTTTTTAACTCTTTGGTTGTTGGACTTTCATGGAGTTTGATTTTTTGGCAGATCTGTTTTTTCTTATTTTTAAGTTGGTTTTTATCCTTCATTTGGGTGTGCAAGTAGGCAAAGAGAGTCAACCTACACCTCCATCTTGGCTGGAATTACTCTGCTTTTACTCTGCTTTCCTTTCTGTATTTCTCTTAAATGCTTTGAGCTCTAATCCTCTATCATTTTTTCACCTTATTAAAGTTTGGGTGTTGACCAATTAACTAGTAAACTTCTTCCAACTTGAGTTGTGAACCAATTAAGATAAAAGAGTAAGAGCAATGGGGTATGAAATGTCATATTTATTTTGATAATGCTCAAAACAGGCAGTAGACCCTTTGGAGTTCCTAATATTGAATTCCAAAATTAAGCAGTTATTTACGCAGCAGAAGGCACTCTGGGAAAAGCAAACAGTATAAGAGTAACCTTCCAGCAAGGGAGAGCAGCTGGGCCCCAACATAAAGGGGCACTAAAGGGAGTGGTTTTGCAGGCTCAGTTTATCCTTTCAGGCTGGACAGGAGTAAAATGAGAGGCCATGAGTGGGCTCCCTGCACATCTGGAGGGGGAAGAATTATACCCATCCCAACATAGTCTGTTTATTTCCCTACTGACAGGTCCCTTTTGAATTTATTTTTTAAAAATTCTGCAGAGTGGCTAGAATACAATATGCATTTGCTAAAGATTAGTTAAATAAATTTATTAGGAGACAAACTCATTTCAGGGATTTACTCCAAAACAAAGAAGAAACAAACAGTTTTGTGCATAGTAAATTCCAGGGCTTACTACCTTGTAAAAATTATATTCAGTCTTGTATATAGTTTCATGATATTTAAAATGACAAGATAAAACCTTTGGCTGTTAGTTTCAACACTCTCCAGTCTCCTCTACTTATGGAGGTGAAAACATGAGTGTGACTATCTTCCACAAATTCTTCATGAAAATGGTGGCAATAAAAATTTCATAGCACTTATGTAGTGAAGGTCGGAGAAGACCTTACTGTGACTCACAGAACATTTTAGAAATACTGAAACTTTTTACAGAATCATGAAGTGAAATCTAGGATGTGGTAGAAAGGAGGAACTGTATGAAGATAAATTCAAGAAACTTTGGCAACTTGGTGTGAGGAAGTCTGACGCTGTTTTCAGCCATGCATTTTAAATATTCTTACTTAACCTCTGTTCTCACCCAACAAGCATGTGATGATAATAGATCATCTTTGCTGATAATAGAACATCTGCTGACTTGGTCAGGGAAGCAGCCTTTCATTTAATCAGAGATATGGTCTGATTCTGTACCAGCAAAGCTTTGTCTAGGTTTACTCTTAATTAATTGTGTCTAAATATTAACTGACATTCATTCTAGAGTATGAGCAAAACTTCCCTCCAGAGCATGTCCTCTGTGGAAAATTTAACATTTCTGTCATGAAAGCCAGAAGGATGAAATGTTTTTGGAAATGTAACTATTGACCACAAGGGAGGGGGCAAAGATCTCCCACCAACTGAAGAAGGAAAAGAAAAAGACTAAGAAATGGCTCCAGGGAAGGGGATGGCTAGAGAATTGATTCACGCCAGCTTTCAAAGAAATTGAATCAAATGAAAGAAGGAGGAATGGCAGGTTTGCTCAGGAGTCTTCTTGTATTAATGCCGTCGAGTGTGAGTAGCCAGGGAGCTGTGATGGACAGGAAGACCTCTTATGAGAACATAACCTTGGAAATGATTTTCTTCCATAGGGGAGAGGTTCGTTTGTGAAATAACTGAAAGCTGAGTCTTGGGCCATAGACAAGAATTATATCAAGTCTGTTTTCCTTCTAGTTCCAGAGAACTGACTTTGGTTGTGCGATCAAATGTCAAAGTAATGGAAACCATTTGCTTTATGGTCAAAAATAAAATAATAGGTTAGATTTTGATACTACAATTTCTAATTCCTCATGAGGAGTGATTTTGTCCTGAGAAAATTATTCAAGCAGAATCTTTTCTCCTTTTGGTCAACTCTGAAAACTGAGACCATCTGTGTAAACATACTTTGACTGTTTACACTTAAAAATTCTTACCAGGAAGATCAGACTGTAAACCAATACATAACTTCACTTTTTGCTTCAGGATATTCTTGTACAACAATTTATCCAGCCAAACATTGTGCTTATCTGGGAAAATAGCTATCTGGGAAACAGGACAGTAAGTTTCTTACCTGGACTAAGAGCTTATTCATTAGGACAAAAATCAGCTCATCAAAAGTTGCCTCAAACCTTTGCCCTGTTGTGTCCCTCAATAAAAGAAAACTAATATGATACAAACTTGGTATAATTCTAACTAGTGACTTCTTGAAAGACCACTTAAATCATTTGAGCCAGAATTGCAAAGTCTTACAAAAGCTCCTCAATGTCTTTACTCTTTTAGGATGCTGTTAGGACTTGTGAAGGTAGTGTTTTCCTATGCTATAGTAAATTCAGTAACTCAGCTTTTGTTGACCAGCCAGATTTGGTGATCTTCTGGTGGGAATGGAAGATTCAAGTGAGGATCTAATATGCAGGAAGAAGCACACACATAGATACTGAACACTCTCAGAATGTAGTTCAGATTTTACATTACAGTTTTGTTATCTATAATCATTGTGCTGTGTATTAGGTCTCCAGGAGTCATTTAGCTACTCGTTGTAAGATTGTAGCCTTATACAACATCTCCTCCATCTTTCCCACCCCAGTTTCTAGGTTTATATATATATATATACACACATATCTATACATATACATATATCTATCTATATCTGTATCTGTATCTATATAGATATCTATATCTATATATGTGTATATATAAAAATTATATATGTAAATTACATATGTATATATGTATATCTGCATCTATATTTTCCTCATATTCTGAAACAATGGAAAAAGCTCACTGTCCTGAGACTGACCCTCTCCCTCACCAGTTTTCTAGCTCCAGTCCATTCCCATCTTTTCAAGCAATTGGTCCATTTGCAACCTCACCCCTGTACCTTTAATGTTTTAAATTGGATCTTTGGAATCAGTTTTGAAATACGCTCAATAGTTTTCTTTTAAAAAGAAAAAAACAGTTTCTTAACCTATACTCTACCTTCTACCCACTCTTCCTCCCTTCTGTTCATCATGATGTTCTTAAACTGTACCAGTGACTTAGGTTCCAGTCTTCCAATCACTCCTCCGCCCTGCCACCCAGCTCTTCCCATTGAAATCCTGCTGAAATGGGGCTGACCACCAATGAGCATTTCATGACTAGAGTCATTAGGCATTTTTTGTCTTTATTTCATTTATTGGCAGTGTTTTATCTTACTGAACAAAGAAAGCCTCAGAAAAGAGTGAAGGTAAATACTCTAAGGAAGGAATTATGCCATAAATAAGGGAGAGTGTCACAGAGTTTAAGGAGATAGTGAAAATATTTTTTTGGCCAGGGCACAAGCTTTCTATAGAATAATGGAAGGAGAGAAATAAAATACAAAAGTATGTTGGTGTTAGATTGTGGTAAGAGACTATGAATACCATGTTTCAGAATTCAGATAGTGTTCCACCATGATCAGAGCACATTGATATATTTGGAAAGGGAATAATATATGGTAAGAGACATTAGTTATCATAAATAAACCACTATGTTAGCAGGTAAGTGACTCGGGCTTACCTATACTTATAGCATCAGTAACAATTAAAGTCATGGTCAGTTTAGCTAAGAGGTGGAACATTTTGTTTTGAGCTTGAGGCTGGCTGGAAATTCCAGTGGAAATCAAGGTAGGTGTTTAAAGATTTAGGTGAGATTTGTTTTCAGAGAAGTGAATGTTGAAGTTTTCATCATGATCTCAGTTGGGATGAGCAACTATCCTCAAGATAGCCCCTTCTTTCTCTTCAATTTGTGTGTGTGTGTGTGTGTGTGTGTGTGTGTGTGTTTCACTTGTTTGTTTTTAGCACTCAGAGAATCCTTTGCAGTACCTTGTCCAAAGTTTCATTTCATTTTACATTTAAAACTGTTGTCATTCATAGATGATACTGTTCTGTTACACTGATAGGTCCTTTTTGACTGGTGGGTAATGCACATTTTTCCTTTTGACAGTTGGCTTGCATTTTTTTTCTGTATATGCTAAATTTCTTTCTTGTTCTTGCAAATATATGCAACATCACAGTTCTTCCACGTGACAGATGGAGAAGGCCCTGGCAGATTCCAACCTCATGAAGAAATTATGTCTATTTCTATAGTACTATCAAGAGATTCATGTATGGATGTCAGGAGACACCTTTGCATTCATAGTGCATTGCCATTAAATGAAGAACATATGATGTGATAGTCTTTCTTGTAATTTTTCTCCATTGGATCATTGTATTTGAAATTAATTGTTGAAGAGTTGACTAAAAATCATTTTGTATGCTTTTTATGTGATTCCATAGATATATTTGAAAATATAATGTAAGGACTGATGTTTGGATTTGAACTTGTGAAGTTTAGAATATACAAATAGACAATTGTATGATTCAAAGTATTAGTGACCAAATATCAAGTTTCTGATGAAGTAGATATCCAAGTAGATAAAAACTCCTAGAATGTTTGAAATAGCATATAAATTCTGCAATAGTCTCTAATATATTTTTTGTTGCCTTTAACTCAGAAATAACAACCCTTCTTTGCACTATGTGGTGTCTTCAGCTGAAATTCATTATGATTGCTCTACAGAATGCCGTATTTGCCATTGTTATTTCTTTCTAGAAGTGATGTATTTGTTAAAAAGTATTTCAATGTTCATTCTGAGAAACTTGGTAAAATTTGTCCAATGTAATGTGTGTGTACACAGATATACTAACCCTTACACACATATACACACATTAATACATATAATATTATATAATATTCAACTTAATATTCTTAAGCTGTCAGTTATGGCAACTTCCTTGAGGGTAAGGCTACCTCAGCATCTCCCGCTTCACCACAGGCAGGGCTCTGTATGCAACGCTTATACAAGAATCGCCTTTTGTATTGACATGTTCTGTTCCAATAGAGCTCAGTTCCCCCTATTTACTTCCTCATCTTTATTATCTCTTGGTAACATTTCCGTGTATATATCTCTGTAAAACCCCATGCCTAGACTTTGGATAATCAATATTATCATTATATAACTGTTATAATATTGTTTTAACACTTGGAAAAAAGTCAACTAAATAATATCAACTCTTTTTTCGCATCCAGGAAAATCCTAACAATACAGTTTACTTGAAGTCCAAGAAGTTTTCCGTTTGGAATGGGGAGCAGGTGATCTACAGCTCTTCACAGTCGTTTTAGAACAGCCTAGTGAAGTACACTTTGGTTTTTGAGTAGATAAAATTGATCTAGCCATGTGATTATAGGCCTTTACTAACACAATATCTCAGACAGAATGTGGGATTTTTTTAGCATTGTATGTGGGTACTTCAGGGTGGGGTCCACTTTCCCAGAAAGGAAATTTGTTGGAGTAAGAATAAATATTAGATGAGAAGTCCAGAGCAGTGGTTCTTCGAGTCTGCTCCCCAAAACAGCAATATTAACACCACCAGAGACCTTGTCAAAATACAAATTCTCTGGTCTCATCCCAGACTTATAGAATGAGAAAATATGGCGGTGGATCCAGCATCCTGTGATTTTAAATTTATTTTTAAGTTTTTATTGATTGATTGATTTTGAAGAGAGAAAGAGAAATACAGATTTTTAAAAAGATTTTATTTATTTATCTTTAGAGAGGAAGGGAAGGAGAGAAGGAGAGAAATATCAATGTATGGTTGCTTCTCGTGAATCCCCTGCTGGGACCTGGCCTGCAACCCAGGCATGTGCCCTGACTGGGAATCAAACGGCAATAGTGTGCCAGCCAGGGCTGAAATACAGATTTTTTGTTCCACTTATTTATTCATTCATTGGTTGATTCCTGCATGTGCCTTGACTAGGGACTGAACCCACAGCCTTGGTGTATGAGGATGATACTCTAACCAACTTAGCAGTCTGTGTTTTAATAAGTCTCCAGGTGATTCTGATGCACAGAGAGATTTGAGAACTGCTGGTCCAGAGAGAGGTTGATATCTTAAAGAAGTCATACAATTTTGAATATGTATGACTTAGAGGACTTTGTTCCTAAGTTCATCCCTGCACTAATCAAAGGCACAATTCAGGGTTTCAACTTTCCCCTCTATGAAATGAGGGGATTATAAAAGGTAATTTTAAAAAGAGTATATTAATTTATATCCTACCAAGTTTAAACTCTGACAGCATGGCTTCTCCCCAAGCCAAAATATTGAGGATATTTTCTCCAGTTAGTCCTAGGGGGGTTGTGTAGTAAATAATTTCTGGTTTACCTGCCAGTTACTTGTCTTGATAGCTAATATATGTAAGATTAACCAAAATGAAACGCAGTAACATTATAACTTGATGGTTAATTCATTCTTATACATCAGGGGCATTTTATTTATTTATTTATTTTTATTTCTATTTATTTTTGTTTTTTTCATCATTGGCATTTTAGAGTGGGAAGCTTACTGTATCTCTTGGCCCTATATTAGCACACCTGTGTGTGAAACTATGGAATCAATTCCTGGCTTCACTATGCCCATGCAAGACACCCAGGAGGGTAACTGGGCACAAACATTTCTCACACGATACATCTCTAATTTTTCTATATGTCATCCGAGAAAAGAGGGTGGAAAGGTACAGAAAAAGACAGGTACTTGGTGTTTTGTATAGTTAGCAGGTTAGATATAAAATTTATATTCTGTAGATGTGAATACCTAAAATAAGTTCTAATGACTAAATTTAGATTTTTGTATCAGCTCTAAAACAAATGCAGTTATTTTTCTAGTCACTTAGCTACAAAAACTTGGAATTTTCAAATAATTTTTATCCCAATGGTCCTATCAATTAATTCTTCATTTACAATGTTTTGAATTCATCATTTTGCTATAGTCTGTATATTGCTGCCCTTGACCTCAGAGTACATGTATGAGATTTTTGTAACCCATAACTATATTATAACAATAGCTTCTTAATGGTGCCTGATTACATTCTTCTCAAACTTCAACAAGAGGTCTAAAATTCACTCCAAAAAGGAGTCATTTCCTATAAGGCATTATTTTACCAGGAAAAATTAAGAGTTTAATAAATAAATGTCATTAAATTTCATTGAAGAGGCAAAAAAATACTTTATTCTTCCTCAGACACTGTTTATGTAAGATGAATCTAATTCCAGAGGTCATTTTAGTGGACATTTTAATTGACTCTCTCCATATTGTGCTAATATAGGAATATGTGTCTTTTATGGCTCAGACTGTCTGTCAGCCTGATGCTTTATCCAAACAAAATATTATTTTCAGGGGAAAAAATCTGAGACCAAAAATAAAATATGAATGTAGAGTTATATTCCAGTTTGTATAACTGATTTAACTTCCTTTTAGTCACTTGGGTCTGAAATGGCTGCTTTAGCAAATTTCTTACTCCATCCCCTTGTTAAAAATATAGACAGTTGTATAACTTTGTCTAAACTCATCCATTATTGAGTTGATAAATCGTAGTGGCTTTGAAAGAGCCAATATGCCCCAGCTGCCTCTCATGCAAATTAACCGCATGTGCTAAAATTCTTTATGGAAATTTCAATGGCTAAAAATATTAAACACAATCAAAACTCAATGTTATTGTTGCTTTTCTTCTACAATATTTTCTCAGTTGGTAGACATTTTAAAAGGTTTTTAATTTTGAGAACTTCTGAATTTTGTTTTATTTTAAAAGAAGAACCTAAACATGTAAACACACACATATACATGCACGCAATCAATTCTCATCGTTAACAGT
This sequence comes from Sturnira hondurensis, assembly GCF_014824575.4. NCBI lineage: Eukaryota > Metazoa > Chordata > Mammalia > Chiroptera > Phyllostomidae > Sturnira > Sturnira hondurensis. The sequence goes on along the minus strand of NW_028073511.1, from coordinate 10,535,363 downwards.
AGCTGTGTTCTATAAAATCAGCATAAACATGGAACTAGGAAATACTGAACTATTGCTCCTAGGGGAAATAGAGGGTTAGGTTCCTGTGAGCCTCTGGTTACATTTTTGTTAATGATAAAATATATTATATGTGTTTTTTGTTTAAAGACAGTTTATTTAAATATATATTATTGATTCAACCTTCATTGATTCATTGAATAGGCTCATCAGCACTGTAGCTCATGTCTGAATGAAGCTGATATAATTTGCTTATTTTCTTCGTAAGGCACATACATCATAGCTTTTTTCTGCTAAGGAACACTAGACAGCTATTCAGTACTATGGTTGAAAACAATTTTAAACAGTAAAATCTTTAACAAACAGCACGAAAGTACAAAAAAACACACGCATGGCATTAAGTATACAATAAACAAGACACTAGTTTGCAGTACGAGAGCTAAAACAAAAAGATAGACTGGGAATGTGTGAGTTGGAAAGTTCACAATTTTTACCAATAACATGTGTTCATAAGTGACCTTAAAATGGCTGCAAGTATTATTGATTTGGGGGTTACAAACAAATTTTAGCAAATAGGCAAATTTGTAAATATGTGATCTGAAAAAAATAAGGATCAACTGTGTGATAATTAGATGAAAATGGAATGTGTTAAAAATTTAGAACACTAAACCCAAATTAATACAATAAATCTACAAGAACACACTTAAAAATTTCAAAGTTCCTAATTCTGAGAACGTACACTCAATGAAATTTAATTGTTAACTATAATTGATTATTTTCTCATATCTTTGGCTTTAAATAAACAAACAATATTACATTTTATTAAACAATGTAATTATATTATATTTTATTGAATTTCAACTTTTTAAAGATTTTTGGAATCTGTTATGTGACAAATGTATCATTTGTTCAGGCACTTGTGATTTCATTGTTAATCCAGACTTTTGGATATGGCAAAGCCTTGAGTACATGACTCTATAAACAGAACATCCTAAAAAAAAAAAAGAAAAAAATCAAACAAAAAAAGAACAGACCTGCATGCAGAGCTATTGATGGAATATCTTATTTCCCAATATAGTACCCAGGAAGACAAACAATCCAATTAAAAAATGGATAAAAGACCTGAATAGACACCTCTCCAAGGAGGACAGATAGAGAGCCCATAAACATAGGAGAAAGTGCTCATCACCAGCCATCAGAAAGAGGCAAATTAAAACCACAATGAGATATTACCTCATGCCTGTCAGAATGGCTATCATCAACAACAAAAACAAGTGTTGGAGAGGATGTGGAGAAAAGGGAACTTTTGTGCGCTGCTGGTGGGAATTCAGACTGAGGCAGCCACTATGGAAAACAGATGGAATTTCCTCAGAAAACTAAAAGTGGTACTGCCTTTTGACTCAGTGATTCCACAGCTGGAAATATACCCCAAGCATCCTGAAACACCAATTCAAAAGAATTTATGCACCATAATGTTTACAGCAGCACTCTTTACAATAGCCAAGTGTTGGAAGCTGCCTAAGGGCCCATCAGTAAATGAGTGGATCAAAAAACTGGTACATTTACACAATGGAATACTACTCAGCAGAAAGAAAGAAGGAATTCCTATCCTTTGCAACAGCATGGATGGAACTGGAGACTATTGATAATTGAAAATAGTCCAGCTGGTGAAAATAAAAAAATACCATATGATCTCACTTATAAGAGGAATCTAATCAACAAAATAAACTAACCAGCAAAACAGAACCAGAGTCATGGAAATAGGGAACAGACTGACAGGCGCCAGAGGAAAGGGGGGAGGGGGAATGGAGGGAAGAAGGGGAAGGGACTACTCAAAGAACGTGTACGAATGACCCGTGGACTTGGACAACAGTGTGGAACGGCTGAGGGAGCAGGAGGTAGGCTGGATGTAAGAGAGCAAAGGGGGGAACATTTGGAGCATTGTAATAAAATAAATACGAATTTTAAAAAAAGAAGAGAAAGAAAGACAAAGGAACCAGAAAATGACAGCCAATTGACCCAGATGCTGGTAAATTTTTCCACCACAAAGAGAAATGATAATTATGTGATGTGATACAGGTGTTAGCTAACATTATGATGGCACTCATACTGCAGATGCTAATGTATCAAATCAACATGTGTATATCTTTATCTTACAAAATGTTGTATGTCAATTATAGCTTAATAAAAAACAAAACAAAGTAACTTTCTGTAGTCCTAATGTCCCACACATTGAACAAACTTTGGTGTGGTCTTGTTAGACAATTGAATTCCCTGTCATTTTTAAATCTTCTTGTAAACAAATTTTTAGTCATTTTGAAAAAAAATATGATTTTGACTTGCAGGAGTAGATTTTATTAGAAAGAAGAGAATATCATAAATCGGTGATTCAGTTGCATCACAGTGAACATTATTTTAAAATTATGACAAAATTATTTACATTGCTGTTGAGAAGTGCCCTGACTGGTTTCAGGAGCTGAAACCCACCATGGCTAAGGCTGAGTGAGCGACCTTTGGACCAGAAGCCACTAAGGAGACAAAGCTTATCTCCCCAGCAGGAGCACAGCTTCTGCTCCTTTTTCCATAACTGGCCTCCAATGCTTGATCAGTTAGCCAATGATGGGTAAGATTCCCCAAGGGGGAATGACCTAAGACAGGCATGATCACGTGGAGACCCCAGGGAAGGACTTAAGGGGCTATGGAGAAAGGGAGTGATGGAACACCCCCCCCCCCCCGCCCTCCCCCCCCCTCGCTTTGGCAAGAAGTCTCTGAAAATTCCTTGGCTATCTGCCTTCTCTACCCGACTTAAGCCTGGAAACAATGACAGAGGGTGGTGCAGCCTTGTGCTGGGAATGGCGGGTTCCCTGGATAATTAGGCCTGAGAAGGAATATGTGAAACCCTGTGAGACCTGCTTTGTTTAGAATGCTTTTAGTTAGATGATAAAGGCCCGAGCAGAAAAAGAGTTTATGTTCCCAAAGTTCTGTAGCCTTTTAGCTCACAGACCCTGATTTAGACAAAGCCCTAATGGTTCTTTGTGTATGATCTACTGCTTACTGCCTGGCAGTGATTAATGAGTTGTACCTGAACTCCTGTGCAAAAATCCCAGTAAAAGCCTGACTAGGCAAGGGTCAGCTGTCTCTCCCTTTGAGAGCGTTGCCGAGACTGCTCCAAGCTACTCTCCCTTTGAGAGGGTGGTGAGGCAGTTCTGAGGCTCTCCCCACTTGAGGGAGTAGCCTTGTGGGCCCTTTTCCTCCACAGGACTTCGTAGTCTGTGTGAATTTGTCTCATGTCCCACTCATGACGCCACGGGCACTGCTGGTCAGTGCATGCATCACATTGCCATAAATTATTCTGATAAAAAAATAATAGCTTTATAGGTAATTTGATGCATATAAAATGTACTAAATATTTAGAAACCTAAACCCAAAATAACACAAATCAAGTATCTTCTTAAAAGTTTCCATGTACCCAATTCTGGGAATTTCTGTTCAAGAAAATCGATTTTGTCTTAAGTATAGTTTCTTTTCATGTATTCTAACCAATTTTTTTCCTATTTATTCCTCTATATCTCTCACCTATTATTTTGATTATCAACACTGGTTACTTTTCTTTGGTTCATTGTTTCTTAGTTCTTGATAAGGCTAATTATACCTGCTTAGATACTCCCACATTCCAATAGCATTGAACAGTCTCACTGAGGAACAGCTTATAAGTCACCCATGATTTTTACATGAATTGAATTTCTATATTTTATAAGTGGATTTATTTTTTCTTCTTTAAGCCATTAACCAGTGAAGTATTCAAGTAAAATAAAGTCACTTCTTATAAGCTTAGAATTTCTATATTTTATAAGTGGATTTATTTTTTCTTCTTTAAGCCATTAACCAGTGAAGTATTCAAATAAAATAAAGTCACTTCTTATAAGCTTAGAACTTCTGTTTTTGACTCTAAATGCAGACTTTAAAAGAATAAAACCTGGAATTAGAATTTCTGTTATTCATAAATAGGTTTCCTTTAGGTGCTTATTATTTGTGGTAATAGTTCTTAATCAAAAGTGTTATCTCTTATTTTGAAATTCTCCAGATTCACTATAGAAGATAAAACCTTTGTTCTCTATATGATATTACTCTAATTTATGATGAGAGTATATAAACATGCTACTTTTTATGTTATTTTCATATCTTTAAATAAGAATACAAGAGTAAGAACACAAGTAAATCTAACTCTAAGTAAATTAATTAGGTACTGAACATCATTATATTCATTGTATACTTCTCTTTCCCCACTTGAAATTTTCCAAGTAGATGAAATGTTCAGATATTACAAGAAATTGCCAGTATTTCACATGAGTATTTGTGAAATACTCACAATACCAATACTCACATTGGTATTTCAAATTACCAATATATTTCACATATATTTCAAGATTGGTTGAAACTAGTTATGTTGTTATAGAAGATTGATTTTGTTGTTTTTTTCATAAGAAGCTACATTTTGGTATAAATATATGCTATTTATTGGCAAGTGCAATATCCAGAATATAACTTGTTTAAGATTGCTCTCTTTGAATTTGAGAAGAACATTTTCTGAGTTCCTTAGACCAAGCTATTAATGATGCATTACTCATGACATCATGTTTATTAATAACTCAATAGGAGAGACAGTGTAGATGAAACAAGTATAGATGTAATTCACTAATTATATTATCTTAATACTGTAACAGACAGATAGGATGAAAATATTTGCACCAAGGATGTAGCTTTTCCAGATGTAAAAAACAATGTTTGCTTTTGTTATATTTTCAGTAAGACAAATCTTTTCTATGTTTTTGTGATAAACTTTCCCTATGTTCACCTATACCTAAATTCACATGTCAAAGTAATCATGTATATAAATTAAACAATTTCCTCAAGGGGATAAGACCCATAAGCAATGAATAATAATTATGTTGCATCTTGGACGTTTTACTTAATCCATTTATTTCTCAAAAGAAGAAGCATAGGTAAATTTTAGCTAGAAATTAGAAAGAACGTGTATGTCAACAAACAAAAATGCGTGCCTATTCCCTTTCCAGTTTTTGTTTTTACTGAAACTGAATCTTTTGTATTCACAGAGAGGAACATCATAAGGAAATCTCAATGGTGGTACGTCTATCCTTCTGAGTATTCACAGTACTCCAGAGGTGGGAAGAAGGAATAGTATTTCTGATGAGACAAGCCGGGAAGTGATTCTCCTGGGGTTTCTGACTCCACCAAGAGCACATTAGCATTCCAGGAGAGAAAGCTGCTCTGTGGCTCACACAGCAGCAGTGTGATACGTGGCTCTGAGGCTACACCCAGGGAGAGAAAGACAGAGGAATAATGATACCGTTTTACAAAAGTGTTGATTTAGTTTCAGCAAAATGACATCGTTTTGTTTTTAACCTGTTTTTTTTTTTTTGTCCTGACTGTATACCACTTAAGTTAATGATAAAACTCTGCGTATATTCCATGTTTCCCATGATTGACGATATTCATTTTAAGGATTCAAACTCAGAAAGACACAAAGAAACTTGCCCCCAGTCCTGTGAAATAAGATCATTTATCAGCTCTCCTTTATTTGCAAAAGAAGGTTCAGTTGCCCTTTATATTATTGTTAGAGCTCAAGACAATGTTTCTTTACTTATGAGCAGATGTTTGAAATCCTCCAGGAGGTTTCTATAAGACTATGGAAATGAACTTGGCATGGGTACTGGGCTCCCAGGTGGAGCGGTGCACAAGAGCTTCCTTAGAAGTGTTAGATCAAGGCTAGTCCGGGAGAGCAACAGAGCCTAGCCACCAAAAGCCGAGCGCTTTGGTGAGTGACAGGTACAGGCTCCTTCTGAAGCATGAAAAGGAATGCTAAATGATCTCCCTGACAGAATAAATCTTCTGTTTGTTTGGTCTGGACCAGATGTGCTACAGGCTGATGTGGAAATGTCTGCTCATGCCAATTTCACTTTAAATCACAATTTGGCAGGCCAGTTAGTTTGGAAAGTTGCAGCCCATTTAGCACTTTAAACAGAAATGTTTTCTAATGGTCTTTTCAGTTAATTTGCAAATCCACACCAGGGCCTAAATAGGGCTGTAAGAAGGTTTTTCTCTAGAGATGTGTGTGGGTCACTTGATCAGAGAATTCTGTCTTGAGATGGAATGGGAAATACGGCTTTATTTCCTGTGCTCTACTCAGTGATCCGTATTATAGACAGTGTCTGACTGTGTGTCTAGTACTATACTGAGTACGGATCTGTTTCTTATTGCTATCTTATGGGCAAGTTGATTTAATATTTTAAAAATAAGGGCAAGATGCCGATTATCAAGTTTCAATTGTTCTGAACAGTTCTCAAAACCTTGAGTTACGAAAGATCTAAAAAGACTCATCCTTCTCAGCACCTGTTATATACTTAAAATCTAGAGTTACTATCTCAGCTTCACCACAGATAAGCCTCTGAAAAATCTATGGGAAGTTTTAAGAGTATAAAAGATTCTCTTTTGAGAAGACTTGTTTTTTCTTAATTATTTGAAAATACAACTGCCTCATTATCACTTTTCTTCATAGAAGTGATCTTCATAGCTCTGATTAATGAATAGGAATTTCCATTAGTACTTTTATTCCTGATTCCATGAGGATAGGAATGTTCTTATTCTTTTTATTAATTTCTGTATCTCAAGTGCCTAGAAAGGAGCCTAGTATATAAATAGCTATTCAGGAAAACTTTGTAGAATAAGTTAAATCGGATATTTGAACATTCTTTTATCTTTCAATTGGGGAAGGGCTTGTTATGAAAAATCCAGAAAGAATATTCATTTTTGTGGATTTAGATGTAAACCCTAAACTCTTACCTGTAGTTCTTGATCAAAACACCTCCAAAGGTTTCCCATCAATACTGGAAAATGATGTGACATTTCTCAGTGGGTCTTGGGTATTGAGTCTGTTGTTCTGTTGTAAATTTTAACTTGAAGTCACTTAGTCTTATGAGGAATATAAAGTTATAGTTCTTTAACTTACAGTTCTTAAAGAACTATAAAGAACTATATAACCTAAAAGAACTGCAGAACTTAAAGAATTATAAAGAACTGATAGTTCTTACAGAGCTATAACTAAAATACTTTAATTTGTTTTTATCAAGCTCAACCACCTCTATGGAGGGAAATTATTGAATGCTAATGATTAAAGTAAATTAAAACTTTATAATAAAAACACAATCTAGATATAAAGACATCTTCACCTTTCAGAAGAACATTCAGAAGAAGACTTTTATTTTTGGTTTTGATTTCAATATTCATTTGATTTAAATATCTTTCTAAGTACGTCCAAAACGTCAGAGGCTATATACAAAAATAATTTATATATAAATACAGAAACAATACACTCTGCCTGATTAAAAAGGGAAAACAACAAAGTATAAACCAAGTCAAAATAAAAATTCTAAAGTAGAAAAAAACAACATATCTGACAGCAAAGGGCCAGTTTCTTTAATACATAAAAGCTCCCCAAGTCAATAAAATTATAAGTATGTATAAAGCTAAAGGTGCTATAGCTCATATTTAATGAAAGGAAGGTTACTTAAAGTTCTGTCAATATTTCATTGTTTTACCTGACATACTGACGAAGACCAGAGTAAGCGTAAAGTGCTGTATCTGGCTCAAGGACAATGTTGAGACAGCGTCTGAAATCAAAATGGAAACCGCATGCTTTTTGACCCAACAATTTTGTATCTAGGACTTTATCTAATGGGTATGTCTGTCCCTGTGTGTAAAAGTACACATTCAAGGAGCATGTCATGTAATAGTTTCATAGTAGCCAAATACTGAAAATGATCTAATGGTCCACCAGTTGGAGAAGCGCAGTTGAATGTGTTAGGGAACACCCATATTATACGATGTCAGTCATTAAAAAATGAAGCTCTTGCATAGAAAAAATGAGTTCATTTTGAAATAACATGAATCAATAAAAAATTTAAAGATAAATGCTATTCCCTATTGTCTATTAGCTCTGCAAATTAAAGATATTCTCTTACATATACTTAGAGCATTCACAAATATTTAAGAATCTGTGTGTGTGTGTTTGTGTGATGTTAACATATATAATGGTGAAGTTAGTGATGGCTAATGAAGCTTTACTTAACTATTTCATAAAGTGATTGTAAATTAACCCCAACTTTTAATCACCTTTACAGGCATTGGAACTTATCTAGAGGTTTTCACTGATACTGGGTTTCGTTTTAGACCATACGGAGAAAATATGTACAGAGTTTCCCATGCGTGGCACTTTTGGGGGCCACTAAAGTGCAATCTGGAAAAATGACTGTTCCACTGCAATAAACGTTGCCCTGGGAACTTGAAGAAATTTACTATCCTCCTAAAAAGAGAATATTTCATTTTTTCGTCAGCGCAGGAATGAACCTCCTAAACTGAATGAGTTTAACGGACGCACACTGAGATGAAATGGCGGTATCTGCTTCCTCATTGCCTGGTATCTGCCCCACCAGAGCCGTGGCTTTCCAGAGACTCTCCACAACGATGCACTCCACTAAGTGCCTGGTTGCTAAGGTTCCTGGCTGGAGGAGAAGAGGACAAGTGGAAAATCTGAGGCACCACTCAATACCTTAATGATTGTGTGGCTAATGTTACATGGTTAAAATATTCTCAATCACATCAAACAAATATTGAAAATGAACTGCAGATGGGAGACAATTGAATCCTCAAGGCTTTTCCCCTCAATTTCTATGCAATGAGTAATCTAGAGCTGTCTACGAGTGCGGAGCAAATGTGCATGTTGCTGGCTGTAATTCATCTCAAAGAGTGGTTGCTGCGATTGATTAAGTCTTCCGATAGTCATGTTAGAGACACTAGTATGAAATGCATATGGACTTGGGAACATGGTGAATCAAGTGCCAAGCTTCTCCTTTTTTTAGGGTATGTGGGAAGGAAAGAATCCGAAGGAATGAATGAGGAGAGAACCCGAAGTTTAAGCATAGAAGTTAATGGAGCGTTTTGTGGTAGATAAGTTGAGAGAGGTGACTTAGAAATGATGGTGGTGGTGAGCTGTGTATATGTATTTAAAATATCTGTGTTTAGTGTAGCCTTTGGCATAGGCAGGCTGCAGAGTTTTACTCAATTACTCGTCTTCATTGTTTTCTCAACCTAGGTTTTAGGGATCCTTAGAAGATTCGTGAATGGACTTCGGGATTTCTGTGAACTTTTTGGAATTGTAGGTTTCGTTTGTAAGTTCATTTTGCCCCTCCAGAGAGCCCACAGCATTCCCTAGATTCTCAAGAAGATAAAAGTTAACAGGTGTATATAGGTGTGATTTGTTCACCCTCACACAAGTATCCAAGTTACTATACACCCTGGCAACTCTTTTAAAAAGTCTTTAGCGTGCATAGTTGTTGTTTTCCTTTTGAGGGGACAGGGGGTTGAGAAACAGACCCAGAAGCCTTTAGGAAGGCTCCAAAGGCTCCAAAGCGATGCTTACATCACTTTTGATTTATTTGAAGCAAAGCTGGTGCCCATTTTGTAAGCTACAAATGCTCCACATTAACATAGTGTGCTTGAATATATTTAACATATTTACCCTTGTGGACAGTTTCTTCAAGGGCTTCCTGTTCCGGAAATATCCCCTGTAGAAACCCTTCATTAAGATACCCCAAATCCGTGATCTTAGAAGGTTAAAACATTGTTATTTTTGTGTTAAAGCTTCCATTTTTGTTGCCTTTCTGACTTTGTTAATAAAAGCTAAGGACTGAATATTTGTTACCTCAAATTCACATTTCAATAATTTCCTTGAAAATAGTAAGAAAAAATATATGGGAATTGGATGCATTTAGGAATCATTATTTGTTCGCAAGTATTGGCAGAGCCCTTAGCATGTACCAGCAACTGAGTTTGTTGTTTGGAGTACAAAGATGAGCAGAGCACAATCTTTGTCTTTGCAGAGCTCATGAATTAATAGGGGGCTGGGGGTTGGGAGAGACAGAAATAAGCAGATAAATTACAAGAGCTCATCAGTGCCTACTGTTTTATTTCAAATTTTTGTATCAATTCCATGTTTGAGATTGCAGTGTAAACACTTCTGACAGCTCTGTGTTAAATCGGTGAGTATCTCAGTGATTTGCAAACTTCGGTGCCCACCAGATCACCTTGTAACATTTTCAGTACACAGTTGCCTGGGGCTGCGCTCAGGCCTAATGAATCAATAGCCCTGGGGACAGGGTCCTCGTAAGTGTATTTTGAAGAGCTCCACAATGCTTCTGATGTGCTATAGATTGAAACCCTGTGAAGTTTTATTAAGTGCTTATTATTTGATCAGAAATAGGGGTCTGTCATGTCAGTATTTAGAATGTCAGCCCAGTTACTGGGAAGTATACACTTTTGTTCTTACTCAGTGTCCGGCATATTGTAATGTGTTAACCTTAGATACAGAGCAGTCTTGTGTTTACGGTAGTTTTATAACTAAACTTTGTTTTGCAGAGCTGTTTATATGGCACTTGGTTACTAAAATCCCATTTACTTCAAAGGGAAGATTAGCTGTGTCAACTGTTAGAAAGTCATTTAAATATACCTCGAGGAATAGTTAAATCCTCATGGAAAACTCTGACACCTGTTGTCTTTTACAGCAATCCCAAGTCTACCTCATACATTTTCTTTATTTTTTTCTCCCTTGTGCTTGGGAGATGATTTCCATGAAAATGAGATCTTTATTTCTTGAGAGTTCATCTGTTCCTGCTGCTCAGAGGGGAAAAAATGCTTAAAATTTAAGCTCGATGATTTGAATTAGCATGTTTCTCGGCATTTTCCACAAGATCAGTAGCGTTTCGTGGTCTACCAGGAATAAAGCCCTGCTGCCTACCAGCTGCTGTTGGGATGGAGGTTTGCTAGGGCTGTTTTCTCGTGGACATGTTGTTCTCAAGAACAGCCAGTCTAACTCCTGTGACGGCAATTAGGGAGAAGGTTGTGTTCCCTTCAGTGTCTCTCTTTAAACTTTACCCTCATCCTATAATCTGGTAATGCCTGAGTCTGACAACAGCTTCACCTCAGGGCACTGAGTTCCAGCTGACAGATATAACACTTTATAAACTAGAGCTTCTTTTCATAATTCTATTTTTATGTGTCACTTCCCCCTTTATTTTACAACTCTGTCTGCGATAAAGTAGATATTATTATAAGTAAATGTAACAGAACTTTTGTAATTAAGCACTGTCTTAGGTTGGCATGTGCAGATGGATTGACTGATATGTCTTCTCAGTTAACTGTTTTCTTCTTGGATTCGGTATACTAATGGCTGAAATTAGAATGTGATTAGCTCCAATTTAGAATGCGATAGGAATGAAGCAGGGGAGGACATGCTTATGTAACATTGTGATTTATTCTATTTGAATTTGAATGAAATCACTGATATGTAGATTACATTCTTTAACAGAGGCTCATGGGATTCAGAAAACTGTGTAGAACAAGTTGTAATTTAGTAGAATTTAGAGTACCAGAGAAGTTATGGCATATAGCAAAAAATGAGAAATAATATAATCCCATCTTGAACACCCCCCAAATGATCATTTTCTTCACCCATTTGAAATTATAATAATAAATATTATAAAAACATTGAAGTCATGCATTTAGGTTACTTTAGAAATTTTCTCTAACTAGTTACATAAAATAAAATAGTATAATAGTTACATAAAATAATATGATGAAACTATATGTTCTGCTTTGCATTTTTATTAGTGAGGGAAATATCCATTTCTTCAATTCCTTTATCTAACATCCTGAGACAAGCTGGAAAAAGGCTTGTAAAAAACTACCTTTTCCTTTCAACTCTCCTGAATCTCCTTCTTGCAACGTTTATTTCTTAATACAGCTGGCACTGACAGTTACATACCCAAAAGCCATCTTTCTCTGTCTTCTCCTACTGGCAAAATACAATAACTAGGAAAACAGATGAAAATACCAGATATATATCTCCTGATTTCTTTGCAACTAAGGATGACTATGAACTAGAGCTGGCCAATGACATGTGAGGGAATTATACTCGTGGCTTCTGGGACAATATTTCTTAAAAGGAGAAAGGTGGGTGGCGCAAATGGAAGCTCCTACCTTCCCATATTGATTTTACACCTACTTGGAGTGACGATGTGATATTTGGAAACTGCTTCATCCATTCTGTAACAATGAGGAGGTATCACCAACCTTCTGAGGATGGCAGAGAAAGAGAATAGGGAGATCCTGGGTATTCGATGACACACTGGGTCCAAATCACCCCTGGAACTGTCTACCTTAACGTTTTTATTATGTGAGGTGGTAATAAATACCAAATTCCTGAGTCATTTTTAGTTTGGTATTCTTTGCCATTTGCTCAGAGGTATCTTAACTGATAACTTGGTAAATGTGACAACACTTATAAAGGAGATTAGATCTTTATATTTAATAGAAGACTCATAATTTGGGGATCTTCTAGTTTTATTTAATCTATTAGTCATAAACCAGATAAACTAAGAAGAAAAACTCAGATAATAGGTGGCAAATCTGCAACCAAAAGCAACAATGGCCAAATAAGGTAGAAATCTGTATCAACCCAATTTTAGTAAATAAAAATAAATATTACATCAACTTGTTATTCACCACTGGTGTAAATAATTGTAGTAAGAAAAGTGAGAATCTCATAATATTAAAGATCATAGAGAAATGGTAAATTAGACGCTTAATGGAAAATCTGAATTGAGGCCTATGGACCTTAGTTGGAAACCAGATCATCCTCCAATATATTTTTTCTAGCTTTATTGTATGAAAAAAAAAGAAAGAAAACCAGGTAAAGATAAGGTACACTTTGTACATTATATAGGTGGACAGTGCAATTCAGTTTAGAAAATGTTTTAAAATTTGAAGCTCTTTAAAAATCAGGACAAGTTTACTGTACATTTAATTTTCAATTAAAAATATGTTTCCTCAAAGGCATGGTACTTTATCATGAGTAAAGAATTCAGGAAAAGCATTTAACAAAACTGCACTGAAAACCACATAATAATGCATATACGTGAAACTACACAGATATCTCTGTGGATACTGATAAAATTACGTGTGGCTCTGTCCATAGACAAGCAGAACTTGATGCTAGAAGGAGTAATTGATTTGATTAATCCAGGAAACAAACACCTACACAAACTGAATGAAATATTGTAAAGGCTGGCAGGGACGGCAAGAGACAGTTAGGATATAGTTTTAGGTGCTATAAGGGAGATACAAATATACAGTGGCTTAAAGAGTTTGGGAGTGTATTTGTCTCTCACACAACAAAATAGAGTTAGGTAGTCTAATCCTAGTAGAGTCTTTGTCATACTCAAAATATGGCTTTCATCCCTGGATCCAATTCTTGCAAAAGGGAGAATAGAGAGGACAAAGGAAGTTAGTTCTTTTAAGGTTGCAACCTGGAAGTGACAAACCACATTTCTATTCATATTTCTGCAACAAAACTAAATCACACAGCTCTGCCTAGTTGCAAGGCATGCTGGGAAATGTGCGGCTGAGTGGCTTGTGCCTTGCTAAAAGTCAATAGCACTCTTCTAAAAGGGATAGACTGAGTATAGAGGAACAATAGTCACCTCTGTCACCTCTGATGCAGGAGGAATCACAGTGTTGGAAGAGATGTGGGGCTGCAGAGCCTTACTCACTCACATGTCCCCCTACTGGGAACCTGGCCTGCAACCCAGGCACATGTCCTGACTGGAAATCGAACTGGTGACCTTTTGGTTCACAGCTCGCACTCAATCCACTGAACTAGACCCACCCAGGGCTACTTTATTAATTTTAAACATCATCCATTTAGTTTTAGCTTACATGTCAGTAATGGTATACTTCTCACTCAATGTAATTGTTTTAAAATTTTAGTTTCTCTACTCATTGCCTCTGTAATTTTAACTAATATGCTTACATAGTCATTTCTTTTTTAAATGTTTTATTTTAGTAACTCTTTTTTTAGATTTTATTTATATTTAGAGAGAGGAGAGGGAGGGAGAAAAAGAAGGAGAGCAAAGTCAATGTGTGAGAGAAACACTGAATGATTGCCTCTCGCATGCCCCCTGCTGGGGACCTGGATCAGAATTGAACCAGCAACCTTTCCGTCTGCACTTTGCAGGCCAAAGCTCAATCCACTGAGCCACGCAAGCCAAGGCTTCATTTCTTATTTAGTAATTATAGACAGTATTCCTAATTCTCCACTTTGAAGGTGAAGATACTAACGCTTCTAACATTCCTTTCAGCCTTTGTTTTCTATACAGTCCAAACTTTTGTCCTGTCTAGCCTTACATGTCAAGATTTATAACATTCCATTGTATTCATTAACCATAATTAAGTGTCTTATAATTTATTATAGGTTGTTTCCAGAAATAGAAGATCAACAAATATTGTTTACATTCTTATGGCTAGTACAGAGGAAATCGGTTAGCAGCTGTTCACATGCTAGCCTTCGTACCCATAAGACACTGTGGTAGAGAAGAAAAAAGTCAGAGGGATGGGAGAAGAAACTTAGTTGGTAGAAAATTTGAAATTTATGGGTTAATGACCCATGGCCTGTTGGAAAATGTCAGTGTCAGCAACATCATGATCAAAATAGGAAAAGGAGATATTTCATGACTGAAGGGGCTCCCTTGGATTAAATGATTCACTGCTTATATGTTAAATCTGGATCAGGATATATTATTCTTTATTAAATTTATTGAGGTTACATTGACTAATACAATTATATAGGTTTTGAGTGTACAACTCTATAATACAATCATCTGTATATTGTATTGTGTGTTCACCATCCTAAGCCTGATCTTCCATCACCATTTATCCCCCTTTACTCTCTTCCACCTCCCCCCACCCCCTTTCACTCTGGTAATCACCATACTGTATCTGTTTCTGTGAGTTTTTTTCTTAATCTCTTCACCTACTTTACCCAACACCCCTCTGACAACTGTTAGTCTGTTCTCTGTATCTGAGAGTCTGTTTCTACTCTGTTTGTTTATTTTGTCTTTCTCTGACCTGTTTATTTCACTTAGCATAGTACCCTGTAAGTCTACCCCCGCTGTTGTGAAAGGTAAGATTGCCTTCCTTTTTACAGCTGTGTAGTATTCCATTGTGTAAATATGCCACAGCTTTTTATCCATTCATCTACTGGTGGACACTTGGACTGCTTCTAAATCTTTATTTTTAGATTTTATTTATTTATCCTTAGAGGGGAAGGGAAGGAGAGAAGGAGAGAAATATCAATGTATGGTTGCCTCTCATGAGTCCCCTGCTGGGAACTGGCCTGCAACCCAGGCATGTGCCCTGACTGGGAATCGAACCATGATTGTGCGGTTTGTAGGCCGTTGCTCAATCCACTGAGCTATACCAGCCAGGGCTAAATCTTTCCTATAGTAAATAATGCTATAATGAACGTAAGAGTGAACACATTTTTTCAAATCAATCTTTTGGGTTACTTCTGTATAGTTCCAAAAGTGAAATTGCAGAATAATAGGGCAATTTCACTTTTAATTTTTTGAGTAGACTTCATACTATTTTGTACAGTGACTGCACCAATCTACATTCCTACCAACAGTGCACAGAGGTTCCCCTTATCTCCATACCTGGATAGCACTTGTCATTTGTGGATTTACTGATGACAGCCTTTTTGACTGAAATATAAGGTGGTGTCTCATTGTGGTTTTAACCTGCATTTCTCTGGTGATTAGTGATGTTGAGCATCCTTTCATATGTCTATTGGTCATCTGTATGTCCCTTTCAGAGAAGTATCTGTTTAGATCCGTTACCATCTTTAATTGAATTGTTTGTTTTTGTGTTCAGTCATTTGTGTTCTTTACAAATTTTGGTTATTAACTCCCATTTGGTGGGTTGTCTCTTCATTTCACCAATGATTTCCATTGCTGTGAAAAACTTTATAGTTTGATGTAGTTTTATTTGTTTAATTTTTCCTTTGTTTCTCTTTGGACCAGAGTATGTTCTAATGTTGTAGGGGAGGAACTGGACAGCTTTATTGGGAGTCCAAACTTCTCCATATACTTCTGTGTCACAGTTATTGATATTCTTTCAGTTAATACTGAAGTTTGATATTAGGCAAGGTTTCGGTTCTTTAAGAGTTTGATTTGACAATCTAATCATGTTTATTTTCATCTATCTGTGGTTGATTACTACAAAAACAAAAAGTGTGCTGTGACTATATTTTCTTTTTCATTGAGCCTTTTTTCCTTAGAGTTTTTATTTGCCTACTGTTAAAATGTAAAGACAACAGGGTGGGGGAAGATTTAATGTGGGAGGTGTAGGTGGGTAAGGTGGGGAAGAGTAATAGAGGGAAAATGGGGACCACTGTAATTGCACAACAATAAAAAATAAAAATATAAAATATATAGTTATATTTCAAAATATTATATTTTTATCTTGATCTAATTTTTCTGAAGTATACCTTCCTAAGGAAAGTTGAATGAAAAATAGATTTTCTGGATCCTTGTATATTAAAATATCTATGTTGATTTCTCACACTTGATCAATTGGCTGCTATAAAATTCTAGTAAAAATAACTTTTTTTAAAATTATGAAGACATATCACAGAGTGTTAAATTTGATATTGATAAAGCCTGAGGCCAATTTCTGTTTGCTTTATCAATGACACGGAGCACATCTCCTTAGTACATTTCACAAAAGATCTTGCTTTTAAAAAAACAAAAAACCATGATATCCATTAGCTTTTTCAGAAGTTGGCCTAGATTTGCCTGAGAGTCAGTTATCTGAAATTAAGCAAGTCACCTCACCTCTTAGTATATCACTTTTCTAATTTAAAATTGGGAAATAAAAAAAAATCTCTAAGTTTCCTTCTAGTTTTATGAGTGATGATGATAATACATTCCATTTTTTCCCAAAGCTGTCACATCTATTTTTATGGTCCTAATTTACCTTTACAGATACCAAAAGAGTAAGTAGGTGGTATCGTTTTTGTTATTCCCATTTTATTACTGAAGAAACTGAAGCACAAAGGCATTAAGTAACCAGCTAAAGGTAAAAACAGCTCTGTTTTATTTACTATATTACTTTAAAAGTTACTTAAAACACAACTTGGTTTAAAATGATCTCCTATGCTAATATTTTGTCAAGAGCAGTCCTTGAAAACACAGTCCTCTACAGACTTTCCTCTCATATCATAAAACAATATTTGTGCCCTCCATCCACTGAAGAGGTTTTTAAAATTGTAAGCCACTGGTGGATGAAATATGTGATCTAAATATACATGCGCACACACACACACACACACATGCAGGCCACCAACAAGGCTCATGGCTTAATGGAGTGACGCAAGTCAGAGGCCTCAACAGGATTTTACTCAGTAACACAGAAATAGGAAAGATCAACATTGTATATCTTTGGTACATGATAATAAGCTTGAGAATTATATCAATTCATATTCCTGCTGTGATGATTTCAGGTCATAGAACACTTGGAGGAATATTTGAGTTTATCTCTCTTGGGTATATACATAGTTATGGAAGACTAGTTACATGCTACAGAGCAAAGAAAAGCCGTCATGGGAGAACAAAGTTTCTGTTTTTTAAATGAAGTGAAATATAATCAGACTCCAAGATATACTAGGTGCTGAAGAAAGCAGAGTTAGATTTAATCCCTGCGTGTGGGTTTATAGGCAGAAGTAAACGAGGCTGTAGAGAGACACAATGAGAATCATCTTCTCCTTCCTTTAATAATGCATCTCCCCCTGATTTTATGGTAATGTCTGTGTGTTAAAACAAGTTTGAGAATACAGAAAATATAAAAAAGGAAAGAAACAATAGACCATCCAGTGATAAATATAGTTAATATATGACAAGTTGACTTTCTTTTCTTTTGTCAAAAAATCACTTTTATTAATGAAAAAAACCTCACTTATTCAGTTTTAAAGTTGTTTTGCTTAAAGTTGCTAGTAAAAATAAGTTTAAAATAACTGCTTAATAATCTTGTTTTGACTGAGACAATGAGACTGTGGTTTAGAAAAGGATTCAGCTCCATTTCATAGGACGGCTCATGGGTCTTTCACAATTTATTCTTAAAACTTTCAGGAGCATTCTTGTCTGTAAAGTACAAGACTGGCTGAGCTACACGAGAAAGCCGGCTGGGAGGACCCATCATAAAGGGAATCAGTGTACATTCAGCACAGCAACTTGGACTGTAATTAGAAATCACAGTAGCTGATGAAACTACATGCAAAGTTACAACAAGGGAGTCTCACTTTCGTTTGGAGTTTTATTCATCTGTTACGTGCAGAACTTAAAAAAACCATGTGCGCTTAAAGTCATCCAGGGAGAAGTTAAGGAGGCATTGGGTCCTCATTCCTGAGTCTATGATTCCAGTTGGGGTTAAGGAGATATTAGCATTTCTAAATATTCCAGGAAAGTCTATAGAAGCATCAAAAAGTGTTTTATGCAAAAAAGGTCTCTCTGTATTAGTGAGTTGTAGTATTCTTCAGAATTTCCTATGACACAAAGACAGAGGTGAGTCCATATACTTAATCAGATATCAAAAGAATGGGAGGTGGAGCATTAGGTCAAACCTTAGAGTTTTTGCCATCTTTTGCCATATGCTGTTCACCAATGTGAATGAAGTAGACTTTTATGAGAGAATAGGACTTGGTGGTCAGGACCTCTTTTGGACATTTCCTCCTAAGTACGATGCCCAAGAGAGAAGGGAGGTGGAGAGGAATACAGGGAAGATACTCTTTCTAGCTCAGAGGAGTTGATAAAGCCCATATGTGCATTGAAGAAACAGATGGGATCCTGTTGGAAGGGGTCATTGGGAGGATGTGACTGTGGTTGACCCATGAGCTGGACCTGAACAATCTAAGGCTCCTCCCTGCTCCTCTGTTCTTGGAAGAGACATTCTGCCCACTGTTACTGCAGTACTAAATAGATTCCAAACACATCATTCATCATCCAGGGAGAAACTAAAATCTATTACTATGGGACTCCAGAGAATGAGGGGAAGGATTTTATATCTCAAATTTACAGCTATGGAAATCATTCAAGTGTTTATGTGGGACAGTAACATGCTCACTTTTGCCTTGTAAGGTCAAGAATGCACCAGGTACATTACAACAAAATGAAAAATATACCATGTACACACCAAGGGTGCCTTATGTCATGTGCTGTGTTTACGTTCTCTGCAGTTCAGCAGTCCTGCTCCAAGGGATAGAGATCATTAACTATAAAAGCAATGGAAGAAACCACAATGGAAAAGATCAGAGGATGTATAATTACATAAGGTTTTAAAATTTCTACATGCCAAAAGACACCAGGAACAAATGAAAAGCATATGACATTCCGGAAAACTGCTTCTCACAAGCATCAGTAGCTAGTAATTTCCGAAGAGTGTGAAAAGGACTTATAAATTATCCTCACTGAAAAAGTGAAAAAAGAATGAAGTGATAACTTACAGATAAAAATAAATTAATCAAGAAATAGATGTAGCCCTGGCTGGTGTAGCTCGGTGGATTGAGCACGGGCCTGCGAACCAGAGGATTGCGGTTCAATTCCCAGTCAGGGCACATGCCTGGGTTGCAGGCCAGTTCCCTGCAGGCCAACTCCCAGCAGGGGACGCACGAAAGGCAACCATACATTGATGTTTCTCTCCCTCTCTCCTTCCCCTCTAAAGATAAGTAAATAAATAAAATTTAAAAAAAAGAAATAGATGTAAAATGATTGGAAGTTCAATTAACAATCAAAGAAACAAACATATGCAACCTATTGTGTGTGAAGTTGACAATTTCTTGTTGAAGTCACCGTGCTTGATGCTGGCGGCAGTGCAGCAACGCAGAGTCAGCCACGTATTGTTGGAAACTCTCATAAAAGTGGAAATGCTAGTCATTTTACTGAAAAACTATCTGGCGACTTTAAATATCAATGCCTTTAACACAATAATTCAAACTGTAGATAAATTTACCTAAGAGAATGAACTGAGAGGAGTACAAAAACTTATTTTACTTGAACATATTTGTTACAGTGTTACATGTAATAACAAAAATTTAGGAGCATACTAAATATTTAACAATGGAGAAGTTTTTAAGTTATAGTTATTCCATGCAAAAAATAGTATGCTATTCATAAAATCAGTTTATTTGCAAAAAACCTTACATGAGTATTCAACGGTTTCCTCTAATCCTGCTATTTACCTAGAAAGCTACATTTCTCACTTGTTGAACACATTCTTACATCCCTTCTCTAGTCTCCTTGGTCATCACAAGCATCCCTTCTACTAGTTCTAATTGAAGACTACCTACATGCCATACCTCGTGAAATAAAAAGAAGCCATTAGATAAACACACCTTTATTTTTTTTATCCGCAAATCTACCCATGTCACTGCTTTCATACCTCTTTCCTCATTCTTCTCTCCTGTTACCATAAGAAAGTTTTCCTCTTCCTTTGCAAATCATGTCTCTCCTCTTGCATTCTGCAGCCCATCTGCTTTTTTCTACCCAGGAATTCTGCATGCTCAGTATTTTTTCTCTCCTGTGTAATTAGTATTTTCCACTTTCTTGGATCATTCCCATCAACTGATAAAACTACCCCAGTAATCGTCACTTTACAAAAATAAAAATNACTGCTTTCATACCTCTTTCCTCATTCTTCTCTCCTGTTACCATAAGAAAGTTTTCCTCTTCCTTTGCAAATCATGTCTCTCCTCTTGCATTCTGCAGCCCATCTGCTTTTTTCTACCCAGGAATTCTGCATGCTCAGTATTTTTTCTCTCCTGTGTAATTAGTATTTTCCACTTTCTTGGATCATTCCCATCAACTGAATAAACTACCCTAGTAGTTGTCACTTTACAAAAATAAAAATGCTACCTTTTTCATTTTTTTGCTTTTTCTTCTCTTGTGATCATATGTGATTCCTTTAAATATCAGTCTTTTCTCTTTTCTTAATCACCTGTTTCCTGGATTTTATTTCTTCCTTTAGCTCTTTAACCATTTAAAGACTTTTTTGAGTACCCCTATTTTAAAGCCTCTGTTAGGTTGCTCCGGCTATGGAGGATCATCTAGGTGGTTATTCAAGGCCCTTTTGCCTGCCCAAATCCTGTTGTATTACCCGATATCAAATCGGTTTTGTGTCTGTGTCTTCCCTCCTGTTTTCAAGTTCTACACTATATGAGAAGTACAAATTGGGATCCCACATCTGTATATATGCAAACTAGCTTCTCAGCTCTCCTATCCCCACTTATGATTTGGGATAAGCAGTAAGGTGGTCTACTCCTTTGTCAGAAAATGAAGATTTCCTGGTGCATGTTTTTAGATGGCACGTTCTCAGTAGAAGATTGCACCTGAAAGAGCAAAGCAGAACAAAGCAGGCTGCACTCGGATTCCCTGCCAATGGGTCTATAGTCATGGCAGAAATGAAGCAGTTGTCAAGGATCACACTCAGTTTTGTTTGCCGACAATCTTCCCATAATGCAAAGAAAACCATTTCTTTAAGGTCTTGGTTGTCAAAGTATTGTCACTGGAGCAGTGTAGGAAGGCCTCATTCCAGACCAACTGGATAAGAATCTGCTTTTAACAAGATCCCCTGGTAATTCATAGGTACTTTGTAGCCTTGGAGGCTAAATTCCAAAAGACTCATGAAAAAATTTTTTAAATTTCTTGCTCTATTATAAGTCAAAACAGGCTCTCCCACAGTCCTGGCAAGGGCTAACAATACGTGTAAGATACACAAATTAAGATGGGGAGGATGAACTCTAGCATAGTTCCGACTCAAAGAATAAAATTACCTTTTGGTACTGCCATGTTCTGCTTTGTAATACTCTCTTCACTGTAAACTTTTCCATTGGTCTTAAAGGTTCCCTGCCTCCAGGGAAGTGGCTCATGGGGGCAAATTTGTTTTCTGTCAGTGGCTTCATGTCCTATTCTTCTTTTTTTCTATTTTTAGAGATGATTATCTCTACTGTGGGATGTATTTTTTGAAGGACTAAAATATCGTCAGCATATGACTAGTGTCATCTGGGCAAACAGCATGTCCTTTTAGAAAGGATGCAACTCTCGAGGCAGATTAGAATTGATGTTACAAATGCCACACCGAGACAAAAATGTAGTCAAGTCTTCTTATCAGAAAGAAACTTGTTGACTGAGTTAGGAGTGGCCCTTCCAATGTTTTTCCTGAGGAGAAAAAAAGAGAGTCTAAATGTTTCAAAATCTTAAAGAGAAGGAAAAATGACTTATTTGAATTTAAATTCATTTTAGGCACATATTGGTAAAACGTGAAAACTCCATGCATTAACAATTTTGACTTTAGGACCCCATTGGACCTGTAATGCAATATTGTGAATGATAATGAGTGACTAACATTTACTGAGATTACTAGGTACTTAGTAAGGGTCTCATGCTTGATTCTCATCTGTGAGGTAGGCACTAGTCTTTTTGTTATCATATAGAATAGAACGCAGAGGCCCGGAGACTCACGCATTGTCTCTCTGCTAGTAAGGAGTATGCACAAAATCTCAACCCAGGTAGTGTGGTTTCATAAGTCTGGATTGGATCCCCTGTGTCATATTAGAAAGGCTTTTGTTTTTGTTTTGTTTTGTTTTTAAGAGCTACACATTAGGGCAATATTTCTCAGACTTGTCTACAGGGCATAACCTAGGGAACTTATTCAAAATATCCTTTCCCCGATCCCTTCCTTGGGGTGGGAATAGTTAGAAAAATGCTTTAAGAGGTATTGAAAGATGTAAATATGTGTCCTTACTATGTAGGTTAGAATAAACTAAAATCAGGTTCCTTATGTTTTTCAGAGAAGGAGGGAAGGGAGTTCAGGAGACGTGCTAAGAGAGCTATCTAAGATTATGGAAGGCAGGCAGGCATATGTAATTAAACTAGTTATTACATAATTAAAATATAAGAGACAGTCTGATAACAGAGAGGAGCCTGGTTGTTGTCATTGTAATAGTTTCTCCGCATCCTATTAGGTGTTCTGTAGACATTCACAGGGTTAAACTCTTATCTAAATGGTCGAGTAGAATGGCCTTTTTTCCTTGATAGTCCTTAAGATAAGTAATTATGTAAACATCAGGAATTACAGATTTTAAAGCATTCTGCACCTCATTAAAAAAGCAAATAATCCTATGTTAGAAAACCACAATATTCCTGTAATTCAAATGTACTTTCTACAGACAGAAAAATCAAAATTAATCTAGAAGAAATGTTAGATATATGGCTAACCTCAATAGCTCAAGGCAAATTTTTTTGGAAAGTTAATATATGAAACAAAATGCCATCATTAAACAATCCAAAAATTCAAAAGATAGAACATTCAATAGTACCATTTCTCTTGGGCTCTTGAGAGAGTTAATAACATGAAGATAAATGAACAAACAAAAACCCAGCAAGACTATTGTAGATTACAAGATATTAAACAAATACAGCCAATTGCAGCGTGCACACCTAGACTGGATCCTGGTCTGATCAAAAGAAAACAGCAATAAAAGAATAAAATTTGGAGAATTGGAGAAATTTAAATATAGACTAAATATTAATTGTTATTATATAAAAATTATTAGTTCTTTGGCAATAGTACTATTATGCTTTTTGTTCTTGTTTTTAGAAGATGAATGGTAAAATATGTAAACTGTGATGATGTTGCAATGTTCAAATGGTACAGTTATATACATGTATATGTTTATATATACACACATACAAGCACACGTGCTCAGGTACATACAAGAAGGAGAGAAAATAAGGTAGATTATTCTGTCAATGATACTGTTTCCTACTGGAAGGAACAAGAATTCTTTAGAGATGTGGATTCTAGGTCTGGGGTAGAAATGTACAAAATAATTCCCAATCTTTTATTGTGGCATATCTGAAGGAAACTAGCAGACTCCTAGGTTTCTAAAAAAAAGACACATGAGATAACTTTGAAAGGTTTCCTCTGGCCAAACGTGGGGCAATTTGAGCTCCTTTTTATTACCTATTAATAAGGATAATAGATTCAATAGATTTAAACACATCAAATATGTTAAATCTATGAGTTATTAGTATATATTAAGAAATAATTGGTTATCATTAGAGGGTGGAGAATTTTGCAAGTTGATAAACGGAGGATAGAATTTTATCTTGTCTTTTCTATATTGTCTTATTTATTTTTGTCTTTTTATTTATTTTGTCTTTTCTATACAATTAACTACTGCACAAGTATATGGTAGGAGGAGGGACACTTCTATTTATAGGAGTATATTACCTAAGAAATGAGGCATAACTGATAAAATTAAAATATCAACATCTTGTAAATTCTAATGAATTGGTAGATCTAGGTATTACATATTAGGTGTTGCTAACTTCATAAAAAGAGAGACAACTAGGTATTACAAGCCCCTATTGGAGGAAATATCTTTCCAAAGATATGGTTAAATCTCATCAAGACTGTAGGTCTAACTGCAAGCTTATGAGAAATGTAGAAATCAGGGGAACACATTTAAAAATAAGTTTTAAAAAAAGCTTTATAGGATGCAATAAGAAAAATCCAGTCTGCTAGAAAATCTATAGAACCAATTCCTAATTGTGTCAACAAANTTGCTAACTTCATAAAAAGAGAGACAACTAGGTATTACAAGCCCCTATTGGAGGAAATATCTTTCCAAAGATATGGTTAAATCTCATCAAGACTGTAGGTCTAACTGCAAGCTTATGAGAAATGTAGAAATCAGGGGAACATATTTAAAAATAAGTTTTAAAACTTGTTTCAAAACTGATCAAAAGAAAAACAGCAATAAAAGAATAAAATTTGGAGAATTGGAGAAATTTAAATATAGACTAAATATTAATTGTTAATATTATAGGATGCAATAAGAAAAATCCAGTCTGCTAGAAAATCTATAGAACCAATTCCTAATTGTGTCAACAAATGAAATATTAGTGAGATAAAGAAAGGAAACTACACGTCAAAAGAGATTTAGAAAATTTATTTTTCGATTGCTACATGTGGGCCGTATTTGGATCCTGATCCACACAAACAAATATAACATGATGAGTAATTGAGCATTGACTGGATATTTGAAAGTATTAAAGCATTTTTTTAGTTACTGTAATGTTTTTGTGGTTACGTTTATTTTTGAGCTGTTTTTATCTTTTGGAGAGACACAGTAAAATAACTACAGATGAAGTGACGCAATGTTTGGGTTGCGGTCCTTGATAACTAGGAGAGGGAATAGAAGTAGATGAAAACACTCACCATGAGTTGATGAGGTGATTTGAATCTAGGTGATGGGCAACGTTTCTGTTTCAATATGCAATTTTTATCGATATCCTTTCTATTGTTACATGGAGCAATTAAGATTCACCTTGGAATGAGAAAGTAAAATCTTTCCAGCCATTCACTGAACCGAGATAACAGGCGTAGGTAATGCTGGCGGCAAAGTGATGAGAGGCAATTTTTCTCCCAAGGATGTGCTCTAGCAATGGCTCTCTGTGAGGGGGCGGTCGTGGGAAAAGTTCTTACATCATTTCTGTCTTACAGATGAGGAAGCTCAGACAGAGGGAGATAAAGTGAATTGCCCAAGGTCATACACTATGGCAGTGGTGCCAGACTCATTTTTACTGGAAACAACATCAGCAGGGCCAAATGTAATTTTAGGACTGTATAAATGTAACTACTCCTTAACTAGAGGCAAAGAGCTCGGCACTGCAGCTGAATAAAACCAGGTGGAGGGCTGGATTCAGCCCCCTGGCCTGGTGTTTGCCACTTGTGCACGATGGCTTGAGGTCAAGATAAGGCTACGTAATCTAGGCACTCTGGACCCAAAGCCCTTGGGCTTACCCACCATGAAATATATCTGTGGGCTGAAATTTCCACTGAGGTGTTGTGACCTAGCATAATTTAAAAACTTTTAAGTAAATGGAAACTTCATGGCTTATTTGATGAGTACAAATTCAAATTAGGTCTAGGCCAAGAGAAAAGGCCACATGACAGTAACAGCAGTAGCCGATGCCTCTAGATTCCCACTCTGTGAGATGGACCTGTGGTAGTATGTGGAAACATTTAGGAATTGTCACAGTTCTTCCATGTGGAGAGAAGGTGATAAATTTTGGAGGGATAGAAATAGGTAATCATGTTGTTCCCTTCATTCAGATGCAAAATAGAGAATTAAAAATATTTTGTTTAGTGGTTGAGAAATGCTGTTTTTAAGAATTGAAAACAGAAAATATTTTTTCCACTGCATTGGCTGTAATAAAATTGTTTGATATTTTCAAGGCAGATAACTGACTCATAAGAATGAATACAAAAAGAACCTCAGCATATTAAACATTTTCCCTATGCTAATGTGTTGAGATATTAGAAACAAATTGATTACCTCTGTAAAATAGAAAAGAAAGAAAACTGATACCCTCCAGGATGCAACAGAAAGAATTTAATAAGCTTCCTTGAATCACTCAACCTACAACACAGCTAAAATGTTAATTAAGCAACCTTTTTTTTTTAATCCTCACCTCTGCTCTGCTGGCTTTAGTAAAAGCCTGTCTGCCAGCCTAACTCTCTACAGGTACCTTCAATTCTGTTTGAAGTTGGTGATCTGGGCTTGGCTCATCACATTCACAGTAGATTTACCTGAAAGATCAATAAAAGCATGTTCAAAGCTAGAGTGACTTCATAGAACTCAGGATTTTTATTAATTCATATAAACTTCCTAAAACTTTCACTGTAAAGAAAAAAGAAGGAAACTTGAGAATATTCACATTGTAAGAAATGGAATTGGTATCACGGAGTTTCAGAATTGGTTTGGAGCCTATGAATCCCCTCACATGTCAGAATTTATGGAAGCAACAAATGCTGAGTCTTTC
Source organism: Sturnira hondurensis (assembly GCF_014824575.4). NCBI lineage: Eukaryota > Metazoa > Chordata > Mammalia > Chiroptera > Phyllostomidae > Sturnira > Sturnira hondurensis. The sequence continues at coordinate 10,508,517 of NW_028073511.1, read as the reverse complement.
TTAAATCTTCTAGGAGGTCTTAGAATTGTCAATCACATCAAAATGCGATAAGTGCCAGCCTCTTTGTCCTGAATGTTGTACAAAGTTAGTAGCCTGGATGTTGCCCTTTCTGAACAGGTGCCACTGACCACAGTAAATTGTGTGTATCTAAGTGTTAGCTACATAATTTACTGGTCCTATGAGAGAGTTGGAGAGAGGAAAGCACAGAAGCTGTATCCGTTAAAGAAGGTAGGTGGATTTCTCATGGAAAATGAGAAGAGGCTAGGTCCTTGGACCTGGTAGAGGAAGGTGAGGTAACAATTTAAGAGACATCTAGTAATGGTGTAAAATAAAGCATGCGTTTTGGAGCCAAATACAATCCTGGCCCTTCACAATGATTTCGTCTGGAGGATAAGTTTTTGTATTTGTTAGTCAAGGAGGAGAAAAAAAAACAACTATGTGATTTAAAGCAAATAATTGGTCTTCTCATTTATAGAATGAAGGATTTTGAAGGACTATTTTGAAATAACCCCCCTATGTTATTGTTCAACAACATATGAACAATGATTACATATTTCAAAAGGTGGGGCGATAGAGGGGGAGACATTTGTTACATATTTTGGAGTTCGGAGAAGCAGCGGCACATTTACAGGTTAGTGTTCAATGAAAGAGTTCCTGGCAAGTTAAGAAGAGCAGGGAGGTCCTGCCACAGGGCATGAGTTGGGTAATTAATATGTAATTTGAATAGCATTTATCATTTATTGAAAAAGTGATCTTATGTAAGGACACTTGTTATCTTCTCTTTGTTGAAAGAGGTAATACACCTGCTTTTTTCAAATTTAGATTTCTTTGTAAAGACTGTATGGTTTGACTAAGAGTGTAAAATTAGGACCTGGAAACTAATCAACTAGCAAAGAAGCTTTGATCTTTAAAATACCGGAATTATCTTTAATCAGAGGAGATTTAAATTGGCTAAATACTGGGATTAAGGCAAAATTATTATCATTTTGTGCACTAAAATGTTAATTCTTTTTCCACTAATGAAAATAATTCTCTAAGAACTCACTTTTCTTATTTTGTTAAATGTTCTATTGCTTTGTAATTGGATTGTTTCAGAAGTTACTTTATCCTCCTAGCACAGCTTTACTCTCAGTATCTACATTTGTGAAATATAAATGCCGACCTAAGATTTTTTATACTCACCTGTTTTAACTCTTCTCTCCTGTCGAGTACTGCCTGTTTTTCATGTGAGGAAGTTTTTATCAGCTGTTTTTTTCCAATAGAGAAATATATTGGAATCTCAGCAATGATTTTAGCTTTTATTCCTGGAAGCCCTGAAAGGGACTATTTTAAAAAATCGAGTTATTTTTATTTGTAATAATATCTCTTTATCCCCCATAAGGTATATGGAGTTTCAGAGCAAAATGACTACTCAAATTTTAGAAACCAACATTCTTCCCAAATATTTTGTGATATGCTTTGCTAAGCCAATGATCAGGTACAAATAGGTGTAATACATGGTCCCTGCCCTAAAGGAGTTGATAATATGTTCCAAGTGACCACACTTGTATTTTATTAACTATTTGGGAGAAGAATAAAAAAAGTGAAAGCATTGTTTGACACTCTGTAAAGATGAGCAGTGCTGAGTGTTGGTGCCTCATGCCAGCACCACGCTGTGTGTGAGACGAAGGTCTAAAGTCCAATCCCTTCTTCACACTTGTCAGGATAAGCCACCTTGAACCTCTCAGAAAAATCAAGAGGAAAACATAACCTGATAAACTAACCTCTACAACCACTCAGTTTATAAATAATCGCTCTTGAAAAGAGTAGCTCTTTGGACTTTGGAGGTCTAGGAAGTTTCTCTATGTGTGTATTTTTATTTTTGTACACACATGAAAGCCTCAGGGGAAGCACAGGCAAACCAACAACAGAGATCCATCTGCCTTGATACCAGCGTGCTCGCAGGTACACCTTCGGTTATGCTTAGACAAGGGGCTTTTAACTGCAATTATCATTGTAATAATTTTCCCTTAAGTAACACTTAAGCAGAGTCTATCTGACATGAATAATTTGATGGAGATACATAAATGTAGAGTATCTAGAGAGGTAAATACAACTTTTTGAACTGCAAATACTGTGTCCAACAGATGATTCTGACCCCGCCCTCATCTTCCCAGACCCCTCTTCTACTAATAACTCCAAATTCATAGGCACGTCTCAGAACTTCCTTCTGAGGTCGATACTGATGTATTTATTTGACATTTCTATTTAGATGTTTCTTAAGCATCCAATTTTAATATGTTCAAAATTAAAGTCTTTTATCTGTCCCCACAAAATGTCCTTTTCCAGTGTTATGTAGCTCTGACCACTGACCACCCAGGTGCTAACACCAGTAACCCAGGTGTGATGCCTTCCTCTCTTTCACACACTCATACCCATGATCCAGTTATGTCAATTTCATATTCAAACCAATCTTAACTCCTCTGAGTTCTCTTCAATTCCACTACCACCATCCTGGTCTACTTCACCATCAATCTAGATTCGTACTAGCCTCATAACAGGTCTGTCCAACACTAGTCTTGTCCACCTCTAATCTGTTCTGCATAAGTACCATAGTCATGTTTTAAGTATAGTAGCACCCTCATACTCAAACTCCTAAATGAAATCTCACTGATCTAGGGTGAAATCAAGCTCCTTGCCATTGTCTTCGAGATATATTGTGCTCAAGCCATACCTACATCTTTACATTGTCTTGTCCCACTCCTGTCCTCACCTACTTTGCTCAGCCGTGCTGGCCTCTTTACATGCCCACCGGTCCCAAAGTCGCTTCTCAAAGCCTCTGTGTAAAGGCTGCTCTTTACCTTCCTGATTCTTCATCAACATGCATGTGTCAGTCTCAGCTCCCCTTTATAAACAGGACTTTTCCTGACCTTCTATTCTAAATTAAGTTGTCCATTATACTCTTCTAACTATCTCACGTATTTTCTTTTATAGCAAGCATGTCTCAACATGTAATTATTTGCTTACTTGAATGCTTTTTTATTTAAGTCTTTCTCATTATCTGTAAGTTTTATAAGAGTAGGGTCTCTATTTTGTAGACTATTTCAACTCTGGAAACTGGCACAAAATAAGTTTCTCAATAAATGTCTCATGAATAAATGAATGAATGAATGCATGAATCAATAATAGATTAGTGAATTTTTGTCACCTAAGAGATGAATAGCAGCATTAGATTAACAGAGTAAATTAAATATATAAATAGACAATAAAAGTTTCCTACCTTGAGGGAGGACATCAAGAGGACATGATCACCAGTAGACTTGAGAAATGGAACCTAGCAATCCGAGGCTCCTCACCACCTCCCTTGTCTTGGAATGTGAGTTCCACTTACCTTCCCTGTCCTGAAAGCTACCCCAAGGACCCAGCTTTGAGATCATATGTTATTGAGACCATCTAGGCAGTACACCTGACTATAAACATTTATGATTTGGGGGGCAGGGGGTGGAGACCTATTGCTCTTGGAACCACCAAAGATCAGCTTCCTGCCACCTACCATTCTGGAGGGATCCGACTCTTTCTTGGATCTCTCCTGGTCTTCTAGATACAGTTGCCAGTTTTCAAACCAACACTGATCCGAGGCTAGGGGCACCAACACACATATCCAGCTCCTCTAAAACCTACCTGAAACCTAACCAATGAACATTTGATGCATAAATTGTTACTGATACCTTTATAAGGTTAGGGTTAATATTTCGTTTCACTTGGGTAAATTCTCAGTTTGAAGTTCACACATATTGAGAGTTGTTTATTTCTTCTCTTCTTTTTTTTTAAAAAAAATATTTATTTTTAGACAGAGGGGAAGAGAAGGAGAAAGAGAAATGTTAATGTTTGGTTTCCTCTCATGTGCCCCGTACTATGTATGTGGCCCGCAACCCAGGCATGTGTCCTGTCTGGGAATTGGACTGGTAACCCTTTGGTTCATAGGCTAGCACTTGTATCCACTGAGACAAACAAGCCAGGACAAATTTTCTTGTCTTCTTAATCTTGGACCTGTTTCAGGACTCTGATTGTCTTTGAGCTTCCCTGTCCCTCTCAAGACTATTACCTCTGCAGCACTATGGAACTCCCAGGTTCTGCAGAGCTCACCCACAACTACCTCATTTACTTGTAACTTTCTACCTGCTGCCTTGTTGACTATAGCATCACGCCCAGTGCCTGCCTTCCCAAAGATGTTTGCTGTCTTTCCTATGCCACGTCCAAGGGAGCAAGCCTCTCTCACTTGTGGTTGCAGGTTTCCCCCAGATCTACTTGGATGTTTTCACATTCCTAAGGTCCACTCCCCCTGTGGATGCTCATAAATGATCTCTTCTCTTGGCTTTCTTCTGTCTCTTTTCCATATCTCCACTAGAACCCAAATGGCTGTTATCATCCTCTGACTCCGTGCCTCAACATTTGTCCATGTAGTCCTCTGATAGTTTCATGTTTAGTTTTTTAAGAAATTGCAAAAGTGGTCTCCAGAAACTGCCAAAATCAGAATGTGAAATGGGAATGTATCATTTTACACTCCCAGCAGCAAAGTATTCTACACCGATCTTCCTCTGATGGTGGCTACTCTGGGAAGAAATTTTATAAAAATGGAGTCCTGCTCCAAGATTGCTCATTAACTAATTATGAGTAATTTCTTCAATGACACCAAGTTTTCCAACTCCAGTTCACAAATTAGAGTTGAGGTTTTTTCTGTCTGAGGCTTATAACCAGTTCTCTTTGATACCTGAAAGATCCTGATTTTGCATGAGAAACATTTGCTGGGGAGAGATGAAGACATATCATAATAAAAATTGTATAATCATATTTTCTGTCTCTTCCTGATTACTGTAATATGATGGCTAAGAGAAGGTTATACTATTTTTCTTCTTTTTTCATTTATATTTTTATTTTATGCAGATTGCATTTATGCTCCTTTGAGAAAAATATGTTATTTGCGCCACGTGACTGAGCTAACATTATATTTAGAAGTATTTTATTAGTCTGCATTTTAATTTTATTCCATTTGTTCTCGTTAAACAACTGTTTGCAACCTCAGACATTTTTGAGCCAACTTTCTGACTCCATATTAGTTCCCAGGCTGTAAAAGTTAAAGCTTATTTGGTTTTTTTTGCCATGACTCATTTAAAAATACACACAAAAATCAACTTGAGAAATTCCAAATGCTGGATGTGTACACCTGTTTTGGTAGTATAATGTTTTGGTTCATACCTAAAGGAAAATACCCATAAATGATATCAGCAATCTTTTAGTAGTTATTTTCTTTACATAAAGAAATATGTGTATATACATACAAACATGTGTTTTAGGGATATATATATATATAAAAGGCATATGTGCATTATACACATATATGAATATATGTTTATATATATATTTATTTATGTGTATATGGTACATAAATTTACAGTGTACATATTCTGTCTAGAATGACATAAAGCTAAGGGATGTCTATGGTATTCAAACTCCATCCTTCAACCCCTCTTTCCTCATACTTCTTCCAGTCCTTCTTTTCAGTCCTCTTCCTCTGCATTGTTTCATTCAAGAAAGTAGAAGCTATCCGCTGACCCAGGAACCCGGCGGCAACAGAGGAAAGAGGAGCGCAGGCTAACAGGAGACCTGAAAATCCCTGCTGGTCTCCAGGCGCTCAACAACTACCTGGCGGACAAGAGCTATGTCGAGAGGTATGTGCCCTCACCAGCAGACATAGCAGTATTTGAGGCAATCTCCGGCCCACCACCTGCGGATTTGTATCATGCCCTATGTTGGTACAACCACATCAAGTCTTACGAAAAGGAAAAAGCCAGCCTGCCTGGAGTGAAGAAAATTTTGGGCAAGTACGGCCCTGCTAATGTGGAAGACACCACAGGAAGTGGAGCTACAGATGGTAACGATGATGATGATGACATTGATCTCTTTGGATCTGATGAGGAGGAGGAAAGTGAAGGAGCGAAAAGGCTAAGAGAAGAACACCTTGCACAGTATGAGTCAAAGAAAGCCAAAAAACCCAGGCTCGTCGCCAAGTCTTCCATCTTACTAGATGTGAAACCCTGGGATGAGGAGATGGACATGGTGAAACTAGAGGAGTGTGTCCGGAGCATCCAAGCAAACGGCTTGGTCTGGGGCGCTTCTAAACTGGTTCCGGTGGGGTGTGGAATTAAAACACTGCAAATACAGTGTGTAGTGGAAGACGACAAAGTTGGAACAGACATGCTGGAGGAGCGGATTACTGCTTTTGAGGACTGTGTGCAGTCCATGGACGTGGCTGCTTTCAACAAGGTCTGAAGTCCGTCCTGGATTGTTGCTCTTAAATGAAAGCTTGAAAGATAAAAAAAAAAAAAAAAAAAAGTAGAAGGACCAGGAACAGGAATGGAGAACTAGAGGGGTGTGGTCTCTTCTCGCAGCCCTTTCCATGCTCTGCACCACGCTGGAGCTGTAGTTCTCCGCTGCTCCTTTCCACGCTTTTCTGAGAGGCACTGAGAAGTAAATGCAGACACTGGGTTCCTGCCAGCTCAAACTTTATTGGTACAAGTTTAGATCATATAGACGTTATTAATCTCTTCTAATCTTTTGTTAGGGGGGTTAGCAATCTATTTAAATTAAGGGATTGGCCTTGCTCTTCAGGATCATTTTCTAGGTTTCAATCTGTAATGTAGATTTTGTTTTGTCTTTTTCATTTTTATTTTTTATCACCATCGTGGTGTCGTAACTGCTCTGTTTCTTTCATCAGGTTTGTTCCTCCCCCCGTTATTTTTCCCCCTCTGACAGTACTGTGGGAGAGATCATGATCAGAATTATATAAGTCGCTGTAAACATATTTTTTCATTAACAAAAAAAGTTTCCTTTTTGTTGTCTGAGCTATTCAGAATTCTTACTTTGTTTTCTTCATTACTGCTATATTCATGATTTGTCAATTTGAACATTTTCGTATTACTTGTCGTTATCGTAAGCCTATTTTCAGTTTGGATAGACAGTAATTTCATTAATGATATCTACAAATATTAAACCCCTCACCTCCAACAGAAACAATTATTTGCCAACCAGAGAACAGCTGTGAGCATAAATTTTATACCTATTGTTTACCTGACATCAATTTCATATATTTTTTGGTTGCTACTTAATTTTTTTATTTGGAAAATCCTACTAATCAAGAAAATTTTCAGAGTGTAATAAAAAATCTCAGCCATGTGTTCAAGAAAAGAAAATAACAGAAAGTAGTGTTGTTGAACACCTACTGTGTGTCAGAGACTTGCTAGGAGTAACACAAATGTGATAATTAAGCGTAGGTTGATACTGAAAAATGTGAAAAGCTGAATAACTGCTTAATTGTTCTTCAGTAGTTAAAATACAGCCTAGCCTGGGAGAGAACAGTTTCTTAAATCATGTTTAACGGTTTCTATTGGTGCAGCACCATGATATTTAAACTCCATCATAGAGAGTAATATGATAAAGGTAATATAAAGGTAATGTGATAATGTTGTGAATTTCATGGACAAACAAGCTAATTTAATGGAAGGAAGACTCTTTCTGTTTTTCTTCCCCATTATAATATTATGACCCTGGGATCATCTTGAAAAATTTGAAGTTTGTATTGCTCATCTGTAAAATTGGGAAGCAACAGTGTATATAGTGACGCTATGTACTAATTGTTTTCTATCTTTGTTATAAAGATGGCCAAAAATAACTGTTGGGATAGTCTTAAACATTTACTGTTACTGCCACCAAATAATCTGGGTTATGCCTTTCTTTTTCTTTCTTTCTTTCTTTCTTTCTTTCTTTCTTTCTTTCTTTCTTTCTTTCTTTCTTTCTTTCTTTCTCTCTCTCTCTCTCTCTCTCTCTCTCTTTGTTTCTCTCTTTCTTCATTTGAGTGTAGTTGATATACAGTACTAGTTATTGATTTCAGGTATACAATATAGTAATTCAACATCTCTCAACTTTATAATGTGATCACCCCACTAATTCTAGTAATCATTCCTCACTGGGAAACGTTATCTCAATATTATTGACTCTATTTTCCTTCACCCTTTTCATCCATTCCCCCTCCCGCCTCTGCTCTGCCTGTGAGCAATACCTTTGGTCTTTGTGTCTACAAGTCTGTTTTTGTTGGCTCTTGGATAATTTCCTGGAAATGTCCTGATACAATGTGTATATTGGACAAAATCCATGTCTGAATAAAGAAAACTGGCAATATGAAAGAGCAGCTACATTTATGTGTGGAGGAACACACCTTAATTATGTTCTAGGAAAAGGAGCAGTGTGTGTTACTTGAACTGGGTTCAAGTCCTGGCTCTGGAACATGTAAATGTCATTTAACCTCTCAATTTCCTTACCTCAAAGAAATGGTGTTAATACCTGTTCTGCCGAATTTATGGTGACATGATTAAGATTAAATTAAGTCACCGTCAGTATCTTTTCTTTCAACTAACACTGGATAAGATAACCTTGAGGTATGAGTCTACGGGTTGTTGTACCTTAGGAAACAATCCTTCCGGTTGCTTGTAGTGTTTATTTTAAGGTTGGTGTTTATCAGTTACAAGTTTCTGAAAATAAACTGTATTTTTTAGAATATTCACTTGCCTTATTACTTCTAACTCTAGACCTAAGTTCTTTTTTCTTCAAATAAGCAAAACATGCATTAAAATGTGAGAAGAGTTAATGTTTATTTCAGAATGATATTTTGAGGTATAGTACTAGATAAATAAGACTGACTTGTTTGGCACAAACAAATTTTGTGATTTTGTTTTCTCACAAATGTTAATGAGACTTTAAAAAATGTCAGTTTTTTTAAGATAAAAATGGATAACTTAAAGCCATCTATTTCAATCCTTGTTTTTGAACACTTTAGTATTTGTTAAACTGAAGTGCCTGTCTGTAAATAATATCTGCTCGTGCTTGCTTTCTTTTTAATGTTTTGAGAAATTTAAATCTGGTGGAAAATACTGATTAACTATTCCAAAACTATTTTGATCATATTTGAAGACCCAAGTGGTACATGAGTAAGTTCTTTAAGTTTTATATTTTAAAAATAATTGAATCTTTGTAATCCTAGGTGTCCATATCCCATGTGTTAGTTGGCACAGAACTAAGTAAATAACCCTTTTTTGTATTCACATTGCAATTTCCCTTTAATGGTTTTGCAATCTATGTTTTCATACAGAGAATATGCCTGCATTAGAAGTAGATGTCACTGGAGCTGTCATTTCAAAGACCTATGATAGGAATCTGAAAGTCTATAGACGATGTTTAAAACAGCAAATTTAGCATTTTGAAGCATTTTTAGCTGTGTTCCTTAAGATGGAGATGTTTATATCCCCAAGTTGATGATCACGACTTGTGGAATACTGCTTATTAATATGAATTACATGTATGGATCAATTTTACTTAAAGTTTATGAGAAAGTTTTCAAACAATATTATACATGCAGCATAAAAATAGATTAACACACTCATCTGTTTCTGTGCATATAGAATACATACATACTATTTCATAAACATATTCTTTCAATACAGAGTTCCCCCAAATATATGTCATTCTTCTAATAAAAGTTAATAAAATTCAAAAGACACATGAGGTAAATGAAATAAGACTCTGGGATGTTTATTTATAATCCATGTTTCAATTCATTTTGACCACAGTGAGTTTTTCTCTGAATTATATTTTAATGTGTTATATCATTTTATGAATTATATTTAAAAGCATATTATATTGCCCTTGTTTTTTGCTGAAGTACACTTTATAGTGGAAAATATTTTAAACTAAATACTTCCCATCTGGCTCTGCCAAGGTGAATGTCTTCCTCACAGCCTTGACTTGCAGTTGCAGCTGATGTGAGAGTATGTCATGGTTGTTTTGACAGTCGGTCATCCTAATCCAGGGATTCGATCCCTGTGGTTTGTCAATTATCCTGCTAACCCTACAGCGAGAGCAACATTCGAGGCACTGAACTGTCACCCAATAACCAAAAAATAATGTCAGGAGCCAGAGAGGCAGGAATGAGACGGCAGATAGTTTTGACAACAAAAGTCAGTGTATTATTCAGCATTTATTTTATTTGTGGGGGCTTGTAACAAATTAATTACTGAGAATCACATGATGACATGTCATCCATTGCTTTGGACATTCTTTTGCATCTAAATTTAAAAAGCAAGGATTTGACTGCTTGTGTAAGTTTTGCTAACAGGGTTTTGAAACATAACTCTATGCTGAAAATGGCTAGATCATCCAAATTTAATTTGATTGTTAGTAATTTTTTTTCACCTGCCTCATGTTTATTGTAATCTTTAGGAAAAAATGCACCTGGAAACTATGTGTATACTCATGAAATTATTTGGAAAGTTACTAGGTGCCCATTGACAGGGAAATGAGTATAAACAAGGGAGGTGGAACTGTGCCTTGTGTATGACAAGACATGCATTCAAAACTAAGAATTTCAAAGGGAAATTTGTTTTGAACCACTCATGATCCTTAATAGTTTAAGGAAGGAAATAAAGGGGACTTTTAAGTGAATACGGTATCTGTCTTAAAATGAGAAAAGGATAATGAGGCTTTAAATCTCTAACTGCTTGCAGACAGGGCCCAATAGAACTCTCTAGTGACACAAGCTAAAATCTACTTAGGCTTTTATTCCGCTCTACTTCATAGTCTCTCTGCACTTTATGTATCAAGTCAAGTATCTGCTATATGCATAAACTAAATGGCAGCCCATAATTAACAAATATAATAGCCTGGGATTTTCAAATAAGCACTTCCTTGGCTATATGGAAACAAGGATTTTTACTTGTGTATGTTTACTCAGGAAAATGTTGAATGAGCTGAAGTTTCTGCTCTGTAAAGTGTAAAATGTTTGAAATTTAAAAGAACTTCATGAAATTCTAATAAATAGTCAAACTGCCTCTTGGCACTTAATAGAGAACACAATTCTTCTGGTTTGGAGGATTCTAAAGTTACTTATAAAATAATGCCTATTTATTTTGGACAATGCAGAAAAATGTAAAGAGAAAAACACACAAACAGAACACACATCATAAATAATTACTTTTAGAATATATATATATCAGAAAACAATATATCACATTTTATGTAGATAATTTTTGTACCCAACCTTTTTCATTTAATGACATAATTCCATATCATAGCAAACTCTTTGCAAATATAATTTTATATTTTAATATATGAATATAACATAATACAGTTAAGTAACCCTCTAATGTTAGATTTTGTATTAGTTAAATTTGAAAAGAAATAAATGATTGTGAGGAATAACACTTATTTCTGATTCATTTTAGACTTATTTCTCATTTTTATTTTAGGGTAGATTTGCTTCTAGTAAAATTACTAAGTCAAAGGCTATCAATAATTTTTATCATCTGGATCATCTGGGAAGACTTCAGATCTTATTTAAAGTTAGTGATTAGCATTTGAAATTTTCTTAGCTCCTTAGTATATTGCTAATTTCTCTTTTTTTAAAGGCTGTTACAGATATAACAGATCTATAACTATTAGTCATTAGGGTTTCTGAAAATAAAAACATGTCATGGCTGGATTCTAATGTTAGGATGAAGAAATGCTTATGTTTTACTCTAGGCATTGTTGTCTAGTTCCAGTGGCTGAATCAAAAACTGATATGGTGTATGGCAGATTCCATTTTTGTGGGTTTAGATTCCACTCTTACTTGCTAACTGTATTCTCAGATTACTTAACCTCTGTGCTTTACTTTCTTCTTCTATAAATGAAGTTAATATTATTGCCCATGTCTTTGGGTTGCAGAGAGGATTAACGTGGATAAATGTACACGATCTGTGTTACACAGTGCTTGACACAGGAGAACCCACCAGTGAATGTGAATTGCTGCTACTGCTTGAATATAGCCATTAGCAAATAAATGTGTATTCGTATTTTATAAGCATTGCATTTATTGTGAGGAAGTCAGGAATAGCAAATATTGTCATTATGTACACAATGCCAGTTAAACAAGCTTTTAGATGTAACAATAGATACTTCTTTTTAAAAGTAGAATGTGATACAGTAGTAATTATTCTTGCCTGCTGGGGAAAACAGAGAGGTAAGATACTAGTAAGTGTCACTGTTTGGGTTACGTGCTATGTGTGTTATTAGTTATACATGTAAGAATTCTCCATTGGTATTATGTATGTAGCCCAGAGCTTCTCAAACTGTAATGTGCATATGAATCATCTGGGGATCTTATTAAAAAGCAGGTTCTGATTTTGTCGCAAGTCTGGGGTGGGCCCTGAGATTCTGTATTTCTAGCAGATCCCAGGTGGTGTTGATGGTCCAATGGCTGTATTGAGTAGCAACTATTTAGAATTTTTAAAAAAAATGAGGCTATTGGAGTTTAATACTGAGTTCTTAAATTTTTAAAAAATATTTTCTTTTCTAGCATTTTGCTTTGGGCATGTAGTATATTTGCATGTTAATGAATTTGAATTTCAGTGGGAAGTCAACACATTGATATAAAACTAATATCCTCAAAACAGTTCACAGGTGGGAGGAGAATAGGATAAAAATCGAAAGCAAAAACCTCTTCAGCACTGATCTTCGGCTGTCTCTGCAAAGATGACATGAACGTTTAGAGCCAAGCAGTGGGTATTCTCACACCTGGCTGCTTCTCAGTGCCACCATCTCCACAGAATGGTGTATGCTTGTCCCTCCAGCTAGGCTTCACCAAGGCACAGAAGCAGGGATTGCGTCCCATCGACATTGTTTAATGGTGACCCTGACAAGAACACATCCCTCATGTCAGAACCTGGGCTGTGGCTGTGTTTGGTGATCATCCTCACCTGATTATCATAGCCTAGGTATGTAGCCAAGGGGAATACAGAAATGTTGGGCAAGGTTTCCACATCCTCGTAGAGCATCCACTTTACTTAGGGACTTGGGAAATTCTGTTAATGCAAACTTAGTTCTTTATAGCATAACATGTGTGTGCATTTAAAAAGCAATAGGAGAGCTGATGATGGGCCACCTCTGGCTATGTTCCTAGGCCCCAGGGATGTTGTTTCACATTATTTTGCCATTAGGCTAATTTTGAGGGGAAAACATGAAAGCTATTGGAAGTGAAAAGAACAAGAGTGGAAATCCAGGGAGGCCTTATGATAAAAAAACTGAAGTCAAAATACTTAGTTTCTAATCTTTGCCCTGCCACTCACCTCCTTTATAGCTCTTTATCTCTCCGGGCCTCCTCACTTTTCTCTTTTGTATAACAAGCCACTAAAACTAATTTTGAGGTCCCTCGAAGCTCTGTCATTCTTTGGTCGTATGACTGAGTTTATTTTGTGTTGAGAATTTTACCCTAATATGCAGGTAGCCTGTTGACTGTTTTGTATGGTAGAGACTCCCCAGTCCTGGCTTCTATCATAGCCCCCATCTGTGATGAGAACTGTCGGTCATTTGGTGGTTATTTCCAGTGTTTTGCAGAGTCAAAGTCCTGCCCTAGTGATGGAGTTTTATTTGAAATACAACTGAGTGCACATAGTGTTGAAAGATATGTTACCCCACACGCAATGGGGTAAGTCTGTTACCGAGAGTTAGCCCCTAAGTTTAGGGTATCAGTGAGGCACTGTAAACCACCAGAACAGCTACTTGACAATTTGTCACTCAGCTTCAGCAAAACTATAGAGGAACTGCACAATGAATTAATGAATAGCAACAAATCCCCATGACAACATGTTAGTTCATTAAAATTTTATCAGCATTCTTCCTAAGGAAAGTGTGCCTTCTGTTCTATGTTGAGTTTCTTCAACATTGTTTTACAGCCAATTCACAGCATTCTGGTGCTTCAAAATTAGTTCCTGTGGAGAATGTGATGCACATAGACTCTACGCTGTGTCACACATGGGTCTCCTGGGTGTCACCGTGAAACATTGCCTGCATTTTTGTGTGTCTTATGGCTTCAGCGTTCACAAACATTTCCCCACTGCCTTTTTTTGAGAGAAGGTTAATTAGCTGAAAATCCATCCCTGTGTTAATTTTTAGCAAATGTATTAAATTGCTTTTTATAAATATCTTTTTGATATTCAACCAAAAAGCATCGATGGGGGAGAATGGCAAAATATTTTTGCTTGCTGCCACAGTGGCATTTTCCCTCTGGCTTTGAAAAACAAATAGTAATGCACAAGCCTTGACATTTTCTGTGAATTTTTTTCTCTCCCTGAATGTATTTTTATGTGTAACCCCCATGCAAGGGGTCTGGGTGTGCCCAAATCTTCCAGCATAACAGTGAAGCCTTTTTTAATATAAATTTTAAAAAAGCCTTAGAACCTTATTCTACAAACAATAGGAAAATCAACACAATTCCCAATATTTTTGGGGGGGGTTTCAGGGGATTGCATAGTTTTATTCAATTTCTGCCGTGCGTTCTGCTTGTACTGAATCCCAGTCTCAATCATGTCTCTCCTTTTGTGCTTCAAGTGGAGATATATGTCAAAATCAGCCCTTTTTAAAACTTATTTACTTGGAATAACATAAATTTGCAATTGGAGAAAACTCTTATTTAGCTCCACAAATTGAGAATGATGAACATATGAGGAAGATCATAGACTCAGACCATTAATCTATTGATTGGTATATACATATGCATATACACATCATGAGATCTTTTATTTTCCTATTTTGGAATCGAAGTTGAGGGAATAATTTTCAACCTAGCATTAAAAATGTTTACAATGGATACTAATCATAACTTTCTTAATTAGTGCAACATTTATATGTTGAAATTGAGCAAAATGTACCAAATAAAACTGCATATATCCCTTGACCTGAAAATATTGTTTCTACCATATGCTAAAAATAATCAGACATTTATACTAAAATTTACGCATAAGTATATACATGAAATATTATTTATTACAGCAAGAAATAATGAAGCTAATGCAAATAGCTGATATAAAGAAGTAAGTTAATATAATTTATTATATACACACATTCAGTACAACTCAGTCATTGAAGACAATCTGGTAAATCTTGATGTATTAGACATGCTGGATTATTGGTAAATTATAAGAAACTATATGATTGGTTTGTGTCCCCAAGTGTCAGTATATATGTGAATATCTGTATACGATAGAGTCTGTAAGAAAAGACCATAGAGAATTAAGTTTTTATCACTAGATTGTGAGATATAAAATGACTTGATATTTTTTCTTTATGCTTCTTTGTATTTTCTAATTTTTCTATGATGGCAATGGGATAAATGTTTAGTAATTTCTTTTAGAAATGTTTTTAATCAGGGGAAAATGAGGACAGAAAAAGCCTTTGCTTGGGATGGTGGGCACACAATGCTGCATGCAGAAATGTTTTATTGTGTTGTACACGTGAAATATGTATTGTTTTGCTAACCAATGCCACCCCAATAAGTTCAATAAAAAGTGTTTTTAATCACAAACTTGAAATGAAACAATTCAAGAATCACATTTACAAGATAGTTAAATGCATAAAAATTAAATTAAAATTTACACTGCTTATTGCAGAACTTATCAACAGTTTCACTATAGATGTTGTGGGCCGAATACTTCTTTATTGTGGGGGATGTCCTGTGTGTTGTGAGATATTTAATAGCATCTCTGGCCTCTACACGCCTGATGCTAGTAACCCCCCCAAGTGGTGACAACCAAATCTGTCTCCAGACATCGCCAAATGTCCCTTGGTTGGCAAAACAAACCCTAGTTGAGGAGCACTGGTTCATGGATATTGCTTGATTCATTGACACCACTCTTAATTTATTGGTAGAATATTTATCTTCTCTCACATGTTTATCCCTCTTGTAAAATATCAGTTTTTCATGTCTCCATCTTGAAGAAGATGCTCTATTTCCTTTTTTCAGAGAAAGTCCCAACTCAGAGATCGAACTACCGTAACTAACAAGCTGTGACTGGCTTAGATCACCGACTCTGGAAGGACTGTCTGCCAATGAGCTCACCATGGCTAATTACCCAAATCCCAGCTAACAAGGAAAGACAGAACCCCCATACCTGCAGATTCTAGACCTTATGTACCTTAACAAGAACAAAGAAAAAGAGAATGTTGGGTTAGATCATTTTATAATTCACACACTTTAAAAGTATTTTCTCTGAATATAGGTATATTCTTATTTTCAGCAATGAGGCTGACTCTAGTAAATGTGGAATTCTTAGGATCAGAAGACATGACTTTCAGTTTTGAGCCCCTTACCTGTAAACATGACCCCTGACAACTCTTTTAGCCTCTTTGTTGTTTGAAAATAAGGATGATTTAACAGCCCTACTTAATTGCATGATTATAATAAATAATGAGTGCATTTATGGCTTGAATGTGCTGGATAAACCGCCAAGAACTCCATACCCATTGGGAATTCATTTTTCATGGAGGTTATTGGTGGCTGAGGTTGCTGTAGCAACGTTCTGGTTTGTAATGTTCCAAAGACACTGCCTAATATATACATGGCATCTATTTACACCTAGAAAGAAAACAGGAAGCATTAAGGAATTTCACTTGGATTGTTTTTATTTAAACCTGTGTTTTCTGAATGTCTCTATACCCTTTGTCAACATTTCAGTACCTAGAGTAAAAGTTAAATTAATCTTAGATGGTGATAGATGTGGAATATAAAACTAGCAAAAATAAAAGGAAAAGTAAAATAAAAGTGAATTCTTTAAAAAATAAGAGTACACAGAAATTAGAAAACACATGTCTGAGTTCATTTCAAGAATTACCAGTGTGAGATTTCCTCTGATAATTGTTTTCTCTGCTTTATTCAACCCTGTTAAAATGAATCAGTCAATGGGGCATCTGCCAAATCCCCCAGGAGCCTCTGCTGTGCTGTAATATCACTAAACAATAGAATATCTTTTTCTGATTAGCTGTCTCACAGTTTTTCTCCAAAACATCTCCTGTGGATTTGAGAAAATTATTGCAAACTAGCATCTGAACAAGACTGGAAGACATGCCAACTTCTTTGCCTGGTAACTACTATGCCTGCTAAGTTCAAGACTGTATGCTGACAACTTTAGGAAAGCAATAATAAAATGATTAAAAACACCTACCAACCAACCACTTGATTGGACTTTCACTTATTCTTACTGCTCAGTTCTTCAGAGTTAAGATACAAGGTTGGACTTCTCCGATATGATGCCTGAACAGAAGATGATGATAAATATGAGNAAAACATCTCCTGTGGATTTGAGAAAATTATTGCAAACTAGCATCTGAACAAGACTGGAAGACATGCCAACTTCTTTGCCTGGTAACTACTATGCCTGCTAAGTTCAAGACTGTATGCTGACAACTTTAGGAAAGCAATAATAAAATGATTAAAAACACCTACCAACCAACCACTTGATTGGACTTTCACTTATTCTTACTGTTCAGTTCTTCAGAGTTAAGATACAAGGTTGGACTTCTCCGATATGATGCCTGAACAGAAAATGATGATAAATATGAGTAAAATGTGGGGTGAGGGTGTGTGTGTGTGTGAATGTGTAAGTGTATTAACAATTTCTGGAAAAGAACAAGTGGTGTGGATAGTCTCACCATGGAATACATGTGTAAGCTAATATTTGCTATCGGAAGTAACATACATTTGAGAAATGACTGCTTGGTGGAGTTTTAGAACAAGGAACAGCTTAATGAGAGTCAATAGCCATAAACTTACAGATATATAAACCTGAAAGAAAGTTAATATCATTAACTGGGTTGAAAGTAATGGCATGAAAAAACTCAGTTTGTCTTGGGAAATGATTGGATCAGTTCTGGATAGCTATGCACAGCAGAACATGTGCACACCTATGTAGGCAGTCAGCAATCTGTTGAAGTTGACATGTCACATTCAAAAAGAAACACAGTAAAAATACATATGAACTTGACTACTCATTCTAGTTAGAGGTGGGTGTGATGACCAAGGAGCAAGCAAGGCCAAGGAGCAAACAAGAAATCATCAAACTTGTCACAACTATTATTTATTTATTTATTATTTTAAAATTAATTGTCTTTCACACTAGATCTTAAGCTCTGTGAAAGCAGAATCTCCTGTAGTCTAGTTTACCATTGTATTCTAGTGCCTAGCCTAATGCCCAGACCATGGTTTTATTGAATTAATACACAATAGTAGAGTTTATTCATAAGTTAGTACAGAAATTAACTTTTGTTGTCATTGACTTTTAAGTGGCACAATCTAATCAAGAAAAAAGATTTAAAGGTAATATTCCTCCTCCCCTCAGATGAGCTCTTATGTCTTTTATTTGTGGATCTGTGAGTGGTATATGGGCCAGAAGAAGGAAATTAGATATAGCTCTCTGTTTCAGGCCGGGTGGGGATTTACTGTCACGAAGACCCTCTCACTTTCTGAGGGTCTGTGTCCCACAAATTACTACATAGATTGTATTGGGTTTGAAAAAAATGGTTTGCTTCTTTGTGGGGTTAGTCTAGACACAACAGGAATCACCCTAGACCAGCAAAGACTGTGAGAAGAAAATGCTGTTTTTCATTTCACAGTGAGTGCTAGGTGGCCATTGACTGATTCATAAGAATTGTTTGGATTTAGTAGCCATTTTGGAAAATTTAAAGAAATGGAAACTGTTCTTGAGAAAATTGCTGGCCTAATTCCTAGCCTCTTGGTGAGTGTAAGTGGGGCCATGTGATTGAGTTCTGATGACTGGGGTGTGGGAAGAAATGCCCTGGCCAGGCCTGTCAAGAACTGTAAAACTTCTGCTGTGCTCCTTCATTATTTCCCCAGACTGCTGGCTAGAAGGAGAGGAGCCAGTGAGGCAGCTAGGCACTTACAAGGGGCCAGAGACATAGATGAATGAGTGTAGGAGACTTCTGTCTCCTCTACGACATGAGCAAGAGTTAAATCCTCACTGCATTTTAAAAAATTAATAAGTTAAATGATGAACATGTGAGTTTCTTTAGGGGACTCCGTGTGTTTCAAGTCCTAGTATATGAAATTGTTTCCTCATATTGAGATGGTTCCCCCTCTCATTCTCTTTTTTCTCTGAAAAACATTTCTGGACATGTAATACAATAGAAATATAAGATATGGAAGAACTTTTATATTTGCATTTTGTGAATTGCTTGATCTGGGCAAGGGGAGTGAAACTCTATATACTGTCACATCTCTTTTCTTCCTCCAGTAGTCTTATTTTAAACATTAATTCATTACTGATTGATTTTTAAATAAAATTTATACCCATCAGTTACATTGGAACATACCTTGTTTTGTAGTCTTGATGAGGAACTTCTTGCCAACTCAGGACCCCTCCCTAATTTTGAAACTTGTTTGAGATGACCAAAATATTTTTTCTTCTTGTAGAAGAGAAAAAAGAAAGATACGAAAAGAGCAAATTTGACTTTGGTAGGGTCCATTTATACTAACATTGCACTTGATTATGACTTCAGTTTAGAAGGATACTCCAAAATAAATTTTTATTTCTTAAAACATCCTTATTAACTTTAATGCAATTAATTTGTTTTTGTTTATTATTATTATTTAAATAATATTCTGGAATTCTCTCTCTTTTTATTTCACCTTTTACCTATCATCTCCAACTCTTGATGGGGATCTTACTTTATTGAAAGATATTTTTCCTTCTGTATTTTATTCTATGCTCATATAATTTTTAAATAGACTTTATTTTGCTATTCTTAATTCTTGTGTGTTCTTTTGTTCTTTTTTCTTTTCTTTACTACATTTTCATCAGTTCTTATCCTTGACAATTTCCAACTTGTCTGTTTGTAACAGGGTGCAGCCAGGAGGGGGGCCCCAAAAAAGAATTTGGAATGGGGTCCAGAGCTCAGGGTGTCCAGGAAATATTAAGATGTCCTCACCCACCCCAGGTGTCAGTTGGGGGAAGGGACAAATGGAGGAGGGCCACTGAGAGCTGTTTGGCATAGCAACAGTTTCACAGCTAACCTCTGGAATGGTCATTTAACATATCTATAACCTTTAACTGGTTTCATAGATATGTTAAATAGCTGTGGCCATGCTTTGAGCCAGGGAGAAGGAAGTGGCTTCTACCCAAGATGTAACTAGGGGGCAGGTCCCCAGAGTTACAGCACCTGCATGGGAGCTTGGAGAAGATTGGCTCTAGGACATGGGACCATACCTGCCCAGACTAATGATGGCAGCCCAGTAAACTTGGAATAATACAGAAATACTGGCAGGTGTAACT
Organism: Sturnira hondurensis; assembly: GCF_014824575.4. Taxonomy (NCBI): domain Eukaryota; kingdom Metazoa; phylum Chordata; class Mammalia; order Chiroptera; family Phyllostomidae; genus Sturnira; species Sturnira hondurensis. The sequence continues at coordinate 10,488,334 of NW_028073511.1, read as the reverse complement.
GATCATGGGAGGAGTCGGAAGCAGGGGTATAGAGGGAGACTGGTGCGGGGATTTAAATGCAGACTCGGCAGCCATTGGGGAGAGAGCCACGCGGTTTGGGGCAGAGTGAGGACCCCCTCTTTCCCAGGTGAAAGGGAAAACCACACAGCTTTGTCAGAACAGAGATCCCTGCAGCCAGGTAAAGAAGAGAGACATGCATTTTTGGTGGAATGCAGACCCCTGCAGCTTTGGTAGAAGAGGCCCACACGGCTTTGGGGTGCTCCCTTTGGCCATATGACCTGAAATGTAGGAGAGACTTTGACTGGAAAAATGGGTACAAAGAACTCTTGCCAGTGGACCATGAGAAGGTGCTGCATGACTTTGGATTAATTGAAGATCCTGCCTGGACGACAACACAGCTGATGGTGAAAGCACACAGCTGAAACACAGATGTGTGCTTCTTTTACTGAGGTATGGTACTCTGAATTAGGGCAGGGGGAGAAGGCAGCGCTGTGGGCTTCTGTGGTTATCCTAAAGTATTTTGATATTTTTATGGGGACATCAGGTCACTACTTTAAGTCTACAGCTTTAAATAAACCTTTCCTTTCCTTTTCACAAATCTCCAGCATTGAGAGATGTCTTTCCTCTGGCAGCGGACAGACATGCCCAGTAGGTATTAGTATACTGTCCTTGGGAGGCGCCCCTGTTGTTCTGTAGCAGTGTTTGGCATCCCTGGGTGGGCCAAATATCGCTCCCCCTTGAACCTCTGCTCTGTAACACATTTAAACCTACATGCTGTATTACTCACAAATATTTTGGTTAAAATGTATGAAAAATTAATGTACACTGGCCTAAATAGAGAAAAGAATGTAATAGACTGAAAAATGACCCCCAGTGACTTCCATATCTTATCCTTAGAACCCGTGAGTATGTTAGTTTATGTGGTAAAAGGAATTTTGCAAATGTGATGAAGTGAAGGACCTCGATATGGGGAGATTATCCTGGATTAGCACAGTAAATTCAGTGTAATCACAACAGTCCTCATAAGCAGGAAGAGGAAAACTTAGAATCAGAATCATAATAATGAATTTGTGTTACTTTGAGCCACCAAATTGTGATAGTTATTTACAGAAATAATAATAAACTGATACAGTGTATTTATTTGTTTATGTCTGGTTCAGGTGGGACTGAATCCAGTTTTTGTGGGGTTGTGTGTTTCAGTTCCTGACTAGATCTCCATGTTTTCATTCTTGCATAATTCTAACAATGGAACATCTATGATTTCAATTTAGTTATATTTAAAGTGAAACATAAGCTTGTGCTGCCTGGATGATAGACACTTTGTGGAATTTTATAATTTTCCCTCTTATTTATAAACAAAGCCTCATCCATATCTAATTCTGTATGATTTTCTTTTATCTAATCTCTCAAAAGCCTTCAACTTTTCATAAAAATAACACCTTCCTTTCTTTTTACTCATATTTCATTAGTATATTCAATATTTAATAGAATTTTATTATTTCTATTATAATTATAATAAATTTCATTGATGACTACTAATAATAAAATTGTTAAACTAGACAGATCACACTTACAGTGTATGGTTACTAGTCACTGTTTTATTGAAGGATAGAAAAGTATTAGTTAAAGCATAAAATTGGTTAAATATGTATTAGTTAGGAGAGCTCGTATAGCTTCATTGGCCTGGGTTGGTTTGTGTACCATCTTTGACAATTCCTGTGGCCAAAGTAATACATTGCAGATAACATTGCATGATTGCCCATCAGTGATTTCCAGCAACCTCTGTTCCCCTTGACTTCTTTACGTGCTTGCCACTATGCGAGAACAATAAGCCAGGTACTTGATTTTCTGTTTCATATTGTAACTAGGGATACCCACATGACCCAGTTATGAATATCGAGATGTAAGTGACAGTCTTCTGGAACATTTCTAACAACTGTTTTTCTCTGGGATAAAATATGAGATTGAGTTTGAGAAGAGTATCTTTTTATTCTACCCTAGCATGTACTCTTCCCCCACTTCTTGCTTGTAGATGCAGTCATATAATGATGATGCAAAAGAGAAGAGAATCTTATGAATTCCTGTGCAACAGCTGGAAATTATAAAGCTTCTAAACTAAATTGGAATTAGTTATTTAATTATGATTTGTCAATTTTCATTGCTTACCTACTTACTTGTAGATCAGTGCTTCCTAGCTGATGAAGAATGGGATAAACTGGTACAATAGTTGGGGTTAGCACTTGCTTCTAGAGATGGGGTGTTTATTGGTTGAATATACAGAGTCTGAGGATGGGGGCCATGGTGGTTACCCAAAGAAAAATGAAGGTGCTGTTATTAAAAAGAAAGTGGGAAATGAATCTGAGGCCAAAATAATGGAAGTAAATCTCCGCTCTACTTTTCTTAACTGGACTAAAGTAAAAACACAAGTATTAAGTGGTTCTTTTTCTAGAGAAAAGTGATGCACTTAAAATCCACTATTCTGCTTTCCTAAGCTCTGCTAATATTTCTTTTCTTTTCCCTCTTTTCCTGAAGTGCTAGTCACTTGTAAATTAGAAATCTGTGTGGAGTAGGAATATAAACTGACTTGAGCTAGAGTCGAATGTACTCTTAGAAGAAGAATGCTGGTTTCTGTCTGAAGCCTGCCTGCCTGGCTCTTTCCTGCAGTCTCTGTAAAACAGCTCTTGTTAAAGGTGTACATCATGTCAGTCAAACACCATAGGTGGTATTTGGAGTTTGAGATATTGACAATGGGTGTTTGCTCTTGTCTCACATAAGCCCATCTCAGAAGTATATTGTAGGTATAGATGGCTCTTGAAAGAAACAGGACACAAGAGATGGATGAAAAATTGTGGATGGTGCCCCCGACTACGTATTATTTCCCAACCTAGCAAGTGGATGATAGGGTTAACAAAAAAATCTTTATTTGAACAAAAGATCATTTTTGTGACTAAATTTATTTTTAAAATGTAGCTTTGCAGCTCTGTAGGAAAGAAGTACATAACTTGCATAAGTTTCAAATAAGTAGAAGTTGCTGAGAATCTCTTAACTTAAGGACCTAATTTAAGACCCTATTAAGAGTAATATAAAAAGAATCCCTACCTTTAAGTGATTTACAATAAGGGTAGAAGGTGGGGGAAATGAAAGCAAGGTAATTCTATCATTATAATTTAAGAAAATAAAGCAACAGTGTAGAGAAAGAATATATTATAGAAGGTCTTAACTGACATCTGGTTAGAAGGTCAGTGAATAGTCAGGATAAGGATGATTAATATATTGTTATTTTTCAGGACTGTAAAAATAAACTCCATGTTAATATCAGAACACCTGTGTGTTATGCCCAGACATTTAGTAAACCAGAAAAAATTAACTTTACCAAGTTTTGAAAAATTGTACTTGAAAATTTTATTTTTATTAACTCAGATTCATCTATAAGACAAACAGTGTTTTCTTAATGATACTATTACCCTGAAATATTTTTTACTTAGAAAAGTGATGAAATAATTATGTAATGTGTATTTAAGTATAAGAAATCATACTTGAGAAATTATACTCCTGCTGCCTTCAGGAGACACATCTCAGCTACAAAACAAAGTTAGACTCAAAGGGAAAGGGTGGAAAATGATTCTCTGAGAAAATAACATCCACAGAAAAGCAGGTATGGCTATACTTATTAGATTTCAAGGTAACAAGAGAAAAAGATGGACATTTTATATGATAGAGAGTACACTACATCAGGAAGGCATAACACTTCTTAATATACATGTACCCAATCAGGGAATACCAGAATACATAAAACAACTACTAACAGAATTCAAGGAGGAAACAGACCAAAGCATAATAGTTAGGGACCTTAATATTCCACAGACAGCTCTGAACAGATGATCCAAACAGAAAATCAAGAAATATTGGCTTTAAGTGACACATCAGACTCAATGAACATAATTGATATTTATAGAGCCTTTCAGCCCAGAACACCAGATTACACATTCTTCTCCATGGCACATGGAACATTCTCAAGGATAGGCCATATGTTGGGTAACAAAACTAGCCTCAACAAATTCAAGAAGATTGAAATTATACCAAATGTATTCTCTGACCATGATGCTTTGAAGCTGGAAGTCAATAGCAAGAAGAAACTTACAAATATGTGCATATTAGATAGCATAATTTTAAAAAATGGCTGGGCCAAAGAAGAAATAAAAGGTAAGGCCAAAAGATATGTATAGAGAAATGAGAATATCAAACCTTTTAAGATGCAGTGAAAACAGTAATAACAGGGAAGTTTATATCATTACAGGCCTATCTCAAGAAACAAGAGAAATCCTAAGTAAGCAACCTAACATCATATCTTAATGAACTTGAGAAAAGAGAACTAAAGCAACCCAAAATCAGCAGAAAAAAGGAAATAATAAAAATTAGAGTGGAATTGAATGAAATAGAAGGACACTATATAGAACATTAATGCAACAAAGAGCTGATTCTTTGGATAGATTAATAAAATTGGCAAATGCCTGGCTAGACTCACTAAATAATATCTTCTATTTTTTACTTGAAAGAGAAAATATTTATATAAACAAAAGCAAAAATAAAAGAGGAGAGGTTACCACATACACCACAGGTACACAAAGGATCATATAAGAATACTATGAAAGGCTATATGCTTCCAAGTTTATTAACCTAGAAGAAATTAGTAAGTTCCTAGAAATATACAACCTTCCTAGACTGAATTATGAAGTACTGAAAAATCTATGTAGGCTGATCAACAGTAAGAAAATCCAAATAATCATCAAAACCCTCAAAAACCCCCCAAAACATCCAGGACCAGATAGCTTCACTAACAAATTCTACCAAACATTAGGAGCAGATCTGGTACCTATTCTTCTCAAATTCACCCAGAAAATTGAAGAAGAGGCAATACTTCCTAACACATTTTATGAGGCCAACATAACCCTGATACCAAAACCTGTCAAGGATAACAGAAAAAGAGAAAACTACTGACCAATATCTCTGATGAATATAGATGCAACAATCCTAAACAAAATAATAGCTAGCAGAACAGTATATCAAAAAATTATACATCATGATGAAATGGGGTTCATTTCAGGGGCACAAGACTAGTTAACATAGGCAAATTGATTACCATAACAAATCACATTAACAACAAAAAAGGGAGATAAACATTCTATAATCTTATCAATAGATGCAGAAACAGCATTTGATAAAATACAACATCCACTTATTATTAAAACACTCAATAAAATAGGTATAGAAGGAAAGTAACTCAATATAATAAAGGTTGTATAGACAAACCTTCAGCCAGTATCATACTCAATGTTGAAAAATTGGAAGCTTTTCCTTTAAAATCCTGAGCAAGATAAGAATGCCCAGTCTCACAATTTTTTAATTTATTTTATATTTTTTCACTAACTTTTGAAATTATTGTTCAAGTACAGTTGTCTCCATTTTCCCCTCACACTAGCCATCCCCACCTCCCACCCCTGATGCCACACCCCCTTGATTTTGTCCATGTGTCCTTTATAGTTGTTCCTGAACACCCTCCCCAATTTTCTCCTATTATCCCCTCCCACCTCTGCTCTGGTTACTGTCAGTTTGTTCTTAATTTCAGTGTCTCTGGTTATATTTTGTTTGCTTGTTTGTTTCATTGAAACACCATAGATTCTTATTCAACACAGTTTGGAAGTCCTAACCAAAGCAGCCAGGCAAAAGAAAAAATAAAAGCCATCTAAATTTGGAATGAAGAAGTAAAAATGTCACGCTGTGTACAGATGACATGATTCTGTATACAGAAAACACTAAGGGCTCTGCCAAAAAAATTATTAGAAATAATAAACAAATACAATAAAGATGAAAGATAATCAGAATTTGTGCAAAATCAATGTACAAAAACCTACTGCCGTCCTATATACTAACAATGAAACTTCAGCAAAAGATATTTAGGAAATTTATTTCGCAATTTCAACAAAAGTAATGAAATACCTAGGAATAAACTTAAAAAATGAAGTGAAAACCTACATATGGAAAAACACAAAGCATTACTAAAAGAGATTGAAAAAATACCTAACAGAATGGAAAGATATTTTTTGTTCATGGATTGGAAGAATAAACAGGTAAAATGGCCATATTACCCAAAGCTATATACAGATTTAAGGCAGTCCTCATCAAAATTTCAAAGTTATTTTTTAAAGAAATAAAGCAAAAAAAAATCATCAGATTTGTATGGAACCACAAAGACCCTGAATAGCCAAAACAATCCTGAGAAAAAATAATGAAACTAGAGGTATCATACTACCTGACTTCAATTTATACCACAGACCTATGATAATCAAAACAGAATGATATTGGCAGAAAAACAGACACAGGGACCAATGGAACAGAACTGAGATTTCAAAAATAAAATCACATGTATATGGGCAAATAATATTCAACAAAGGAGCCAAAAACACACAATGAAGAAAGGAAATCATCTTCAATAAATGGTGCTGGGAAAATTGGAAAGCCACATTCAAAAGAATGAAACTAGATTATAGTTTGTCCCTATGTACAAAAAAAATCCAGATGGATCAAAGAACTAAATATAATATCCAAAGCAATAAATTACATAGAAGAAAACATAGGTAATAAACTCATAGACCTTGGTTATACAAGGATTTGAATTTGATCCTAAAGGCAAGGGGAGTAAAGAAAAATAAATAAATAAATGAGATTATATCAAACTAAAATGCTTCTGCACAGCAAAAGAAACCAACAATAAAACAAAAAGGTATGGGAGGTGATATTTTTGTAACAGCTCTGACAAGGCGTTAGTATCTAAGGTATGTAAAGACCTCATGCAACTCAACACCAAAGAAATAGTCCAATTAAAAACTGGGTAGAAGACCTGAACAGACACCTCTGCTAGAGGGAACTGTTCTGAGTGCTATGGAGAATGTAGCCCAGCTTCAGACTTGGAAAAAACAGTGCGGAGCAAATCAGCACACAGGACCTGAGCCCACAGATCGGTTTTCCAGTGGGGAATTAGGCCTGCATTGTACATATGCTAATATGAAGCTTGCTTTTGCTAAAACACCCTCACCCTGAATTGAGGTAGGAAATGTTTACTGCCTATCTTTAACGTAACTTCCTAAAATCTGTGCTAAACCTCCCCAGTATGGAGTGTAAGTAGTTCAACTACTTTTCTCCTTGATCTGCAACATCCTTCTATTTGAAGTAATTAGCAACATTCTTTCCTTTGTTATCTGTAAAAGGTAATCACCTACAGTGAACCTGTGCATAGTAAATGAAGACCATTCTCAATGTAATGTACCCAGAAAAGCAATAAAAGCTTGTCCAGGAAGGGGCCAAAGCCCTCTCTGTCACTCAGAGAGCAGCCATGTCATACCTTTGTCTCCACAGGACTTCTGTAGTCCACGTGAATTTGTTTGTCACAGTCACAATGCACAGACCCTGAAGGCAGGCCAGAGACCGAATCACTCTCCCACAAAGACATACAAATAAGCAACAGATATATGGAAAAGATGTTCAACTTCACTAGCTATTAGGGAAATGCAAGTCAAAGCTATGATGAGATACCACCTCATACCTGTTACAATGGCTATTATCAACAAGAGAAATGATAACAGGTGATGGAGAGGTTGTGGATAAAAAGGAACCCTCATTCACTACTGGTGGCAATGACAATGTGGAGCTTCCTCAAAAAATTAAGAATACAGTCACCGCATGACCCAGCAATCCCTCTTCTGGATAGCTACCTGAAAAACTCTAAGATGTTTATCTGCAAAGATATATGCACCCCTGTGTTCCCTGCAGCACCATTCACAGTGGCCAAGACATGGAGATGACCAAAGTGTCCTTCAATAGATGATTGCCTAAAGAAGATGTGGTATATATGCACATGAAATACTACTCAGCTATAAGAAAAGATAAAATACTGCCATTTACAACAACATGAATGAACCTTGAGACTATTATGCTAATTGAATTAGATCAGACAGAAAAAAGCTGAGAACCATATGATTTCACTTATATGTCAGATAGAAAACTGAAACTCTTAGACACAGACAACAGTATGGTGGTTGCCAGAAGAAAGAGGGTGGGGGAAGTTAGGGGTAAAGTGGGCCAAATATATGGAGACAGAAGATGGTTGGACCTGGGGTTGTAGGCTCACGATGCATCACATCTTCCTATCACTCATCATAGAAATGCACAATCGAAACCTATATAATCCTATTAACCTATGCTACACCAATAAATTTAATAAAAAAAGAAATTAAGTTAAATGCAAAAGAGAAATGTAGTGGTAGATGCTTTTATAAGCAATTATGATATGAGTATTGGCATCTATCTTCTAAATAATAAAGCTCAGAATGAAAATCACTCATGCTCTCACAAAATTGTGTTTATTACTTTTTCTTCTGATTCATTTAAAAAGTGGTTTTAGACCCATAACAAATGTTAAGTATATCAATGTTTTTATAAATAAATTTAATTTATTTTTTATTATTTCTATTTAAATTAATATATATGAAAAAAGACATTAAAATATTCTACAAAATCCAGACTAGTAATTGTGGATTATTCTAAAAACTAGTAGAAAAAGGAGGCCAATTTTATTGGATTTATTTTCCAAAGCTCTATTTACAGTTTTAAATCAAGACTATATGAAGCATTATGCTAAGCAAAATAAGCCAGGAGGCGAAAGACGGATACCATATGATCTTACCTTTAACAGGAACCTAATCAACAAAACAAATAAGCAAAATATAACCAAAGACACTGAAATAGTGAACAGGCTGATCAGAGGGGGAGGAGATGAAATTTCAGGAGAAAAGGGGAAGCCCTCATAGAAACAACTATAAAGGACCCATGGACAAAAACAAGGGGGGTGGAAATGGGAGAGAGGTGGGGAGGGCTGGTGGGAGGGCTGGGATGAGAGTGAAAGGCAGAAAACTACTTGAACAACAATTTAATTAAAAAAATATTTGTCTTAAATAAAATCAATAAGGAAAAAAAGACTATATTGAGTATTCATGCAGCCAACCTTCATTCTGTGCTTTGTAATATCAGGAATGATATAAGAATTAAAAAAAAAAGAAGATGGGAGGTACTGATCCCTTGAAGACCAAAATGTTTATTGATAAATAAATAATAAATATTTATTGAAGAAATTAATTCAGCACTTTTTTGATGTTATAGTAAGGCTGATCATGGATAACTTTGAGTGAATTCATAATTGCTTTGAGAACTGAGCAATCAATGTACAGCTAAAGGAGAGCTAATTTTTCTCAAACAAAAACATTTCAGGTGGTTTTTAATACTCTGTTGAAAGCAAAACCAAACCAAACCCACAGTTGAAGTAGATTGACAGACCAAGTAAAGAAGATAAAGCACCATAAGGCACTACTGAGAATATTTTAAAACATATTTCTCAAAAAATAGAAAAATAAACATAAAGTCAGTTAAATAACTGCTTTGAAAATTTCTCTATTTGTTATCTCTTTCTTAGCTTATTTCTCTCCTTTCCCTGGATACACTGAATGATTGTCTCCACTCAGATATGGATGATAAAATTAGCTCAAACAGTAATTTAAAAATGTACAAAGGACAATGGGATATCACTATATTCACAGGACCACATATGCAGAGAGTGCCTACTTTGTGCTGTACCCTATGTTTGATGTCTGCATGCACAAACAGACACACATACACACATAATCTTAAAGGACACATACTGTTATTCCCCTTTGACAAATGAAAAAGTTGATGCATATAGAGGTGTAATAATGAGATCAAATGCTGAAGTGCAAGCTTCAGTTTGGACACTATAGTGATGTGTTGTGTCAAAGAGAGTCTTGAGACATCCCACATGCAGGGGGCCTCAAATCCTTTATGAATCTTAAGTCTGCCATAAACATGGAAGATATAAAAAATAGGTCATTGGAAATGAAGAGAAGAGGATATTTGAGGGTAATTTCTTTGGACAGAGCTATGAGTCCCAAAGGGTCAGAGTTGGAAATGTTTCCTCCTTGGAACTGAAAAGGGATCAAGGAGTTAGGAGAAGAGGAGGCTGGAGAGATGACTAGGGACCAGTTCATGCTGATATTACATTTCTTTTCTAAGGATAGTGGGAAGTCGTGAACTACTTTATACAGCAAGATGACATATTGACAAGTTCACTTCTGCTACTGTGTGCAGAATGCAGCCAAGAGTGGTCTCTGATAGCCTGAGCCGGGAGTGCGACAACCGTGATGATGGTTTCAATATATATTTTGTGAATAGAATCACCAGAATTAGTTTATGGAGCAGAAATGGAGGTGAGGAAAAAAATTTTTATGGAGCAAATTTAATCTAGGAGAGTAGATAATCATATTGAACTTTTTGGGTTGTCTGAACAAACAGCATTTTTAGCTTCAATGAATTGCCAAAATCAACTCAGAAGAAGATATTTAATGTCCATGTATTATTAGGTAATTAAAGGAGAAATTTAAAAGGAAATTTGTCTTGTCGTCCCAAAAAATGCGTACACAAGTTAGGCCCTGCCATTCACCATTTATGGTGGAGCATAAATAAATGCCTTTAGGGGAAACAACTCTTTTGGTTGCTGGAATTGTCCATCAAACATGACATCCTTATTTTTGGAGAAATTAGAAATGGAATTTAGAAAGAATGTTTTCATGCATATCTTTCACAAATAAAAAAATCAGGACCAAGACTGATCACTCCTATACAGTTTATTGGTTGTCAAATTGGAACTAGAGCTCAAAGTTCCAAACTCCATCAAATCTTTTCCCATCACCATCAATGCACAAAATGACAGTGATGGAATTTGTCAGATGTCAAAGTCAAGAAGACTGCAGTATTGTTAATGAAGATTACGAATCCTGGAGATCAAAATTATGGAAACAAGAAGAAAATATTTAGGTTCATGGGCTAGAATAAGACATGGTTATTCAGATGGGGATGCCTGTTAATACCATTGAACAATATTCGATGCTGGAATTCACCAACTGCATCCAAATTGTTTTGTCTGTGAAGGTAACTCTAAGAATTTGTTACCCTGGTAATTTGCCCCAGTATGTTTCTTCCTCTTTTAAGTTTTTGCTATATTTAACAACACATAACTTGTACCGACCTATTCTGGGTATTAATTCAGTGCTCTGAGTCCCTCCTGAAATTGTTTCTTCTCAATAAGACACTGCCAGAATGCATTTTTCTCGTTAGAGCTGAATGATTCCTTATCCTGAATAATCAGACTTTCTACCCATGTGTCTCTTCATAACATACTTAGCAAAGTACATTTTTATGGTTACCTATATACAACATAAAATATATGTATTTATGTAAGTTTTAATATACAAACATAGAATAGTTGTTGTTAGTTATAACCACTATATCTTCTCATTATCAGATTTGTTATTAATTCAGATTTGGTTGTTACAAAATACTGTTGTGCCTCAGTTCGAGAAAACCCTTCTTTCTCTCCTTCCTTCCTTCCCTTCTTAGCTTCCTGCCTGGTGCTTTCATTCTGTATTCCATCTATTCATTCAAGAAATATTGGGTGCCTCAGACATAGGGCAATGTACAGACGATTTAAGAGTGAAAAGGACAGTTACAGCCCTTTTGTTATAGGTCCTACTGGTAGTGGAATGAAAGCTAATAAACAAAGTCATTTCAAATATTGACAAGGGCTATGAGGAAACTTATCACTAAGCTGTGTGAGAAGATAATGAAGTTATAATTTACATAGGATTACCAGGGACAACTTCTCTGAGGAAATGACATATCCATTGAAAGCAATGCACTGGCAGGGTGTCTTCGTAGATTGGAGCACCATCCCATACACCAAAAGGTTGCAGGTTCAATTCCTGGTCATATTGCATAAGCGATGGTGAATGCAAAGGTAACTAGTTCAATGGGGCTTCGTATGCTGTATAAAATGATGTTCCTTCCTCAAGATATTGTTGGACAATTGCAACAATAAATGTACAAATACTGAAATAAAAATGAGCTAAGTGAGCTAAGTTTCTTATAATTTCAATATATACTCATACACTTTACATTGCAGCTTGACAAAGGCTGTGAGGTGGGAAAGAAGTCTGCATATTCATGGAAGTAACTGAGGCCTCATGATCCTGGAGTCAATTAAACATGATAGAGAGACAGGAATCATAGTCATGCAAGATCCGCACTGCCCCCCCAGCCTCAAGAAGCCAACATCAGAACTGAGAATATATTTCTGCAGTTCCTTCTCCCTTACCCACATGGTTGCATGATAGCTGCAATATTTTTATATGTAACTTATTTACACAACTTATATCAGAAGCAAGGAATAGCATACAGGGGAAAAATCTTTACTGTTTGATTTCTTATCCCTCTTTACTCTAGTCTCATGCCTTCCATTCTCCTCCTCCTCCTCCTCCTCCTCTTCTTCCTTACCCTCCTTGTTCAATTCAAGGACAAGATTTCTCAGATGCCCTCCAGGAAACTTCATTTTGTGTTTGTTGGCCAGGACTGGCCACTTGTATGAACCCAGACAGGGATAACCTCCCATATCAAGATATACCCACCTAAACCTAACACTTTCAAGACTTATCATTTTTACAAGGAAGAGAAGCAGAATAGTGCCTATAAAAAAAAACCCAAAACTTATGGCCTTAAAAGAGGAGTCTGGAGCAATCAGAGCCTCCAAGAGGTAGTCATTCCTAAGGCAAGTCACACCGTATTATGTGTTTTAATGAGATAACATTGAGTAGCAGATGGTGAACATTTGAAAGGCAAAAAAAGTGGTAGCCTGAAGATAAATTAGGAGGCCTTTTCAGGTGAGAAATTAAGGTGACCTACACTAAAGTATAATAGAAGAAATCAAGAAACGAGGTGATATAATCCTAGAAAGACAGAGAAAGGAAACAGCTTTGTTCCTTTTATATCTCTGTCTTTGAACTAGAAATGAACAGAGACTGCCAAACTCTATTATCAGGGAAGAGAAAAGAAAAATGGTCTATTCGTTTCACTTTCTTTATTTTCCTTTTATTTTATGCAATGCTATGCTGTAAAAGCAAATCAAATAAAATCAAAACAAGGCAGTTTCTTTTCCTTTGCATCAGAGAGAGTTTTTAAGTTTTTCAGAAACATTTTCTAAGTCTTTGGTTTAACTGAAGCCCATGACTTATCCTTAAGTCTTATGACTTGCTTGCTTCCGTATCTTTTCTCAATCCTTTTTCTCGCCCTTTGCTCTTCCTTGCATGTGGCACTTTCACAAAGCCTTTCTAAGACTTATCACTCAGTTTCTAGAGCGAAGTAGTTGAAAAACCAGCTGCATCTGCTGTGACAGAATGTGTGAAAGGACCATTTCCTCAGGGAGCACACTGTTATTACTTTCTCATTGACTTTACAAGGATAGCAGAAACTTTTGTGTAAAAATGGCAGCATGTTGTAAATCTCTGCTCCCCGTGTGTCTTAAATATCCATGTCAAATGTGCTGTATTTATTAACAAAACTCTCACTGTTCTTGCTGACGGTGGTACAGAAATTTGAGAGCTACAGATGGACAAGCTGTGTTTGGTTCGGCCTTAAACATCAGCAACAGAATTGCCTCTTAGTTCACCTTCATAATCTTTATAGTTGATGCTGAAAAAAATCTTGGTTTTAGCTACTAAGAGGAAGCCTAAAAGCATTAGCAATGTAAGAATTTTATTTGATGATATTCAGTTGAAAGAGTGAAATAGCTGTGTGGTTATGTAATTCTTTTAGTGTTACTTTCTTGCTATCTGTAAAAATAGAAAGTTTTGTGCTGTCTTTTAGAAGGCATAGAAAAAGTTCAGAACTTCAAAGCTAGATAAAAGTAGAAAAAATTCAGACTGGTCCTTTGGCCAAGCTGGACTCCAGAAAAACTATATTGGAGTAACGCAATTTGCTTCTCCTTGTTGATAAAATGATAAAATATCTGTCCCAAATTTTATTGTGCACATACTTAGCGGTTTTAGACCATAGCTAAAATTTACAAACAGTATGTTAGAGGGACAATTTAATATATTCTGTCAAATACATGTGCTAGTATAACCCCAACTTTCCAGGCAAGGAATAGAGTATTTTCATCATTCCAATAAATTCCCAAATTGTTACCCCCAGCCCATTTCCACATGCAGAGGCAACCGCTGTTGTGCTTTCTATCAGACTAAATTAGTTTTGCCTACTTTGGACTTCATATGATTCATATATACTCTTTCATGTTTATTTTCTTTCATTCAAGATAATATTTTTGGTGCTTTTTATTTTGTATCTTTATTTTTTTATTTTTCTTAAAAATGTATTTTATTGACTAAGCTATTACAGGTGTCCTAATTTTCTCCCCTTTAACCTCCTCCACCAGGTACACCCATTCTTTCTAACTTGTACTGCCCTCTCTTAGTTCATGTCCATGGGTCATACATACAAGTTCTTTGGCTTCTCCATTTATACTGTTCTTAACACACCCCTGTCTTTTCTGTATCTTCCAATTTGTACTTCTTAATCTCTGCAACTTTTCCCCCATTTTCACCCTTCACTCTCCCAGTGGATAACTCTCCATCTGATCTCCATTTCTATGATTCTTCTCTTTTCGTTTGCTTAGTTTGTTTTTTAGATTTACTTATTGACAGTTGTGAGTTTCTTGTCATTTTACTGTTCATAGTTTTGATTTTCTTCTTTTTCTTAAATAAGTCCCTTTCACATTTCATATAATAAAGGCTTAGTAATGATGAACTCCTTTAATTTTACCTTGTCTGGGAAGTACTTTATCTGCCCTTCAATTCTAAATGATAGCTTTGCTAGACAGAATAATCTAGGTTGTAGATCCTTGTTTTTCATCACTTTGAGTAATTCTCCCCAGTCTCTTCTAGTCTGCAAAGTATCTTTAGAGAAATCAGCTGACAGTCTTATGGGAACTCCTTTGTAAGTAATTCTCTACTCTTGCGGTTTTTAAAATTATTTCTTCATCTTTAACCTTTGGCATTTTAACTGTGATGTGTCTTGGTGTGGTCCTCTTTCTGTTCAACTTGTTTGGAATTTTCGGTGTTTCCCAAACTTGTATGTCTATTTCTTTCACCAAATTAGGAAAGTTTTCTTTATTATTTCAAATAAGTTTTCAATGTCTTGTTCTTCCTCTTCTCCTTTTGGCATTCCTATGATTTGGATGTTGGTACTTTTGGAGATGTACCAGAGGCTCCTTATTCTATCATTGTTTTGTTGTTGTTGTTAATTCTTTTTTCTTCTTGCTGTTCTGATTGAATGCTTTTTTTACCCTATGATCAAAATCGTTGATTTTATTCTCAGCTTCACCCCCTCCAGTGTTGGTTCCCTGTAGATTTTTTTTTAATTTCACTTAATGCAACCCTCATTTCTGCCTGGGTCCTTTTTATGATGCTGAATTATCCAATGATTTCTTTGAGCATCCTGATAACCAGTGTTTGAATTTTGAATCTAATTGGTGGCTTATTTCCATTTCATTTAGTTATTTTCCTAAATTTTTGTTATGTCCTTTAATTTGGGCCATATTTCTTTGTCTCCTCAATTTGGCACCTTCCCTGTGTTTGTTTCTGTGTATTAGTTAGAGCTGCTTTGACTTCATGTCTTAGTAGTGTGGCCTATTGTAGAAGAGGCACCTGTAAACTTGTATGGGGCAGAGCCTTAGCTAATCATCAGGGTGGGGTAACCTGTTTCACTGCTTTGTAGCTCTGTGTGTGGGAGG
This sequence comes from Sturnira hondurensis, assembly GCF_014824575.4. Lineage (NCBI taxonomy): Eukaryota > Metazoa > Chordata > Mammalia > Chiroptera > Phyllostomidae > Sturnira > Sturnira hondurensis. The sequence goes on along the minus strand of NW_028073511.1, from coordinate 10,472,592 downwards.
GCTCAGAGAGGGGACTAGGCTACTACCTGGCCTCTGGAGACTGCCTGGTAGGAAGCTGTCTCTCAGCACTTGTCCCCTTGTCAGTCACTTGTTTGGAGATGAACAAGTGCCACTTGTGCCCTTCCAGCTGTTGCCCTGGTACTGAATCTCAGGGCAGGGGGTGGGTCTGCATGGGTCCTAAGTCCATTCCAGGCTCTTTAAGAAGAGTCTCTTGAGAATCCTAGAGTTCATTCTGTCACCCCAACTGCCACTGGTTTTTATAGCCAGGAGTTATAGGGACTTATCTTCCTGAAAGTGGAACCCTGGGAAGGGTGGTCTGGTCTGGGGCTGGGATCTCTTTCTTCCAAGATATCCCTCCTGATTTTTATCCATCATACCTGAATGTAGGACCACCATTCCACCTCCACTCCATGCTACACTGCGCCCCTTCACACCTCTCCATGCATCCACATCTCTGCCTCTCCTACCTGTCTGGATGAATGTGGCTTCTTCAAATCCTTGGTTGTTAGATTTCCACACAGCTCAATTTTCTAACAAATCTATCATATTTGTTATCTAGCCTAGTTGTAATTTTTGCTGTAGTCATATGTAGAGGTGAAGTGTGTTTACCTATTCCTTCATCTTGACTGGAAGTGTGTCTCAGAAAACTAAAAACATTTTTATTGTATTTTCTTCTATTATCATTTACCTGCTTATACCCTCCTCCCCTCCTTAATCACCACACTGTTGTTCATGTCCATGGGTCCTCTTTCCTTATCGCTCAATCCCTCCACCCCTTAACCACCCTCCCTCCAGAGTTGTCAGCCTGCTCTCTATGAGTCTGTCTCTGTTTTGTTTGTTAGTTCAGTTTGTTCATTAGATTCTACACATGTGTGAGATCATATGGTATTTTTCTTTCTCTGACAGTTTTATTTCACTTAACATAATGTTCTTCAGGTCCATTGATGCTATCACAAAGCGTAAAATTTTCTTCTTTTTACAGCCAAGTAGTATCCATTGTGTAAGTGTCCTATGGTTGGCTTATCCACTCATGTACTAATGGACTTGGCTGCTTCTACACCATGGCAATTATAAATAACACTGTAATTAACAAAGGAGTTCTTATATTCTTTTGAATTGTTGTTTTGAGATTCTTCAGAAAATTCCCAGAAGTGGAATCACTGGGTCATAAGGCAGTTCCATTTTTAATTTTTTGATGTGTCTCCATACAGCTTTCCACAGTAGCTGCACCTGTCCGCATTCTTACCAACAAGGCAAAAGGGTGCCCCTGTCTCCACAGCTTCACCAGACCTTGTTGTTTGTTGATTTATTGACGATGGCCATTCTGACAGATGTGAGGTGATATCTCAGTGTGGTTTAATTTATTTTTCTCTTATGATTAGTGACATTGAGTATCTTTTCAACATAATATTTTTGACTCATGCAGTTATTTTGACAACCAGTAGTTTACTTGTTTTTACAAGCTAAGGAGTAATTCATTGTATAAATAGAATCTATTTTGTTTATTGATTCTTTTGGAAAACATTTGGGTTGTTTACGTATTTTACTATTAGAAATAAAGTAAAATTTTGTAATGTTATCTTTCGGAGGTTATATTTTCATTTCCTGGATAAATACTTAACAGCGAAATTACTGGGTCATGAGGTAGATATACAATCAATTTACAAGAAACTAGCATACAATTTCCAAAGTAGTTGTAATGTTTACACTCCCACCTGAAAGTCTGGAGGTTTTTGTTGCTCTACATGTGCACAAAAATTTGGTGGTTTGAATTTCACTAATGTAATAGGTATGGAATGATATCTAGTTGTAAATTTAATTTTTATTTCTCTGACGAATACTTATATTGGCTAATTTCATGTGCTTATTAACCATTTATACATCTTATTGTGTATTTTTATCTTTTGCCCATTTTTATTATAAAAGTTTATATTTTGAAAGAAATTTTTATATATTCTGAATACAAGTTCTCTGTCAGATATATAATGAGGTCTGTCCAGAAAAAGTCCAGCTATTGTTAACATAATAAGAACAGTTTGTGCGATATTGATGTAACCTGGCAGCCAAGGGGAGTGGATTGGAATGGACATGTGTTAACAATGACAATTTCACTGTATTAGTCAGTGTGGGTTGTAGATGCTGTTGAGTGAAGATGTGTACTTTGTGGCTCAGTGGCATTCAAAATGACTGAGCAAGTAGAGCAATGAATCTGAATCATATTTTGCATTAAGTTTGAACATTCCTCCACAGAAACTATTCAAATGATTCAGAAGGCTGAAGCTATGGGCAACTAGTGATTGGCAGCTTTATCACAAAAATGTGCTCCCTCAGGCATCATGTCTCATTCAGAGTTTTTTAAAACATAAAATTACTCAGGTGACAGCCCCTCTACAGCCCAGATTTTAAAAATCACCTTTGAGAGAAGAGAGATTTTAGACCATGGATGAAATTCAGTAAAATATGATCAGGCAGCTGATGGTGATTTGGAAAACTGCGTGAGGTCCCAGGGAGCCTACTTTGAAGGGGATTGAGGCATCATTGTTCTATGTACAGTGTTTCTTGTATCTTGCATCTTCTTCAATAAATGTCTCTGGTTCTCGTATTACATGACTGGATGCCTTCTGGACAGAGCTCATATGCATTGAATATATTATTCTAAGCTTGAGGTTTGCTTTTAATTTCCTTAAATTGTCTTTGGTTAATAGAAGTTTTAAATTTTAATTCTAACTTATCAAATATTTTCTTCTGTGTTAAGTTGACCCAGAAAATGAAATGTTTCAGTTTACTAGATCTGTTTCTATCTTTATTTATTTATAAGAATGGAATTCCAAGTTATGTGTAATTGACCTAATCAGAAACCTTTCTCCATTAGCCAAAATATTTTATGAAACTTCATTAATTGGAAAAAGAAGACAATAAACACTTTTATCATCATAAGGCCATATAGAGTCATGTTCAGCTACAAATAGCAATGCTGTTTAAAACATAATCCAAACATTTCCTTTTGGACTTATTTATTTTTTAATTTTTAAAAGTATTTTTTTTTCCCTGGCTGGTGTAGGTCAGTGGGTGGAGCATAGGCCTACGAACCAAAGGGCTGTTGGTTCGATTCCCAGTCAGGGCACATGCCCGGGTTGTGGGCCAGATCTCCAGTGGTGGGTGCTCAAGAAGCAACCGCACATTGATGTTTCTCTTTCTCTCTTTCTCCTTCCCTTCCCCTCTCTCTGAAAATAAATAAAATCTTTTTTAAAAAGTATTTTTATTGATTATGTTATTACAGTTTTCCAATTTGTTTTTTCCCTTTTGCGCCTCTCCATCTGGTACCCTCTCCCCTCCAGCAATACTCACCTCTTTGGCTTCTCCATTTCCCATACTATTCTTAACCCCCCCTATCTATTTTGTACCTACCATTTATGCTTCTTAGTTCCTATACCTTTCCTATACCTTAGTTTCCTATACCATTCTCCCCCTTCTCTCTCTCCACTGATAACCCTCCATGTGATCTCCATTTCTAAGATTCTGTTTCTGTTCTAGTTGTTTGCTTAGTTTTTTGTTTTTGTGTTTGTTTTCAGATTCACTTGTTGATAGTTGTGAGTTTGTTGCCATTTTACTGTTCATAGTTTTGATTTTCTTCTTTTTCTTAAAGAAGTCCCTTTAACATTTCATATCATAAGGGCTTGGTGATGATGAACACCTTTCACTTGACCTTATCTGGGGAGCACTTTATCTGCCCTTCCATACTAAATGATAGCTTTACTAAAGTAATCTTGGTTGTAGGTCCTTGCTTTTCATCACTTTGAGTACTTCTTGCCTGTCCCTTCTGGCCTGTACAGTTTTCTTCTTTTTCTTTTCTTTTTCTTTTTTTCTTTTTAAAAATCAAGTAATAATTGTAATGGAAACTTCTTTGCTGGTAACTCTTCTTTTCTATTGCTGATTTTAGATTCTCTCTTGAACTTTAAACTTTGGCATTTTACTTTTGATGTGTCTTGGTATGATCCTTTTTTTTTCAAAAGATTTTATTTATTTATCTTTAGAGGGGAAAGGAAGGAGAGAAGGAGAGAAATATCAATGTATGGTTGCTTCTTGTGAGTCCCCTGCTGGGAACTGGCCTGCAATCCAGGCATGTGCCCTGACTGGGAATGGAACTGTGATCAGGTGGTTCGCAGGCCCACACTCAATCCACTGAGCTACACCAGCCAGGGCAATCCTCTTTGGGTCCAACTTGTTTGGAATTCTCTGTGCTTCCTGGTTTTGTATGTCTATTTCTTTCACCAAATTGGGGAGGGTTTCTTCCTTTATTTTTTCAAATAAGTTTTCGATTTCTTGTTCTTCCTCTTCTTCTTTTGGTATCCGTATGATTCAGATGTTAGCATGTTTGGAGGGGTCCCATAGTCTTCTTAATCTCTTCATTTTTTTGAATTCTTGTTTTTCATTCTGTCCTGATTGACTATTTATTTTTTCCTTTTGTTCCAAATCATTGATTTGAACCCTGGCTTTCTTCCCTTCACTGTTGGTTCCCTCTGGATTATTCTTCATTTCACTTAGTGTAGCCTTCATTTCTTCACTTAGGCATTTGCCATACTTAGTGAGATCTCTAAGCCTTCTTATCACCAGTGTTTTGAACTCTGCATCTGATAAATTGGCTATCTCCATTTTTGCTGAGTTGCTTTTCTGGAGTTTTGATCAGTTCTTGCATTTCAGCCATATTTCTTTGTCTCTTCAATCTGTCAGGATCCCTATACTTGCTTCTGTGTATTGAATAGAGATGCTTTGACTCCTCTTGGTGCACCTGTTACATTATAAGGGGTGGAGCTTTAGATATTTGCAGGGTAGGGCAACCTGCTTCATTGCTTTGTGGTGCTGTATGTGGGAGAGGGGTCTAAGAGGGAATAATGCCACATACTAGGTCCTCACTCCGTTTTCAGTCACTGCCCCCCGCTTTCCCTCTGCAACTGGCACCATTCTAGCTTCTGCCCTGGTGCTGAATCTTAGAGTGGTTGGATTGCGTACATTCCAGACCTGTGCAATTCCCATAAATGTACCCTCCTGAGGGACTGGCAATTTCTTACACTGCCCCAAGCCCCAGTAGTTTATACAGCCAGATGTTACGAGGGTTTGTTTTCCTGGCACTGGAATCCTGGGCTGCACAGTCTGGCCTGGGGCTGGGATGACTGGCTCCCCAAGTGTCCCTCCCGGCCTTTATCTGCACAGGTGAACGTAGGATTTCTTGATCCTCTGCTGCTGCCATACTACATCCACTCCACTCCAGTTCTCTATGTCCACCCCTCCTACCAGTCTGGACAAATATTTCATCTTTAAATCCTTGGTTATCAGACTTCCATGCAGTTCTGATTGTATTTCGTTCCAAGATTAGCTGAGATCCTTCTTATGGTTGTGTGATGAGGTAAAGCATGCCTACCTATGCCTCCATCTTGGCTGGAAGTCTCCTTTCAAATGTAAAAGAACAGAAGAAAAATTCCTACCTATCAAGGGGAAAAGATGACAACCAAAAATCTGAAAGCAGAGCAGTAAAAATCCAAATCAATGCTGTAAAACTGGGTAAAATGTTAGGGATGAGTATGTGGTAGATGGAGATGATGGCTTTAACAGCTAATGGGCTACTGAAGCCATTGTTGGAGTAGGTGATGTGGCTCTGGGGCCATGCAAGATTATAAGCTGAAACCAAACTTTGTAAAAATTTGAAAATGCTCTGTGAAATGGGGACTAGAAAATTCTATCTTTCTGAAGCTTATTCCTGTTGGGGAATGTGATTGGGGGAAAAAATCTCCCCCAAACTAAAAGGAAATAGTGAAAGCCTAAAGCTTGAACAATGCAAAGGTATATTGAAATATAAACTGTGAAATTAATATAAAAATTGGCTCTCTGCTTGTGAAGCTCCTGGATTTTTGGTCAAAGCAAATGCAGAATATCTCCACAGGGGACACTTTTCCAATCAGTGCAGAGTACTTCCCACCCCCCAACAAAAACAACAGCGGCAAAAATGAAAGAAAACATCAAGCCTTGTTGCAGATAATCTCACACAAAAAGTTTATAAAGTACTTTGGAAAATATTCCACAGGAGAAAGAGTAAGCAGACATACTAAACAGGAACTAAACTTTTCTCAAGACTAAGAACTTGAAACACTAGAAAAATGTAAAATGGTAAGTAGAGTCCTGGCTGGTATGGCTTAGTTGATTGGATTGTCATCCCATAACCAAAAGGTCACTGGTTTGATTCCCAGTCAGGGCACATGCCCAGGTTTTGGGCTTGGTCTCTGGCTGGGGAGTGTGCAGGAGGCAGCCAATCATTGTTGCTCTCTCACATTGATGTTTCTCTGTCTGCTCCCTTTCCTTCTAACTCAAATGAGAATAAAATAATTCTTTTTTAAAAAGGTTAGTATAAATTGTATGTTTAAATGATAAACCATATAGGAACATATAACCCCCACACAATAACCACAATGAAATAATAGAACAACACTATAAACAAATAACCATCAAAACTGAAAAATTCTAGAAATGCAGTGTGTAGTTTAAATAGATTATTAGATTACTCTGAGAGTCTGTTAATGAGCTGAAAGACAGATTGAGTACGTCCTTCGGAAAATAGCAAAAAATGTGATTAAGAGATGGAAACTATGAAAAAGAGATTAAGAAACAATGGGTAGAAAAATAAATTTCAACATACTTCTAATAGGCTTTCCAGAAGAGCATAGAAAATGGAGAGAGTCAATATTCAGAGATATCTGAGAATTGCCATGAATTATTAAAACTCAGGAGTCCCAGGATAAAGAAGCTGTGTATGATCAGAAGTTTGAGAAAAACAGCAAAGACAACAGAAAATTGTAAGGGCCAATAGAAAGAACAGATGACTTATCTATAAAAATAATCTTAGATTGAGTGTAAATTTCTAGGAGAACAAAGATTATCATGAAAACACAAAGGAATAGTTTATTTAAAATATATAGAGAAAAATAACTGTTAGTATGAAAGTGTTTATCCTGCAAAGCTGTCATGTAAGAGAGAAATGAAATAAAGGTATACCAAACAAACACTAAGCAGTTCACTCCATATTGAATTTCTGTGAAATAAGTACTAAAAGAAAATGAACTCCCATCAGAAGGAAAACAAGTAGAGAAGTCAGGACCTTGGCAGTGATGTTGGTTAACTTCAGGTCAGTTAGGTTTGTTAACATTTTTAGTGCAACACACTCAAGAATAAAAATTCTAAGTATATTTTCCAAATCAATAGAAGAGAATAATGAAACTTAGATTAATCTAAGGCAGGAAAAAGAGAAATAAGCAAAGAAAAATCATAAAAAGAGAAAGCTATATGAACATATATCCAAATGCATCAAAAATCATAAGAAATAGATGAAACACACATCTAAATACAGAGAACAGTGATTAAGGTATCCAGGCTTATTCCAGCTTGTGGTTTTTCCATTTTCAATTTCTGGCTTTTAAGACCATTCTGCTGATCCGCCTCGTGGCAGGGGATTAAAAATGAGGACCATGCACGAGAAGACCTATAACAGGCCTGAAAGTGGCTAACATTAATTCCATCCTGGTCACACCTAATTGAAAAGGAGGCTGGGATATGTGTGGTCCCACTGTGAGCTTTGCAAGTAGAAGAAACTGTCTTAGTGGAAGAATCTCCCAAATGCAGGAAAAACATTCAGGTAAGTATTCCTTTGTTCGTCTGATGGCTGATATTCTGCTATGAAGCCTCTCTCATTGGTTCTTATCCTTGTTGCCATGTAACTTAACTAGAAATTTGGGACATTGATGAATATTTATTTGTTAATGTAAACTGTTGCTTTTCAATTTATGAGTCATAACTCATTAACAAGTTTGAAATCAATTTGATAATTCAAGTTGTGACAGGCATTTAATAAAGATGAAAAAATACAGAATAGAATTTTAAAAGTCACAGTGTATTACATAATACGCAAGTGAGAATTTTTATATATAATTTTTGCTTCACTTATATAGTGTATTACATATGTAATAAATAATTATATACTTAATAAAAATATATACTAAGATATACAATTAAAACAAATTATTATCTACCTACTTACACATATATGTGGATTATTAAGTCAGCTATAATATGTATTTCTTCCTGCAGTTGCATTAAACATGTAAAATAATAGTGTAACTAGTTTACACTCTTATTTATACCTTTTATACAAAGGTAAGAGTTATAGTGGACTTAAAGAACAAAGCTATCTTATTTCACAATTTTTGCTGGGGTTGTATGGGGTGAGTGAAAGGATGCCCATCTAAATTCCAATATAGCATGACTTCTTTTCTGCTGTAGATAACAATAACAGGATAGGAAATTTATTTAAAAAACTAAGAAATGATCACCTTTGTACACAGGCAAAGGATAAGTTGGTAGCAGAACTACAAACTCAACTCTCAATCTGTTTGGCTTCTGTCATTTTGGGATAGATGCTTAAAACAATTTTTAACCATTGTTTCAAGGAGTACCAATATACGTGCATAATATCAGCCCTGTCATCTAAAGTACTTTGTATAAGCAGGTGGTTTTGGACCTTGCCTGCAGCAATAGCCTTTGATCATTTAGGGGCTACTGATGTACCATAGGCAGCTCCAGTTAAATGGTTATTTGTAGTCATTTAAATACACACCTTTATACTATACCTTTAATCTTTTTGCACTTATAATAGGCTCACAGTATGAGAATATTTGAAAAGATTTTTCCCCCAGTTATACTTCACCTTTTTTTTCTGGGGACATACATAGTAGTTATTTTTCCCATGTGAATATGAGATTATACATAAACTTGAATATTTGATAAATACGATTATAGAGTAGCCCAGTGAATCATCCGAAATGATTTTTACTAGTAGTGACATGCAACTAACTGTTTTTATTCAGATTTAACTTTTGAACCTAAAATCTGAAGTTCTTCAGGTATCCCAGAATAATAAAGTTATCTATTTCACTCCATAAGTATTGAGGAAAAAGTGGAACATAATACATGAAGTGGTTAAGGAGGAGGAGAATACAAAACCAAAGAACTGTGTCCACTCTGTTTTCATGTTAAAGCTCAAATATTCATTCCCAACTTGCAAGAATGAAATAGCTACAGAATTAATGATGCTAAAACAGATTCCCATGTAGTATCTGAAGGTGTGGTAGGTCTCAAATACACAGCTGACTCTGGTTGGGGGGCAGGATGAAATCAACAAGACACTGCTCTAGTGGCTGCATGATTTAGGAGAACAATGTGTCAGTTTTGGACACAAAGAAAACTGCTCTTGAAAGCTGGCTCTATTATCATTGTAACTGTGACTACAGGCAACTTATTTAACCTTTTTCTCACTTGTGAAAGAGGAGTGATGGTACTTTATTGGTCAGGAATGTTTATTGTTAGTGACAAAGATCTCAGCTCAGATTGGCTTAAACAGAAGAGTGTGTGCGTGTGTGTATATATATGTACATATGTATATATATATGTATACTATTACTTTTATCATTTACTATGGTAATAATAGTAAATAGCTTTACTATTATTTACTTTTGAGGTTGGACTGTATCATTAATACAGTTGTGACTGGCAGACATCCAGGCTGCATTAGTGCACACTAAATGAAATGAAGGGAAAATGGCATTTTTTAAAAATAGCTATCATGGAAGCATAGAAAACTTTCTTACCTAGTAACCTCCCATAAAAGTCTCTTCTTGCCATAAATTTGATGACACGGTAGTCTCTGAAACAATCCCTGTGGCCAGAAAAATAGAATAAGGTGTTAGGATCCAACTCAGAAACAGAGAATTGGTCTATCTTGTAAATAATTTCTGACTTAGAGGTGGTTCTCCAAAAAAAAATCAGGTATTGTTTCAGAGGACAGATGCTACAGAGACACGCATCTATTTGTTACCAATGAACTATATCGTATCTATATGCAGTCTTCAACATACCATTAAAGGTATGTTGAGGCCTATTTCACATGAACTTGTCCTATCTTCCCTCCAAGGAGACCACCCAAACCTGCATGCTTGAGTGGGAAAGAGTTAACACATCAGGCCAGATGTCCAACACTAGCTTATCTTCAGGAGGACCTGCCATGTGACTGGGACATACATACCCCTTGGAATGTTTCCTCTGTTGCAAACTACTAAGGTTGTTTGTACACCGAGGGCACCAACAATGCTACACCAACTTGTTAATATAACTTGTGCAAACACTGATTTTTGGTGGGCACTGGTTTCCTTTTGGGGGTCTGAAGTTTTGGAAATCATGGCTGGCCATGCAGGTGAATACACCTATCTAACCTGTTTCCTGCGAATCTCCACTTTGAGACTCATTGGGCTATGCTCACTGTTGGAGGAACAGTACAACCTGTGTGCCTGCCATGGAGGATCGTAGAAACCTGTGCCTACTTGCTGACAAACTGCACTCATTGCGTCTTTTCCACTTGCTGATCCTGTTCTTTACCCTTTTCCTGAGATAAACATTAACATGGGGATAACTGTTTCTGGGTCTTGTGAGACCTTCTAGGGAATCACAGAAAGTGTGAGCAGTTGTGCTACTCCTGAAACAATCACATTGCTGCATCCAGACCTGAAACTAGGGTTCTTTAGTTTAAGGGGAGACAAATATTGTTTTTTAAGTCCCAGATCTTAAATACTTAGAGCGTTGTGAGTCATACTGTTTTTGCGGTAATTGCTCAACTCTGTTAGCTGTTAAGTGCAGTGTGAAAACAGCCTACAGGCAGTTCATAAACAAAGAGGTGTGGCTGCATTTCCATACAATTTTATTCACACATGCAGTAGGTGGGGATGGGAAGGCTTGGTCCTCATGCTGCAGTTTCCTGACCTTTGCTCTGAGTAGCGAGCCATACTCTGGCTGTGTCCAGATCTAGTGTCCTGTTATGTGATAATCTGACAAATAAAAATATATACAGTAATCCTCACTTATCTGCACCTTCACTTTTTGCAGTTTCAGTTACCTGTGGTCAGCCCACAGTTCAAATATATAAAGTGGGAAATTCCAGAAATAAACAATTCAAGTTTTAAATGTCATACTGTCATGCTCTGTCCCACCCAGGATGTGCAGCATCCCTTTGTCCAGGGCGTCTGCACCACCTGCCCATTGGTCACTTAGCACCTCTTGTGGTTACCAAATTGATTATTGGGGTATCACAGTGCCTGTGTTCCAGTAATACTTACTTTACTGAATAATGTCCCCAAATCACAAGTGTTAGTGATACTGGCAATCTGGATATGCCAAAGAGAAGTCATAAAGTACTTCCTTTAAGTGAAAGGTGAAAGTTTTTTACTTGATAAGGCAATTTATTATCTTAAACCATCACAAAAATGTTAGTACAATACAATATGAAATTTTAAAACAGATCATATTTATATAACTTTTATTACAGTATATTTTTACAGCTGTTCCATTTTATTATTAATTATTGTTGTCAATCTCTTACTGCACCTAATTTATAAGTTAAATGTTATCATAGCTATGTACGTATAGAAAAAAAATCATAGTATATATAGGACTGTGCATCATTCACAGTTTCAGGCGTCTACTTGGGGGTGTTGGAATATATGCCCGCGGATAAGGAGGAACACTTGTTTTAATGAATGGCCTGTCACACAGGTTTCTTGCTGGACCAGAATAATGCAGACTTCTTAACCTGGGAGCAGAGTAAGTTTTTAATCAGCCTATCCGGTACTTTTACCACCACCACCACCCCCCCACCCCCGCCCCAGATATTTCCCATTATCACTGTAATCACATCTTGGATAGGAATTTGAGTGGACTTTCCCTTGGGCTCCACGTAGTGCTCTTTCTCTTGGTGTGGGGCCTGAGAAATGCCTTGGGGTAGAGCTATCACCATTCTTAATTCCCCACTAATTATTTGAAGGCTTTTGCCCTCAAACTATTTCCTTAATACTGTAATTGAATTTTAAGCAGAACTTAAACTCCTTTTATTAAACTTCAAGGGATAGTAAACAAAACCAGAGATGTTATTAGATCGTCATCTCTGAATTCATAACTAAGCCTGAGAAATTTGTTTCCCAGAAGTAGGCATTGGTATTGGTACAGTGACCTCTGGCTTGTTCTCTTCCTGGGAGCAGTTCAGGGCCCTAGGCCAATGGGGTGAGGATGGAAGTGTCACTCCTCTACATCTCTGCAATAAGAGGAGATGGTCCTCTTTTCATGTAGTGAATGCACAAGAGTTGACTTGGGCAGTGCCTGGATATACTTGTCTCAGGCCCCCAATTTTTTCATTTGCTAATATGGTCAGCCTTTTGTACCCACAAAGTTTTCATCTGGATTCAACCAACCTCCTTGGAGAAGGAGGGCCTGCCAACTGTACAAATTTCCTATGCCATTTTATTTAAGGGACATGAACACCCACTGATTTGGGGATCTGTGGGGCATCCCAGACTGAATCCTCCTCACATACAAAGGGAGATCTCTTCCCTGTGATTTTTCTTGCAACCAATTTTAACAGGGTGTAATTTAGTTTTTTCCACTTATGCAAAGTCAAGTCCCAGTCAACTCTGGTTGCTAGCAACAGACCAAAAGGATCACACTGGGAAAAGTGAACATTCTTCTTTCTTTGGGCCAGATTATTCTTTTTTCCATAGGTGCTTAGAGAAGGTTGCTTCTATTTCCTCATCAGTAAAAGGGAGATAATTAGACCTGTTTCAGTTATTTTGAAAGGCAAATAAGTTATTACAAATAAATTGTTAGAATATGCCTTGTGTATAGTAAATAGTTTATATATTTTGGCAAAAAAGGCTAATATCTTGAAAAATTTCGACTAAATTCGTTAATGCTTCAACTTCCACAGGCACAGAGTCTGAGCCTAAAGTTCCAGCCACTACTGGTTTAACAAGCAGTTTTCATACCACGTAACGAACGTTGCCAGCTTCTCAGCTCCAGACAACCGAGTCCTTACTACTTTTCTCTCTACTTCATTTGAGCCAATTCTGTATGTTCACTTAAATCTCTTTCAATAGCCCCTTTCTGGTTCTACACCCTATGTGAGTAAGAATAAGTTAGTTGCAAAGACGGAGAACCCAAATCAAAGCAGCTGACCCCAAAAGAAGATCTTTTGGCTGAGCTAACCGAGAAGTTCGAGGAAAACACGGTTCAGGCATTGCTCAGTCTAGAGGTTCACGAGGTCATCAGAGCTCCACCTACATGTTTCTCTATGAATTCCTTGGTTCTACTCTGTCCCACTGATGAGCATTCTTTTCAGGCTCTCTCCCTTCTAGATAGTTCAATGGCTGAGAAAAGTTATAGTCTCACCTACACTCGCCTCTTTATCCAGAAAGATGACCCCTCCTGGTTGCTCCTGTTAAAAGGACAAACTGAAGCATATTAAGAATTCTGAGAGTTTATTTAAGCACAACTTTATTGGGCAGTGCCAAATTAGAAATTGCTAGGAACACCCCTCTGATAGGAGTTCAGGGAGAGACCTATAGAGAAAAGGCCACAGGAAGGAAAGAAAATGATTGAATGGCTATGGTTTAACGCATAGTTGGCCATTAGTGATTGGTTGTCCTTAGAGTTCTTATTGAGTAACCTTGAGGCATTTACAGGCTTGTATTTTTGTTTGCTTATTTATAAAGGCCACCTCACCTCATTGTTCAGTTGGTCATGCACTACTTGATAGCTGGGCTGTGTTCTGAGAAATGAGCCATTAGGCGACTTGCCTCTGTGCAGTCATCACAGTGTGCTCTTACAGAAACCTAGATGGCACAGCCTAGTACACACCTAGGCAATAAGGCACAACCTGTTACTCTTAGGCTATAAGCCCCTGCAACATGTTACTGCACAAAAGAACACCAGATTAAATTAAGCACAGGAGAAATGATGCAATCAAGATATATGGTAAATACAAGTTATATGAAGCTACTGCCAGTGTATCACAGCTTAGTGTACTACAGTGGACATTTTTATGAGTAGGAATGGCATACTCTAAAATAGTAATGAAAAGCATAGTTCAGTAAACACATAAACCAGTTACATTCATTCATTATTATTATTGTCACCCATTATTATTATTGTCGTGTACTATGTACTGTACATAATTATATGTGCTATAATTTTATACAACTTGTAGCGCAGTAGATTTGCTCACGCCAGAATAACTACAAACACAGGCATGATGCATTGCACAATGCGTTTTATCACAGCTATGACCTTTATGGCAGCTACGATGTCATCACAGCTATGACATCGTCATTAAGTGATAGCAACTTTTCAGCTCCATTTGAATCTTATGAGACCAGTGTCGTATATGAGGACTGCCATTGACCAAAGACTCATTATGCGGCATGTAATCTGTAGCTGAACACACCCAGGGAAGAGAGAACGAAATCTCCTCACTTAAATATCACAGAAGACAGATTCCATCTATATTGTTGGCTGCTTGTGAGAGATATTGCAAACCGTATGCAAAAGCTTCATTTCTATTCTTGTGTAATGTACTTCATTTTTGAGACTGGGATGTTTAAGACACTTTGTAGACTCCATTTCAGAAGACATATTTCTACCACAAAGCCACCAATGTAAGATTTGCAAAGTGGAATGAATTAACTTTCCATTTTGTTACTTTAGCTAGTTCTTCAGTAAGCACAGTTGTGGAGGTTTAATGGCTTATTTGCTTTTTCTGCATTATTGTTATGGGAGTCCTCAGTGTCTAGTCTTTGTCTTATGAGTGTCAACAGGCTGGATATTGGGCATGAACTGTAGCGAGGTGGTATGAGTTGGAGGCCAACAGCTGGTTCCCTGGTGCCTGGATCTCGGATGAAACAGTGATGCAGGAGCCAGTAGGTGACCAGCAACTCCTTGATTACCTGGCTTCCTACTAACAGGAAAGGTACCTGCTGTGTTAGGTCTGTTGTTTTATGGACGTAAATAAAACATTGAATCATTTCTAAAGGCTGAAACTTGGTCTCAAATCCTTCAGCTCTCCAATGACTTTGTAATTATCCTGTAGTAAATGCCTTTCTGTTTGAACTATTTGGAATAATTCCTTTCTTTCTTCCTTTTTGTTACTTTTTGTTGTTGTCTGCACAAGAATCAATGCCCTGATCTATTCTAAGTACTTAGAACAATAGTTGGTATATTGTATATATCCAAAAATTATTTGTCACTTGGCTGACTTTCCCTTAGAAACTTTTCCTGCCAAGTTTCCTGTTTTATTAAATAAAATTAGTCCCAATAAAATACCAGTTACTGACTCAAATATTAGGACCAGGGTGATGGGTTATATTGAGCCCTGAAATTACAGGCAGAGCATAGAAAACCACATGGCTGAAACTGAGAAAAGAAAAATTACCTAAAACAATGTAGGTATTGTTTTTGGAGAGCAGAAAATAGTACATGGGGAGGCAAATAATGAATAGGAAATACAGAGGCTTTTAAAGAATTGTGTGCATTCCAGAAAACACTTGTTTATTTAGTCCTATTCATGAAACAAAAAGGCCACATATGGAATACTGAGAGAAGAGTAAAAAGAATTGTTTGAGACAGTGCTATCTACACCCCCACTTTTCCCACTGGCCACTCACCCCATCTTCATTGGTATCTGACTCTTGATTTTTAGACTGGGCACATTGCTGCCCAAGTTTAAGATGTACTTACCAATTCTTTAGCAGCTAGATACAATCAGGTGACAAAAGTATGGCCAATAAGATGTAAGCAGACTTTTTGTGTGTGATTTCCAAGACAGTTACTTACATGGGAAGAGGTCAATATCATTTTGGTCCTTCTGCTTTTTCATTTGCTGGCCTGCAACACAGATGTGATTCTTGGAGCCCTGGCAGCCATTTTGGACCATGACGAGCTGTTGATGGTGTAATGAAAGAAAAAGGTGTTGATCTTATTCTAATTACAGAGTCACCACACCAATCTTGGGCAGCTGATTTCCAAAATCATTTTGTGAGGAATAGGAACATTTTCTTGCTTTAATCAGTGCTGTTTGGGAGGTTTTCTGTTCAATACAAAGGAACCTAATTATATCTAATACAGGTATATTCAAGTCCTAAATGATAGAGATGTGACTGTAAATTCTATGAGAAGATACACCTTAGACTTATGAAATAAGATAGAAATGGGAAAATTTGGCAGAGCCAGAATAAAAAGCAAAAATTGTATGGCAAAATTTATAATGTCAAACATTAATATCATCTTATTAATATTTATTTTTAAAACCTTCCACATACCATGTACTGCCATGTATTGTGATCTAGGCTCAGCCGATCAAACCACTCACCCTGGACCTTAAATCAAAAGCAAATGGTGTCAGGAAACACAGTAAAAAACTTTCTGAGTGGGAGTGGAAAGTGGAGTCACCCTGGGTCTAGTGCCGATTATCTAGGAAGGTGACATGTGTGCCCAAGAGATAAGTGGTGTCAGTGGTTGGATTTTGGCAGTAGTGCTGGCTTGGTTGTTGCTGCTTGATTCTTTCTCCTCTCTGGTCTCACCAGCAATTCAAATCTGAGGCCCCCAGCATCTTTTAAAAATTCTCTTTGTTTGCTTACATCAGCCAGAGTCAGCCTGCGTCGATTGCTAACGTGAACTCCATCTGAGGCACATCTTCTAATCGTCATGCAGTGAGGCAGTAACACTGCAAAGACAGGCTTTGATTTAAATAATAAGTTTCAACCTGCCTTTTTTTCTGAATTGATTTTAAATAACATCCATATGTTTCTCCAGGGGCAAGAAGTCTTAGGAGCCTCTTTGATTAGTCTTTTTGCCTTTCTAAATTCATGTTTCAAAAGCAATTCATTTAGACTTGAAAAAGATGAATTTGGATTGAAATAATGAACCCATATGTTTCAAATAGATTTTTAATTTATCAAGAATACGACTCCTTAAATCCACACTTGATAAACATCCATCTAAACCTGTTACCAATGTGACTTTATTTAATCTGTATGAAAGTAATGCAGAATGAATTAGATATAGTTTCTGCATTCAGTGAGGCCAATCTTTCCAAAACTGTGTCCATTTGTCAAGGAAACTTCCATTACGTGCCTGGCTCATAGTAGGTTCCTAAAACATTTATTGATAATTGAATTCCTTAAGAACAATAGGGTGACTTTTATGGGATCCTGTTTGTTAAATTAATGTACTTTAGAAATATGGAATTAATTCAGCAGCAGGAGAGTCAACAGTGGTAGAAAATGATATTTGAGCTGTATAATTTTGTTACACTGATTACAAACAGCTAGTAGATGTTTCATTCAAAGCGTAATTCTGCTTTCTGTTTTTATTTTATTCAATATTTCAGGATTCATTTTCAAGAGTACAACACCTTCTTTCTCACTACCATAACTAATGACCATTTACTAAACAGTTGTGTCTGCAAATCACCTTATCAACTGTATATTCCGAGTTTTCACCAAACCCAGTCAGTATATTTCATCCCTTAAAAGACAATGCTTCCTGACTCTAATTCAAGTGGGATATTATTATTTATTTCATCTAGTGATTAGTTTCCTTCTTCTGCCAATTGTTTGTTATGTGGAGTACAGTTTGTCCTTAGTGTCTTGGAGATATAGAAGTTACCCATGGTTTTCATAACATGGCCAAAGGTATAACAAAAGATTTGTGAATCACTGGTTTGGGAGTTTTTTTTTTATGGGGCAATCACTGACTTTTACATTTCTGTTACTCTCATAATTCTTTTTAGCAGAATTTATTTTATTTCTACTCCTCCGCCATTATTAGCAAAGAAAAATCTGTATTTTCTGCAGTGTTTACTTGTCTGTTTCCTCTGAGACTGATAGCCTGTCATTCTTCTTCCTGTACCAATAGCCTTGTCTGAAATATGTGACACAAGAGCCACTCAATTAAAATCTATTGTGTGAGTGTTACAGATAGAGATAGACTGGAAGCTTTTTATAGTGTGAGATAGTGCAGTTAGGTGAAAAAAGCGCAGACTCTGGGTTAAGAAACGTAGTTTCAAGTTATTCCACTATTACTTATGAAATGAATTATACTACTTTCTTTATTACTTCTATAATGACTAATATTAATGGCCCTTACATTGTCTATGTCCTAGTCCTTCAAAAGAAAGGATGGGTTGTTGAAAAAATTATGGGAAATTATTGTGTAATTTATTCAGTTCAGTGCCAGATATACTATAGACAAACGGTAATGTTGCCCCCTTTCTAACTGGCATTAATACCAGGCAGTGTTAAGCATAGATTTTATGGTTACAAAGAAAACATGGGATAAGTAGTTGAGAAAATTGTTCTCTGGTATTTATCTTGACCTTATGTGAGTTTGTATAATAGGGCCCTCAAACTCTCTGGGTCTCAGTTTCTTCCATCTTCAAACAAGAATAACATCTATCAAAGATAGAAAAATTTCAATAACTATACATATAAAAGATGTTACTATTTTTGTTTTTGTTTTAACTGTGCAAGGCATAGTAGATGACCGTTTCTCACAAATAAAATATATATATTTAAGTGTGTGTATATATATATATGTGTGTGTGTATATATATATATATATATATATATGTTATTGGGTCCAGTTATCTAATTTGAGACTAAGAAAATGTTACCAGAATGTCCCTGAGGGCTCAGAGAAAATGTTGATTTAAGAGCTAATAATTACGTTCAAAAGTAACTTTAAAGAAAAAAACATTATGGTAAAAAATATTTTTTAATGATGGTTTAACTATAAGATTTGGACAGATTGAAGAGAAAGCTGAGACAGGTGGTGAGGAATGGGCTTTGGAATACAAGATGTGAAATGACAGGGACAGGAACAGAGATTTAACCGTGGAAAAATAAGAAGTACTAGAAACATATAATTGATTTTTGAAAGGCTAACTTCACCTTGTCTTTGGACATAGAATTTTGCAATATGGTCTTTTATATAAAGCTAACACCTGACTAATAAAGCAGAGAATTACTTATTTATTATTTTTCTTCATCTGGTAATAAACCTGTTCTTTTATTTTGCTTCATTGAAGCCAAATTCTCAAGTTCTTCTTTCAATTCTTCATTGCCACTCTTCAAAAAACTATTTTTAGTGTTTTCAACATAAAATGGATAAGTGTTTGAAGAGGAGACTTTTATTTGTAAGGAGAGAGAGTATTTTTTATTCTTGCAGGTGTACAACTCTGTAATATATCCTCAGTATATTGTACTACATGTTCACTTTCCTAAGTCTTATTTTAATAACTTTATTGAAATTTATGTTTAGAAATAAAAGTTTAGGTAAAGAAACTTTCAATTTGTGGGGCTTACAAGTTTAAATATCTGCAATTCTCCTTACCACTTTTTAAAGGACAATGCAATCTATTAGATTTATCAATAAACACACTCTTTAAACCTAGTGGACACTTTTGATAAATGTACGTTAACTTCTCAGTTTCTGTCCTGGAAACTTCTTCTGCCCACTTCTTGATGGTGGGAAGTCACCATGGACTTTTCTTAAGTCCCTAATTTCCTGGTCACATTTTGTCTGAGAGAACCTGACCATTCTCATGTCATCTCTAACCTGTCACTAAAGACTTGCAAATCAATGTCTCTAACCTGGACCTCTGGAGTTTAGTCTATATCCATCTGCCAACTAGACAGTTCTACCTGGATGCCTTATAGGCACTTCAATCTCAATATTTCTAAATGTGAGCGCTTTGTTTTCTCCTATAACTTTCTCTTCCTCTTATGTTCTCTTATTTGATGGTCTTGCTCCAGAAGCTACACAAGAAATTACACACCCTACAGACCACCCTTTTCTTATACACTGTACTCTACATATTGTGAAATCTTGCCAATTTCCCAACTAAACTTTTCTGGGATAGGTTCTCTTGTCTTTGTTTTTATAATACTGCTTGGATTTAACTGTCATCATCTCATGCAATAGATTTCTAACTTGTCTGCCTGCCTCCAGCCCTATCCTGCTATGATTGACTCTCCATTCTGCCACCAGTGATTTTTTTTAAAACTCAGATTTGATCAGGCCACTTATTGGTGTACAACCCTTCAAAGGAGTCCTAATTCTTATGGGGTAAATACCAAACTCAGTAATGCAGCATAAAAGGAACCCCATGACTAGCACCAGTCAGCTCCATCCTCCCATACTTCTGTTGTCCCTAACCTCCAAAACCACTTCTACCTTCTTAACCTACTTGCCTTTGCAGAATTCATGCTAATATTTGAGATTCAGTTCAAGCCCTGATTTTTAGGAAGCCTTCCCTGACTCCCCTACTTGCTTTCATTGTCTTCCTCGGATGAAGCTTGCTCTGAGCTTTTCTCATGGTTTTGCATTTGTCTGACATTGCTCTCACGGCACTGCGTTTTGACGACCTCTTTATGACAGCCTTCCAATCTATGCATGGGTAACTTGAGGACAAAGACCACAGCTTGTTCTTCTTTATAGCCAACATGCTGAGCACAGAGAGCTTGTACAGAATGGCAATAAAAAGGTTTTTTTCAATGAATAAATGAATATTTAGAAGTTCAATGAAATGATAAAAAAGGAACCTCTTTAAAACCTTTTATCTATGTTTTCTTATTTGTTCTTCCTCAATTTTGATAATGTTGTGATCAGTAAGTCACAGTGAACAAAATTGTAGGCTCTCTAGGGTGAAAAGAAAAGATTATGAGCTTTCTAAATTTAGGGGTCATTTCCTTGCATTTCTTCCCATTCAATTAGATCTCTATAATTTAAGCTTAAGTCATGGTCATTTAATAGATGATATATTTTTAATTAATGTCCATTTTTAACCATCTTACTACTATTTAAACACTTCAAATCACTGTAAAAATTTTTAAAAGTGTTTACATCATAATCATTTGAAGACATTTCTGATCTGCTTTGTGAATATGAGGATGGATGGCCTTATTGCCTTTCCTTATTTCTTGCTTTGGATCACATTTTATTCCCTAGAGGGTTAATTTGCTGTAGTTAATCTTTTACTTCATAATAAAAGTTTAAATTCTCACCCTAAGCATACTATATTTTAATGAAATAAACTCAAATATTAAAATAAGTAGTCAGATGCCACCTCCTGGTTCTTGAAGAAAAGGAGAAAGTCAACAGTTGTACACAAATCAGGATATTGAAGGTGACTGTCAGCTCCTTCAGGTAGATTTCTTTCCCACCCTTAAACACATATGGTCTATCATGCTCTATCTTCAGGCTGTGTTAGTTTCACATGGTATAGCAATGGTAAGGAACAAACACAAAATGCAAGACTTTGATCTTCAAAGTTCCCTAATTTGCCTTTGCTCAAAAGCAGTTGTTAGCGCTACAGAGTTAAAAAGTCTTCTGAAGAAATGTAAATGGCCGTGTGTGCAACTTTAGTCTCAGGCATAAATCTAGAGACCCAGAAAATATTGTCACCATAAACCTAAGTGCAACATAGGTCCACAGAGAGAGGTGAGAAGCATGTTCCTTTGGTGACTAGAGATTGAGCTAGTGGGTTTTCTCCCCTGAAGGGGGAAGGACTCATTTACTGTCCTTCTGTCTCTTTTCTAATCCAGGTTCCTCAAGCCCCTACCTTCGAAGGTGAGCCCCGGTGACTTATATAAGGTAAGAAAGGAGTAACATTTTAAATCTGTGCTCTGTGTACTCTCATTAGATTGATAATAGGGATGCGCAATTGCTAGAGTTTGTAAATCAAATTGGGGAACAATTGATAATTGGGGAACAATTCTAATATATCATTTTTTGTCTGTTTTACCTGTGCCTGTAGTTGTTATAAATTGGCATTTTGGAAAGATAAAATAAATCTCAGAATAGTTGGGTTTTTATAAATAGTTGTTCAATTACAGTTGTCCTAATTTCTCACCGCCCCCTTGCCCTCCCCTGCCCTGCCCACCCACCTAGGGTTTTGTGGTAGGTGGCTGCAGGGAACCTTTTTAATAATTTGAAAATTCATTTCAAAGAGCCCTCAGGTACTTTGCTGTTAAAGGGTGGAAATTTCAAGTAGATGACCCTTTATTTACCACGTCATCTTCATGAATTTTGGAGTGTGCAAATGAACCTAAACATTATTTGGAGTAGGGGCTGGAGAGCTCAAGTGTACTGCACAAGAAATGAACTAGAGTAGTGAGTCAGAGGCTGTCTGGTAGAGAATCATTGGTTTACAAACATTTCTGTTGCACAATTTGTTTTTCTCACAAAATCCTAGTTGAGAAAAAGTAAGCTAAAAAATAAGGTAATAGGAGTACTGTAGCTGAAGTAAGAGGTAGCTGCTCAAGCTAGGAGTGAAATTACATCAACACAGTTCTGAAGGCTTAGAGGAAATAATAACCAATCATATCAGGTGTGTCCTGATCTCCAAGTCCACCTTACCATCTTACAGTTTTAAATTTCCTCAGAATAATAACCCTATGAGACATCTGACACAGTTAGCCAAAATTTTATATCTATTGTACATTTGCAATCTGGGTATTTAAAAACCATTTCACCATTGGTTTGCCTTTCTCTTAATAGACTTTCTTTACTCATTTTAATCGGTCCTTGGTTTTATTGTTTTCCACCCCACGTACAATGCTTCCCAAGTTGTATAAAAACTGAACCAACACTGTTCATCTTCCCTGATTCTCTTCTGAATCTTCCTCTTATGTTCTCCCCTATATGTTCTTCAGTTGTCATGCTATACCCCACTTCTAACTCTGTCCTGCTTCCCGAATACCTATAACTCTAACTCCAAGTTTTTACACCAGTCACTTCTCCTATAGCTAAAGCCTAACCTCCCTCAGCTGCTCCATAAGGGAATGCTGGTCAATTATTCATTCAATAAACAATTTGAAGAACTGAGTGTTCAGTTCACATTCAAGACATGCAGAAGTTACTTGCAAAAATGTTTTATGTAAATAAGCTATGTAAATAAATCTAGACATAGAAAAATATGAGAAGTATAAACAGAAAATTGAAGTAAACTAAATGCCATGCAGAATAGAGTTAGAAAAAGGAATATATAAGAAAAGGTTAGAATATATAAGAAAAGGTTAATTTACTAAGAGCAAAATGTGTTAGTCTATCTTGTTTCAAATTTTCGCCAGATTTAATTAAATGAAAGGTCCGAAAAATGACAGAGACGTAGAGTACTTGTAATTTTGAAGGCATTTTATAAGACACATGATAATTTTCCTATAGGTAAGATAAAATATAACATTTACATGATTACAGCTTGGCAGAGTTATTGCATGACAGAACCCAAAGGGTATTGATGATGGATTTGTACAACAATAAGGAAAGTTCTGTAGGTAGGCCCTGGATTTCTCCCCTCCTCCCTTTATATTTACCACTTTAGTTACCCAGAGGGACATTTGAAAAACAAGCTTATTACCTGTGAAGATAATAAAAAGCTGGAAGGTGTATAATAATGTTGAACTACTCAATAAGTTACAAAAAATGTAAACTTGAATATCCATTATTATAGGGCTCTATACTATTAAGTCTAGGCCCACTGCCCAAATAAGGATGGGAGTGTAGGGCTTAACAGCAGCTAAGGATCCCATTGAGGTCAAGATGAGTTAGCCATATAATGTGGCTGCCCAAACACAGTTAATTCTACCTTATGGCTATGAAATGCAATGTCCTCTCCTCAATTTAATGTTGAAGCCCTAATTCCCTGGGTGATGGTTATTTGGAGACTGGGCCTTTGGGAGATTAGGTTTGGATTAGTTCACTAGAGTGGAGCGCTTATAATAGGGCTAATGCCCTTACAAGAAGAGATATCAAAGAGTTTACTCTCTCTTTTTCCCTGATGTGAGAGGAAGGTGTCATCTGCAAGGCAGGACCAGAGTCCCTAACAGAGCTGACTGTGTTGGTATCCTGACATTGGACTTCCAGCCTTCAGAACTGTGAGAACATAAATTTCTGTTGTTTATACGCCATCCAATCTATAGTACCTTTTTGTTGTTGTTCCACCCTGAGCTGATTGATACATTTACAACGAATATAATACTTTGAGCTTAAATTTTTTGAAAGCTTCTGATTACATTCAATCAGTTTATTATTAATATACACAGTTGTTCTTGGCTCATAGTGTTTTTCTGTGATTAGGCCTCTCAGAAGACCACAGGTGGTTGCAAGCTTACTCTCAGACTTTTATTCTCCAGAGATGAGAACATGCATTTTTAGAGGGGCCCAAGTCACACAGAATAACTTGACCTAACATACAGGTTTAATGTGTCTTTGTGAATACATTTATATTATTTATTGTTACCCAAATTGTAGTCTAAGCCATGAGATGAAACATATATACATCTTAATGAGCCACAGTCCAATAGCAGTTGAGGATAGAGTTGCATATGGAAAATAGGGAGGTTTTCATGGATTCAGGATTGATATAAAGGTTTGAGTATGGGGCCAGCATGTTAAGAATTTGAATTGTTTTATTTGACATACACACTTGGACTATGACTAATCTTCTGTAGCACCCAGTGAACTGAGTTAGTTGAAGAACTTAGTCTGCAATCCATTATCATAGTCCTTTAACACTTGTGAAAGTGTCGCTGATGACACTCCATGAATTTCTGTTATTCCCTTTTTTTAGTGCCTTAGTAAGAGAGTGAGATAGAAACCATGAACAAATTAACACTAAAATGTTTCCATAGGCTAGAGAAAAATCTGTCTGGCAATAAGGCCTGGAGGAGGAACAAGTGGTCCACTGTGAACTTTTGGTTGCTGTTGAGTGTTTTCAGTTTTCTAAATATGGACCTGCAAAGGAGAGATGAGAAGCAGTGCAGAGCCACAGTCTCCAAGGAAATCCTTAGCTCCCTTCTGTCTTGGAGCTGGAGTACGGTGATTGCTAAAGGTTAGACACAACACACGGAAGAGGAATGGGTGTGATGAGACAGACGTAATTCATCTGTCTTTCTCATTTGTCTGTTACTTTGCCAGTCCTTCTAATTTATAAATATTGTCCAATTTCCTCAATCTCCCTGGTCTTTCCTTCTGTATTTCATAACATTCACCAGTCCTAGTCCTTATTAGTTTGCTTTTGAGGAAAGAAGAAAGGAAACAAACGGGAGCACTAAAAACTGTGCAAATGGTAGGAAAGTAGCACAATGGAATGTGGGTTTAGACTGCGTTCAAATAAGCTTAAGAGAGCAGGGGATAAATGGAAAGAAAAGCAAAAGTATCAAAACAGTGACTTTCTCATCAAACTTCACCTCCAGCTGTGTTTTGCATTTGCCATTTGAGATGCAAGGAGTAAATGCATAGTAGGCTTTTAGGGTGTATGGAGACCTTTGTTGCCTTCTGTGAAACCTCTGTTTCACCAAGAGAATTTGACTTAAAGAGCAACAAACCCACAGGGCTGGTAATCTGTAGGGTTTCTGCAAGGGCACACAGTGGGCAGAGCGGGGCATGTTAATTTTCCCAGATCTTCAGAAAGCCCCTTATCTCTGGTGATAAAAAACAACAAAAACCCTATAGTTTAGCCAATGTTGAATCTTCTAACCCTAAAATAAAAACATTTCTGTGCCTGACTCATTTGATACTTAAAAGACATGTACCATATATTCTTTGAGAAAGCTAAAATATGAAGCATGTAGTTTTATACAATAAGTATATAAGGGATAATTTTTTAAAGACTTTTTGGCCTTGGCTGGGTAGCTCAGTTGATTAGAGTGTCATGCTGATATTCCAAGGTTGCAGGTTCGTTACCCAGTCAGGGTACACACAAGAAAAAGAAAGAGAGATTTTTTTAGACTTGCAAAAAGTTTGCAGAGAATTCATGTACATGTGCTTTGTTGATACTCCCTAAATGTAAATGTTTTACCACATTTGCTTTATAATTTTTTATCTCCCCCCGCACACACACAGATATATTATTCTGGAAGGTTTAAGAGTAATTTTTAGATGCAATGCCTTTTTACTTACTCATTAGGGTGTAACTTTTTCTCAGAGTATTTCATGTAAGTGAATGTTGTCATTTTACTGTTTATATTTTTATCTTCTTTTTCTTAGATAAGTCCTCTTAACATTCCATATAATAAGGGCTTGGTCATGATCAGTCCTTTAACTTGACCCTACCTGGGAAGCACTTTATCTGCCCTGCCATTCTAAATGAGAGCTTTGCTGGATAGAGTAATCTTGTATGTAGGTCCCTGCCTTTCATGACTTGGAATATGTCTTTCCAACCCCTTCTTGCCTTCAAGGTTTCTGTTGAGAGATAATCTGAAAGTCTTATGGGAACTCCTTTGTAGGTAAATATCTCCTTTTCTCTTGCTGCTTTTAAGATTCTCTCCCTATCTTGGCTAATGTAATTATGATGTGAGTTGGTGTGTTGCTCCTTGTGTCCAACTTCTTTGGGACTCTCTGGGCTTCCTGGATTTCCTGGAAGTCTATTTCCTTTGCCAGATTAAGGAAGTTCTCATTCACTATTTGTTCAAATAAGTTTTCAATTTCTTGCTCTTCCTCTTCCCCTTCTGGTACCCCTATGATTCAGATGTTGGAACGTTTAAAGATGTCCTGGAGGTTCCTAAGCTTCTCCTCATTTTTTTGAATTCTTGTTTCTTCATTCTGTTCTGGCTGAATGTTTCTTTCTTCCTTCTGGTCCACACTGTTGATCTGAGTCCCAGTTTGCTTCCCATCATTGTTACTTCCCTCTACATTTTCCTTTATTTCACTCAGTATAGTCTTAATTTTTTCATGTAATTTGTGACCATATTCCACCAATTCTGTGGGCATCCTGATTACCAGTGTTTTTAACTGTGCGTCTGATAGGTTGGATATCTCTTTGTTACTTAGTTGTATTTTTTCTGCAGCTTTGATCTGTTCTTTTATTTGGGCCATTTTTTTTGTCTCCGCACATCTGTTATGTAATAAGGGGCGGAGCCTTAGGTGTTCACCAGGGCAGGGCAACCCATGTGGCTGCATTGTGATGCTGTATGTCTGGAAGGGGTCTGGGAGGGAGCAATGCCTTTTGCTCTGCTCTCTGCTAGCTTTCAGTCACTTTCCCACTACCCACAAACAAATTGGGCCCTGCTGGTGTTGATTCCTGGGTGGGTGGGTTTGTGTACATTCTAGGACTCTGTGGGTATCTCCAACAAACTCTCATGTGAGGCTGGGAATTTTTTCTCCTGCTGCCTTAACTCACACTGGTGTTTTCAGTCAGAGGTTTGAGGCTTTATTTCCCCACACTGAAACTCTGGGTTGTGTGGTCTGTCTTGCTTCCCAGTTGTTCCTCCTGGTTTATCTGTATGGGAATGTGGGACTGCCCAATTCACAATCTACTGCCTCACTGGGTCTGCCAGCTGCCACCTTACCTACCAGCTGCAGCCTTACCTGGTTCCCTCTCAGCCTAGCTGCCTGTCTCTGCTCCTCCTACTGGTCTGGATGAATGTGTCTCCTTGGTTGTTGGATTTCCACATGGTTCAATTTTCTGTCAGTTCTAGTTGTTGTTTTTTTTAAATTTGTTGTTGTCTGTCTTTTGGTTGTGTGAGGAAGCACAGTGTGCCTACCTATGTCTTCATCTTGGCTGGTCTTTATAAATTCTGGATGTTAATCCCTCCTCCGATGTATAAGTGACCATGTTCTCCTATTCAGTGGGTTGTCTTTTTATTTTGGTTTCCTTTGTTATACAAAGACTTTTTAGTTTGATGTAATCCCATTTGTTTATTTTTTCTTGGCCATGATGGTATATCAGAAAAATATTGCTATGAGAAATATTCGAGATTTTACTACCTATGTTTTCTTCTTTCTTCTAAGACTTTTATGGTTTCAAGTCTAACATTTAAATATGTAATCAATTTTGAGTTTATTTTTGCATATGGTTTAAAAAATGGCCTAGCTTCATTTTTGTATGTATCTGTCCGATATCCCCAACACCATTTATTGAATAGACTATCTTTAGACTGTTGTATGTCTTTTATTCCTTTGTCAAATATTAATTGCTACAAAGGCATGGGTTTACTTCTGGGCTCTCTCTGATCTATCCATTGATCTATATGTCTATTTTTATTCCAGTGTTATGCTGTTTTGGTTACTGTGACCTTGTAGTGTAATTAGGTAGTAACTTTCTTCTTTTTTCAAAATTTGATAATAATGTCACATTTTCTTCTTTTTAACAGCTGAGTAGTATTCCACTGTGTAAATGTCCCATAGTTGTCTTATCCACTCACCTACTTATGGATACTTGGTTTGTTTCTGTATCTTGGCCACTATAAATATTGCTGCAATGAACACAAGGGTGCTTCTGATCTTTCAAATTAGTGTTTTGAGTTCCTTCAGATATATTTCTAGAAGTGGGATAGCTGGGTCAAAAGGCAGATCCATTTTTAATTTTTGGAGGTGTCTCCATGCTGCTTTCCATAGTGGCTGCACCAGTCTGCATTCCCACCAACCATGCAAAAGGGTTCCCCTTTCTCCACACCGTCACCAGCACTTGTTGTTTATTGATTTATTGATAATAGCCATGCTGACAGGTGTGAGACACCTCATTTATTTTTCATTTCTCTCATGATTACTGACATTAAGCATATTTTCATGTGTCAATTGGCTATCTGTGTATATCCTTTTTGGAGAAGTGTCTATCTAGGTCCTTTGCCTAATTTTAGTTGGGTTTATTCATTTATTTATTTATTTATTTATTTTTGGTGTTAAATTTTATAAGTTCTCTATAGATTTTGGATATTAATCCCTTATCAGATGTATCAGTGAATATGTTCTCCCAGTCTGTTGGCTGTCTTTTTATTTTGCTGAAGTTTTCCTTTACTGTGCAAAAACTTTTCAGTTTGATGTAGTCCAATTTATTTCTTTATCTCTTTTTCTTTTCTTTGCCTGTGGAGATATATCCAATAAAATATTGCTATAAGCAGTGTCCAAGATTTTGCTGCCAATGTTTTGAATTTATCCTTTATGTGATGTAAGAAGGTGGTCCAATTTTCCCAACACCATTTATTGAAAAAACTATCTAAACCCAGTGTATGTGCTTGCTTCCTTTGCCAAAGATGTATTAACTGTAAAGGTGTGAGTTAATTTCTGGGCTCTCTATTTGGTTTCATTATTCTTTTTGTCTGTTTTTATGCCAGTACCTTGCTTTTTTGATTACTATGGCCTTATAATATAGTTTTTTAGTAAATGTATAGGATTGTATAACCAGTACCACAATCCATTTTTAGAATATTTTTATAATCCCCAAAAGTTCTCTCATGCCCACTTATAGTTAATTCCTGTACCTATCCACAATTCAAGGCAAGAACTGACCTGCTTTCTGTTTGTATTAATTTACCTTTTTTGAAGGGACATTTCACATAAATAAAATCCGGCAATATGTAGTCTTCTGTATTTGGCTTCATTTATGTAACATAATGTTTTTGAGGTTTACCCATGTTTATATAGTTGATTTATTTTTCTTATTCAATGGTAGTTTTATGTGGGTATACTATATTTTGTTTATCCATTAACTGGTTGGTGGACTTTTTGATTTAACCAATTTTAGTTTATTGTGAATAAGAGTATGAACACTAAAGTCTTTGAGTGGACGAGTGTTTTCACTTTTTGTGGTTAGCTTTCTAAATGTGGAATTTTCCAATCACATAGTAGGTTTTTTGTTTTACTTTAGAAGAAACATACAAACTGTATTCCCAAGTGGCTACACCATTTTATATTTCCACCAGCAGTGTAGGAGAGATCCAGTTTGTCCACATCTTTGCCGACACATAGTTTTGTGCTTCTTATTGTAGCCATTTGTGGGTGTGATGTATGTAATTTTATTTTTATGAATATAATTTTTAACTTTGCCTCATTAGTCCAGTGCTTCTCCGAAATATTAGGGCCACATTTCCAGCCAGTTGCTATATATTCCCACTTGGATATTTTAGAGTAACATTAATCACAACCTGAGGTTAATCAGACCTCTGTATCAATCCCTAATATTGGTTTCCTTTAGATGCACCCATTCTTTACAATAGCTGCATCATTTTCCCTCCTAGTTTTAGACATGTCAGATAATCCTGTATGCTTCCTCTACCCTGTTCTTCAATTTTAACCAGCCAACATTTTCTACAAACTGTTTCTCAATGTCACATAATACAGTGTCTTCCTATTCTTACTACCTCAATTCAAGCCTGAACTATTTTAAAAGTATTTTGTGCATTGTGTTTTATTTTTAGTGCTCTACATTTTGAGACTATCAAGATATGGTAATAAGGTGGTTTCTGTGTGTGTGTCTGCTATCTTGCTAGCGACTCAAAATTGTTTAATGTTCCCTTATTCTCTTTAGCAGAATGTTACTTCTTAGTGTTAATTCTGTAGGGTTTCAAGTTTTTCATCCTGAGTTTCCATCTGAAGAAACCAAAGTTTTTGGCTTCTGGGGGAAGATGGCAGTGAGATAGGTGGGAGCAGAGTTCACTTCCCCATGCACACAGGTGAAACACCTAGACAATGTTCTGAGGAACAGAGTGAACAGCCAACAGTACCCCAGCATATGAGAAGATTGGAAAACAAAAATTATAGAGGACATTAAAAAGTCAGAAGAGTAGGTGGAAGCCGTGAACACTAGGATAGTAATACAAGATGTGGTGGATGGAGGGACCATCAGTTAACCAGCTGGAGGGAAGGAAACACCAAAGAAAGACCCAACAACAATCAAAATCCAAAGATATACACAGAGCCAACATAAATGACAGCCCAAGACTGGGGAGCTTAGGAGATCAAGGAGATTGCATCACTGTATCTCAAAGGTATTCTACCATAGAAGTTTACACCATAAAATCAGGGAGTCAGAACAGATCAATTTAAGAAGCAGAGGCTAACAAGAAGAGTTTCACAAACAGTGGGAAAACAAACAAACAAAAATGATCCCCAAATGAAAGGAAAGGAGGAAGCCTCAGAAAGAATGCTAAATGAAATAGAGGCAACTCAACTATCAAATACTGAGTTCAAAGCAATGGTTAACAGGAAGCTCAATGAGTTCACAGATAATTACCAAAAACTACAGAGAAACTACAATGAACTCACTGCAAACTATATCAACATGAAAAAGGAAATACAAACTATCAACAAGGGCTAGGAGGAAATGAAGTATACAATTTCTGAACTGAAGTACATAGTACAAGGAATAGAAAGCAGGGTTGGCGAAGCAGAGAAAAGGATCAGTGAGCTGCAGGACAAGGTTGAACAAAACACCCAGAATGATCAAGAAAGGGAAAAGAGGCTCAGAAAGAATGAAGAGAGGTTAAGGGAAATGGAGGACAACATGAAAGGTAATAATATACATATAATAGGGATACGAGAAGGAGAAGAAGAAAAGCAAGGGATAGAAAACCTGTTTGAAAAAATAATGGAAAAGTAATGGAACTTCCCTAATTTGATAAGAGAAAATGTCACACAAATCCAGAAAACACAGAGAGTCCCATTGAAGAGGAACCCAAAGAGGCCCACTTCAAGACACATCATAATTAAAATGGCAAAATTCCAAGATAAAGAGAGAATCTTAAAGACAGCAAGGGAAAACAGGAAGTAACATACAAGGGAGCCCTGATAAGACTAGCAGCTGACTTCTCAATAGAAATGCTCCAAGCCAGAAGGGAATGGCAAGAAATATTCCAAGTAATGAAAACCAGAGGCCTGCAACCAAGACTATTTTATCCAGCAAGGCTCTCAATTAAAATAGAAGGCCAAATAAGGAGTTTTCTAGACAAAAGAAGCCTCAAAGAATATACCTCCTCCAAACCAGCTCTGCAAGAGATGCTAAAGGGTTTAAGAATAGAAAGAAAAAGGGTGAAAGAGAGGAGAACACAGGTACAAAAAATTACAATGAATAAGTACCTATCAATAATAACCTTAAACGTAAATGGATTAAATGCCCCAATCAAAAGACACAGAATAGCTGTGAATGGATAAGAAAACATGACCCATACATATGCTGCCTACAGGTTACCCACCTCAGGACAAAAGACCTACACAGACTAAAAATGAAGGGCTGAAAACGAATTTTCCAAGGAAACAAACAGGAAAAAAAAGCTGGGATAGCAAAACTCATATCAGACAAAATAGACTTAAAAAAAAGGGGGCCATAAAGAGAGACCCAGAAGGTCACTTCATAATACTCAAGGGAAGAATCCACCAAGAAGACATAAACATTGTAAATATATATGCACCCAACATAGGAGCACCTAAATACATAAAGAAAATCTTGGAGGACTTCAAGAAAGATATTGACAGCAACACAATTATAGTAGGAGATTTTAACACCCCGATGTAAAAAATGGGCAGATCTTCCGAACAAATATCAACAAAGATATCCTGACATTGAATGATGCCCTAGATAAAATGGACTTAACTGGTATATATATATATATAGATAGATAGATAGATAGAGAGAGAGAGAGAGAAAGAGAGAGAGAGAGAGAGAACCCTTCATCCCAAAGAAGCGAAATACTCATTCTTTTGAAATGTGCATGGAACATTTTCAAAGATAGACCACATGATAGGACACAAAACAAGGCTCAAAAAATTTAAGAAAACTGAAATCATTCCGAGCATTTTCTCTGACCACAAGGGACTGAAATTGGAAACAAACCCGAAGGAAAAAACCCAAAACACCCAAAATCATGGAGACTGGATGCCATGCTATTAAACAACGAATGGGTCAAGATTGAAATTGGGGAAGAAATCAAAAAGTTTCTGGAAACAAATGAAAATGAACTCACAACAACCCAAAACTTATGGGGCACAGCGAAGACATTCCTGAGAGGGAAGTTCATAGCAATACAGGCTTACCTAAAGAAAATAGAAACATTTCAAACAAACAACCTAACCCTACGCCTACAAGAACTTGAGGAACAACAACAAAGACAGCCCAGAGCACGTAGAAGGAAGGAAATAACCAAAATCAGACCATAATTAAATGACATAGAGACTAAAAGCACAATTCTAAGAATTAATGAATCCAGGAGCTGTTTTTTTGAAAAGATAAACAAAATTGACAAGCCATTAAGTAGGTTCATCAAGAAAAGAAGAGAGAGGACCCAAATAAACACAATCAGAAATGAAAGAGGAGAAATTATAACTAATACCACAGAAATACAAAGAATCATAAAAAAATATTATGAAGAGCTCTGTGTCAAGAAATTTGAAAACTTAGGTGAAATGAACAAATTTCTAGAAAAATATAATCTTCCAAAACTCAGTGAAGAAGCAGAAAGTCTGAATAGACAAATGACAGCTGATGAAATTGAAACAGTAATCAAAAAGCTCTGACACACAAAAGCTTTGGACCAGATGGTTTCACAAGAAAATTTTACAAAGCTTTTAAAGGAGAGGTAACCCCCACCTTCCACAGATTATTTCAAAAACTTCAAGGAGATGGAAGATTCCTGAACTCTTTTTATGAAGCAAGCATCATCCTAATCCTAAAACCAGCTAAAGATATAACAAAGTAAGAAAACTTCAGGCCAATATCACTGATGAACATAGATGCTAAAATCATCAGCAAAATATTGGCAAACTGCATCCAGCAATACGTTAAAAAGATCATACACCATGAACAAGTGGGATTCCTCCCAGGGATGCAAGAATGGTACAATATTCACAAATCAGGAAATGTAATACACCACATAAACAAAATGAAAGACAAAAAATATATGACCATATCAATAAATGTGGAAAAAGCATTTGATAATGTACAGCACCCATTTATGATAAAAAACATTTAGTAAAGTGAAAATAGAGGGAGCATTCCACAACATAATAAGGCTATATATGAAAGAGCTACAGCCAGCATCATATTCAATAGACAAAAACTTACAGCTTTCCCACTAAGATCAGGAACAAGGCAAGGATGCCTGCTTTCATCACTCCTATTTGACATAGTACTAGAAATCCTAGCCACAACAATCAGACGAGAAAAAGAAATAAAAGGCATCCAAATTGGAAAGGAGGAAGTAAAACTGTCATTGTCTGAGGATGATATAATAGTATACACAGAAAATCTTATATATTACACACACACACACACACACAAAACTACTTGACTTAATAAATGAATTTGGCAAAACATCTGGATACAAAGTCAATACTCAGAAATCAAATGCATTTTTTATACATTAACAATGAAACATCATAAACAGAAATCAGAAAAAAATCCATTTGATATAGCAAGAAGAAAAATAAAGTACCTAGGAATAAACCTAACCAAGGCGGTAAAAGACCTATACTCAAAAAAGCTATGCAACACTGAAGAAAGAAATTAAGGAAGACACAAACAAATGAAAGTTTGTACCATGCTCATGGATTGGAAGAATTAACATCATCAAAATGGCCATACACACCAAAGCAACTTATAGATACAATGCAATCCCTATTACAGTACCCATGACATATTTCACAGATATAGAACAAACATTTCAGAAATTTATGTGGAACCATAAGGTACCCCAAATACCTGCAGCAAGTTTGAGAAAGAACAACAAAGCAGGAGGGATCAAAATACCTAATGTCAAACTGTATTACAAGGCCAATATAATTGAAACATCCGGGTACTGGCATAAAAGCAGGCACATAGACCAATGGAACAGAACAAAGAGCCCAGAAATAAACCCATCTCTATGGTCAATTAATATTTGACAAAGTAGGAAGAGGTGTAAAATGAGATAAAAATATCCTCTTCAACAAATGGTGTTGGGAGATCTGTACAGCTATATGCAAAAAAATGAAACTCGATCACC
The DNA here is from genome assembly GCF_014824575.4 of Sturnira hondurensis. Classification (NCBI taxonomy): domain Eukaryota; kingdom Metazoa; phylum Chordata; class Mammalia; order Chiroptera; family Phyllostomidae; genus Sturnira; species Sturnira hondurensis. The sequence continues at coordinate 10,437,925 of NW_028073511.1, read as the reverse complement.
AACTTACACCATACATAAAAATAATTTTAAAGTAGATAAAATACTTAAATATAAGTCATGACACCATAAAAGTTGTAGGAGAAAACATTGGCAGGAAAATTTCAAACATTCCACACAGCAACATCTTCATAGATACGTCCCCTAAAGCAAGGGACATAAAGGAAACACTAAACAAACGGGACCTCATCAAATTAAAAAGCTTCTGCATGGCTAAAGAAAACAGCATTAAAATGAAAAGAGAGCCAACTATATGGGAAAACATATTTGCCAATGATACCTCAGACAAGGGTTTAATCTCCAAAATATACAAAGAACTCACATGACTCCACTCCAGGAAGACAAAAAACCCAATTAAAAAATGGGCAAAGGACTTGAACAGACACTTCTCCAAGGAGGACATACAGAGGACCCAGAGACATGAAAAAATGCTCAGCATCATTAGCCATCAGAAAGATGCAAATTAAAATCACAATGAGATACCACCTCACACCAGTCAGAATGGCCAACATAAACAAATCAACAAACAACTGCTGGAGAGGATGCAGAGAAAAGGGAACCCTAGCACACTGTTTATTGGTGGGAATGCAGACTGGTATAGCCACTGTGAAAAACAGTATAGAATTTCCTCAGAAAACTAAAAATGGACCTGCCTTTCAATCCAGCAATTCCACTGCTAGGATTATATCCTAAGAACCCTGAAACACCAATCCAAAAGAACCTATGCACTCCAATGTTTATAGCAGCACAATTTACAATAGCCAAGTGCTGGAAGCAACCTAAGTGCCCATCAGTAAATGAGTGGATCAAAAAGCTGTTCATTTACACAGTGGAATTCTCTGCAGCAGAGAGAAAGAAGGAGTTTATACGCATTGGAACAGCACAAATAGAGCTGAAGAGCATTGTGCTGAGTAAAATAAGCCAGGTGGTGAGGAACAAATACCATATGATCTCACCTTCAACTGGAACATAACAACAACAAAAAAGCAAACAAAATACAACCAGAGTCATTGACATTAAGGACAATCTAACGATAGCCAGAGGAGACAGGGGAGGGGACAGTGGGGAGAAGGGTTTTCAGGAACTACTATAAAGGACACATGGACAAAACCAAGGGGGAGGGTGGAAACAAGGGAGGGAGGTGGGTTTGGCTGGGATGGGGGGAAGGTGGGAAGAAAATGCAGACAACTGTAATTGGACAACAATAAAGTAATTAAAATGACAAATAAAGTTTTTATCTAAAGAAAGTTTCAGCTCTAGTTATACTGAAACTCTTCTGAACATGTTTGTCCAGTTCAACCTGGAAGGTTTAGTACAAGTGCCCCCACTCCCACCCATCTTACCTGCAATTATCTTCCTTTGACTGTCTGCCCCTTTGCTAATCCTTAGGAATAATTAAGCTTTTCCTTTTTGAGTGAAGGGTTTACTAACTGCCCATGCATTTATAAACTATTCCAATTGCTTTTCCATCTACTTATGTAACAATTTGAGAATTTGCCATAAACCAGTCTCTGTGATAGGTGTTAGAACACAAAGTGGATTATGATACAATACCTTTTATCGAAGAGATGAATTTAATGTAAAAAAGTTGCAAATAATACATTGTTATAGTAACAGAATTGTGGACAGGCTATTTTAATGAAAACAGGATGCCAAGGCACAAAGTTCCAGCTTGCATTAGGTGAGAGTGAGTGTATGATTAGGAAGAGGTGGTAATCAGAATCTTGAACGATGACTAGGCTAGATGAAATTCATGGCAGGGAATTCTAGAAATGGAGGTCAGGCTCAGAAGCAAAGACACAGATGTAAGAAATAGCCCCATGTGATTCGAAGTTACCAGCAGAAAGTATCTACACATGAAGTATCAGGCAGAGATTGGTGCATGATGAAGCTAGAGAATTCTCAGGCTTAGGCATGAAAGATCTTGTTTCTCATGCTAAGAAATTCAAATTCTATGCCATGGATAGGAAAAACCAAAGGGCTTTGAGTAGGGGAATGAAATAGTCACCTTTCTGTTCTTTGCCATCCATTTTGGCCACTGTATGAGGGATACTTCTGATAATAACAAGACTGTTGAAAGGGAGACTAGTTAGGAATTACTTCAGTAAAGACATAGTGAATGTATAAGTTATAACTGTGGTGATGGTGATAAAGAAGAAGAAATGATTCTGATAAATATTTTACAGGTAAAATTGGTTACACTTAGTAGATATTTGAATGTGAAAGAGAGATTTAAAGAGGTAAGAATAACTCCGCGTTTTTCTGGCTTTAGTAACCAGATACATTAGTGGTGATATCAGATGAGCATATTTTGGGTAGCACTCATGAATCAGTAATTTTCAGAGCACCTTTTAATGAGTATAGCATTTATCTTACACCACCAGATCAAAGTACTGGATGGCATAATCCAACTTGTAAATACTTTGCAGAAGTGAAAATGAAAATGGCTTTATTATTTTTATCTTTTAAAAAATAGTGCCTCATTTTTAAAGTTAAGAAATTGTAGGAAAAAAATTGACCTTAAAGAAGTACTGAGAATAGAGCTGAGAGCCAACATAAAAATGTGTTAAAACACTTTTTTCTATAACTTACATTATCATGTACTATATTTTTTGGACTATAAGATGCATTTTTTACCAAATTTTTTGCTTCAAAAATTTTTTTTCTATTTTCCTCCTCTAAAACCTAGGTGCATCTTATGGTGTGGACCCCAGAAACACCTAGGTTTTAGAGGAGGAAAACAGAGGAAAAATTGGGGAGCAAAAAATGTGGTAAGTAAATACATCTTATAGTCTGAAAAAATATAGTACATATTTCTATGTTCAATTTATATAATGAATTACAATTATGCATGTAGCATATCATTAGGCAGATAAAATGTGAATTTTAACCAATGTCATCTTGAGAAAAGGCTGGCCGTATCCATCATTCAACAGAACAATCAATGGTGAAAAGAACCATTGAGTATAGTATATATTGAGTATAGATATAGATATATATCTATAGACTTTGTTGTTAGTCTTATTCTTCATTCCCTAAGAACAAAGTCTCAAAAGATTACATAAGGATTCCTTCTCACATGGATCCTGACTTTCTCACCAGTCTTGTCTTTAGCTAGTTGTCAATGTGCATTGTTTTGCAGCAAAATAACCTGTTAACTGAAAATAAAACTATGTTGTGTCTGTATGATGTTAGGCCTTTGGTATACTTTCCCTTCTGCCAGGAATACCCTCACCCTAGTGAACTCAGTCTAAAGATGAGCTCAAGGTTATCTTTCCCTAATTCTCTTAAAGAGAGTTAACTGTCTTCTGATTTCTACTGCGCACATTCACGATAAAATTCCTATTACCCTGCATAAATTCTTGTTTGCATTTCTGCATTCCATACTAGAATACACTCTTCTTTCATTTGGCATTTATATTTTAATTAGTTTCTTAATGCTAGTTTCTAGCACTGTTTTAGCACATAATTAAGGCTCAATTTATGATTATTTAACTCAATTGACATTGAGACATTCCCCGTGGTCTAATAGCTTAGATGGCTAAATATAATTTAAAGAGTGAGGAATTTTGAAATCCTCCTGGAGGCAATAGAATTACCTGCTCTGCCAAAAACCTATTCACTTCCATTATTTGGCTGAGTTTTTTAATACAGAACACAGCTTAATTCTATAGATTTTATGAAAATCAAAAGTAAAATGAGGTATAACCTAAGAGAGCTTTTAAAAATATTTTGATGTTTCTCATATTCAGTTTAAAGGAAAAGAAAAAAAAAACTTGAGTTCTCTTCACGAATTACTATGAATTATAATGAGAAACAAACAAAATGCAGCACATTCTATTTTAGCAGCAAAGTGGAGAAGGGTAGGAAGCAGGGTTTTAATTATACAAATAATTAAATGGTATTGTTTGTACCCACAATATAAGTTGCATTTTGAAATTTTGCTAACATGTAGACATATTCTGTGATTACCTTGGAGGCAAATAAAAATTCTTAGATGTCTTTTTAAAACCTTAGTTTCTTTTAAAAACATGTAATTTTTCTATAACAATCTCCCAATCAGAAATCCCTATACAAGTAAAAGTGTTTCTTAAGGTAATGTGATAGCCAGTGTCTAGAGTTCTAACTTGTTAGTTGTATTTTTATTGCATAATTACTAATTAGTGAGGCACAAATACTTGGGATGTTATCTTACTCAGTCTTGATTTGTAAAATTCTTCAGTCCTTAGAAAAGTCCTTAGAAAAGAATTTTAACTGTGCTTCAACTAATTTTGTTCTAGTCAGGATATTTCCTTTCCTCTTTGTGATTTAAAAGCTCTCTCTTATAATCTTTAAAAAATTAATTTATTGAAGTGACATTGTGGGATATAAAACTGAAACTCAATACACTTTTTGATTTCAATATAATAAAAAAATTTCCATCTCTGATAACTGGAAACTTAGGGGTGTGGCTGTAATCAGCTTTGTCTGGATCAGCCTTTACAGAGGTTGTTTACAAAGCTCACTCTGTGTGTCTTTCTCTAATATAAGTCCTCTTCACAGGCGAGCTAAATGGCCACCATTCTTAATGAAAAGTTAAAGATTTTGTTAGGCTTAGTTTGGCTGACTGTGTTTGGGCAACTGGGTTCCTCTGATTGGTCCAAATGAGTAATCCTTCCTATAGTGCTAGAAAGGTCAGGCTTGCTTGAACCATATTGTGTGTGGTTTCCACAGGAGAAAAGCTCTCCCGTACCAGACCACGTACGGAAGTGGTTCTGGAGAGACACAATCAACAAACTCTCACTGCAGTCATTTTCCCACTGTCAAAAATTGAAGTATAAAATGGATGCCATTTTTTCTGGCAAGTAAAGTATTGGGAATTATAATGTTGCATATCTTACCGTCTAGTCTCACTCTTTAACACCCAGGAGTGTGGACTTTTGGGTATGCAACTGAACCTAAACTTTCATGTTTGCTCTTATATTTACCACAGTTACTCCTTTAATTACACAATCTGGAAGAATCCAAGTGTTGACCCAGACAGATATTCTCAGGGACTCTACATTAAACATGCTTTTGAAATACAGAGTTTTCAGAAAGTGAATGAGGTATCACTTAACAGGCCATCTTTAAACAATTTCTGAATGACAGAAAAAAAATCCTGTGAAACATAAAGATTTTCAATAAACCTTAATTAGAATTTCTAACAAAATTATAAATCTTATGAGAAAATATTATGTGTAGCCTGACAAGCCTCCTGATAACATAAATATGATAATAAATAGAAGCTTGAATTTGTGGGCTCAAGTTTTATAAAATAACTTTTATAATATCAACCTATAACAATGTGAGTAATTTAAAATTATCTGTTTTCTGTTAAACCTTTTCCTATACTACTTTATTCATACTCTTTCTATTGTCATTTCCCTGAAGCTAAACAACTGGTGAAATAAATATAATCACCATTTATTGCTATTTATCTGGTATAAAAATATATATTCTCTAGGTTTAGGGGATAATTTAAATAACAATGGAATATGGTGACAATCATTAAGAATTGAAGATGCTATTATAAAAAATTAGATTCTTCTTAGAGCTGTAATACATATTTCTAATACATAAACTACACATTTTATTTTCAGAATAAAATTCACAATAATATCCCTGGCTGGTGTAGCTCAATGGATTGAGCACAGGCCTGTGAACCAGATGATCGTGGTTCGATTCCCAGTCAGGGCACATGCCTGGGTTGCAGGCCAGTTCCCAGCGGGGGACATATGAGAGGCAACCATACATTGATATTTCTCTCCCTCTCTCCTTCCCTTCCCCTCTAAAGATAAATGAATAAAATCTTTTTAAAAAATCCACAATAATACTATGTTTATAAGAAGCATATCTTATATCAGTATGATATTATTATCATCAATATCAACCAAATTTATAATTCAAATTAAATATAAAATGCTAAATATATTATACTAGTTTTCATACCTTATAAAAAATTCATAAAGTTGTGAATAAAACTAAAATTTGGAGTTAGATCTGAGATTGAACTTTACACATTTTATTTGTTTGCTGCCTCACAAGATTTTTATAAATATTAAATGGATAATCTATATAAAAGTGTCTACTTCAGTGACAAAACACTTTGTAGATGCTGAAAATAGTTTTCTATCCTTTTCCAATTTCTATTTTATTTTCTTTTATCCCCTTTTTTATTGTTTCCCTCTTCTCCCCTTTCCTTTCTTTTTTCCTTTACCTTATCATCATCATTTCTTGCTTCTCTCAGATTAGCCTTCTTTATTTTTTTTAAGTGTGACTGAGTTCATGTGAAAGCTTTAAGCTCATATTCATCAAGGTTTATTTGGTCAGTAAACAAGGGTGTATTTCTGAGGAATTGCTTCCCACAAGTTCAGGGATTCACTATGGTTGGGTTCAATTGCTCTCAACTCCTAAATAAATCAGTGCTTCCAGCAGACTTGGTGTATACTGACTAATATGAGATGGGTCATCTGATGCATTGTGGAAATACATGAGAAAAACAGAATATGATGTTTCCCTAAGGGAAAATTTGGGTACTTCTACTGGAAGAAAAATGATTGCAGTTTAGCTAATCAGGACCTAGCAAACATCTAGTACATTTTCTTCCTTTACGAAGCTCACAATTTAGTTGAATAGACACAATACATAATACATATGTATGTAGCTAATTTAAAAAATCTCAAGTAGAATTGGTTACCGATAAATAATTTGCTTTAATGATGGTTTCATGGAGAGGCAGTATTTGTAGTGGTAAGAACACAATCCAGAGTCAGAGACACTGGGGTTGAAATTCTTAAATTCTCTATGCCATAGTTTTCACATTCATTCCACTAATTTTGTCTGTCTTAGATGTCTTTTTAAGAAGTTCCATAAGTTAATGCACATAAAGCATATTAGCCTTGTTTTAACTTGAGGAAGATTAAGTTTCACATAAGCTAAGACAAGTAGGATGCTTCCACGTGGAAACAACCATGTGGCTAACGTATGAGAAAGGGAACTTTCATGTTAAAATAATAAGCATCCACAGAGATTACAATAAAAAATTTATGAATTCACCTCCCTAAATTTTTGTAAAATGATTATTCGGCTTCCTCATACTGTTTGTTTTCCTTGGTATCTTTTCACTGTATACTCCTCTTTCTTTAGATCACTTTCTTCTTTTTTAAGTCTCAGACTTCATTTTACTTCTTCTTAGGTATGTATGTCTTATTGAAGAGAGGTCACTCTCTAAAGTTGTTGCTAACCTTGTTACTCAACTTTTGAATTAAAGATGTAAATAAACACAGATGAAGTTAGAATTCTTTCTGGCTTTGTTTTTAGATCCAGTCAATATCCCTAAGTACCCAACTTGTATGATTTCCCTGAATTATTTTATCCTTATAAACATCCATTCTGGAATTGCTCCTTCCTAAATGTCATGGTGACATGATCTGTCAAAGCTTTCTTCCTCTATTCATGGTCATTCCTCACAGTCTACTTTTCAGACTCCGCCCCCCCCCATCTGCTCATTTAAGCATTCTTTAAATGCTTTCCTGGGCCATTTCCCCCCCTAACTCTACATGGTTTCTCCTCATCTCCTGTGACTTCAGATATAGTACACGGACTAATTAATGGCTTCTGGATCTCTATTTCCAATACAATTATCTCTCCTGAGAAAAAAAAAGCTCACATACACATCTGCCCACATCTTCAACCAGATGTCCAAAGGGATTAAAAATTTTCAACACACTGGTCTTGTATTTAGATCTTTGATATAAGAACTAAAACAATTAATTACATAGAAGAAAACATAGGTACTTATAAAACATGGTTTTAGGGAGGGTTTTATGAACTTGACCCCAAAGGCAGGAAAGTAAATGTGAAAATAAATGAATGTTACTATATCAAACTAATACAGTTCTGCAAGACAAACAAATAAACAAACCAAAAAAAACCCCTGAAAACAAAACAAAAAACAACCAACTGAATGGGAGAAGAAATTTGCAAACTGAAGCTCCAATGAAGTGTTAATATCCAAAATACACTGAAAAAAACTCATACAACTCAACACCAAACTAATATGCAGTACAATAAAAAACTGAACAGAGAACTTGAACAGACACTTCTCCCAAGAAGACATACAAATGGTTAACAGAAAAATGTGAAACTTCAGTAGCTATTAGGGAAATACAAACCAAAACTACAATGAGATGCTACCTCACACCTGTTAGAATGGCTATTATCAATATGGCAAATATTAATGAGTGTTAGAGAGACTGTAGAGGAAAAAGAACATTCATTCATTGGTGGTGGTAATGTAAACTAACACAGCCACTATGGAAAACAGTATAGAGGCTCTTGAAGTAATTAAGAATAGAGTTACCCTATGACCCAGAAACCCTTCTTCTGAGTATTTGTCCTAAAAATTTGAAAATATTTATTTGCAAAGATATATGCATCCCTATATTTATTGCAGCATGACTCATGGTGGCCAAGACCTGGAAACAACCAAAGTGTGTTTAGATAAATAATTGAATAAAGAAGATGTGGTATATACTACATATATGCAATGAAGTAACAGTCAGCCATGGAAAAGATGAAATAACACCATTTGCAACAACCTGGATGGTTCTTGAGAATATCATGCTAAGCAAAATAAGTCTGATAGAAAAAGTCAGAAACCATGTGATTTCACTCATGTGTGATATACAACTGAAATCAACAAATGAACAAATAAGGAAAACAAACAAAAGTTCATAAACACATACAACAGTATGGTGGTTACCAGAGGAAAGGGGGGTGGGGGAGTAGTAAAGAGCAAAGGGTGTCGAATATATGGTGATGGAAGGAGATTTGATTTTGGGTGGTGAGCACACGATGCAATATACAGATCATATGTCATAGAACTGTACCCTTGACATCTGTATAACTTTATTAATCAATGGCATCCCAATAAATTTCATTTAAAAAGTAAAAAAAAAAGATTCAACATACCTAAAATAAAACTGTCTTCCTAGTAATCCTATCTCTCCTTCTGTGTCCATTACCATCTAACCAGAAGCCAGTTCCCAAACTGGGTTTTCATCTTTGCTTCCTCTATATTTCTAACCATCTAAATATCTTGGATCTCTCTACTTAACTACCCCAATGCTACAACCTTGTCCTGACTGACATCATTTCCCCCTGTGGATTCCTATCATTGACTTCTAAACAGTCATTCTGATTCCAGGCTTGTTCCTCTGTACCTATTATCCACAGTTTTAAAAATATTGTCTTTCTAAAGAAAAAAATTTACTAGACAATACCTGTTCATGAGGTTATTCAATGGCCCCTACTGCCCTTGAGCACAGTCCAAAATATTACAGGCTCTTATGTTCTTTCCGCCTTTATTTGTAGCCCCATTGCACATTACTTCTTGGACCTTGCCCTGGTTCAGCCACCAAGTCCCTTTTTGCCCTTCAGATTACACGTGTTATTCCCTCTCTCTGAGTAATTTTTCCTCCCTGTTTTTGCCGTATTTGACACCATTAATCATTCTCTCCTTTGTCCTGTGCAAGCGTTTGTTTCCAGTTAACAAAACTCACCAGATGTTTCCAATGCTTCTAATATCCATACATTTTTGTCTTAAGAGCTCTGTATCTTCTAAGACCAAGAACTTTGTTGACCTGACTTGAAATAATCAATGGGGACCTCAAGATTTCCCAACAAGAGGTCTTTATCATCCTCATTGAATCTTCATCCTCTTTGGTACTTTCTATTTTAATTGATGGCATTTCATCCACTCAGCTTTCCACCTTAAATTCTGGGGATTATTCCTGATTCCTCTTTCTCTGTTACAAACATATCCAATGAATCTCCAGTTTTCCCAATGGTACTATCAACATATTTCTCGAATGTCATCATAATTCTTTCTATTGCTACTACTACTGTCTTAGTTTACATCCTGACCATCTCTGATAATAGCAAAAAAATAACTAACATTCATTGTTATGGGGCAGTACTTTTTTTAGTGTTTTACATGCATTGTCTTGGTTAATTCTCACAGAAAATGTCTGTGAAATATGGCCTACCATTGTTGGCTTTATGTAGATGATAACATGGAGGGTCAGAGAAGTTTAACAATGTGTCTAAATTCACACAGCCATTAGAGGAGCATATGTGTTTGTGTGTGTGTGTGTGTGTCTCAAATCCTATGATTTTAGAATATTTGATCTTGGTTACTCTTAAAATGATTACTTTAAAACAGATATTTGTTTTAAACTCTGTTTTGAAACTTCATCAAAATATGTCACATGGCCTGCCGAAAATCCTGTGTTCTGTATTGAAATCATTAAAAACATTTTTTGTGACTCCTGCTGACACTGATGCTGCCTTTTGAAGTGAATTTGGGTCAGAAGAGTACTAATCAGAAACAGCTACCGAAGGCAAAACACTCTCTTTCTCTGTCTTCCTTCCCTACAGTGGCATAAGCTTCTTTAGAGCTTTTAATCCCCAAACTCTGGAAGGGCTTCAGCAGGCTTAATATTTTATTTTTCAGCCTACCTAAAGGATAACTCAAGCAGTGCTTTCACTACATAACTATCCTCCTGTTTGCTACCTTATCCTTGCTAGCTCATTAGATGTCCACCCTTCTCCTCCCAAGCAGCTTTCCTAATTATGTAGGTGGTGCGCAGCTTGCCTTGTTCAACACTGTGTTCTCCCCTCTGTTCCTGCCATTTCACTGGAGAGGAAATCTGCATCCATGCTCCAATGGCAGCCATAGGTCACCACGTGAAAACTTGGAGGGCAAAAAATGTTGTCAGTAATGAGATCTCAGGCATTTGGAAAGTTCACAGGGTCCTTTGTACAACACTGAAGAATCCCTCTGTTTCCTCTGGTGCTGTTTCATGCTAATTTCAAAACATCAGCCAGTGTAAGGCATCTCAACTGCAACTTCAGTTCACAGTGGAGCCCCTTTCATCCTTTTTTGCAGCTAGGCATTTAGATTTATCTTGTTGATCTGTGGGGAAAAAAAGGAAAAAAGAAGAAAGAAACACGGTCACATGAATATAACAGATGGAACAAATTGAGGGATTTGCTCCTACTACTTTTCTCCTTATTAAAATGAAAAGGGGAAATTGTATTTCAATGGGGTGCAAATTATTATGCTTATTTAATATTTGAAAATTGCTATTCTAAAATTGTGTTGGTGATATAAGCTGAATAATAACAAATAGATTATTCCACAATTATAGGAATTTTGTCATCATCTTGCCATTGATTTTGCTTTGTGATTCCTCTGCTTTTATCCAGTGAGGGAGCAGAATGTCACATTTACCTCTTCTCTTATTTGTGACCAGTTTGATTATACCACAAAGGGAAAAATGGGATGGATGGAAACAGGAAATAATTGACTCTGACATTGACTCTGACTCTGTAGTACTGGGTACTACAGTGCCACTCTTTCGTTATTTTTAAATTGTGAAATTCGATTTGAATGCAGGTATATTTTGGAAATCCTGGAAATGAATTCCTATGAAGTCAACTCATTATATCCCTCATTGTCCTGATTCCAACACCATACAATTATACCTCTAGGAATGTGTCTTCACAATACAACACCGGAAGAACATTCTAACTCCCCAGTCCTAACTGTTTGACTTAGAAAATCAAAGAAATTTTATCAACATTATCTAGTCTAGTCTCCCATTTTTAGGCTGGAGAATAACTAAGATTCTTGATTAGGCTCTTTCTTCATTAGTCTTTTTTTAAGTGTTTTTCTGCTGACAAGTGAGTCATAGACTTAAATTCGAAAGCCTGACAATTGGGAAATGAACACTAATACTATTATGTCTCCCAGGCTCTTACATAAGGCAGTGAGTGAAAGGAACTTTGAGGTCTGAGGAATTGTTTATAGGGTATAAACCACTGAGTCATGATGTGTTGCGATCTAGTGGTTATATTGGTTGAAAACACCAGACCATCCATTTTTCACTCTTGGTGGTATCATCCTATGGACAGCCCTTGGTGTAAAATCACTTGTGGACTTTTAGCATACAAAGCATGCTATAAATGGTGGCTTGAACAAATTATTATTTTACTTCAGAATCATAGTTTTGTCCAGTTTCTCGATTCTGTCATTTCCACTACTACTAGAAAAAAATTACATCATGTGGATTGCCTCACTTTCCTCTCCTCTTACCTAATTACCTATGAAACTTCTTGTTTCAAATGCATCACTACATATTATTTCTTTTAGAAAGCTTTCTCTGACTTGTTCCCTGATCCCCACCCTGTTCTGCCTACACCATTTTACGCTCATTGCATAATGTGTTTTCCTTTGTTGCCCTTATCAAAAGGGTAGCTATATAAAAACTTGCAAACTTACTAGTGAGTATCTGTCATTGTCAGGAAACTGAGCTTAACCAGGGTGGAACAATGTTTATCTGGTTCAATATTACATCACTTAGTGTCAGGCAAACGGTATGTGCATATAAACACTGGTTGACTCTAAAAATGATTTCCAAAGTTATACTGTACATTTGACCCAATCTTTTACACAGAAATTGTAATAAGAAACACTTCCACTTGCTTGGAGGAAAAATCACAAAGTCTCCCTTGGAGAAGAAAGTGGTTATCTACAAAGGAATAAAAAACAAGTGTGAGATTAATAACAAATTTATTAATGGACACTAAGGTACTAGAAGTAAATGACACAGTATTTTGAAAAGTCCTGAAGGAATAATATTTTAAACCTAGAATCCTGTACCGAGCCAAAATTGCATTCAGTTCTGAGGATAAAAATGCATTTTTTGGACATTAATAAACTCAGAAAGCTTATCATTTGCATACTTTTCCAACAAAGATTAGAGGAGGATATGCTTTACTAATCCAAAGGAACTATGTACACACACACACACACACACACACCGTGTGCTTTTCCCCATGCCAACACACTTAACCAAAAGTCGAAAGTAAAACTGGAAAATTAAATCTAAGGTCTAGCAAATAAAATCTAGTATCTAGAAGGTGTTTGAGGTAGACATAGACAACCATCAGCATAACTGGGATGAAGGAAGAGAAAAGTTACAGGTATTACCTAGGGTTAATAAATTCTTGATGAACTTTCTCAAAATTTAGTGGTAACCATCATAACATGTATAGGAAGAAAATTTTGATACCACTTTAGATAAAAAGAAAAATCTGTCAGTTTAAGTATAGAGGGGAAGAGTGTGCAGGGGAAAGCAATAGGAAAGTATAGGGTAAACAGTGACAAGGTAAGTATGGTGGTAACTGAATTTGAAAGAGAAGACACAGAATGTGTTAAAAAGATCTAGCTATGCAATGTTAACAAGAACACACAAAACTGAAAATAAACTTTAGGAATAGAGAGACATAAGGGGATGTATCAGGTAATGGTAGGAAAACAAAAACACATGCAGCACTTTTAATATTGAACATTGAAACTAATACAAAAACCTGAAATTTTATGAGGTGAAGGGTATGTCATAAATGATATAATTCACCACGATATGAATCTTAATTCTTTATATTGATGATTGTATCTTTATATTTATATAATACTCTTTATATTAATCATTTAATTTGTAACCTTCATAATATAATCTTTATATTAACTTAAGTCTGCTTTATTTGCTTATTTATAAGTTATTCATATAAAAGAGCACAGGAATTGGTAGAAGTGTGCAAGGCTGGCAGGAATGTGGCTGGAGGGCCCCCCGGTGGGGCTCTGTGGGAGGAGGAGGAGTGACCTGAGCTCAGACCTTCCTACTCAGAGAGCGAAAGGAGAGGGTGGTCATCTTGCTTTCCAGTACTGATGTCAATCTTTAATAGTGGGGACAAGTGATGAATTGACTTAACCACACTGGAGTCTCTTGCTTTACCCTTTGCTCTCCTTTCCCACACCACTAGCCTATTATTCTAATCAAAGAAATATCGATGCAAGGTTTTGAAAAGCAAATCACCCTTCCTGATTATGATTTCGCTCTTCCTTTAGAAAGGTCTGGGCAGCTTTGATGGTGCTTTTTCTCTGGATCTTTACTTATAACCAATGATAACTGTAAATCATTGACTTTCTATATTGATCATTTCATCTGAAGGAGCATATAGTTGGACAGTATTAAATCCAATTAAGTTTGAAGATGATAGTGACTTAGATATTGATTACTTCCCATGTGTCAGTACTCTATAGTTTTAAAAAAATAGTGAGCCACAGAAGTCCAAAACTGTGATTATACAAATAAATGAAAGATTTTAGAAATGGAAGGAACTATGACCAGAGTGATAAGAGAGCCAAATGATCCTGAGAGCAGAATTTCAGAAGATTTTAAAGTTACAAGATATATACATATAATATTTATTTATAATATATATTAATATATATATATAATATATATATATATATTTAAAAAGAGTGGTTAGGAAGCCTGAATTGTAGAGTATTTAATACTTTCTTAATGACAGTGTTAACAAAATAATTTTTGTGACTGAGTCTCAAGATAATTTTAGAATTTAGTTTTTGAGTTTATAAGAAGTGAAAACATGTTTTATTCTGCTGCATTTTTTCTTTATTTACCCTTCATATCCATACAGACACATGTATACAATATTAAAAGCACTTTATTTAAAAAATTATTACTCTGTAACTTTTAAAATATAAATTAGGAAATACTTACCTCCAATTCCTTTCATCTTTGCATTACTGTGTGAACTTTTTAGATTTTGCCAAATTAGTCAGTATAATTAAGAATGCTAATTTATTTGAGTGTACATGTGCCAACATCATTTTGTAAAAGGAGCTGATACATAATTATTAAAACAATAATAAACTTCTGAAGACTTTTACATCAGCAAATTGAATGAAGTGGAGAACTTGGTCAACTTAAGGATGATTTGGATATATAGCTTTCATATTTCCTGTTCCTTGAATGTTTTCCCTGCTTATAGTGTATCTGCTACTTTTCTGTAAAGACAAACAAATAAAAAAAAAAAGAGTAAGAGGGTGTGAAAGAAAGGAGAAAGCTGAGATTCAGTGTTGCTCTTGATGTATTCCAACTGATTTTCTCTCTCAAATAAACCCAGCAGGTAGAAGTTGATACAAATGAAGAACCTAGTTATAATTACCATCAACAGCATCACCTTCACTACTTTGCCAAATGCTGCATGTCTCTCGCAGGCCACTTGGAGATTCTTCTGGAGGCCTGCTTCTGCCTCAATCAGTGTGCATTCCCTTTGATATTCCCACAGTGCGCACAATATACCCTCAAACACACACTGCTCAGGGTAATATGTCTCTAACGCGATGAAATCAATGGGAACACAGCCTTTTTTGCCTGACAGTATTGTCAGGGTGTATTATCTGGTTTAGGCTGTGGCTTCAGTTCATAGCAGTCGTCAGTTAAATTTCCCTTTCTGAAGCTGAGCAAAGTGTGTAATGTCACAGCCACAGGCGACTGCCGTTCATAGGACGGTTACAGGAGAAACATAGCCTCCTGGCTTGTCACACTGTATATATCTCAGGGTCTTCTCTTCCTTCCTAGTCAGAGGTTTCCAAGAATGTTGCCTGGAGCAGTCATGGGATGCAAAAGAGAGAGATTTTTGTTCTGCACTTAGCAACATTACCACACTTCACACTCAGTTTCTGATAAGGGAAAATTTAACTGACTTGCTCTGAACTCAGTCCATCAGATAATATACTCTGACAGGGCTGTGTATAAAGACTAGAAAGCCTACTAATTTATATTTCATCATCTCTGCACTTGGTTTAATCTGTTATCTTTTGCTAAGTGTTACAAAGATAATAAGGTGAGCTGAACTGAAAGGGGAAAGGGGAACCCTGACCCCGCAGGGGATGCAGGGAGGCACACTGGATAACTCAGTCTCCTGTCTTGAGAAGCTATACGCCAGATGATAACTTTGGAGCCTGTGTCTAAGATTAGAAGAGGCAGGGGAATCTTGCACAGATGATGAGTAGAGGGGCCATTTCTAGCTTCTGCTGCTTCTAACATTGATGCCTAGGTACTTCTTAACCCTTACCTCAAGTGATACACTCAAGAGCCAGGATACAATTATCTTTATAGGACTTATTGGAAAAGACACTCCTAAGTACTGATGTGTGTTCATCAAAACTCACAAACTTATAGGGCTATGTGAGGCATAGCATGAACTCTGCTTTCCTCCAAGGTAGAGAATAGCCAGTTGTCATAAACACTCTTGGAGGTAGAGGGGTGGGGCTTAATGTCCAATTCCTAAATGGACTTGTACAGTAGTAGCACAGTTTGAAAGTTGTTTACAATATGAACTTGACTTAGGATGGCAAGCATACAATATAATACAATTGTACAACTGAAACCTATATAATTTTATTAACCAATGTCACCCCAATAAATTCAATGAAAAGTAAAATAAATACATGAAATTGAGTAAAATAAAATTAAAAAAGTTTTATATAATACAGATAAACCCTCACTGAAACTATACAAGCTTCGAAAAGGAATTATAAAATATAGATAATAAGTTCAAGGTACTCTCTAGAATTATGCTCAAGGATATTCTATACATTACTAATATTTGCTTGTCAGGAACAAGGTCAGGTATTGGGAGCCCAAACATTTATAAGACTTTCTCTCTTGGAGTCTTTCCTTTTTTCTTTAAAAGAGAGCCATGTTGACAGACACCTCTTGGAGAAAGTCACTTGATTCTCTTTTTGGTCTCTGTTGACAAGAAGCACACAGATAGGAGTGTAGGTACATGAATACAAACTTTATCTAGTTATTTTTATTATTTGTATTAGAGTTTATTAATTATGCTATTACAGTTGTCCCAATTTTTTCCCCTTTGCCCCTCTCCACCCAGTACCCCCCTCTTCCCTCCAGCAATTCTTCCCCCCACTTAGTTCATGCCCATGGGTTATGCCTGTAAGTTCTTTGGCTTCTCCATTTCCCATGCTATTCTTAAATTCCCCATGTCTATGTTGTTCCTACCAATTATGCTTCTTAATCCCTGTACCATTTCCCCATTTTCCACCTTCTCCCTCCCAGGTGATAACCCTCCAAATGATCTCCATACCTATGATTCTGTTCCTGTTTTGGTTATTTGCTTAGTTTTCTGTTTGTTTTTTTTTGTTTTTGATTCAGTTGTTGATAGTTGTAAATTTGTTGCCTTTTTAATGTTCATGATTTTGATCCTATTTTTCTTAAATAAGTCCCATTTAACATTTACTATAATAATGGTTTGGTGGTGATGAACTCGTTTAGCTTTATGTTGTCTGGGAAGCACTTTGCCCTTCCATTCTAAATGACAGTTTTGCTGGATAGAGTAATCTTTGTTGTAGGTCCTTAGTTTTTATCACTTTGAATACTTTTTGCCAGTCCCTTCTTGCCTGCAGTTTCTTTTGAGAAATCCACTGATAGTCTTATAGTAACTCCTTTTTAGGTAACTCTCTGCTTTTCTCTTGCTGCTTGCAAGATTGTCTCTTTACCTTTAACCTTTGGCATTTTAATTAAGTGTTTTGCTTGGTATGTTCCTCTTTGGGGCCAACTTATTTGAGACTCTGTGTTTCCTGGACTTATATGTGTATTTCTTTTGCCAAATTAGGGAAGTTTTATATCATTATTTTCTCAAGTAAGTTTTCAATGTCTTGCTCTCCCTCTGGAACCCCTATGATTTGGATGTTGGCACATTTGGCGATGTCCTAGAGGTTCCTAATCCTATTCTCTTTTTTTAAAAAAAATGTGTTTCTTCTTACTGTTCCAGTTAAAGATTTCTCTCTCCCTTATGTCCCAACTTGTTGGTTTGAGTCAGAGCTTCCTTCCTATCTCTGTTGGTTTTCTGGGAATTATTCTTTATTTCATTCAGTGTAACTTCATTTTTTTCTTTAATTTTTTCCCACACTTAAGGAGTTCTCTAAGCATCCTTATCCCCAATGTTTTGAAATCTGCATCTGATAGGTTGGCCATCTCTGTTTTGCTTAGTTATTTTCTAGAGTTTTGTTCTGTTCTTTCATTTGGGCTATATTTCTTTGTCTCTTTAATTTGGCAGCTTCCCTGTGTTTGTTTCTATGTATTAAGTACAGCCACTTTTATTCCACATCTTAGCATGGCCTATGTCAAACAGGCACCTGTAAATTGTGTGGGGCAGAGCCTTAGGTAATTGCCAAGGTGGGGCATATGCTTCACTGCTTTGTAGCTGTGTGCAGAGGGCTCCGACAGTGGACAATGCTGCTTCCTGGCTTCTAGAGGTTTGCTCAGCGCTCACCCCATTTCCAGTCACTTCAACCCCTTCCCATGTGTGACTGGCACCCTTCCAGCTGCTGCTCCAATGGCAAACCTTGGAGTGGGGGAGTTTGGGAACATTCTTAAGACCATGCTGGCAGTGTAAGTGGTGAAATTCCTGCCATGTCTTTGCCCTGCCCCCAACCCCACTGGTTTTTATAGCTGGAGGTAATGGGGATCTGTCTTCCTGGTACTATAAAACTGCAGTGTGTGCAGTCTGGCTTGGGGCTGAGATTGCTTGCTCAGAAGGCATCCTTCCCACCTATTCTGCCACTGCTGCAGCTACCTTTCTGTGCACACTGCCTCTCTGCCCATTTCCTAGGCTCTGCTGATCCTACATGTCTGGATGCATGTGTTTTCTTTAAATCCTTAGTTGTTGGACTTCCATACAGCTCATTTTTCTGACAGTTCTGGGTGTTATTAGTTTTTAGATCTGGCTGTAATTCTTTCTATGGTTGCCCAAGGAGGTGAAGCATGTCTATCTATGCCTCCATCTTGACCAGAAGTCTCACACTTTAGTTCAAGATTAACTCTCTTTTGTAATTATTCTATCAGGAATATGCCTTTCTTGGGGGCATATGCAAAGCAGAGAGTTATGAACTATAGATGATCTGAGTTCTCAGAATGAACAAACTGTACTTCTCATTGATAGTAAACGATTCCTACGCTCAGCACTTCTACTTCCACATCTGCAAGGGGGAGTGGTGGGGGAGGATGAGATTACATACTTTTACTGTATTTTAGGGATGAAAAGTACTACAAAGGAAGTCATTATATTCACAGAATTTTAGAGTTTAAAGGCACCACAGAGATTATTTAGGGAAAAAGAACCAAACTAAGAATTAAATTATATGGATTCTAATTCTTGTTTTGCCATTGACTTACTCTACATCTTCAGGAAAACACATTTTCCTTAAGTTCTGGGGGCATCTTCTGTAAAATGAAAATATGAGAACAGTTTACCTCTAAGATTCCTTTCTACTTTAATTTCTTATAATGGTACCTAAATACGTGGAAATCTGCAGAGTTACACAGGTGCTTGATAAGGTAATCACTACTAAGATTTCTGGCTCTTATACCAATATCTTGTCTTTTTTCTTTTCATGAAGTGATGCCTCATTGTCTTTTTGTTTGATAAATTTATTCAGATCCTTGGAAAAGTACCTTAAAGTTTCAGCATTGGGTTAATAGTCATAATAAATAAATACTAGTTGTTATTATAGAGAAGCTTCAGATGGATTCTTCATTAGTTCTTAAAGCTATGAAGCAGCTACTGAAATAAATAACCTATATAAATTCCAAAGTATGGTACTAAAGTACTCATTTAAAATCCAAGATTATCTGTATGTTATCTTTAAAATGTATCTTTCCCTAATGAGGCACTCCAAATATTGGCATAAAGATAATGTCAGCTCCCAAGTTTTCCTGCTTACAGAACTTGGTGTCCTAATTTTAGGCCTTGCTGGGAAACTCCTGGGTTAGCTCTCAAAATTCTGCCTGACTACTTTTGACATGAGCTACTGAGACTCACTCTGTTGTTTTGGCAATTTCTCCAGGGAACTCCTACAGTCACCCCAAGGGAAATGGTAAGAAAGACTTCATCATTTTGATTTTTTCCCACCTCCCACACACAACCAATTTGGGTTCCAGGGTTTTTTGGGAGGCTGTGTCCTTAAATGCCCACTGGGAGATGGCCTTCCTGCTCTTTCACAGTGTCCTTTCTATTAAGTATTGCTACTCAGCTGTGCTCAGCTTTCTCTTCCATGGACTCTTCTATTGACATTAGTAAATGTAGTGGATCTTGCAATTTATCACTTAACTTTCAAGCTGCCACTTAATTTTGAGGTAGTAATGAAGGCCATAAAATATATTTGGGAACAATTTTCCATTCCTGATGTATTTCCTTTTTGTGAAGGGAGCTTTAATAATGTAATTTCAAGTCTGTCTCTAACTCTATTTCACCCTTGGGAGATGAAGAGAATTACTTTAACATTGGGAGTAACAACTGGGCATGTGTGGTTTAGCCTCACCTTTCTTTTCTCTCTTGTCCACTTTGCTTTAGTACCCCTGTCCCCTGAAGGACATATTCAATCATGTGAAGTCAACTTGGGCCTAGTCTTGACTGTGCCCTGAGGTTAATAATTCTGCTCAATTCTGGGATTTCATTATGAGGCCCATTGGGTTCTCATACAAAAGTTTATTCTCCAACCTAGTTCTTTTCTATTATAATTATGTGATTATCTTTCATATTGTTTATACCTTAGGTAAGAAAGAGGGGAGTTAGTTGTTGAAACCCCTCAGAGAAACTCCAACACAAAAAAAAGATTAAAACAATGAATTACCTTAATTAAATGAACGAGCCTTTCCCCATCATCAGCTAAGTATTAGACATGTTGTAAGGCATTGAGGAAATAAAAATGAATAAGATATAGATCTCTTTTTAAAAAAAGAACAGAGTTCAATGGAGTAGATTTGTAGGAAAGGCTAGAAACATTAGAAGTAAGGAAGTGTACGTATTAAGACACACAGCCTGGCTGGTGTAGCTCAGTGGATTGAGCACAGGCCTGCGAACCACACCATCACAGTTCGATTCCCAGTCAGGACACATGCCTGGGTTGCAGGCCAGTTCCCAGCAGGGGACTCACGAGAGGCAACCATATATTGATATTTCTCTCCTTCTCTCCTTCCCTTCCCCTCAAAGATAAATAAATAAAATCTTTAAAAAAAAGATACACAGATGTTTATGCCTAGTAATTAATTCTAAATTATCTAGGACTGTAAGATGAAGGAACAGAAAGGAAAGAAGACAAAAGTTAAAATACACACTCATAACTGGGCTTCAACAGTTCATTCAGCTAACTGTTTCACTTTCTCCTGTATTCATCCTTTAAAAAATTAATTCAAGGAATACAACTCTTCACAAAAATACAACTTTTTCTGTGTATCAGAAAGCTTAAACATTCCTCCACGAGAACTACTTGAATGATTCAGAAGGCTTTTGGGGATGATGCAATGAGTGCATTGCAAATAAAAGTGTGAAACAAATGCTTCAAAGATGGTTAAGAATGTTGAAAATAATTTAAGTTATGGAAGAACTGCAATAAGCAGAACACCTGAGAATGTTGAACATGTATGGGCTACAATCAACCATGATCAGTGACTGACAGTGTGAGAACTAGAAGCTGATCTGGGGATTCTAAATACTACTCTGTCTGAGACTTTGACACAGGATCATGGCATGAAACCTGTTGTGGCAACATTCACTCTGGGGTTTCTGCTACCAGAGCAGAAGGAATGTTGTGCTGCAGTTGCTAATGACTTGATTCAAACCACTACCAATAAGCAAGATTTGGCACCCTGTGACTTCTGGCTTTTCCCAAAAGTAAAGTCACCTTTGAAAGGGAAGAGATTTAAGGGTGTCAATGAGATTCAGAAAAGTATGACAGGGCAGCTGATGGCCTATGGAGAGCTGTGTGAGGTCCCAGGGTGCATACTTTGAAGAGGACTGAGGTCCTATACACACTGTTTCTTTGGTCCTATGCACATGGTCCTATGTACACTCTTTTATCTTCTACAGTAAATATCTCTATTTTGCATATTGCATGGCTATATACCTATCTATATGTCTATGTATCTATGTAATCTCCAGACCATATATATAAAAAACTAAACCCAACTGTTACGGAGATTTTATTAATGGCTATGATCTATTATAAAGGCATATGTTATATTGAAAGAATGCTATGTTTTTATGTCCCTAGTTTTCAGTATCAGGGCTGGAGATATTGGAGGGAGAGAAGGAGGGTGCGAGGGGGGAAGGGAGTGGGGAGGGAGGAAAGGAGAATATGAATGATATGTTTGCCCTGAAGAAGCTGTCACAATACTATTTCACTGTTTGTGCTTACTATCACTGTTCCCCCAAATTAAATATATTTTACTTTGGATCTCTTCACATTCACACTCAAAGGAAAAAAAGATGAGCCCACAACCAGGCATAGATTATATTTCCTTTCTGGTTAGGCTGACTCCCGGTGGACCAAACTTCTCATACATGGCTCCTAATCAAATAATATTTTATTCACGATGTTCCATTTTGAAGATTCACGAATTCTGCAATTTTCAGCCCTATGAATGACTATGCTAATGCCTCTTAGCAAGTGTCCAGTCCCAGGGAACATATTGTAGGCTTCATTCACGGTCCGGGAAATGCATGAGATCTGTTGCTTTTTTGGTCAGCATCTGCTTCCTTGCTTCCCATCTCTGAATTTCTAGATATGATTTGGAAGCATGGGTCACCCCTATTATATGAAGACAAAAGTATGCCCCTCAAAGAACCTGCTACTCTAAATTCCCTGAAACTTTATAATTCGAGGAATGTAACAGTCTATGGGAAGAAAAATCATTAAAGCACTAGAGAAGCTGGATGCATTTAGTTCAGGGTTTTTATTTTCTAGAGCATGCATACACATTAAACCCTGGTCTGCCACAGTTTAGATCTGCTGTCATCCATGTTCATATGCAGCCCATCTAACTGTATTGGAAATATGCATGCACATGTGTGTGTCCCTCCCCCTCGCAGAGTCACCCTTCACTCTTGTCTTCCCGGTAGGGTCTAAGAGCCACAATTGCTCCAGCTTTCACTGTGCACTGGTTTTAAATGTTTCTGTTTATTATACTACAGTTTGGCAAGGGAAGTTTTACAGATAGCATATGTCTGTATTGTAAAAACAAGCAATTATCAAATCTCAGTGGCTCAACTAGCAGAAATGCATTTATTTTTTTACTCAGCTTATTATACGGTACTGTGAGGGGCCTTATTCCATTCATGAATTCAGGAGTCACACTGATGATAGTGAAACCAGTTCAGCGTGTGGCTTCAGCAGTCTCCATTGAGGGGGAAGAGAGTGCATGGAGGTTTCAGTTCTCTATGTTCCAGCTTCTAAGTGATGCACCACATAGCAGAGGTTCCACTCACTATCATTGGCCAGAGTTAGTTGCTTGACACCCCCTAACTACAAGAGGCTGGAAATTGTGATCTGTGTAATCAGAAAGAGAAGGACAGCACATATTGTGAGCACTGGTGATGTCTCTCATACAGGACAGACGGAGTAGCTGGCCACCTGTAGTTGAGCTTCAAAGGACAAAGCCACTTTAATGACATCTCCATCATCCTCGAAGCTCGAGAACTTGACTCTTGTCAGGGCTCCCATTCCTCACCAAATTTAGAAAAACTAACCTGTATTAACCAAGATTAAAAAAGAGACTTAAGTTTAAATTATCTTTGTTTTACAATGCCAAGACTAATATATTTTGGATACTCGCTATTCAATCTCATGATTGTAGATACTAGTATAGAGAGGCATGGAATCTGTGGCTTAGTTAGACTAAGCAACTTTCTCAAGTCTTTCTAATTACTTGGGTCACATATTTGAGGACCAAATCATTTTTACCTGCATTCTAGAGCAATTCTTTCCTCATACTGGAGTAACTCTAAAGTTGAGTTAGCGGACAGAAAATTACTTCAATAGCAAGAATAGAATCAGAGCAAGAGAAGGTGAGAACTCATAAACTCCCCAATGCACTGTGAGGAGTCCTGATGAATCACTCGTACCCCACAGCAGAATATTCTCATCTCTCAAATGATTGTATTCCTTCATGGCAGCTGTACTGCATTCCTCTCTGTCCCTGCATCTCTCTTTCTCTCGCTCCTTCTCTGTCAGTCTGTATGTGTGTGTGTGTGTGTGTGTGTGTATGTTGAATTAATGTCATTATATGGCCACACTTTTTTCCACTTTGGATGTCTTCTTTTATGTCTCATGCAAGTGGTAATTGGAAGCAACTGACTAGATTTAGGTTTGTAACTTTACTGTTACATTCTAGTCCTTTCTTCCTAGACACTTCTAACAGGTCAGGGTACTTAGCTAAGATCTTTGCAGACTAGGCCGGTAAAGATAGACATGCCTGATGGGCTATCAACCTAGAACGGAATTTACTCAAAATAATCTAGGAATTTACTCAGAACATCATTTACTGAAGCACATATGTGCCTGCCTTTGCTTTATGTAATGCTTATATATCAGTGAGAGAAAGGAGATACAATTCATACTGACACAGATCTAAAATTCTAATGGAGGGAGACCCACAAAAATTAGCAAATAAATAAAATAATATAGCAAGTGATAAACAAAGCAGGAATGGGGGGAAGATGGTATGAGTAAAGTTTTCTCTGAGAAGGTGATGTTTGAGTCCAACATAATGGATATGAAGAAATAGGTCATAGGGAGAAATAAGAGAAAAAACACATATGCAGAGGGAACAGCAAATGGAGAAGGCTTCAAGTAAAACCAGAACTTTCACAGGGAAAGTAGTGTCCTCAGTTTCAAATACAGCAGTTTCCTAGTCTTTATTTTTAGTTTCAGCCAAATAATTGTTTCTGTAGGGGAACTCTACTGTTCATTTTAAGATGTTTAGTAGCATTTTTGGCCTCTACCCACCAGATGCTGGTATCATATCTGCAGCTGTGAGAATTGCAAATGTCTCTGACATTGCCAAACATTCCCTGGGGGGCATAATTGTCTCTGGTTGAGAATTACTGAGCTTGAATGAAAAGGTAATGGGCTTATCTATCATCTATCATCTACTCATCTCTACACCTACCTAACTTAAAAAAAATAAAATAAAACAACTGCTGCCTGGTAAAGAAGCTTCCTGTTTCTCATTTAGCAGCCGTGGCGTTCAGTGATGGCTGCTCTCCCTCAGAAAGCTAGTTACTGGAGATGAAGGGTTTGAGGCACTCAGTCATTGACATTCCTGTTGTCAAGTTGAGACTGGTTGAGACTTTCCAAGGAAGAGTTACAAGAAATTTCTGCAACATGAACATTTTTTTAGGAGGAGGAAGGATGTCTCTGGTCTATTTATTCCCGCCAGCAAAGTAACCTGTACTTCATAGCCCAGTCTTTCAGGTCAGAGATCCTTTTTACATTAGACCTGTTAACTTTCATAGATTGGCCATATGTCCTGCATTTTAAACCCCATGATTAACTCCTTGGACTCTCTACATTTTATTGCCCAAAGCAATATTGTAGACATTTTTTGACTGTCTGGTCTTCACTCATGATTCACCATCTTAGCAAGATCATAATATAATTGAGTGTTATCGATTTCCCTTTAGATCATGATGTTCTAAGGACACAGACTGATTAAGTGTCCGGTGATTCATTGATTGTCACTTCTCAGGGTTGGCTCTCAGCTTTGGCTGTTCGATTCATCTTCCCAGGGCCTCAGTCCACTGTCCTTCCTGAGAGATTGGCCTCTTTGTTTTGGTTTGAATATAGCTTTATATTTGATTAGTTTTTATCTTCTTTTTAAAAATAATTTCCCTTTATTTGTAAAGAAAGTTCTCATCAGAAAGACCAAATAAATTGGCTATGCCCTGTAGCTTCATTTTCATGCGTGCTTAATGCCCTCTTCATCTAGTCTCATTAAGAAATCATGGAGATTTACAGATTCTTCTATCAGACACACTTTCAAGTAACATGGGTAAAGAAATTAAGTATTTATTATTTACCTTCATTCAAAACATGTTTTTGGATATTTCCTCTGCCTTCTTAAGGAAATATGTACTTGATTTTTATTTCATTGCAATTAAATTGATAGGTAGTAGAACTTTATTTGAATCTTGACTTCCATTAAGCACATTTGGCACTATTCTATCACCCTCTTCTCTGATAAAAAGTGGTCATAGGTCCCTGCACATTATCATGTAACATGTGTGAGAAGGAAATAGGCTTCTGCCTCGCTGACTTTGTGCTTGGTTATGTGATACATAGGTATGTATTTCACTCAGTGGCTACATGTGAGAAGATTTAAGAGCCATCTACAGTTTTCTCTTACATGCCTGAAAGATAACTTTAAGTTTATACATCGTGCTGGATCTAATAGATTTTAGTTTGGGAAATATAATTTCTTTGAAGTTTTGAGAGACTTTTATCTTTTGATTTTGGCCTCTAATATACTCTCTTTGTGTAAATAAACCAAGGGAATTTTTTTGTCTGTGTCCAACAACATCTAAATTCTTTGATACGGCAGCCTACAGGCAATTGTGTCCCAAGAAGTGTTAGTCAGTTCAATCTGTCTTAATGTATTGGTCAGAAAACAAACACATAACACACCAACCAAGGGAACAAACTTGAGCCTTAAAGAGAGCTAGAAAAAATCAGTAAGAATGTATGTATTCTGTCCTTTCATGGCAACTCAGATAAAACTACACATGTTGTAATTATTAATGCTTCAATCATATCTTAAAAATACAGTGGTCCAATAAAATTTTCAAAAGTAAGAAATTTCCTTTGAGAAGTTGTTTTTACAGGAGGAGATCCTGTGGTTAAGTCAAGATCTATAACAAGTTTTTGGCTTGAGATAATCCAGAAATCATTTATATTTCATAATTGGTTTAGGGACACTTAGTATTTTAATAGGAGCAATGCCTTCTGAATTGTTTGCCTCAGGCAAATATTAAAATTAATCTTTCTGTTCTACCAGCCAACTGATTGCAAGGAGAGGAAGCTTGAAGAGCATGTAGCTAGCTATAAAGGATGGTTTGCAGATAATCTAAGAGGTGGTTAATCCACAAACATGACTTCTAATGGGTTGGATTCTATATAGAGTGCTTTTTTGTGGATTATAAAAAACATGTATTTTTTATCTGCCTATTTTCCAATGAAGAGCCCAAACTAGAGCATATCCTTAGTTTTTACTAGTTGAGAATCTTCTTTGCTTTAATTCAGGCCTCAAGTGTTGGCACTAAAATTTTGGTATTAAGCCATCTTCCAGTTGTCTCACAAACTTTCTGTGACAGCATTTAGCTTATAGGCATATTTTAATTGTTCCTGTACCAATAAATGCTGACTCCTATATTTTACTCCAGTTTTTTTTGTTTTTGTTTTTGAATAGTCTAATAGAAAAATGTTCAAGTGTGATAGCTGGCTTTCATAGGCAACACCATTTTCCACCTATGGACTCTGAAGAATAAAAAAAATGTCCAGAAGCCAAATGTTGCATTTTTAGGCATTATTACTAATGTTGGAAACACAATTACTTTAATTTTATCTAAGTTTCTCTCATGATCCAGAAAAACATTAATAAATTTGAATGAAAACCAACATTTTTATTATAATCATTTATAATTGAATCACCAAGTTGTTAACACAAACCTGTATTTTTTTCTTAATAAAAAGCTTCAGAGGATTCACTAACCCTCCTCACATCTGTGTCATAATGAGGGCAGTTCTCAGGAGGGTAATTACAGCAGCCTGGCTGTCATTTACATATTTAGCACACGTCTTAATTTTTGCAAAGTCTGATTCACATGGTTTGGCTTTACTCATTTTATTCTTTAGAAGTTCAGCCATTTTTCTCCATCTGAATAGTTATAAACAAGGGTGAAGTGTTTACAGGAACAAATATAAAGGATGCATGGACAATAACAAGGGGGGTGGAAATGGGAGGGAGGTGGGGAACGCTGAGGGGTGGGCTGGGATGGGGGTAAAAAGCAAAAAAACTGTACTTGAACAATTAAAATTAAAAAAAAAATGAAAAGAAGAACCTGGCAGATAAATTCAATGCATTCTACAATTTATGTTATTACAGCCTACATGGCTTTGTGTAGTCTTGTCTCTGCCTATGTTTTAACATCTTATGTTACCTTTTTTGGCTCCAAACTCCCTGCTACACTAGTTTATTTCCTATCTCTATGACTAATGAACTCTTCACTGCTTTAGGTAATTTTCTCAAGCTGTTTTGTCCACATGGAATGATCTTATTAGCTTTTCAAATATCAGGTTTATTATCATCACTGTTAGTTTCAATGTTACCTTTCCTGAGAGAACAATCTGCTTACTCTAACTAAATTAATTCCCTCTCTTTGCTCTCCCTACCATTAACTTATTTGTGTTCTTCTTTTAACACTTTTAAAAGTTGGTGATTATTTTCTCATTTTATTTATCCACTTGTTTTCTGTACATCTTCTAGATTGGATAATATCAACTGAGATTCAAAATATCAGTTCCAGCACAGGCGACTCAGTAGGACTGTGGTATTTGGAAGGACAGCTATAACAGTCATGTGTATTTAGTAATCATGGGTAAGAGATTCAATCTAACCATTCAGGGCAAAGAATAAATCAGATGATACAAGAGGTACTGCTAACCAGTGCCCATTTTACCCATGTTGCAGCCAGTTTCACCAGGTCAAAGGAAGACCCAGTCTGTAACCACCCATGTGGCCTCATCATCAACAACTCAGTCTAAAACTTGCACCCCAATTCTCCCTTCAGATGGTCGCTAATGCCTGGATTCCAAAGATTTAATGTCTAGTCACAGGACCTAAGATACCCTAACTTGGAGAGAACAGGACTGAACTAAGATGGTGTCAGTCTTGTCAACTAAAAGTCGTGTTTAAGGCAGGTACGGTGGGAAAATGACTCAGTGGGATAGAGCAACCCCTAGAGCATGTGCAGTGCAACATGGTAGACAGCATGTGATTAGCTGAGGGGTAACACCACCCTGTTAGGCATGCACAGTAGAGCGACATAATCAGCATGTGTTTATCTAGGTGGCACAGACGTGTTAATCAAAGGCTAATGCAGCCTTACATCATATAGACTACGACAGTGAAGGCCTTATAACAGACAGCTGAGACAGACCAGAGGAAAGAATGGTGTGCTCTGCTTCAGTGGACCCTGCTCTAGCTGACTCTGAAGTTGTCACAGGCTCTGCCTTGTAAGATGCTGACTGGCTGCATCCCGGACCTGGACTTTGATCTGTACTCTTGGGACTCAGGTTCATTATCCCCCAATTTCCTCGCGTGATGTTATTGCTGATTGTTTCTGAGTGGTTATTAGTGTTATTAGGTTATTATAGATTTGGATTGAAATTGTATTAATAATAGCTGAGTGAATAGCCTAGTCACCTGTGTTGACTCACTGTTATTCCTTGGTGCCAGCATTGCCTGTGGGGCTGGTGACCATAGAGGTACCTCAGTACTTTCAGCTCTCAAGACTTGGGTCAGATGACCCAAAGGGCTGGGGGGTGGGTTGGGGACTGACTTACGGGAAAGACTATATCATGAAACATTTGCTTATGACATGACCTAAGGTTTACATGAACTTTCTCTTCACCACTTAATCAACAAAGATTAATGCATGTCCAGAGTTTAGGAGGTGGAGAGTAAAATTAACTGCATGCATGTATAAACAAATGAAATGACAGAACCAGTGAAAAAGTGAAATAACCATGTAGCATCTGTCTTTGCGTGCCATGTAGAGACAGGTTTTAACTTTTAATATTGAAAGACCCAAATTTTGTCATTCAACATTTAAGAATTGTTTGTTTCCCAAGTGTGGAGCCTTTTTTTTTCATCTCTTCTCACATTTGCTTCAAGAATCAGGAATATGCTTAATCACAAAATGAACACTGCCTCAGTGGTTGGGTTGTGTGCTACTAAAGCTAAAACTGATGCTTTGTAAGTAATGCAAAAAAAATATCAAGGTAACAGAAACAGTCTCTAGCAATGCCTTCTGCCAGATTCTCTCCATATCTGGCCTCCAGTAGGAGTATGTGCCTGGGGGTGTGGAAGTGGGATGTCTTGCATGTAATGGATCTAAAGCAGTCTTTCTCACACAAGCACAGTGAAGAAAGACATCCTTATACTTTTTCTATCCTCTTCTCTATACCCTTCACATAAACCTGAAGAGGACTTCCCTCCATGGGTTTAATTAAGTAAAAACACTCTCTGACCTGTCAGTCCCAGACTAGGTTCATTCTAGTTCATTGACCTCCTCTTTTGAACCATCCCGCATGAAGCTGCCAAGTTTCATTATGCTCTAATTAAAATTGATGAAAAGTTTTTTGTTTTTTTTACTTTTGGTATTTTTCTTTTGAATATCTTTTAAATTTTATTTATTTAGGCAGATTCTTACAATGCTTTTGGAAGCACTAAAATGTACAGTTTCTCCTTAAATGGTATATTATGTAGTAAGTTTATTCTTAGTACTGGAATATTACTAATAACACCACTTTGCCATCAAAAATGTATAATTATAATTCCATACATTTTCTTTATCTTTCCCCACTATGTTAAGAAAATAGTTTATGCTCACTCAATTTGGGGGATAAGTTTTTGCTTCATTGTGTCCTGCTTAGATTACTGTTTCCTTCTGTTTATGTAAATCATGGTTTCCTTCTGCTTAGAACACATTACAGTTGCAATCATCTTAGGTTAAGCATAAAATATATTTATACTAAATCACACTCATTTAGCATATTTCTTCAACACCTGTTCCAACCCATTATAAAACTGGAGAGGATATATTTTCTCATGTAACATCTTTTTAAACCAAAAACTACATACCAAAAATATGCTACAACATTAAAGAACAAAATATATTAAAAAGTAAATTTCCCATGTTGGCTAGAATTCACACTTTTTTGGTGTCTTATTTTTAACACCTCAAGAGATACAAAAATAAATCATTGTCCTTCAACATTAGAGTTTTAAACCAGTCACAGTGATTGGTCATGAGTAGCTGTATAGAAGTTTACTGAGTTCTTTCTTTGCATATAAGACTTTCAAGAATAGAAAGATTTTTAAGACCCAATATGATGAAGTTACAGTGATTCGTTAGATAGAATTTATCAGCAGTGTGAAAAATGTGAAACTTACCTGAGCTACTTCCAGCTACTGACATGACTATCGCCTATTCAGTCCTTCTGCTGGGGACCAGTCCCCTCTAATTCTAATGTTTCTTAATATTATTAAGAAATAACCAATATTCTTAATATTATTCACATAGAACCCAACAATTTATTAACCAGTGACTTATGTATATCATTTTTTCTTAATCTTTGATAATTATATAGTTATTATTTGGTAATACTTAAAACTCACTTAACACCTACTCATAGACTGAATTTTGCCACCTTACTTCATTTGAGCAACTTTGTGTAAATCACTTCAGCTTCTGGACAAAGAGCTGTGTGATTGGAAATATTTTCACCCTTTTATGCATTTAGTGAATATTTTCAGGCTTTCATTGTTTCCCTATGTGTCCAGATTATTTCACTGGCCAAATTCTAGAATAATTAACTTTTTATTATAATGTGGTTTGTCAGGTGAAATAATAAATAAGGTGTAGTCAGTTCAAAATGCAGACTCTTATTACTATAAAACATTATAGTAGTAAGTAGTAAGAGTCCTTCTCCCTCTCTCTCATTCATTCCTTTTATTTACATTTTTATTTACTTATTTTTAAAGAGAGGGGAAGGTTTGGAGAAAGAGAGGGAGAGAAACATCAATGTGTGGTTGCCTCTCATGCACCCCTAGCTGGGGACCTGGCCTGCAACCCAGGCATGTGCCCTGACTGGGAATCAAACCAGCAACCCTTTGGTTCACAGGCTAGAACTCAATCCACTGAGACACACCAGCCAGGGCTCATTCTTATTTTCTCAACAATCATGCATTTTATATAATAATTAAACTGAATAGAGACAAATATCACAATGATAGAATTTTAGAATTGTATGGTAAAATAAGCATTCTGATAAACATTTGGATGCCTGGAATTGTTTAAAACAAAACAAAGAAAGAAACTTGCCCAGTCTTACAAAGAAGTGGAGAGAGAAACAAAGGATATTGCTGAGCTAATTAATTAACTATTTCATAATAACAAAACCAATTTGGAATGTCTCTTTATACAATGCATCAAAAACAAATTCCAAAATTAAAATATTATGTATAATATTATTTACATTATGAAAATGTCCTACAAATAGGTAAGAGAAAATTAAAAATCTGGTAGTAAATTGTGTGGCACAGCTTATTCAGTGAAGATAAGTACAGTTTTAAGAAGTTTAAAAAGCTAACAATTTTTAAAAAATCTTTCAATTAATCCAAAGAGTCTGTTACCTAAAAATTATCCCAGTAATGAGATATGTATTTTTGTCTACCGCATTGATAAAATTTTGAGTTATCACATCAATTCATGATAATGTGGAAAAAAACACTGAATCAATCAATATTCCTGGCTGCATGCAGCAAAGACTTGTTCTGGATGATTTAAAAGAAAAAAAGATACTGGAAGATTATCACATAGCTTCTAAAGGAGGGAAGAAGGCTGGAAAACCAAGCTCATATAATGGACAAAAAGAGGAGAAACTAAGTAGCAGACCCAACCACAGATAAAATCATAGCAGAGGACCTGTCTGGGGAAGTTACTAACCAACCCACAGGTTCGGCAACCACACTCGAGCCCTAGGTACAGTTGTAGCCTCACATATAATTCTCCAGTGCTTCTCTTCTTGAGTCGCTAGGCTCCAAGTTCAAAGCCCAAGGTGGATCCGTATGATTTATTGTCTAGTCATATATCTACATGCTAGTTCCAGGTTCCAGTTATTGGCCTATTACAGTGGAGAAGATCTCTGTCTCTCATTAGGATTCATCTGGAGAAGAAATCTTCAAACGAATGGGGGGGGGGATTCAGTTCCTGCAAATTCAAAAAGATATTACAATGGCCTCTCATACATTGCATTTTGGAACTGTGAACTGCTACAACTCCCTTTTATTCCACTGTAAACATAAAACTGGAAGATAATTTAAATATATAAGGATAATGTTCAAATGTTCTAAGTTGAAAGGACATGGGGCGTATCTGAAGCTATACATTTTGTCTTTATTAAAATTAGAAATATGTACTAAGCATTTACAGAGGGTGTCATCATGGCACTACCTTGATACAGCCCTGACCCTGAAGAAGCTTAAAATCTTTTTGTAATTAGGTCTCCTAAAGCATTGGACTATATCTAAATTGTCTTAGAGGAGGCACATTTTTCCTTTGTTCTACTGTGCACAGAGTTGGGACATACAGGTGGATAACTGCAAGTATAGAGCCATGAGAAAGCACAACATATGTTTAGAGATTAGTAAAGAAACCTTTCGAGCATAGGTTGGCAAATAACAGACCACAGACCAAATCCATGCCCCGAATTGTTTTTTTTAATTTTTGAACACGGTAAGGCGTATTTCTTCAGGTATTGTCTGTGGCTACTTTCACCCTACGACAGAGACTGCGTGGCATGCAAAGCCTAAAATATTTATTTGATTCTTTGCAGAAAACAAGTGCCAAACTACTTCTGCTTTATGAAGAGAAAAATAACCTGAGGTACAAGTTGAAGGAGATAGTCCCTGTAACTCACTGAATTCTAGTCTTTGGTGAGACAGTAGTTTGTTTACATGAAGCTTCTTGGAAATACTAAGGTTGTTTACAAATGTGAGTTGCAATGTTAATATTCTGTCTTCCTGCCGGAGGTCAGGAACAAAAGTCCTTTCAGGATGCTATGAAGAAACCAGGACAGTACAACCAAGGTGTGATTATTTATTATGCATTGACTGGATAACTTCATAAAAGAATAAAAGCATTAGCATCTTTACTTTTGTCCATTCTAATTTGTACAGTTCCCTGTTTTTGGTTTAATAAACACGGTTAGAAGAGGGAGTATTTGGAAGATTTGTCTATTTAACTTGGGGTTATGACCCATATCAAAGGAAAATAGGAAACTATATACACAAAGGGAGTTTCCACAAATTAAGATGAGAAAACTGAAAAGTAAAGATTGGGTCTCAGCACCTGAATGGCGAACCCACCTGTAAGCACTTCTTTTCTGCTCTATTATTTTTTTGTTTTTTATTTATTTATTTATTTATTTATTTATTTATTTATATTTAATTTTTTAAAAAATATATTTTATTTATTATACCATTACAGTTGTTCTATTCCCCCCCTTCATTCTCCTCCACCCGCACACTCCCTCCCCCACCCTTCTCCCCCCCTTAGTTTATAACCATGTGTCTCAAGTTCTTTAGGTTCTATATTTCCCCCACTGTTCTCGCCCTCCCCCCTATTTATTTTCTACCTACCATCTATGCTATTTTCTGTGCCTTCTCCCCCCTTCTCCTCCTCCCACCCCCCTGTTTCTAACCCTTCATGTGTTCTTCATTTCTATGGTTCCACTCCTGATCTAGCTGTCCTCTTGGTTTGCTTTTGTTTTAGGTGTGGTTGTTAATAACTATGTGTTTGCTGTCCTTTCACTGTTCATATTTTTCATCATCTCTTTCTTATATAAGTCCCTTTAGCATTTCATATAATAAGGGCTTGGTGATGATGAACTCCTTGAACTTGACCTTATCTGAGAAGCACTTTATCTGTCCTTCCATTCTAAATGAAAGTTTTGCTGGATAGAGCAATCTTGGCTGTAGGTCTTTGGATTTCATGACTTGGAATACTTCTTTCCAGCCCCTTCTTGCCTGTAAGGTCTCTTTTGAGAAATCCGCTGACAGTCTGATCTGCTCTATTATTTAACTCTTTATACACAGCAGTGAGGTTCTTCATAAAAAGAGAGGGGTAAAGAGTTGATTGGGAGTTTCACAGCAGGGGGTCTATCTGGTGTGGAATATTGAGATCACAGTGAGAAAAACAGCTTGTGTGCAGAACTGGAAAGGCAAGAAGTGGCAGAGCAAGACAAAGAACCAGTCAGGAACAAGCAGAGACAAGAGAATAATGATTCCCTGGGGGAAAGGTTGGGCTGTGTGAAACTAATCTGAAGCTATGAAAAGTTGAAGACCTGTTTTATTTTACCCCTAGATATTGAAAACCCAGAAAAAGCCTTCTAAACCTTCCGGGTTTGAACGAAAATTTTACTCATACACACCTTCCTCCAGTCACTGTCCATGAGACTCCTGGTTTTTTTAAAATATATTTTATTGATTATACCATTACAGTTGTTCTATTCCCCCCTTCATTCCCTTCCAGCCTTCCCACCCCTCCCCCACTACCCCCCTTTAGTTTATGACCACGTGTCTCAAGTTCTTTAGATTCTATATTTCCCCTACTATTCTTGCCCTCCCCCTGTCTATTTTCTACCTACCGTCTATGCTACTTATTTTCTGTATTTTCTCCCCCCTTCTCCTCCTCCCACTCCCCTGTTGCTAACCCTCCATGTGTTCTTCATTTCTATGGTCCTGCTCCTGATCTAGCTGTCCTCTTGGTTTGCTTTTGTTTTAGGTGTGGTTGTTAATAACTGTGAGTTTGCTGTCCTTTCACTGCTTGTATTTTTTATCTTTTTTTGTTAGATAAGTCCCTTTAACATTTCATATAATAAGGGCTTGGTGATGACTTGAAGGCTCTCATTGTCCCTTTCCTGCAACCTCTCACTCTACACTCACACACTCTTAAGGTCCTCTTGGTGCTTTTTAAGCATGACATTTGCCTTTGTGGCTCTTCTTTTATTGCTTTCTAATAATTCTAATGTAATCATCATAATGGATTTTGGAATTTCTTTTACAAACTAAGAGAATCCCTCTTCTCTGTAAATAGAACCATTATCTGTATTTTGGCAAAATTGCCAAATCTTTTTGCTTAAGAGTTTTCTTTCTTTCCATACCCAGACTTCTAAAAACAGTTATGGAAATAAGTTTTTCTCCACCCCCCTCCCTCAGACAGGACTACATCAAACTAAAAAGCTTCTGCACAGTTAAAGAAAACATCAGTAAATGAAAATTGACACACTGTATAGGGAAATATATTCACCAATGATACATCTGATAAGGATTTAATTTCCAAAATATACAAAGAACTTATTCCCAACACCAGGAAGGAAAACAATCCAATTAAAAAATGGTCAAGGAACCTAAATAGACACTTCTCCAAAGAGGACACACAGATGGCCCATATAGACATATAAAAAAAATGCTCCACATCACTAATCATCTGGGAAATGCAAATTAAAACCACAATGAGATATCACCTCACATCTGTCAGAATAGCTACCATCAATAAATCAACAAATAACAAGTGCTGATGAGGATGTGGAGAAAAGAGAACCTTAGTGCACTGTTGGTGGGGAGGCAGGCTGGTGCAGCCACTGTGAAAAACAGTAAGAGGTTACCTTTGACCCAGCAATTCTACTTCTGGTAATATATTCTAAGACTCCTGAAACAATACAAAAAATATATGTACCTCTATGTTCATAGCAGTGTTATTTATAATAGCCAACACCTGGAAACAGCCTAAGTGCCTATCAGTAGATGAGTAGATAAAAATGTTGTGGTGCATTTACACAATGGAATATTATGCAGCTGTAAAAAAGAAGGAACTCTTACCTTTTGCGACAGCATCGATGAGCCTGAAGACTACTATGCTAAGTGAAATAAACCAGCCAGTGAAAGTAGAATACTGTGTGATCTCACTTATATGTGTAGTCTAATGAACAAAACAAACTAATGAACAAAATAGAAACAGAAGCATAGATACAAGAAATAGACAGACAGCTGTTGTGGGGGTTGGAGGGGTACTAGATGAAAAAAAGGTGAAGGCATTAGCTAAAGGACATATAGGCATGACCCATGGACATGGACAACTGTATGGGGATTGCCTGAGGGGTTGGGATGGGGTGGAGGTGGGCAAAGGAAGAAAAAACAAGGATAATTGTGACAGCACAAACAATAAAATACAAAAAAACCCAGGTTTTTTCCCAGACTGATTCTGTAGTTTTCAACAGGGTTTGTCCTCAGCAGGACATCTTGATGGCGTCCCTGAGAGAGAGTTTCTCTTGGTGCCCACATTGCTTTTTTCTATTCTATTAGCGATCTCCTTCTGACACATGGGGAAAGCAATTCTAATCGGAGAAAATAATGCTGAATTATAAATGTGCTGCAGTTTACTTTTTCCAAAAAAAAAATTCCATGTGAGAGTATACCAACAAAACACATCCATATTCTCAGCACTCTAATTGGCTCAGGTCGACTTAAGGTTATGACTTCTTGCTCTGTAGTTTAGGTAGTATGGTGTTTGTGTGTGTGTGTATATTTATGAAGAGCTAAAAAAGGTTACCATTTTAGGATTGCAGAAGAGTTCATTGAAACTTAGAAACACTGATTGGTTTGAAAATTATGTACTAGTTCATGAAATGGAGAGTTTTCAATTATACCTTTCTGATATACTTGGAGTTTGTCACCAAAACAAGACAAGACCATAATGGATCAAAATATGTTTGAAGGAGGAGCTCAAATGTAGTAAAGAAAATGTTGAACCTTGTTATAGGCAACTTTAAAATTAAATAAAATTAAAATGCCAGAAATCAAAACAAACTGCAATTCAATCATCATATAGTTCAGATGAGTATATTTGGTTTTTATAAATTCCATATAAATGGCGATATTAAAGAATAAGAGATGAATCCTGTTAGCTACAATCTCCCCTATTTATTTATTTATTTATTCATTCATTCATTCAATCAAAATTGATTNGTAGTTTAGGTAGTATGGTATTTGTGTGTGTGTGTATATTTATGAAGAGCTAAAAAAGGTTACCATTTTAGGATTGCAGAAGAGTTCATTGAAACTTAGAAACACTGATTGGTTTGAAAATTATGTACTAGTTCATGAAATGGAGAGTTTTCAATTATACCTTTCTGATATACTTGGAGTTTGTCACCAAAACAAGACAAGACCATAATGGATCAAAATACGTTTGAAGGAGGAGCTCAAACTGCCAGAAATTAAAATGCCAGAAATCAAAACAAACTGCAATTCAATCATCATATAGTTCAGATGAGTATATTTGGTTTTTATAAATTCCATATAAATGACGATATTAAAGAATAAGAGATGAATCCTGTTAGCTACAATCTCCCCTATTTATTTATTTATTTATTCATTCATTCAATCAAAATTGATTTAGCACTTTATGCCAACCTTTCTGCTAAAGGAAGGAAGACAACTCTCATTTATGAATGATTATAATACATTTTACAACACAGAAGGGTAAAGAAAATAAGACCTGGAATGTCAAATCTGTGATGCCAATCAAGAAAAGTGGAATTTCTGCCCACAGAAGAATTAGAGTTGAGTGCCTCAAAGTACAGAGGGTTTTATTCTATTTCTCAATCACTTTCCCCTCATATGTAAGATTTAGCTTTAAGGGTACAGTA
This sequence comes from Sturnira hondurensis, assembly GCF_014824575.4. Lineage (NCBI taxonomy): Eukaryota > Metazoa > Chordata > Mammalia > Chiroptera > Phyllostomidae > Sturnira > Sturnira hondurensis. The sequence continues at coordinate 10,399,617 of NW_028073511.1, read as the reverse complement.
GCATTAATTAAAATACAGTGACAATTGCATTGAAATGACTCTGAAATGTGGGCTTGTAGATTTTGGATAGTTTGGCATTTCAGTATTTTAACCTTAGGACCCAGGGGGAGCCTCCACTTCTTCCTTACACACTGCACGTTGTGTTCTCTGATGATGCCCACTGTGCTTTTCCACATTTGTGTGTCTCCATACTACATTGGCCCTGATTATCGTGACCTATTTTCACTACTTGAGAGAGAAAAGAAAATGCAAGTAGGTGAAATCCTAAGCTATGCAGCTCTAACTTGACTATGGACTTTAGAAGAGTTATCTTCCTTTCACATTGCTCCAGCTGTTTGTAAGAAATCAAAGTTTTTCTATGATGTTAGTATCAAATTATTGATATTTAGAATACTAGATAACCGTTTACTGCGCACTTCTATATCCTAACAACTGTGTTTTGCATGTTAGGTACATAGTTTTATTTAATCTTATCATAGACCATGAGGTAGGGTGTATTATCATTTATTCTCCAGATAAGAAAACTGAGCCTGGCTGCCGTAGCTCAGTGGATTGAGCGCGGGCCTGCGAACCAGACGATCGCGGTTCGATTCCCAGTCAGGGCATATGCCTGGGTTGCAGGCTGGTTCCTTGCAGGCCAACTCCCAGCAGGGGACGCACGAAAGGCAACCATACATTGATGTTTCTCTCCCTCTCTCCTTCCCCTCTAAAGATAAATAAATAAATAAAATTAAAAAAAAAAAAAGAAAACTGAGGACCCTGAGGGAAGTTAGGCATAAACAGAGATTAGTGAAAATTGGAAGTGTTATTCAAATCCATGTTTTGTGCTTCCCATGCTGTGGGAGACCGTTCTGTGTGGTGTGGGGCCAGCTCCCACTTGGAGATGCACCCATGCCCACGGATGGGTTCTCCCGTGGGGGATCAGGCCTGCATTGTTACCTAGGCTACTCTGAGTCTTGCTTTTTGCTAAAAACTCCCTCACCTGGATTTGTTGCAAACATTTACTGCAAAGTAACTTCCTAAAATCCATGCTAAACCTTCCAAGGATGAGTGTAACCGGTCCAATCACTTTTGCCTTTTCATTTGCAAATATCCCTCTCTGTGATGTGATTAGCGACACTGGCACCTTTGTTTTCTGTAAAATGTAACCACCTAAAGCAACCTCCACATAGTAAATGAGGACCATCCTGTAATGTGCTGAGAAACCCAATAAAGGCCAGTCACGGCTAGTTCCAGAGCTTTTGCTCCCCTTGAGAGAAAAGCCACGCTGTCCCTTTTCCGCCACCGGATTCGGTAATGTGTGAATGTCTCATTTCATCCATAATGACTCGGACACTGCGGGCCAGTGTCCGCATCACCACACCTTTATGTTGTCTCTATTTCTGACACGGCCTTCCTTATTTTTACCAGTTCAGCATTCTTAATAATCTAGTGTCACTACCAGAAGGAAGTGAGAGCTTCACACCAACGTTTTAGTGAGTCCATCTGTGGTCTGCTCATTTATTTATCTTTCTGGTTCCATTCCATCATTCAGATAGCTCTTGATTCTGTTTTGTATTGCAGCTATCTTTCATCTTGACTTTAAAAGTCAAGAGCCCTTTTTCCTTTTCGCTCATTCCCTCCACCCACTAACCTCCCCTGACTAGCTGTCATCCTGCTCTCCATCTATGAGTCTGTTCCCATTTCCCTTGTGAATTCAGTTCATTTATTATATTCCACATATTAATAAAATCATATTGTATTTACCTTTCTCTGACTGACTTGTTTCACTTAGCATAGTTTCTCCAAGTCCATCCATGTTCTTGCAAAGGATACAATTTTTTTTATGGCCAATAATATTCCATAGTGTAAATGTCTTATAGTTGTTTTATCCATTGATCTATTGATGGGCACTTGGGCCACTTCCATATCTTGGCAATTGTAAATAATGTTGCAGTTAATGTAGAGGTGCTTATGTTCTTTTGAATTAGTGTTTTGGGTTTCTTCAGATATAGTCCCAGAAGTGGGATTGTTGGGTCAAAAGGCAGTTTTATTTTTAATTTTTTGAGATATTTCCATACTGCTTGAGATTAGTAGCTGCACCAGTCTGTATTCCTATCAACAGTGTAAAAGTGTTTCCCTTTCTCCACATCCTTGTCAGCACTTGTTTGTTGCTTTATTGATGATGGCCATTCTGATGGATGTGAGATGGTGTCTCATTGTAGGTTTAGTTTTCCTAAACTCACCCCTTTACAGCCAGTTAATTTTTGACAAAAGAAGCAAGCACATAAAATGGGCTAAAGATAATTTATTCAATAAATGCTATTGGGAAAATTGGACAGAAAAGTGCAGATAATTTAAACTAGACCACCTTCTTATACCACACACAAAAATAGACTCAATGTGGTTCAAAGACTTAAATGTGAGTCACAAACAATAAAAGTTGTAGAAGAAAACAGACAACAAAATCTTAGACATTGGTTGTAGCAATATTTTATCAGATATATCTCCTTAGGCAAGGGAAGCAAATGAAAAAACATAAGCAAATGAAACTATATCACAAGAATAAGTTTTTGCACACCAAAGGAAACCATCAACAAAATAAAAAGACAACCCATGGAATAGGAGAACATATTTGCCAGTACCTGATAGGGGTTAATATCTAAAAAATATAAAGTACTTTAAAAATTCAATGCCCAAAACCAAAAACCCAATTAAAAATGGGCAAAAGACCTGAATAGATACTTCTCCAAAGAGGACATACAGATGGCCCATAGACATATGAAGAGATGACCATCTTCTTGACTTGTGGATTGATACTTCAGGTAGGCTCTGCTTGGATGTACTGTGGCTCTTCTCCAAGGCTCTTAATTTTGGATGGTGCATGGCTCAATCTGACTTCAGCCACTGGCAGTCTGACTCTCTCTGTCCTCATTATGACTAATTGTAGGCCACCCCCCTTGATGTTTTTATTTCATCTTTGCCTTATTTCCCTCTAGTTGGCTTCTTTTCAACCTAGATCCAAGGAGGAACTCAGTTCTAAAGGGAATGCTTCTAAGGCAAAGACTCAGTGGAACTGCCATCTGAGTAAAGACCTAAAAGATTAGAAGAAATTCATAATAATTTACAGTCTTGGGTTTGAAATCAATGCTAATAGTATACAGAAGTTTTATAAATAAAAGTCAAAAAGTTAATGGGTTTAGATTTGACAGCCTTGTTATTGTTGACACTTTGGAAAATTTATTTCAACAGCTGCATTGCTAATTTGTTTTTTGGCTGAAAGTGATGATATCTAACTTAGGAGGTAAGTTCCTGGCACTGAGCTGGGTTCAAGGTCGATTTTTGTTTTATTAAAGACTGAATATATGTGCATGTGCCCTACCACTTGTTTGATGGGCTTCTCTGACTTACAGATAGTGCATAATTTGGGGAGACATATTAATTTTAAAATAATTAAAAAGCACAAACAAAAATGCTACTACTTATCTAAAGAGCTCTGATTGTAATAGGCATAATTTACCTTACATTAGTGATGTAAAGAAAAGATTGTGACTTTTAAAAGATACCTTATTTAACATAGACATAGTCAGCATTTAAAAAGTTGCTTGTGTTTCTATATGTTCTTTTATTTGCAATGTCCTTAGTTTGTCTTCTTCAAAGTGAAAGTACTAAACATTTGGTGATTATACTTATTATTTTTATTATTTTTAATATTGTATTTACTTGTTTGTGCTATTGTAGTCCCAATTTCTCCCCCTATCTGCCCCACCCATGCACACTCATACCTCTCTACTACCTCTGGTAATGTCCACACCAATGTCTATGTCCATGCGTCATGCAGATATGTTCTTTGGTTACTCTGTTCCCTATGCTGTGTTTTCATCCCTATGACTATTCTGTAACTACCAATTTGCACTTCTTAATACCTTCACCTTTTTCATCCACCCCACATAACCTCCACCTATCTGGCAATCATCAAAACGTTCTCTGTATGTATATCTTGTTTCTGTTCTACTTGTTTGTTTATTTTGTTTTTCAGATTCAGTTGTTGATAGATGTGTATTTATTGCCATTTTATTGTTTATATTTTTATCTTCTTCTTGAAGAAGACCCTGTAACATTTCATAAAATACTGGATTGGTAGTGATGGGCTCCTTTAGCTTTTTCTTGTTGGGGAGGCCCTTTAGCTGTCCCTTGATTCCAAATGACAGCTTTCCTGGGTAGAGCAATCTTGGTTGTAGGTCCTTGTTTTTCATCACTTTGAATATATTTTTTAAGGGATTTCCTCCTAGCCTACAAAGTTTCTTTTGAGAAAGCAGCTAACATTTTTAAGGGAGTGCCTTTGTGGGTCACTAACTGTTTTTCTCTTGCTGCTTTTAAGATTCTCTCTTTTAATTTACCTTTTGGCATTTTAATTATGATGCATCTTGATGCGTGCCTCTTTAGGTTCATCTTGTTTGGGACTCTGTACTTCTTGGGCTCCCACGTCTATTTCCTTCAACAAATTAGGGAAGTTTTCTCCTATTAATTTTTCCAATAGGTTTGCAATTTCTTGCTCTCTCTTCTTCTAGTTCCCCCATGATCCAAATGTAGGTATGATTGAAGTTGTCCCAGAGGCTCCTTACATTACCTTCATGTTTTTTATTCTTTTTTATTGCTATTTTAATAAGTTGTCTTTTTCTTACTTACATTCTAAATTGCTGATCCAACTCACAGCTTTATCCACTCTATTGTGGATTCCCTGTAAATTGTTCTTTATTTCAATTAGCCCATCCTATGTTTCTGACTGGGTTTTTTTATGCTGTTGAGATCCTCACTAAGTCTCTTGAACACCCTTATAACCAGGGTTTTGAATTCTGCATCTGACTTCTTTTCTCCATTTTGTTTAGTTCCTTTTCTGGTGTTTTGTTCTGTTTTTATTTGAACCATATTTCTTCATTTCCTCATTTTGGCAGTGTCCCTGTGTTTGTTTCTATGTATATGGTAGAGCTATAACATCTCCCAGGTTTGGTAGGGTGTTCTAATGTAGTAGGTATCCTGTAGGGTCCAGTGGCTCAGCCTCCCCTGTTACTAAGGCTGGGTACTCAAGGTGTGTCCATGGTGTGTGCTCTGTATACATCCTGTTGTAGTTGAGCCTCAATTGCTGTTGGCATGTACAAGCTCAGCTACCACTTGTATTCTATCTGGAGTCACACAGCATAAGCTATAAAGTGATCGGTAGATGGCTTCTACTTATGCTGAACTTGGAGGTGCCCAGAATAGGCCAAGCTGTGAACCAAGCCTGGCTCCTGCTTGCCCCAGGCATGGGGCAACTTAGTGAGAGGTGCTGGGATCACTGAAACCAGATGTTGCTTCTTTGAGAGAATTTAGGAAAATTTGAAGCATGAGCCGAGACGAGCCATTCGTATCTTGCGTTGGCCTGAAAGTTGGGTAGGGCAGGACATCAGAAATAACCAGGGTAGGGCGAAAATGTTGAATTAAGTGAATAGAGTCTCATATGGTGCCCACCTGCTGGCTCTCTGGCTCTCTGGTCAAAGGGCTTAAAGAAAGAACAATGACTTCTACTGGTGTTACTAAGCAAGTGAGGTCCTGCTGCCTGCCACCACCATCTAGGCAAAATTCTGAAGGCAAAGTTTTGTTGATAAAGGAAAGGAGTCTTTATTTAAAAGCTACATAATTTTGCATTAACAACTTTCTACATGCATTAGTCATTGAAACCTATCAATTAAGAGTAAACTCTGTAAGTGTTTAGTTATAGCTTTAATAACTTAAGTCTATTAATTAAGGCTAAACTCTTTAATTCCTGAGTTCCCTTATGATTCTCCCTTTTAGTTCCTTAATTATCTATTTTTACAGGATTAGTTTACACATGAAAACTACATAAGATACAAAAACTACACGATTTGGGGGCTTGGCTGGTGTAGCTCAGTGGATTGAGCGCAGGCCTGCGAACCACATGATCATGGTTTGATTCCCAGTCAGGGCACATGCCTGGGTTGCAGGCCAGTTTCCAGCAGGAGACTCACGAGAGGCAACCATACATTGATATTTCTCTCCTTCGCTCCTTCCCTTCCCCTCTAAAGATAAATAAATAAAAAAATTTAAAAAATACTACTTTAAAAAAAAACTGCACAATTTTGGATGAACAAATGGCAGGCTTCTGCCTCAGGGCCTGTGCCCTCTAAAACACCCAAAGAAGACTAACACTGCCACCCTTTGCCAAGCCAGCCTGATCCTAGACTACTCCCACAACTCCTTCTACCTCAATTGCTGTTGGCATGTCCATGGAAATATAGTCAGTTGTAACACGATCATCCAGACATCCTCAAGGAAGAGAGCCAGAGAGCCAGTCTCTGCCCTCCTTTTATTTTAAATCGTATGGCCAATAATTCCATGTTCTTTGTGAGCTTTCAGCTTCTCAGCCAATCCAGCCATAGACTGTTTATCATTGCCCCAGGAAACCTCTTCCTACACCCCCTCTCTGCTCCTCCCCAGTGATCTGATTGTATCGTTCTGTATTGCCAGCACTCCTGTCTGGGAAAAAGCTTCCCCCAAGTTCTTGCCCTGATGTGAAAACAATTCAGTTCCTCCATGGATATCTTTGATGCCTTTTAGTCTGCTGCTCCCCTTTGCTGGAGGTCAGAGGGAGTGAGTCCGAGTAAGTTTGTGTGCAGACTCTTTAAGTGGAGGTGCCTAGAACTCTAGAAGTTTCTGTCCTCCACAGCCTCAATATGTGTTGGTTTTTATAGCCAGGAGTTACGGGGAATTATCTTCCTGTCACAGGAAACCTGGGCTGGGGGGCCTGGTATGCAGCTGGGAACCCTCACTCCTGAGATATCCCACCTGATTTTTACCTGCTCCATGTGGGTGTAGGACCAGCCAGTTCTGTGTCTCTGCCCTTCCTCCCAGTCTCAATGTGGTTTCTTGTTTAATTCTATAGTTGTAGGATTTCCGTTCATCTTAATTTCTGACAGTTCTGAATGATAGTTGTTTAATAGTTTAGTTGTAATTTTAATGTGGTTGTGAGAGGAGGTGAGCCATTTATTTATGCTGCCATCTTGACAGGACATCTTCAATGATTATATTTAATAAGCTGATTTCACTCACGCATTGCTTTGCACGAGAGCTTGATGCATCATTTTGCCATATTGGTGATTCTCCTTTGCAAGGAGATGGTTTTTTTTTTTCTTTTTCCTGAGTGATAAATTTTGAAATGTCTGCCATGAAAAACAACTGGAAAGATTCCACTGGTATTGTAGTACACGGTCTAATTAATTCACTTTGATGATTTCCCATTATTTCAGTTGAGAAGATACCTCCTCCTCTGTCAGTCTCCCACTTTCTCAAAACTGTATCTTTATTACAATCTAGTAACTGCTGGGAAACTGTGTTCTCTAAAATGCCTTTCCCTGTGGCTTAAAGTAAAGATTTTTAAAAAATAAATAAATAAATATAGTTTAGGTTGGGTATCCACCACTTGAAGGGCTAATAATTATTGACTAGCCTCCAGCAGGCATCAGGGAGTCTTGCCTCAGGCCCTTCCAACTAGCCCCCAAACATGCCGAATGTTAACACATGTTTCTGGATTCTGGCTGGTATTGGACACACACAAGGCAGTCAGAATGGACCATTTAGTGTACAAGTCAAGATGACAGATCTCTGCTTAATACAAGGAAGGGAAAAATTCGTATCTTATTGAAAACGGCAGAAGAGCCCGGGGTGCTTTCACTTTGTGATTCTGCAGCAAAAAAGTGGGTTGTGTCAATATAAGTCTATGTCACCAGCTCACAGCTGCCACACTGAATTGACCCTGTTCACGGCAGACATAAAGGCCTTCCATTTCCAAAATCTCTCTAATGCTCATCTGTGAATGGGAGCAGAATGTGGAAAAAAAGCCAATGATTCTTCTTAACTGTAGCTGGAGAAGAGAGACAGAATTGTCTTAATGCAGCAGAACAATCTGTGGTCTGATTTCCACCACAGAGCAGCCACACCAGAAGTATTTGATCATTTGGGGTCCTTGAAGGAGAATTCTTTGACAACACAAGCTTATGTTTTGCAAATCATGAGCCAGAAATTCTTTATATCTCTCCAACTTATTCTAAACTAAATAAAGTTAGATTAAATAGCCTAGCTATGTATTTGAGAATGAATGGTTAATTAAGATAGCCTTTTCCAACTAGTGCTACAGAATGTGTGTGAAATGTTAATAAGAACTTCTTTGCAAAAGGATTTCCTTAATCAAAATAATTTTTTCAAAAGGTTTGGGTAAAAAAAGGGATTTCTTCATTTTTGGACATTTTAGTGATATTTTGAGGTCAATACTATAAATAGCTAAGAGATACAAAAATCCCATAGTTTATTTGAATGCAGAGCCTTTTTTGAAAAATGGATATGAAGTGTTTTATGGAACACTCTTTAGGGACGCTGGACCATGGGGAGAGGCAACATTGAAATCTATCATCTATTATTTTAGTGTTGCCAAGCTAAAATATGCTCTTCTCTCCAACATTTTAAAGTTAATATGTCTATTTCAGCAAATTTGAATTAGATAACGACTACATATAAGGAATTGTGTCAAAAATTGTGGCACAGAATGAAGGAAAATCACATGGCGTACATTCTGCCATGTGGACCTAATGATCTAATGATATTGTGAAACACTGAGTACTTTTGGGGTAAAACAAATATCCTCCAGATTATACACAGGTTTTTCTGCTTCTTGTTATCATTTTAGAATACCATAACCATAAAAAAATTGAAAGGGAAAATGTTATGTCTATTTATAAATTGGACAGTTCACTTATTATATCACCCTCCTTGCAGACAAGGCTAACTATAAATCATCCTATTTAGGTGATGTTTCTGAAACTCACCAGACTTGCTCTTTTCCCCAGATACTCTAGAATTCAACTTCTCTGTGTAGATCTTCAATAATTTGTCCTATATTTTGTTTGGTAAAGAGCAAGGACGAAAGACATCTTTTCAAATTTGACTATTATGAACCACATGAATGCTTTAGTGTGCCATATTTATCCTAATTGTACATAAAGCTACATAAAAAAGTATTTTATCTCAATTTCAGTGGATTCATATACACACTGTTCCTACTTGCACATCCCATGCATTCATAGAGCCTGATTAACTGTGATGTCCAATCCTGATTTCATACGCACTGTGATTTAAATACCTATGCTTATTACTTTATTTAGTTCAGAAGTTGACAAAGGAGTAAGTCCTTTGTCTACCCTTTATACAGCATTGTTGAAATAGCAAATCAGCAAAATACAAAATAGGCAGCAAGAGACACAGATTATTTCTAAATACATTCTAATAGAATATGTGCTTGGCATGCTAGTTAAAAATAGATTATGGAATTGGCATAAAATCAATCTTTTCACTCTATACTCTCTCATTCTTGTGGTTGAAAATTGATTTTATCAGTTTTGCTAATATTATGCACCAAATTTGGCTCACAATTGTGGCTATTTTCAAAAAGGGAAAAGCAGCATAAAAATAAATATTTGTAATTATTAAACACAGTTGTTAGACCCACAACTAAAGAGAGATAACATAAAAATGTCTTCATTTTTCATATAATCATTCAGCAGTTATTTATAGGCTTATAGTATGCCAGGCATTGCATTATCTATCATATGTACCCACAGAATTTTTAAAAAGTCTTGACTTCAGATAATTCACAAATATTGAAATACTGATGGCATTGCTATATTAAGTGTAGAACTTACAAACCTCACTATTGTGTAGAGTTTGAAACTCACCAGATTTATAAGTTTTCAGGGGTAGCATAATGATCACCTTCATTATCTGAGATTATCTCAAATAAACATAGCTTTATATACATACGAATGTTAAATGTACTTAGTTAGGTATCACGATGTGAGTGAAATAGTCTCCACTTTCAAGGAGCTAATAGTTCAGCTGAAGAACTGACCTATGCACTAACATTCTTACAACACCTTATTTACCTGTGACATGCAAAATGGTACAAATGAGAGTTATGTGGGTTCAGAGAAAGAAACCACTTCCAGCACAGAGAATGAGGAACTGTTCCATAAATATGATATGCCCTTGAATAATAGAAACTTATTAGGCAAGAGACAAGGAGAAAGTATTTCAGGTGTGAGGACAGTGCAAACGAAGACATGCAGGTGGAACATATCATTTGTTACATGATGGAGTATTGATTAAAAAACCATGCTTTTGGACCAGAAGGTGACCTTGAAGTTGAGAGTCTTGACTTTGTACCATCCTTCTCCCCTCCCTTCCCCACTCCTTCTCTCCTCTTCCTTTCTTCCCCCATCCCTCTCCCTCTGCACTCTCCTCCCTTTCTTTCCCTTCTGCTCTTTCTTCTTTCCATAGATTTTGGGGTAGAGAATAAGCAAGTACAGAGAATGTCATAATCCAACTGTCCTTTAGGAAATATTTAGGAAGAATATTCTGATAATATTGTGTAGGATGGTGATGTAAACCTAAAGTAGGAGACAATTCAGTACCTTACTAACAGGTTTGAGAGATGGCAAAATACCTGAGATGTTGGAGAGGCAGACTCAAAGAGACTTGTCCACTGATGCTCTGAAATCTTAAAGGAGGAGTGAATCAAGGATAACTTACTTCAATCCTGGAGCCACAGGAGTGATGAGAACACCAGCAAAAAGCATGTAGAAAAAGAGTCAAAGAGTTCAAGGGAAGCTAAGGAACAAAAAAATTATTGGTCCAGTGTCACTGGGGGCCTTATAGCACCCTAAATTCAAATAGAACCCTTGTAGAAAGCCACTAAAGAGAATTCAAAATGAAATTGCATTTTAAAAATATGTTTTATTGATTGTGCTATTACAATTGTCTCCTTTTTCTCTCCCCTTTATTTCCCTACACCCTGCACCCTTCCTCTTACCAGTGTTCCCCACCCCCTTAGTTCACATCCATGAGTCATATCTATAAGTTCTTTGGCTTCTCCATTTTCTATACTATTCTTAACTTCACCCTATTTTGTACCTACCATTTATGCTTCTTAATCCTTGTACCTTTGTTTCCATTCTCCTCCTCCACCAACATTTAAAGTTGTCCCAAAGGTTCCCAAGCTTCTCAAGTTTTCAAATTATTGTTTCTTCATTCTGCTCCAGTTGATTGTTTCTTTCTTTCTTCTGTTCCAAATTGTTTTTTCTACTCTTTTTAAAATTTCATTTAATTATTTTTCAAGTACTGTTCTTTTGTCTATTACTCCCATCCCATTCCACCCCCCATACTGCCCCCCCTCCCATTTCCACCCTTCTTAGTTGTTGTCCATGTATTCTTCATATTTGTTCCTCTAAATCCCTCCTCTATTTCCCCTGAGATTCCCTCCCCTCTCCTCTCTGGTCACTGTCCCCCTGTTCTCTATGTTGATTTGAGTCCCGATTTTCTTCCCTTCACTGTTGGTCCCCTGTATATTTTTTATTTATTTCACTTTGCATAGCTTTCACTTTTTCCTCTATTTTGTGACCATATTCAACCATTTCTGTGAGCATCCATTTCTGATTACCAGTGTTTTGAACTGTGCATCTGATAGGTTCACTATCTCTTCATCACCTAGTTCTGTTTTTGGAGAATTGACCTGTTCTTTCATTTGGGCCATATTTTTTTGTCTTGGTGCAATTGTTACATTGTAAGGGGTAGAGCTTTAGGTATTGGCCTGGGTGGGTCAACCCACATTGCTGCGTTCTGGGGGAGAGGGCTGAGAGAGAGCAATGCTGCTTGCTCGATTCTCCACAGGCTTTCAGTCACTTCATCTGCTACCCACAAGCAAATTGGACCCTTCTGGTGCTGATTCCCAGGTGGGTGGGATTGTGTACATTCTAGGACTCTGTGGCTCTCTTCAATGAACTCCACTGTGAGGTTAGAAGTTTCTCCCACCTTGGGCAATCCTCACATGTTTTAACAGAAGTTTTGAGGCTTTATTTCCCCACACAGGAACCCTGGGTTGTGAAGCATGTCTAGCTCCCCAGTTGTTCTTCCCAGTTTATCTGCTCACAAATGTGGGACCACCCAGCCTGCCAGCTCCCACCTTGCCAACTCGGTCTTCCAACCTTGGCCTTGCCATGCATCCTCTGAGCCCCAGCTGCCCATCTCCACCCCTCCTACCAGTCTGAATGAATGCTTCTTCTTTCACTCCTTGGTTGTCAGACTTCCATATAATTCAATATTCTGGCAGCTCTGGTTATTTTTTTAAAATGTATTATTGTTTTTTTGGTTGTGTGAGGAGGCAAAGTATATCCACCTATGCCTCCCTCTTGGCCGGAAGTCTGGAAATGATGTTTCTAAAAGACCTGGATTCTGTTGGGATATTTTCATAATGCCTCCTATAATCTGTATTTTAAACTTAGTTATCTGGAACATCAAGTAAAAATAATTAAAATAATCTGGTTTTGAGATAATAGTCACAATATCTCAATGTTAGAGAAATTGTCAGTAAACACATTATAGTATGAATCCATAGATTTTAAATACAATATGTCCTTAAAAGCCAGTAGTCGGCAAGATGGGAATGATTATAGTGGCTCCCTGTGAATGAACAGGGGACTAATGTTATAAAGGAAATTTACTGAGTCAAGTAACAAAGCATAGTTAAGACTATCCATTAGTTTTTTTATTTAATATTCAACATAGATATTTTAAATACCTTGCCCAAGGTTATAGGATGATAGGGTCAGGGTAAAGAATCAAACTCACCTATTAATGTCTGACATTATTGAGCTTTTCTGAATATAGTTTAATTTAATAATTCTTCCCCAATAAAATAGACTTCCTCATTTTTTAGCATTGTTTCAATTTACTGAACATTTACAATGTATTGGGCAGTATTCTAAAACATTCACCTTGTTGGTACTCCTAATGACCTCACAAGATAAGCACTATTATAATCTCAATTTTAGCATTGAGCAAACTAAAGCATAAAGACTTTGAGGAGCACGTCCAATTGGTAAGTGATGTAATACACTTGAAATATTAGCACTGCATTTCTTTTGAATTGACATTGGATCATTTTTCTATATGTAACTCAATACATAGTGAGTGTTCTTGGAATAAACTAGAGGCAGCAATAGTGAGGTGGAAAGAGTGAATCATGAAAATTGAACTCCTCATCAGGGAATCTGGTTGTTCCTTTGTGTGGATGTTGGGCTCAAATGAGAAAATTATATAAAATGTCTTTGAACACAATAAAGTGATATAAAAGTGTAAGGCATTAACATAAAGTAGGTCAGAATAAGTAAATCCATAATGTTTTGTAATACCCTCCTCCTTGCTCATTAAGATAACAGTGTGGTTTCAAATCAATAATTTATAGTGCAGTGAGGCAGTGTGGGCTGGTGTGAGGGAACAGAATGTCAGGGTTTGAAAATTCAAATCTGTAAGCTGCGAACACTGTGCAGTATAATCTTATGCAGTCCCTTATCATCCACATTTGCAAAATTATGAATGTGTCACTGACCTATTTTATAGAAATTTTATTAAGAGACACCAATAAAAAGTGACTAGGAAGCACCTTGCAAGTAGTATTGTATGTAAAACCATTGTAGCATAGTTCATGAATTTCACTTAAACATTCATTACAATAGGTAGAACTATTTAAATTCTAAAGTTTAAACTTGAAACTTTTGAAATTGATAATGGGAATTAAGAGGAGCTATGGGCTGGACCTACATTTAGACCTACATTTTCACCTTTTCAACTATCTGGATCGGTGGCTGTAAAATTAATTCAGTAATAAACATCTTATATATCCTACATGATCAGATATAACATTTTAAAAAATAATCCTCACATGAAGATGTGTTTTTGATTTTTAGAGAAGGAGGAAGGGGGGAAGGAAGGGAGAGAGAGAGAGGAGACAGAGAGAGAGTGTGTTCTGTAAGAGAGAAACATTGGTCTGTTGCCTCCCATATGCATCCTGACTGGGGATCAAAGCCACAACCTAAATATGTGCCCTGACAATGAATCAAAACCCCAACCTTTTGGTGTACGGGACACTACTCCAACCAACTTAGATACCTGGCCAGGCCTATTTTATAACATTTAAAACAAAATAATGGCATCATGTTTCAAAGTCACTCATATTTATGTAGCAGGGAAAAACAGATTTGTATGGTTTATATAGCACAATCCTGGAAGAAAAGATATTTTCCTAGTGAAACTGTCAGTGAAAGTGGATAGTAAGTAAATGTATCTTGAAATAATGTTTTATGATGACTCCCTACAATTCAGGTGACTTACACTGCTAATGGTTTTGTATGAACAATTGTGATAATAATGAAAGCTGTAGTTCAGTGAGAACTATGTGTGCCCAGGTGCCAGGCACCTTGCTTATATTTAATCCTCAGAGCAAACTTAATAGGGAGATATTATTACCTCCATTTTAATGAGTAGGTATCCAATGGGTATAGAAAATACTCAGGTGATATGTAAATATGGGTGTCTACTGTAAGAGTGTAGGCTTTGGTTTCTTTCTTTTCTTAAATATATTTTATTAATTATACCATTACAGTTGTTCTATTCCCCCACCTTCATTCCCCTCCACCCACACACTCCCTCTTCCACCATTCTCCCCTGCTTAATTTATAACCACGTGTCTCAAGTTTTTTAGATTCTATATTCCCCCCATTATTCTTGCCCTCCCCCCTATTTTCTACCTACTGTCTATGCTATTTTCTGTACCTTCTCCCCCCTTCTCCTCCTCCCACTCCCATGTTGCTAACCCTCCATCTGTTCTTCATTTCTATGGTTCCACTCCTGATCTAGCTGTTCTCTTAGTTTGCTTTTGTTTTAGGTGTGGTTGTTAATAACTGTGAGTTTGCTGTCCTTTCACTGTTCATATTTTTCATCTTCTTGTTCTTATATAAGTCCCTTTAGCATTTCATATAATAAGGGTTTGGTGATGATGAACTCCTTGAACTTGACCTTATCTGAGAAGCACTTCATCTGTCCTTCCATTCTAAATGAAAGTTTTGCTGGATAAAGCAATCTTGGTTATAGGTCTTTGGATTTCATGACTTGGAATACTTCTTTCCAGCCCCTTCTTGCCTGTAAGGTCTCTTTTGAGAAATCCGCTGACAGTCTGATGGGTACTCCTTTGTAGGTGACTGTCCCCTTATCTCTTGCTGCTTCTAGGACTCTCTCCTTCATTTTAATCTTGGCTAGTGTAATTATGATGTGCCTTGGTGTGTTCCTTCTTGGGTCCAACTTCTTTGCGGCTCTCTGAGCTTCCTGGATTTCCTGGAAGTCTATTTCCTTTGCCGGATTGGATAAGTTCTCCTTTATTATTTGTTCAAATACATTTTCCACTCGTGGCTGTTTCTTCCTCCCTTCTGGTACCCCTATAATCCAGATGTTGGAATGTTTAAAGATGTCCTGGAGGTTCCTAAGCCTCTCCTCATTTTTTTGAATTCTCATTTCTTCCTTTCTGGTTGGATGTTTTGTTCTTCCTTCTGGTCCATTCCATTGATTTGAGTCCCAGTTTCCTTTCCATCACTATTGGTTTCCTGGACATCTCCCTTCATTTCAATTAGTTTAGCCTTCATATGTTCCTCTAATTTATGACTATAATCAACCAGTTCTGTGAGCATCCTGAGAAACAGTGTCTTGAACTGTGCTTCTGAGAGGCTGGCAATCTCTTGGTTGCTTAGAGTTATTGGCTCTGGGACTTTGGGTTCTTCTTGCACCATCTTTTGGGCTGTTTGTGCCTGTTATGTAGCAGGATCGCAGCCCTAGGTGTTCACCAGAGCAGGGCAACTCAGTTGCTGGGTTGTGACGCTGTATGTGGGGATAGGGTCAAAGAGGAGCAATGGCGTCCCGTCTGCCACCTCCTGCCGCAGCCCCCACAGGTGCCGCAGCTGCCACCGTAACCAGGGCCCCTGCGTTTCGTCCCACTGCACTTGAGTGTGCCACGGCCGTCAGCCCTCCACCACTGGGTTCGCCCCCTGGGGCCTGCGTGGTCCATCTCACTGTGCAAGAATGTGCGACAGTGGTCAGTCTGCCCCACACCCTGACTGGGTCCAGGCTACTTGGGTGCCTAGATCTGGGGATCTGTCCTGCCCGATCCTGCTCCGCTGCTGGCTNTGGGTCCAACTTCTTTGGGACTCTCTGAGCTTCCTGGATTTCCTGGAAGTCTATTTCCTTTGCCAGATTGGAGAAGTTCTCCTTTATTATTTGTTCAAATAAGTTTTTCACTCATGGCTATTTCTTTCCCCCTTCTGGTACCCCTATAATCCGGATGTTGGAACGTTTAAAGATGTCCTGGAAGTTCCTAAGCCTCTCCTCATTTTTTTGAATTCTCATTTCTTCCTTTCTGGTTGGATGTTTTGTTCTTCCTTCTTGTCCATTCCATTGATTTTAGTCCCAGTTTCCTTTCCATCGATATTGGTTTCCTGGACATCTCCCTTCATTTCAATTAGTTTAGCCTTCATATGTTCCTCTAATTTGTGACTATAAGCTACCAGTTCTGTTGGCATCCTGATAAACAGTGTTTTGAATTGTGCTTCTGAGAGGCTGGCAATTTCTCGGTCGCTGAGAGTTATTGGCTCTGGGACTTTGAGTTCTTCTTGCACCATCTTTTGGGCTGTTCATGCCTGTTCCGTACAGAGCCCTAAAGTGTTCACTAGAGCAGGGCAACTAAGTTGCTGGGTTGTGACGTTGTATGTGGGGGCGGGGTCAAGGAGGAACTATGCCGTCCTGTTTGCCGCCTCCCGACGCGGCCCCCACAGGTGCTGCAGCTGCCACCGTAACCAGGGCCCGTGCGTTTTGTCCCACTGCTCGCAAGTGCGCCATGGCCGTCAGCCCTCCACCACTGGGTTCGCCCCCTGGGGCCTGCGTGGTCTATCTCACTGGGGGAGAATGTGTGACCGTGGTCAGTCTGCCCCACACCCTGACGGGGTCCGGGCTACTTGCATGCCTAGATCTGGGGATCTTTCCTGCCTGATCCTGCTCCGCTGTTGGCTCCACCCCTCTTACCGTCCAGGTTGAACGGTTAGTTGTTGTCGGACTTCCGTATAATTCAATTTTCTGTTCTTTGGCTCTCTTTGTTATCCAAACCTTTGTTGTATTCAAACTTGGTTGTGGGAGAAGGCACAGTGTTTCCACCTATGCCTCCATCTTGGCGGAAGTCCCTGATCTCCCGGCTGCGTCCCCCCTCCCTGCTCGCCTCCGGCTTTGGTTTCTAAGATAAGGTCATGGTGCCATTCTTTGTTAATCTGTGCATTTCATGTATTAACAGACACCTGTGGTGATAAGATGAATTCCATTTAATTTTACAATAATGGTTCTCAAAGTGTGGTCTCTTGACCAGCAGCATCAGCATCAGTTAGGACTTTGTTAAAAACAAAAAAAATCAAGCCCCACTCTGGATCTACTGAATCAGAAACTGTAATTGAATATGCCCTCCAAGTCATTCCATTGCAAGGTAATGACTGAGACCACTGTCACTGAACATCTGAGATTCTTATCTTTCATTCACTCACCAAGTATTTAAAACACCAAACAGATGCCAACCATATAGTAGTTTGGTGAGAGTAATGGTGTTCATCTGATCAATTGCTGCTGGATATAAGGGAAAATTCAAGCAAGAGCCTTGGGATGCTGAATTTAAACTGGATGGTTTAAAAACTATTTGTGCATGAAGATATATCAAAAAACAGCCACCAATAAATGTTAAGGACAAATTTCAGCCAAGATGGAGGTGTAGGTAGAAAGATTTCACTTCCTCACCCAAATAAGGGAAGGATAACAATATATTTAAAAACAAACAAACAAACACCGACAAGAACTGCTGGAAAATAAAACTGCATGGAACTCTGACAACCAAGAAGTAAAAGAAACATTCATCCATACTGGCAGGAGGGACAGCAATGAAAAGAGGACAGAGGACATGGGTGACAAGGTAGCAGATTATGTGGGCAAGGCAGGGGCTGGCTGATGGGTCAACTAAAGGCTGAAAACTTTTGGCTGTAAAATCTGTGGTGGTTGCAAAAGCAGAAGGAACTCCCAGTCTCACAAGAGTGTCCACTGGTTAGGCCCACAAAGTACTAGAACATACACAAAGCCACCCACCTGGGAATCAATGCCTGAAAGAGCACAATCTACTTGTGGGAAGTGAAGGAAAGTATGGTGACAGCCAAGCAAGTGGCATTGTTTCCTCTCTGCCCCTCCCCCACAGGCAGGGCCACGGTGCAGCAGCATGGGTTGTCCTGCCCTGGCAAATACCTAAGTTCTGCCCCTTACCACATAACACATGCACAGAGACAAAGAAATATGGCCCATATTAAAGAGCAGATCAAAACTCCAGAAAAAGAACTAATCAAGGAAAAGACAGACAACCTATCAGATGCAGAGTTCAAAACACTGGTAATCAGAATGCAAAGAGAAATGATTGAATCTGGTCATAAAATTAAGGAACAATGGGCATACAAAGTGAAATAAAGAAAAATCTACAGGGAACCTAGTGAAGGGAAGGGAACCAGGGCTCGAAACAATGGTTTGAAACAAAAGGAAGAAATAAACATCCAACTGGAACAGAATGAAGAAACAAGAATTTTAAAAAATGAGTCTGAAAAACCTCTGGGACAACTTTGAAAGCTCCAACATCTGAATTATAGGGGTGCCAGAAGGAGAACAGGAAGAGCAAGAAATTGAAACTTATTTGAAAAAATAATGAAAGAGAAATTCTCCACTCTGTCTAAAGAAATAGACTTCCAGGAAGTCCAGGAAGCTCAGAGAATTCCAAAGGAGTTAGACCCAAGGAAGCACACACCAACTCACATCATAATTACATTAGCCAAAATTAAAGATAAGGAGAGAATCTGAAAACCAGCAAGAGAAAAAGAGATAGTTACATACAAAGGAGTTGCCATAAGATTGTCAGCTGATTTCTCAGAAGAAATCTTGCAGGAAAGAAAGAGCTGGAAAGAAGTATTCAAAGTTGTGAAAGGCAAGGATCCACATCCAAGATTACTCAATCCAGCAAAGCTACCATTTAGAATGGAAGGGCAGATAAAATGTTTCCCAGACAAGGTAAAGTTAAAGGAGTTCATCATCACCAAGACCTTATTATATGAAATGTTAAAAGGGACTTAATCTAAGAAATAGAATATTAAATACTATGAACAGTAAAATGACAACAAACTCACAACTATCATCAACTGAACCTAAAAAACAAAGACATAAAATACGGAAACCACTAGAATAGGAACAGAATCACAGAAATGGAGATCACATGGAGGATTTTCAGTGGAGATGGGGACAATGAGGGGAAAAGATACAGGTAATAAGAAGCATAATGTGTAGGCATAAAATAGACAGGGGGAGGTTAAGAATTGGATAGGAAATGAATAAACTAGAGAACTTGTATGTACAACCTATGGATGTGAACTAAGTATGGGAGATACTAGAGGGTGGGTGGTTGCATGTAGAGTGGGATAAAAGGGAGTAAAAATTGGGACAATTGTAAAAGCATAATGTATAAAATATACCTAAAACAAATGTGAAAGACAAAGTTCTCATTGGCAATTTCACAGCTTTGTGGCAACTTTGGTAGCTATTGGCATGAGAGGGGACTGCAGCCTTTTTTACATTATGTTTTTAAAAACGCAGCAATAAAAAGTGTAAATAAAAAAATGGTGTACTTATAAGGTAAGAAGGAGATACCAAGATATCTTCATCCTAGAACTTAGAAATAAGAGGTATCATGATATCAATAAAATTTTTTGGATATATAAACCAGACTAGTTTTGGTTCCCNTAAACATCCAACTGGAACAGAATGAAGAAAGAAGAATTTAAAAAAAATGCGAGTCTGAAGAACCCCTGGGACAACTTTGAAAACTCCAACATCTGAATCATAGGGGTGCCAGAAGGAGAACAGGAAGAGCAAGAAATTGAAAACTTATTTGAAAAAATAATGAAAGAGAAATTCTCCACTCTGTCTAAAGAAATAGACTTCCAGGAAGTCCAGGAAGTTCAGAGAATTCCAAAGGAGTTAGACCCAAGGAAGCACACACCAACTCACATCATAATTACATTAGCCAAAATTAAAGATAAGGAGAGAATCTGAAAACCAGCAAGAGAAAAAGAGATAGTTACATACAAAGGAGTTGCCATAAGATTGTCGGCTGATTTCTCAGAAGAAATCTTGCAGGCAAGAAGGAGCTGGAAAGAAGTATTCAAAGTTGTGAAAGGCAAGGATCCACATCCAAGATTACTCAATCCAGCAAAGCTACCATTTAGAATGGAAGGGCAGATAAAGTGTTTCCCAGACAAGGTAAAGTTAAAGGAGTTCATCATCACCAAGACCTTATTATATGAAATGTTAAAAGGGGCTTAATCTAAGAAATAGAATATTAAATACTATGAACAGTAAAATGACAACAAACTCACAACTATCAACAACTGAACCTAAAAAACAAAGACATAAAATACGGAAACCACTAGAATAGGAACAGAATCACAGAAATGGAGATCACATGGAGGATTTTCAGTGGAGATGGGGATAATGAGGGGAAAAGATACAAGTAATAAGAAGCATAATATGTAGGCATAAAATAGACAGGGGAAGGTTAAGAATTGGATAGAAAATGAATAAACTAAAGAACTTGTATGTACAACCTATGGATGTGAACTAAGTATGGGAGATACTGGAGGGTGGGTGGTTGCATGTAGAGTGGGATAAAAGGGAGAAAAAATTGGGACAATTGTAAACGCATAATGTATAAAATATACCTAAAACAAATGTGAAGGACAAAGTTCTCATTGGCAATTTCACAGCTTTGTGGCAACTTTGGTAGCTATTGAGATGAGAGGGGACTGTAGCCTTTTTCACATTATGTTTTGAAAAACACAGCAATAAAAAGTGTAAATAAAAAAAACAGTGTACTTATAAGCTAAGGAGATACCAAGATATCTTCATCCTAGAACTTAGAAATAAGAGGTATCATGATATCAGTACAATTTTTTGGATATATAAACCAGACTAGTCTTGGTTCCCCTGATATCACTCCAGAATCACACAAGGCCAGGATGATTCAAAGATTTGTCTTGGTTCTGGTAATGCTTAAGGTATGTGAAAAATGTGATCAAACCATATTCTTCACAGGGTTGTTAAGGCCAGGCGTTAGCAAATTGCTTGGCTTTTAAAGAAATAGCAGACACTGTTGCCTACCTACTGATATTAATTTTCCCTTCTTTATGAAAATGGATTCCTGAGGTTAGGGTCACCTCACTTAAGTCCACATCGTGTGGTCTCCCTTGTGGAAGGTATACCCATGGTAGTAAGTTCTGGACATGAAGGTTCTACTTTCCAAAGGCCTCATCTCCAAATACTGTTATCTTGGGGATTAGATTTCAGCATAGAAATTGGGGGTGGGCAGGAACAAACACTCAATCCATAATACTCTTCTTTCTAAGCCCTTATCCAATAAGTGGCTCTTTCACATTTTGCTTAAATGTCACCCAGTGGTTCTCATTATATATATATAGGCACATACATATATTTACCATATAAATAAAAATAGGCCTATATATATTTACCATATGTGTGTGTGTGTGTGTATTTGTATGGTACTCTCTCTGCCTCAAGATAACACTATACTCAAACTCTGCTCAGCCAGAGTTCAAATGTGTGCTTGAGGTCAGAAGAGGAACTTGTGGATTATCATTGCTCTCCCAACCCCTGAAAACAGCTCACACTATGCTCTTTAGTAGTTTGGGGTTCCTGACATTATAGTCACATGTGAGAAAGCACAACAAGGGGTCTTATTTGGCTCCCCTCCAAAGAAAAAACATTTCCCTGCTCTTCCTCATGCTTCCTTCCCACCCCTGCCATGTGACTGGGCTGGTATTGAGTCTTGAGTGGGAATAAAGAGTAAATTTATGTTTATTTGATTTCTATGGGTACATTCTTTTTCTTCTTTTTTAAAAATATTTTATTTATTTATCTTTTAGAGAGGGAGGGAAGGAAAGGAGAGAAATATCAATGTATGGTTGCCTCTCTTGGGTCCCCTGCTGGGAACTGGCCTGCAACCCAGGCATGTGCCCTGACTGGGAATCGAACCGTGATCGTGTGGTTCACAGGCCGGAGCTCAATCCACTGAGCTATACCAGTCAGGGCTGGGTACATTCTTTTATATGATAATGGCGACAGGCTTATTAAAAAATGCCAGTATATTTTCAATGTGCAGATAAAAAAGGTGGAAACGGAGATCTTATTTTCATTATGCCCAACTACCTTAATGCTCTGTAGGATTTCTTATAGGCAAAATGAATGTTGATGTCTAAATAGTACAATTTCAGGGGCACTTAAAAGCTCTTCTCTCAAAAATGTTCTATTTGCACTGGCTGTTTAAATGCCAGAGGAATGACCTTCTTTTTCTGAATAATGGTACTTGACCTTATAATCATGATATTTCTAAGTATTCATGTATAGGATTCAGTGTATGTGTGAATTCAGTAAAATTATTTGAAGCATTTTATATTTCAGTATAAAAGCTTATTTCTCTAAAGAGAAAACCCTTGGCTTTCATTAAATTTGAAAGTGTCTGTGGTTCAAAAACTTTTAAGAAGCAGCACTGCTTCTACTTATGGTGTTAATATATTATCCACCTATTAGTAATCATTTATTTAATGTAATTTCTTAGTAACTTTTGATGAGTAGACAGTATTAGAACTTTCTGAAGAAAATGATAAAGAAAATGTGTTAAGGAAGAAAAAATTGAGGCTTCAGTTTTATAATTTTGTCTAGGGATGGAGGAGGAAAACATGGACTGATACTTTCTATTTCAAGCACTTAATGAATAAATCTTAACAATTTCAATAATTTTCCTAACATGTATCCTGTGAAGTCTTGTTTTATTTTCAATTCATGCTGTATATCCAAAAATGTCACATGGGGATTTCTCATAAAACACTACTTTCATTGTTTTATCAGTCTGCTAAAATATTCTGTGCCTCCCTTTTAGCTGCTAAATAAAACCCAGTCACCTTTGCTTAAAATTCAGGATTATCTATGATTGTGACTAAACAACAATAACTGTTTTAGCTATTGCTCCTACCATCTCATTAGGTTATTTAGAGCTTAAAACTTAAGCTCCATATAGCTTAAGCTCCAAATAGCATAAGCTCCAAATAGCTTAAGTTTTAACAAATCTTCAACTTTTGCCATTTACTAAACATTTTATTCAGTTCTGTGCCTTTATCCATATAACGAGTCTCTAATGAAATGTATTTTTATCATGCTAAATTGTGAATGTCCTTCTAAATTAAGTTTGTCCACAGAACATTTCCTGATGTGACAGACTGTTTTATTGTTGAGTTGATCAAACTGGATCTGTGTTTTCCAGGATTCCCTTTCCCGTGGAGCTCTGGGTTAGAGCTGGCCAAAGGAATTAGTGACTTTTGAGAGGTGGAAGTGAAGCAGCAGCCACTATCCTTCGAAGGTCTTCACATCAGAAAAAGAAATGAATAGACAGGGGGAGAATATCCTGGGAGAAGGGAATAGCCAGCTATTTCATGGCAGTTCGATTACTCTGGACTGCTTCCATCTGAAAGGGGCAGCGTGTTGATCTCCAACAGATCTTACACTGGATTTGAATTTGTCATCCTCGACCACAAGGCTTCTTCCAAAAGCACCATGCATGGAGAGACAGAACGATATATTCATTATCATAGAATTCCATACATGACTGCTTCTGCTCAAGAACTTATTTTATGATCAATTACACATGGCAATAGTCATGCTAATGGAATTTACTGGTCATGGTAGCATGTTCTCCAATACCATGGAGAAGCTGGCTTTATAATATAGTGGAATAGCTTTGTTAAGGCTCGGCTATGGCACCAGTTGGACGGCAACCTTATAATAGGACTGAGGAAATTGGTAGATAAGTGAGACACCCCTCTAAATTTTAAAATTTAAAGGGGCATCACAAAATTCAGGAATCCTAAACCATATTTTAATGCAATATTTTAAAATCAAAACTAATGCAAAAATCTATGATGAAAAAATACTGACATTTCCTTGCATAACTCATCTCACTTCTATCACCCTAACCCCAATCCTGTCAGTTCCTCTCTCATGCAAAGTTGTTCAATTGCCAACTTGGTTAAACTGGAAATTATTTTTCCTAATTCCACTCCTCTGTAGGATTTCAGATTAGAGTTGAACAGTGAGAACCTGTTCAAGATTTGGGAGGTAGAATATAAATATGAGTCATTATTCCCATAAGTCTTTGCTCTCAGATGGACAGATAAAGGGATCCCTGAGGGCTCGTAGCCTGACTCTCTTCTCTACTCTGTGAGCAGCTCTGCTCTTCTTTCCATCTGCAGCTTCAGGACTGACACCAGGCATCTGCCCCCAGACCCGCAGAGGCAGGGCCACCCAGAGGCAATCACCTTCCACTTCCTAAAGGCGTCTTAGTGAGATCCCCTTTCTCAAAATTAGCAGAACGTTAGGAGGGCTAGTTAGTGCCTCTTTTTCTGAAACTCAAACTCCTCCTTCCAGACTTGCTTCTTTCTTCTCTTTCTCTATTATATATCTGTTTACATATTATCTATCATTTATTATCTATCTATCATCAATCATCTCTCTATCTATTTATCATCTATCATTTACCTAGGTTAGGGAACTTCTTCTTTAGATCTCTTGTATCTCATTTGCTTAACAAATGTTAGTAAGCACCTTCAATGAAATGAGTGTAATTTGTGGATAAACCAATAAATGAGTCAAGGAAATATTGGTTCTTGTACTCAGGGGATTTTTGGTCTAATGCAGGACAAGTTGCATGGAGCACAAGTTTTTACTTCAGATGCTGTCTTAAGAAGTCTTCTGTAATAGAGTGCAAAGTCAGGAAAAAAAAGAGTTTCTGTGACAAATTAGCAATGCTGACCAAAAATAAACATAGAAATGGGAGTGGCAACAGTATGCCTATTGCTGTTATCCATCTACTCTTAAGAGTCTATGACCTCAACATACATTTCTAAAATTAGCCACTCAGTTATTTATGATAGTGTACCGGGAGAAATAAAAGAACAAACATTATAGAAAAGCAAGGTTTTTCTTCTTATAATAATAGCTAAGCATATCAGCTACTGATAAACATATGTTAGCATGTATCTGTTCATTCTGTTGGAGAACACTGGACAACTTTTAAGTATTTTGAGCTCCAGGTTTACATTAAAAGTTAATTATCACCATGTAAGATAAGCCTCTAGTGACCAGGACAGCCTTAAGCTAGTATCTGTAAAATGTGTACCTCACATTAGTCCCTCACATTAGTTGCTTACCTCTCACAATAGAATGCTTTCTTCTTAAGTGAATGATTACGAATTAAAAACCACACCATTTTTTGTTTGGGTTGTATATTGAAGGAGGACAATTTCAAGCTGTTGAAGAATAAAGTTAGAATCCTGGGTTATATTGCTGGGGACAAAGGCACCACAAGAGAGATCTACATCAGATATACATGCGGGGCTGTAATTAACTATAACTGAAAACCCAAAATTCATTCTGTGTGAGTGTGTGTGTGTGTGTGTGTGTGTGTGTGTGTCTGTCTGCCCCTTTGTCTGTCTTGCAATCATGTTTTTTTTCATTTTTGATCTATGTATTTGCCACAGGCATCAGGGATCAATATGGTATGATAGTAGACAACAGGAACACAGTTTAAAAAAAGATGCAATAAAGTATATTTTAATAATCCTTGAATCCCTCTTACCCTTAAACTTCTCTCAGACTGTCTTGCAAAAGATCTTTGATTTTTTGCCATTCAATTATTTTCTCAACTATTAAATTGGCATGGACCAATAATGAGTATATTTCAAGACCAACCCTAGTCTGTGCATCTGAGGTTTACAATTAAATAATATAAAACAGAAAAGACTAATTGAAGTTTGGATTTCTTTGAAGACTACCAAAACTATAGTATACCATATACTGTTCTTTTTTAAAAATATATTTTATTTATTTTTCTTTAGAGGGGAAGGAATGGAGAGAGGAAGAGAAACATCAATGTATGGTTGCTTCTCATGCATCCCCTTCTGGGAACTGGCCCCTACTGGGAACTGGCCTGCAACCCAGGCATGTGCCCTGACTGGGAATCGAACCGCACCATATACTGTTCTTATTCTCACACACTGGTATCATCAATTAATCATTTATTTATATTTCAGGGAATTTTTACAGGTCTTTAGTTTTTTTTCCCAACTTGACTACAAATTTCTTTGAGGGCAGGAACTCTTCTTTAGAATTTTATAGTAATGCCCAGTGCAGTACCTTATATTTTGGATATTGGAAAAAATATGAGTGCCCTGTAATCCCTGGAAACCCAACCATTAGTCTTTAACTTTATGGACTGTGCAGTTGCTCTACCAAGAGTCTGTATTGTCCTGTACTGCCTGCTGATTGAAATGTCTTGTGCTATTAGTGTCCCCTTCTTATAGGCTAGTGGTTTTAATTTACTTTAAAGTAAAACTACTGAAATGCATTTATATAAAATTTGTTTGTTATTGAATGAAATGAGATGTAAACCAGGCTAAAAATATTAGTTACAGTCTTCAGCTAGTGAAGAATGTTTTTAGACTGAAGTTTATACTCTAATACAAAGCAACCAATATTTCTACGCTCATGCACCCATGAAGTTGAGTAATATGGTGTTTCATAAAAATTAAGGAGAAAAGAACTTAGTGATCATCATTTCTGCCCATATAACTTACATACCTCTGTTTTCACTCATAGCTCCTTTGAATGCACTAAAACTTTTATTAGCATATACTATTTAATGAACACTTTTGTTCAATGATAATTGTTAAAGCAATACAAGCATTCCATTAACTGGTTCAACATATTTTGTCTTTAATTTTATGGCAGTTGAAGCTTGGTACCATAGCTGCTTAATTCACTGAATTCGTTATCAACTGCATGGAGAGTCTTGATAAATGCTTTAGATGAAGAAGATGCTATATGACCCAGAATGAGGGAAGGGTATCATTAAGGCATTTTAAAGGGAGACATTAAATAATCATGGTGGAGAAAGATGGTAATGATGCAAGGGGATAAAATGAGGTATGAAACAGAGAGGATAAGAAAATAACTCATGAGCAATTGAGCTGGACCAGTAAAATATCTGAAAATTTACTACTCGCATCAATGTCAAAAAATATGAAGTGAACAGATGATCTGAGCATGATGCTGACATCCATCTTCACACCTGCTTGGTCTACAAAGTACTTCTTTAGCTTCCTTGAACAAAGACACCACAGTGGGCTCCACAAGGTGCAGCAAAGGGAAGGAAAGCTGTTCTGTCTCCTCTGCATGCATTAGTCATTTTCTTCCTCTAAGTCTGTCTTAATTGCCTTGCCTGTCTTATTACATTGAAAACTCACTGGGTTAGGACTATTGCTACTAAGGTGTGCAGCACTGAGCTTGGCAGGTGATCATCACTCAATAAATGTCTATTGCTACCATAAACCAATGTATAAATCTCAGAAATAGGCATAATAATGGATCTGACAGATTAAGGCCCAGGGCTATTTTTGTACAGCAGCATGGGCTAGCCAAATCAAAATCAGACATCTCAGATTCAATTTTTCTCAGTTTTGCATGTAATTCTCAGTCTTTCACATTTTTGTCCTGTGACAGAGGTAGAAATGAGCCAACTTTTCAACATAATTGAAACAGAAAACATTCTCTCCCCAACCACCCCTACTTTTTCCATCTGTTCCTCAAATGCTATTGACCCATTATGCAGATGGCATTGCTTTTATTTCATTAATGACAAGATAGTTTCAAATGCCACTGCAGATGCTTTACATGTATTTATACTCAACATTTCAAGCCCTATCTGGGGGGGATTTTCTGTAGAAGCAAGGAACTATTTAAAGAAACCATGTAATTCATAATATAACACATCCTCTGAGGTGACTAATGAAGAGTTATCAGTTTTTCTCTTTGGATAATAAAATTAACATGTGGAGAACTTGAGTGAATTAAAACCAGATCTACTAGAGAAGGAGTAGTAAATCCCTGGTAGAATTCCCTTGAAATGGGAGCCTTCACAGAAAGCCAGGGTTGTTTCTGGGGGTTATTCAAGCATTTTTCAGTCATAATACAACACAATTAGCTTCAGTTACCATATTCCCTACCTGAAATATCAGTTTTGTCTACTTGTGAGATAAGATTTCCCCTCCATCATTACAAAGCTCCCCTGAAGCTACAATACACAATTGTCACTTTTAGAAAAATTATTTTATTGTTGTTCAATTGCAGTTGTCTGTATTTTCTTCCCACTCCCCAGCCCCCTCCAAACCCACCTTCCTCCCTTGCTTCCACCCTTCCCTTTGGTTTTTTCCGTGTGTCCTTTATAGTAGTTCCTGAAAATCCTTCTCCCCACTGTCCCTTCCCGCCTCCCCTCTGGCTATTGTTAGATTGTTCTTAATTTCAATGATTCTGGTTATAGTTTGTTTGACTTTTTCTTTTGTTGATTATGTTCCAGTTAAAGGTGAGATCATATGGTATTTGCCCCTCACTGCCTTGGCTTATTTCACTTAGCATGCTCTCCAGTTCCATGTATGCTGTTGCAAAGGTTATAAGCTCTTTCTTTCTCTCTGCTATGTAGAATCCCATTGTGTAAATGTACCATATTTTTTTGATCCATTCATTTGCTGATGTGCACCTAGGTTGCTTCCAGCACTGGGCTATTGTAAATTGTGCTTCTATGAACATTGGGGTGCATAGGTTCTTTTGGATTGGTGTTTTAGGGTTCTTAGGATATAATCCTAGCAGTGGAATTGCTGGGTCAAAAGGCAGTTCCATTTTTAGTTTTCTGAGAAAATTCCACACTGTTTTCTACAGTGGCTGCACCAGTCTGCAATCCCACCAACAGTGCACTAGGGTTCCCTTTTCTCCACAACCTCTCCAACACTTGTTCATTGATTTATTTATGTTGGCCATTCTGATGGGTGTGAGGTAGTATCTCACTGTGGTTTTAATTTTCATCTTTCTGATGGCTAGTTATGCTGAGCATCTTTTCATGTGTCTCTGGGCCCTCTGTATGTCCTCCTGGAGAAGTGTCTGTTCAAGTCCTTTGCCCATTTTTTAATTGTTGTTTTTTTTTTGTTTTGTTTTCTTGGATTGGAGTCATGTAAGTTCTTTGTATATTTTGGAGATCAAACCCTTGTCTGAGGTGTCATTGGCAAATATGTTTTCCCATATAGTTTGCTCTCTTTTCATTTTAATGCTGTTTCCTTTAGCTATGCAGAAGCTCTTTAATTTGATGAGGTCCNAGAAAATTCCACACTGTTTTCTACAGTGGCTGCACCAGTCTGCAATCCCACCAACAGTGCACTAGGGTTCCCTTTTCTCCACAACCTCTCCAACACTTGTTCATTGATTTATTTATGTTGGCCATTCTGATGGGTGTGAGGTGGTATCTCACTGTGGTTTTAATTTTCATCTTTCTGATGGCTAGTTATGCTGAGCATCTTTTCATGTGTCTCTGGGCCCTCTGTATGTCCTCCCTGGAGAAGTGTCTGTTCAAGTCCTTTGCCCATTTTTTAATTGTTGTTTTTTTGTTTTGTTTTGTTTTCTTGGATTGGAGTCATGTGAGTTCTTTGTATATTTTGGAGATCAAACCCTTGTCTGAGGTGTCATTGGCAAATATGTTTTCCCATATAGTTGGCTCTCTTTTCATTTTAATGCTGTTTCCTTTAGCTATGCAGAAGCTCTTTAATTTGATGAGGTCCCATTGTTTAGTGTTTCCTTTATGTCCCTTGCTTTAGGGGACATATCTGTGAAGATGCTGCTGCATGGAATGTCTGAGATTTTCCTGCCAATGTTCTCCTCTAGGACTTTTATGGTATTATGACATATATTTAAGTCTTTTGTCCACCTTGAATTTATTTTTGTGTATGGTGTAAGTTGGTGATTGAGTTTCATTTTTTTGTATGTAGCTGTCCAGATCTCCCAAAACCATTTGTTGAAGAGTCTATTTTTATCTCATTTTATGCTTCTTCCTGCTTTGTCAAATATTAATTGACCGTAGAGACTTTGGTTTATTTCTAGGCTCTCTGTTCTGTTCTATTGGTCTGTGTACCTGTTTGTATGCCAGTACCAGACTATTTTGATTACAGTGGCCTTGTAATACAATTTGATATCAGGTATTGTGATCCCTCCTGCTTTGTTGCCGCACTATTTGGGGTCATTTTTGATTCCATATAAATTTCTGAAATGTTTGTTCTATATCTGTGAAATATGTTGGGTACTTGAATAGACATTGCATTGAATCTATAAATCACTTTGGGTAGTATGGCTACTTTGATGATGTTAATTCTTCCAATCGATGAATATATGATATATATACTTGAATATATGATATATACTTCCATTTGTTTGTGTCTTTCTTAATTTCTTTCTTCAGTGTTGTATAGTTTTCTGAATATAGGTCTTTTACCTCCTTGGTTAGGTTTATTCTTAGGTACTTTATTTTTCTTGATGCTATGTCAAGTGGGATTTTTTTCTTCTGTCTTCTGTTTCTGATGTTTCATTGTTGGTGTACAAAAATGCCTTTGATTTCTGAGTATTAACTTTGTATCTGGTTGTTTTGCCAAATTTATTAACTAGGTTGAGTAGTTTTTTGGTGGAGTCCATAGGATTTTCTATGTATACTATCATGTCATCTGCTACAGTGACAGTTTTGTTTCCTCCTTACTATCATCACTTTTTAATTAGATATTTTTATGTTTCTTTTCTTGTTCAGTGTATACAAAGTCATCCACATTAGGTTGCCCAAATATAGCATAGTCATGGAAATATTTGAAAATTTTAGTATGTTATTTAATCACCCTAAATCCATTATGTGACAAGAGGATTAAGTAATTAAATAATGTTTTTAGATCTAGTCTTTTTTGAAGATAAGTACAAGGACAATAACAGAGCTTGCCATATGACCAGTCAGAGTTAATAAGAGAAAGTTGGGTATTGAGAGTATGGACTGAATAAATAAAGAAGGAAAAGGAAGACTCTTTAAGACTCTACTTAAAAGGAAGAGTCTAGCATCCAAATTTATATCATATGCTTCAAGAGGGATAAAAAAGGCAATTGCTTATGTAATTTAAAAACAAAAATGCTTTTATTTCTATCAATAAGATATTTCATGTGTTTCTGGAGTATTGCCAGCAAATATAAAATTGTCCACTAGGCACTTGAAACTCTTTGAAAGAATTCCAAAGACAAAAAAATATTTTCATGTAAATATACGTAAAATATATTTATATGATAGTAAATGTAAACAAAATTTTGACTAATTACTTAATTATTTTCAAAAATATTTTTAATGGTATAGTGTATGAGAAAATTAATTAGGCATTACTCATTTTTACTTATTTCTTCTAGCCTCCTTTTCTCCCAAAATAG
This sequence comes from Sturnira hondurensis, assembly GCF_014824575.4. NCBI lineage: Eukaryota > Metazoa > Chordata > Mammalia > Chiroptera > Phyllostomidae > Sturnira > Sturnira hondurensis. The sequence continues at coordinate 10,368,198 of NW_028073511.1, read as the reverse complement.
ATTTATGGATGCTCCATATCTTTTGTTTGAAGTAGAGATGGATAATAAAAAAGATATGTAGAGGAAAAAAGACAGCTACATAGAGGGAAAATTGTTCAAAAGGACTCTAAAGTGTATGAGCTTGGTGACTGGGAGAATGATGACATCATTAACAGGTATAACCAAGTCCTGAGGCAGAAGAAGAAATAACTTGTAGCCCTGGCTGGTGTAGCTCAGTGGATTGAGTGTGGGCCTGCGAACCACACGATCGCGGTTCGATTCCCAGTCAGGGCACATGCCTGGGTTGCAGGCCAGTTCCCAGCAGGGGCCAATTCCCATCAGGGCATGCACAATTAGCAACCATACATTGATGTTTCTCTTCCTCTCTCCTTCCCTTCCCCTCTAAAGATAAAGAAATAAAAATCTTTAAAAAAATAAATTGAAATTTTAAAAAAATTAAAAAAAAAAGAAATAACTTGTAAAGGGGAATTTATGATCTCTGTTTTTACTATGATATGAGGAATGTGAGTCCCTCATAGAACATTCAGACAGGTGTTGTCTGTCACTTATTGTATAGAGTAGGATCAGAATTTAAAAAAATAGTTTAAAATGCCCAAAGCCAATCATAATCTCCCAAAAATGTTAACCTAATTCACTATTTATCTATTTTGTTTTCTCTTTATAACTAACAATAGCAGATAAAAATAGTAGTCAGATGGTCAATGTATCTGGAAGAAAAAAAGAGAAATTCTTTCTATTCTAGGAAAAATGGAAAGTGCTTCTCTACAATGTATTTGACTAGCTGATGTTTTACTCTGTTTTCAGATCTGGAATATGATTTCCCCAAGACCGGTTAAAGCAGGAGAAATATAAGAATAATTAGAAAAAACATCAACTATCTCTGAAGTTGTATTTATTTTGTAGTCTTCCTAAAGCTGATGAAATCAGTGCACCATCTTATTTTGAGGTGTTGGAAGTCCTGTATTTATAAAAAAATGAATAAATATTTATCTAGCTTGCTAAAAGAGGTATTAAGTATGACAAGTACAAGTCAAACCAAACAACACTGCAAAATATTTAGGCCAAAGTGCCACCATAATTTCAGCATTTCTTTCCACTGGCTCTAATTTCTCATCATGAATATCGTGTGTCTACTTTTTTCCAGTTCTTATCCAGGCATCTCTGGACCTAAAGAATCGTGGGATAGTTGGTACAATTTATAGATTATGAGACAGTGTATATCTAGTGAGAATTTGCCCATTAATTTAGTTCTTCCTTTGCTCATTCAGATTTTTTATTTTGTCCAATTGGATTAGAGAGGTATTAACCTGTGAATAAAGAGGATTCTCTCTCTACAGAGGCTATATGAATTTTCAAAAATGAAAAATATTCACCTAATAAAAGTATTTATAGCATGGAGTTCACTAACTCTGTTGTGTCATCAGAGGACTTAAATTTTCATCTAAATTATATCACTCATTAACTATGTGGCTTGGGCAAATCCCTTAGCCCTATATGAGCTTCAGTATATAAAGTCAAGATAACAAAGGTACTGTGAGGTTTGTTATGGGTATTAAGTGAGATATGCAAAAAATGACTTTGATTTGTGATCACCCATAATAAATGTGTGATCATTTTTGGCTATAATAAATAGCCAATAAATAGGATACTATCAATTTTATGACTAACCTCCACTTCTGTAGGCAAAATATATAAAGCATATTGGAAAACTGGTTCCAAAGAAGACAGGAAATAAAATAACATGATCAAAAGAAAAGAAATATAATGATTTCTTTAGGGGTTAAGTCAGAGTTTCTGCACAGAGTTACTCATTGGTTTTGACACTCTTTTTCTTTTTCCTATTCAAGTCCTGGTTCTGTCAATAGCTGAACTGCCTGCTCCTTTTTTTTTCTTTTGCCTGTGACCTTCAACAAGTCACTAAAGGCTTTTATTTTTGAAATTATGTAACTGAATCTAACACTGTCTTATTTCTGGAATTTTAATTTGTATATGCTGTTCTATTTGTACTCTTTTAAAAGTCATTTCTGAGATTATCTGCTGCTCAATAACCTGAGCAGTCTCTGGTCTCCAGTGAGTTTAAAAGATTTCCAATCTCTTTTTTTGTTCTTCTTTCCCCCAACTGCTCCTATGCCTTGTGAGTCCAGGCTGTATTGTACATGTTACACCAGGATGTTTTTACCTTAGGTCTTTGCACATGTTGCTTCCTAATCAATCTGGTAATTTCTTGGGTTTGTTAAAGATTTTACTTTTCCGCTAAAGCTTTACCTGATTGCACAAAATGAAATAAATTGTTACATCTCCCTTCATATCATCACTATCCCTATTATTGCACTATTTATATAAGATTGTAGTTATATGTCAGCTTCCTGCTTTACTAAAGTATAGCCTCTTGAAAAACCTCAGATGTAGGGTTCAGAAGAAAGCAATGTTAAATGGAAAATGTCCATAAGTTCATTGATATCTGCATGTCATTCAATAAATGTTTGATGAATTAATTACATATTCTTAAATGCTATGAAAGCACTTTGGTATTACCAGTATCACAGATTCCCTATTATAATATTCTATTTGTTGCTTAATAACACTTCTTATATGCTTGGAATGACTTTTGAGTTTTTTTAATGGATTTTTTTTTTAAACTTAATTTTGCCAGACATACGAACTCACTCCCTTCCTTCCTTCTTTCCTTCCTTCCTCTCTTTCTCCCACCCTTCCTTTCTCTTTCTTTCTTTCCTTCTTCCTTCCTTCCTTCCTTCCTTCCTTCCTTCCTTCCTTCCTTCCTTCCTTCCTTTCTTTCTTTCTTTCTTTCTTTCTTTCTTTCTTTCTTTCTTTCTTTCTCCAGGAATGTCTGATTGGATGATCTTCAGTCATCTCTGTTATGATCAAATAATAATAGCTAACATAGGTTGAAGATTTATTATGTTCCTAGCACTTTGTCAAGGTTTATATAATTTAATTCTCACTACAAACCTAAAACATAGCTACCATTTTCATTCTCATTGAACGGAGGAGGCACATAGATTTTAACTTCCTCAAAGTCACTTGCTTAGTAATTGGTGGAGCTAAGACATAAACTTAATAGATCTCTCTATGAAGACTGCTCTCTTAATCACTATGTTGTACTGCAAATAAGTGAAACTAATCCAGAGTACCTTGAATAAGGAAGGCTCTTTTTTTATAAGATTTTATTTATTTATCTTTAGAGAGGAAGAGGAGGAGAGAAGGAGAGAAACATCAATGTATGGTTGCCTCTCATGCGCCCCCTGTTTGGAACTGGCCCGCAACCCAGGCATGTGCCCTGACTGGGAATCGAACCGCGATCATGTGGTTCGAAGGCCCTCGCTCAATCCACTGAGCTACACCAGCCAGGGCTAAGGAAGGCTCTTAACAGCTTTCTAGCCAGTCACCATTCACACCAGACTGTTTTCTTCTTTAACAAAACCAAGAAGTCTTTTCCTGAAGTTTATAGATTGCCACCTCCCACATTCTCAAATATGTTTATCCTAGAAAGGAGACTCCCAGAATCTAAGCTATATGTTTAGCATATGCAAATTGTCAAATATTCTATATAACATTCTCTAAATTATTTGCTTCAATGTTTGTTACTGTCTTTAAAATTTAGGACAGAAATGATGATTACATTCATTGCCACCAGCTAAAAGCTTTGGACTCCTACAAAGCAGCTTGAGGGATTTCATAGGTTTTCTTTTCCATTAATATTTAAGCTTAAGCTAAGGCAGGCAAAACTGAATACATAACAAATAACCATCAAGGTTATTCTTTATGAGTAAAGCAATGACAGTCTCAATTATTAAAATTCACTGCAACTTAAAGCATTGATTTTTATTGTGAACAATTTGTGAGTTCTTTTTCAAGCTTGGTGGCTTTCCATTTTTAATAAACTAAACATGGGATAGATACTATCCAGCAGTTGGAAAAAGTTGAATTTTAGCTTCCTGACCCTCTGAAGAAAGACCAAGGACCCTTGGGACCACTTGAACTAGATCTCGGTTGAACTAAAATGATACCTGTATCTAGGGTGTCCCAAAGATCCCAATATCCTTTCAGAACTCCAGAGTGGATGAACCACCTCTGAAACCTGCTGCAATTCCCTAATTTGTGATAGACTCTGCCTCTCTACTTCTGCCCCCAACCACATTATTTTTTTTCTTTTCACATTCTTGTTATTTCTTGTTTCTAATAACTGCACAGGTTCTCTGTTATCCTGTAATTTACTTGAGACAGATATGTACTCTTTCCTGAAGGCAAAAACAGATTAACTGTCTCCAAGACTTCATTCTCCCCATTCTTCCACACAAACTTGTCTGCCTTTCTCATTGAATTCTATTACTGTTGATACCCTGGATCTTAATTCTGAAAACTGGGGCCCTTTCTTAGTTTTCTCCACATCAGAGCCTTTTTTTAATTGAAGGGAGAGAGAAAGAAAGGGAGAAAAACATCAATGTGCAGTTGCCTCTCATGTGGCCCCCAATGGGGACCTGGCCCACAACCTAGGCATGTGCCCTGATTGGGAATCAAACCGGTGACCCTTTGGTTTGCAGCCCTCACTCAATCCACTGAACTGCACCAGCCAGGGCTGAGAGTCTTTCTTCTTTTATGTGGAATTTTATCCTGTGATGCCGTATCCCACAGCTTGACTCCTGCAAACCTCTAGCATGACAAAATAGTAGCAGATATTAAGGATGGGAAAGAGTGACATGTAGATCAATGGCTAGGATACAGGGTCACCTGAACATGATATTTTTCTCTAGGCTAACCACATGTCATTTGTAGAGGTTCCCAAGGGAAATATATGAAAAAGAAAAGGGTAGGAAACCATAGGCTTGAGTTGGGATCTTGAAGCATCATCTGGTGAGCCAGCTTGTACATGTGGATCATTGCCTGTACCTTGGTCAGAAACAGATCTAAGATCTGGGACACAACAGACAGGAGCTGACTTTTTTTCTTTTTATGTAAGCTCACATTCAAATTTCAGAAATTACGTCTGTGGTGGTATATAAAGGGTTAGTCCATTGAAGAAGCAAAGGCAAGGGCAGGAGAAGTAATGGAAGGGAGCATGACTCCTGTTGCCTGTGCTGAGCTTTTTTGGTATTTTGGAAGAAAGAATCCTCCATCTTTTTCTCAGAAAAAATATCCTGAGAGAGGATTATAGTTTGTTCTCTCTCTCTCTCTCTCTCTCTCTCTTACTATCTCCATTATATCATTTAATTCTTACAGCAAACCTATAATGTAGCTACCACTATCATTCCCACTGAAAAGCTGAGACATAAATTTTAACTTGTCTCATAACCATAACAAGGGGGAGCACGAGAGAGAGAGAGATATTAATTCTTCTTAAGTTGGGGTATGTAGGTAGTAGTTAAGGAGTAAGGACTACCACCAAAGTCAAATTCCTGAACCTCACAAACTTGTCTCAAGCTAGTTTGGCAGGTGTATAATATCCATGAAGTTTTTGAGTAATTATTAACAAGTACAGGGGTGTTCTTTGAGTGCCAAGAAAAACTTTTAGAGGAGTTTCCGAGCTTAGACAGGTCACCTCTGTGGGGCTTGGAAGGAGGAGGCAGAATGGGCTTCCTTCTCACCCTCTGCATTCAGAGATGTAGCAAAAACACACCCTTAGAATGTTATAAATGAGTGATTTCCCCCCACCTACTAATGCAACTTGGTGTTTCTTGGGCTTTCTGTTTCAGTGTGAAATGGCTTCACCTGGGGCTGTGTAGTTTTTCAATTCACTTAAATTTCTCTTAGTTCCTGGGTAGAAATGCTAGAAGCATGTCTGGTGGATGAAATTCTTCTAATGTCAGAATACGAGACAGATGGAAGATTAGATTCAAAGAAAGAAAAGGAAAAGGAAAAAAAATAGGTTCTCAGGTCTCTGCAGACTGAGCAAGTGCTAATGCTGGTGCTCTCAGGCCCACCTTGAGCTTTGGTGAGTTCGCCTTTCGTTCATAGTACTTTCTCCAAATGAGAAAAGAAGCATGACAGCTTTTGCGTTTGTGTCAATCTTAAGAACTTCTTGTTACCCTTCTTATTTCACTTCTTGAAAAACAGAGTGAAAAACCCTGTTTTTCACAAGCCTAACAACAACATAAAATGGTGATGATGAAGCTTTGCATGTTTATCTGTCTGTCTGTCTACCTACTTATTTACTTAGAAAAAGCAAATGCTAAATAACCTCCTGTGCAGGGTATTTCCTGCTTTAGGGCACAATCTGTTGCAGAACTGTTAAAACTGTTGCTAAGGCATCCATTGCTGTAATATATGCCTTAGCAGCCCTGTGTTCTGTCTTGCTCTGCATCTGTGAGTGCAGTGATTTATTGGTAATGCTAATCTTTGAAAGTCATAGTGTTGCTAAGTCAAACACGTTTGAAGGGAGGAAAAAACAGTTTCATGTTCTGTTGTTTGTTCCATGGATTTTCCTATGATTGCTTGAGAAAACATTTTATTTTGAAAGAGGGTGCAGATCTATATAATTGAGTAAGCAATAGGGAGCAGCATGTTCTTTAGGATTCTATTATTCCTATCAGATTTACCCTGCTACTTTCATCTTTTTAGGACAGTAGTATTCTAGGGAATTGCGTCATCATCATTACTGCTGTTGCTATCAACATCGGTAAGCCATACTGAAAAGTCATTATATACAGATAATTTAGGAGAAAAAAAGGGGCAAATTTGTGAACAGAGACCCTAAACCAATCTGACTCTTCCCTTTGAAGAGGGAATTTCTAGAAAGAGGTTTCTATCCTCTTTCTACCCTGTTTTCTTTCCTCCCTCAGGGTAATAATAAAACTAGGAGAGCTTGACATTGATCGGACAGCAATCCCCAGTTGGCCAGACCATTGCACTGAAACTCAGATATTATGATGGTCAGTTGGGAGAAAGGTTAGGGTCTTCCGGGCATCTACCAGGGTTTGCACACCCAACAGTCACCCAGATGGGTTCCAAAGTGAAGACTGGGGCACAGGCAAAGACAAACAGGAACCTTTACTCTTGTTTGGGGCACACATCGTATCTTTCATCTCAGAAAAACTCTTCCCCCAGGTTTCTTTTTCTCTTCTTTGACTCCACTTCTTCTTTGTTATCAAATATTGCCTGTACCTCCCCATTCACACTGAGGTAAAAATGAGTGACAACAGCTCCCAAAAGGAATTGCTCTTAATTAGACATAATCTGTCTGTGAAATTAATACAGGTCTAAATTGAGGCCAGTAGTAATTCAGTAGAAAGAGGTTTGGTTTATATGAAGAAAGTCAGTAAAGATAAGGCAGGGCCTTTTCACTCTAGTTTGAAAAGGGTAGTGTATTTATTAACATTGTGAGTTCTGAAGACAGGTTGACCTGAATTTAAATTCAGCCTCATCACTGACTGTGCTAACATTTGGTAAATTTCTCAATCTTTCTAAGAACCATTTTTTTTATTAAAATAGAGATAAGATAGCTTATACCTTCTGAGGACTACAGTGAGTGTGAAATGCTAACCACAATGCGTGGCACACAGCTAACCCTTGTTATTTGTATTAGATGAAGCCTGCCTTTGTGTAAAGATAGCAGTGAGTGATTCCACTAACTGAATCTGCCAACTCCATTTTGATTTAGTCTTGGATGTTGGACAATGAACCTAAAAGGAAGCAATTATTTGATTTTTATTAGATAGCACATCACATCAAATCTTGTTAAGTAAAAATTCAAAAATCTAAAGAAAAGTTGGATTTCCATAATTATTTTTAAAACTCACAACTATGTACCATATAGTAATATATGAGAAATAACAGTTTATTTAAACTCAGCATATTTTTTAAAATACTGAAGTGATGGAACATTCTGTAAACTCCATAGGCTTTACAGTGCTCCAGAATCAAGGTTTTACTGATTTTTAAAAAGATTTTATTTACTCATTTTCAGAGGACAAGAGTGGGAGAAAAACACTGATTGGTTGCCTCTTGTATGCCGCTAACTGGGAACCTGGCCTGCAACTCTGGCCTGGGAGTCAAATCAGCAACATTCTGGTTCACAGGCCAACACTCAGTGTACTGAGCCACTATTTAGCTTTGTGAACATGGCTGACTGCTTAGAGCCCAAGTGCTCTCATCTAGCACTTTCATATGATTGACTTGAGAATGAAAAAGCATATTCATGAGGTTCTATATACAGGGAAACACTCAATACTTGGTGGGTATTGTGATTATAACTGAACACTTACATGGACACTATGAGGTTTCTTCAACATACCCAGGCTGGGCAACAATCTGCGTAGCAACACTTTCATCCTTTACAGCACCTCTTTAATTTTCTTTTCTGTTAGAATAGACTACATAAAAGTTCTGATGTGTTTTCACTTGCTCAGAAAACATCCAACAAACCAAATCAGACAATAAGGAACAGCCCTTGCCTGTCTATCTTTTCTCTGTTAACATTTGAAGGGCAGTGTTAATTCTCTACAGTGTGTAAGTGCTTCATTTGAGGTCTTTGAACCTGAGGATGAATAATGAATGTTAATTAATGATGACAATGACAATGACATTGTATGTTTTTACCTTATTGCACTTTACCTTTCATTCAGCCCTTTCTTCCTAAAGTTAGTGTCCTATTATTTTATGTACTATTTTACTCCTGAAAACTTGTGCTTTGTTAAAATACAGCAGACATCTTCTTGTGTGTTACCATAGCAAGTTGAATAAGAATTTACACATAAATTATTCATTACAGCCAATTTAATGTAATTATTAATTCCAGCATATACTGGTGCCTGATTGCATCTTAGTGTTCATTGCTGGATCTGGAACATGTTCTGCTGAAAATAATGATCTGTCATGGCTAATCAGGATGTCCCACTAAAGGGTGAAGATGTTTAATTAATATAGGTGTAATGAAACAGTGATTGATCCAGTTGTTACAGTCTGCCAGAGCTTCTTTCTAAGATAATCCAAAACCTAACTTATAATGAATTTAAGAACTCGCAGTGGCGTACAAGCAATCAACCTGCTTTCCAATTCAAGGGCAAGTTGGAATGTAGTTTTCCCTTGGTATCTTTCTGCAAAATAAATCAGCTCTATTTTCATTGGGAAGCTTTGCTCCCAACATCAGTTCTGGTATTTCAAGCTTTCATGCTTTATGCTTCCGATGAGCTCTTTCCTTGTATTAAAGGTACATCCTGTATTGTATGTGAATGTTCTAAGCTGCACTACTTTCCACACAGATCTCATTTTAACTTGAAGTTAAACTGAGTTAAGTTAAACTGAGTTCGAAGTTGTGTTTTCCACTGTGTAGAGGATGGCTTAGGATTCAGTTCCAAAGCCCTCTGGCTGCAAAACCATGTAGTCTAAATATCCACAGAGCATCAATGAATAGATATGATCCTAATTTTGATTTGAATTTTTTGGGGGGGTCTTTTGTAATATAGAACAGAAATCAGTCTCATACGCAATAAGCTCAAATATAATTTAATTTATTTTATATATTTTGAATGATATTTTTTTTGTTTTTACGTGAATGCCCTTCAAAATCAAGGGTGAGATAGTATTAATTATTTTAAAATCTACAGAATAAATTTGTTGATTTAGCTTTTAATTACATAAGAGGAAATAAATTAAATGATAATGTCTCTCTTACTGAGGGCCAAGGATGAGCTAGGTACTTTGTATATATTTGTTTTTATATTGACAATGGTGTTTAAAGTAGATAAAATATCTCCCGTTTTCAAGATGAGAAAGCTGAAGCTTGAGGTCCTCATCTAGTAAATTGGTATGTAGGATGTAAACTCAGGTCTACTTTACCTATCTACTTCGGTACAGTTTATTAGAGCACATCTCTAAACCAGGGACACAAGGCAGAGACTGTTTGAACAGCTAAACTAATTAGCTTTTTGATCTTTTCACTCTTAGATCATGGATGAATTTTAACACATAGTTTTGATTTATTTATTTATTATTTTTATTGTTGTTTAAGTACAGTTTTCTGCCTTTTCCCCCCACCCCTTCTCACCACCCCAGCCCTCCGCACCTCCCTCTCCTGTTTCCAATCCCCCCTTTTATTGCCCATATGTCCTTTATAACTATTCCTGTGAACCCTTTACCCTTTTCCCCCCTCCCCTCTCGTCACTGACAGCCTGTTCTGAATTTCAATGTCTTTGGCAATGCTTTGCTTGTTTGTTCATTTTGTGATTAAGTTCCTGTTATTGGTGAGATCATATGGTATTTGTCTTTCACTGCCTGGCTTATTTCACTCAGCATAATGTTTTCCAGTTCTATCCATGCTCTTGCAGAGGGTAGGAGTTCCTTCTTTCTTTCTATTGCATAGAATTCCATTGTGTAAATGTACCATAGTTTTTCAATACATTCATTTACTGATGGGCATCTAGGTTGCTTTAAGCACTTGGTTATTGTAAATTGTGCTGCTATGAACATTGGGGTGCATAGATTTTTTTGGATTGGTGTTTCAGGGTTCTTAGGATACAGTCCTAGCAGTGGAATTGCTGGGTCAAAAGGCAGATTCATTTTTAGTTTCCTGAGAAAATTCCATACTGTTTTCCACAGTGGTTGCCCAGTCTGCAATTCTACCAACAGTGCACTAGGGTGCCCTTTTCTCTACAACCTCTCCAACACTTGTTGTTTGTTGCTTTGTTTATGATGGCCATTCTGAATGGTGTGAAGTGGTATCTCATTGTGTTTTTAATTTGCATCTCTGTGATGGCTAGTGATGCTGAGAATCGTTTCCTATGTCCCTGGGCTCTCTGTATGTCCTCCCTGGAGAAGTGTCTGTGCAAGCCCTTTGCCCATTTTTTAATTGGGTTGCTTGTCTTCTTATAGTGGAATCTTATGAGTTCTTTGTATATTTTGGAGATCAAACCCTTGCTGGAGGTGTCATTGGCAAATATGCTTTCCCATATGGTTGGTTCTTTTTTTCATTTTAATGCTGTTCTCTTTAGCCGTGCAGAAGCTTTTTATTTTGATGAAAAATCCCATTTGTTTATTCTTTCCCTTATGTCCCTTGCTCTAGGGTACATATCAGTGACAATGTTGCTGCATGAAATATATCTGAGATTTTTCTGCCTCTGTTCTCCTCTGGGACTTTAATGGTTTCATAACTTATAGTTAAGTCTTTTATCCACCTTGAATTTATTTTTGTGTATGGTGTAAGTTAACATATAGTTTTTGAAATACATGTGGATGAAATGACTGAAGGGAAAGAGGCAGGACTTACATATACTCATTACTGATTCAGTATCAGGTTTTGATTAAATTGACTGTGTGTTCCAGAACTAGGAAGTTGTACTATAATACAGGCCCCTGTAGTATAGGGATGAGTCATATTATCAACTATACATTAATCACATTTCACCTCTCACACCTCCCTTACTGATACCCAAGTGTTTTCCAAAAAAAATCCACAAGTCACTTCTAAACCAACTATTTTTTCTTGTTTAAAGTATCTTTCTAGAGCTTGTTAGGACTGGCATTTTCAGAAACTGTCAGTTGTCTGCCTTGAAGGCTCAGGGGCAATAGATACCTCAGTAGCTCTTTGAGGGGCCACCTTAGAAGACCACTGAAAGACAAATGCTATCATCTTTGCCCTGCAGTTCAGTGCACAGAAGCTGAAGGGGTTCTGTTCCACCTGAGAATTCATTAATGTCTTCAAGGTTAACTCCATGTGTTCCACAGTCAGTTTGCCCCCAAGTTCTATACCACAAATGTAACTCATTTAAGAGGAGAGGTTATGGCTATGTTTACATATATAATTATTCTATCTACTTCTGGAACTTCATTATATGTAGTGCCATATCAGGCAATTAGAGAAGTCTTTGCTAGAACTACTCAGTATAATAATTTAGTATTGCTAAAGCTTGCTACAGTTTTCTCTTATTTTCACAATTTTATTGGACTTCTCTAAAACTGAGAGAAAAATTCCCAGGAGAAAGAATGTAAAATATACCTAGTATGGAAACAGAGACTAGAATAACTAAGCAGAATAAGGAAATAGGTGACAAGAGTAGACAGTCAAAACTGACAAAAAAAGAATATTAGCTTCACACACCTGTCTCTTTATACACATATATTTATGCCACTATTTTTAGCAAAGAGCCAAGGAAGATTCTTCACTATTTATTTACTAATTAATCAATAGCATAATTCTGATGCTTACCCTCTAGGAGCAACAATAGATAATACCAAAAAATATTCTTAATTAAACTTTGATTTCTTGAAAAAATTTAGGAATTATCCATTTGAGGGTTTTACACCTATAGATTGATAAGAGGAAGGAAATAACTATATCTAATGTAGGCATATTTTAATTGTTATAAGAATCAATTAAATAATGTAGAAGCAGGAACATAACTTAAAATTACTTAATATAACATGATTGTCATATTTCTACAGCTTGAAAATGCTGTTTTGGAAGGTGACTTTAGAGATATAAGAAATGGTTTTCTCCTTCCCTTTCAAATAGAAACTTCCTCTCATTATACCATCTAGTCACCAGAAAAGGAGAAATAACTGTTGGGTTGTGATATTTTGGCAAAATACTAATATCTTTCTTATTTGCATTTTTTATATATAGTGCATGTACAGTCAGGTCAAGATAGCCCCTCTGCCTCAGGGATAAGATTCAGAGTGTTATAGCAGGAATGGAAAAAAAAAGATTCAGTCTTCTTTTTCTGATACTCTGTAGGATTTTGTATAAAATCATTAAGAGCCAGCTTGGATTCTAGAGAAATCATTTTCTCTCATGGTACATGAGGCAGAATTTAAGAAAAAAGACAAAGAGGAGGTAATTGGAAGAAGTTTACAGAGGATTGAGTGACAAAGTGAAGAGGCAAAAGGAGGCATTAGATGGTCAAACATGAAGTGGCTTCCACTGGGAATCAGAAGTCATGTTATGAAACAGAGATTTGAAGGGCTCCGGCCTTCTCCCACTTCTGGATTCTGAAGGAAGATAACTGTACAGAATATTCCAGCACCAACAGTGGACAGTCCAACTTAATTAAGAGCATGCAATTGAGTTGCCAGTAATAGAGTTCAAGTTTGAAATTCCAAGGTCTCTGCTAATGCTCGTGTAGGTAAACAAATGTGCTTGCTGTGGGGAAGGCTGCAGTAAAGGTGAGATAATGTAACAGCAGAGATAATGCCTTGTTGTGGGGCAAGATAAGAATTACCCTGGGAGAGCTGAAAGAACCTGCTGCTGCTGGAGTGGAGACCTTTTTCCTGGGTCAACACTGCCAGGAACAGCAGCCAAAAAGAATAGTATTTTCTTCCTCCTCCAGCCTTGCAATCTTCTGTCATTGCCCTACTAGGAAACCTTAACAGAAATCCAACTGGGAGAGAGGAACTACATTTTACACAATTCCAGCCCTAGCACCATGCAGTAAAGTACAGAAAGAAAGGTTTGGAGAAGAGAGATTACACACACACACACACACACACACACACACATGCCATGCAGAGGCTCACTTTCTGTGGCCCAACAGGCAGAGATCTATACTTTTTGTGAACAACTGGATCATTCATAGACAGATCACATTTGTCTCATTTTGGGAAAGAAGCACCTATACTCATAGTTCCCTCTTTGGTGCTAAGGTGAGTTCGGCATCTTGTTATCTCTCTCTTTTTTTTTGTTTTCTAATTTTTGCCTTCTAGCTTTTCTAGAGTTTCAGAGAATACATATAGACAGGTATTTTATGCCCATGTATATTCTACGTACTCTGCTAGGAGCCAGGGATCTAACTAATGGACATTCTAAGTGTTTTCTAAAATATTTATTGTTCATTTTATTTTAGAATATTATGTATGAGTAAAACACATTCTTAACAACTCTTTCCCACAAAATACTACCATGCCACTTCTTTTCAACACTTTTTTCTTGTGTGTGTGTGTGTTTTACCTTTTTATTGTTGTTCAAGGATAGTTGTTTCCATTTTCCCCCCACCACTCTCCACCACCCCAGCCAACCCCACCTCCCACCCTCCATCCTACCCCTTTGTTTTTGTCCATGTGTCTTTTTTAAAAAAATTTTTTAGATTATTTATTTATTTATCTTTAGAGGGGAAGGAGAGAGGGAGAGAAACATCAATGTATGGTTGCCTTTCGTGGGTCCCCTGCTGGGAGTTGGCCGGCAGGGAACCAGCCTGCAACCCAGGCATGTGCCCTGACTGGGAATCGAACCGTGATCCTCTGGTTCGCAGTCCATGTGTCTTTTATACATGTTCCTGAAAACCCCTTCCCTCTTCCCCTCCTCCACGATTCCCTCCCACCTCCCCCATTAGTTTGTTCTTAATTTCAATGTCTGGTTATATTGTGCTTGATTTTTTATTTTGTTGATTAGGTTCCACTTATAGGTGAGATCATATGGTATTTGTCTTTCACCTCCAGGCTTATTTCACTAAGAACCCTGAAACACCAATCCAAAAGAACCTATGCAACCCAGTGTTCTTTTCAACATTTTCAATACTATTTAATTGTTTTCCTGGTTTCCTTATTTCTATGGAGAAGTCAGCTGTCATTCTTGTTGCTCCTTTGAAGATAGTGTACCTTTATTCTGGCTACTGTAATTATACCTGGTTTTTTATCAGTTTTTGATATGTTTAGGTTGATTTTCTTTTAATTTATTATTTTTGGAGTTTGTGGAGCTTCTTGAAGGTGGAAATTGATTTTTTCAGTATTGTAAAATATTTGACCATTCCTTATTTAAATATTTTTCTTTCCTTTCTTTTTCTGTAGCCACATTAAACACACATTATACTATTTGAATGTGTCTTAGATGTCTACTACATTCCATTGTGTTTTTTTGTCTGTTGTGTTTTAGTATCGATAGCAATTTCCAACCAGTGTGCTGAGGCACACTGGTGTGCCACAAGAATTTTCAAAACATTCAATACCTGACTTAATTGGGGGCACTAACCTCTTTTGCCTTAGTTTGTCAAATAAAAAAATTGACAATAGCCAATCCAAACTATGCCTATTTTTGTCAGATCAGCAAAAAATCTATTATATTTTTTGGTCTGCTAACAATTTTAGTAATTAGTCTATGTCTACCATGATATGAAAAAGTTGAAAATTGTTTGTACAGATGTTTCCTATTGAGTTATCTTTTAGTTTGCTAATTCTGTATGTCCAGTGCATTATACATGTTCATTTCATATCAAATACATTCTTTTAATTCTAGCATACACATTTGATTATTTTATAGGTTGAAGTTTTAATGAAAATTGTATAATTTTGTGTATTTTCCCCATATTTGCTCTATTTCCATAAATAAATTAATCATCTCTTTAAAAGTTCTCTGTCTGTTAATTTCAATAACTACAGTTTGTGAATTCACTTTTATTTTCTATTATTGTCTTGGTTATCTGTCATATAGTCCTGTCTTTCTGTATGCCTATAGGTTTTATTGAAACTGTACATTTTGTTTACAAAGTTCTAGGTAATGTTATACTCCATCAGAGAAGATTTTTTCTTTTCTTTGCTAGGCTGTGAGAATGGGAGTCTGATCATCTTTATCCAACTATGGACAAACTTGAGTTGGGGCTAAGTTTCAGGGGATAAGATTTAGCCACTGGTTCATTCAGGTACCCAGGGTGGGGTTGTTGAAGGCCCTCAACAGAGATCCTTTGGGGATTGTCCTCCTGCTTTTAAGAGGCTTTTATCTTAGACTTTTAGTATCATATTATGCACAGCTCTTGACTTGCTGCTGTTTCGATTTCTGAGAAAGAAGGGTGACTTGGCACGCTGTTGTACATCGTTGTACTGTCTCCCACATTACCCCAGTCTGGAAAGTCTAAACAGCAAGTGCTATTCTCTTTTCTTATGGAAATTGTATACTGGTAGTCTAGAAAACTGAGGATTCTGGAGCTATTGTTTATCTTACATTGACGGATAGGTTCGAGGCCAAGCAAATAATATGTAGCTTTTGTGGCAGAAAAGCTTATCAGAGTACCTTTGCTATGGAAAAGGGGCCTTATTTAATCAAGTGTAGGGAACAAGGAGGAGGATCCCGGATGTCCAACTGGGTGTTATAAAGCCCAGTAATGAGGTAGCATGAACATACTATAAAATTGCATGTATTTTTATGACCAAGTTATGTGTACCCTTTTCCATTTTTCTTTACTAACGATAAAGCCTTGTTCACATTAGATTCTTTTGCAGGAGTGAGTCTTGCAAATTTGGCAAATATGTATTTCCCATTTTAACAATGTGTATCGGTTTTGGTAATTTTCTGCTTTTTGCTGATCCTCTTGCAAAGCGGTAAAAATCATTAAAATGGCTCTTGAGGAAGAATTTTCTGAGCTCTCACTACCCAAAGTTCTTTGCTTGGGAGAGGGGTTCAAATGTTTTCTATCATAAATTCAGTTTTGCCTGTAGTGACTACATGTGTGTGTGTGAGTGCACGTGCACATCCACACATACACAACCATGAACATTCCACTTGTAACACAATAGTTCTGCCCTCTGGGAAATTATAGCCTATTATGGATAATAAGTGAGATGATAAAATCTGACAATATTTATTTAAGACCATAAGTGACCAAAGTAATGGCAAAGGCAAAAATAGTTTAGAGGTAGAAATGGCTCATGGCCACGCTGAACCAACCCTGCATTTAAGAGTCAGGAGATCTTATTTCTAAGATCTACCTTTAACTAACTGAGCTTTAGCAAGTCAATTAACATACCTTGCTCTCCGTTGTGAAACGAGGAGAGTGGAAGAGATGTTTTAATTAACAGTCATGCAACAATCATTTTGTATGCCTACTCTATGACAGGCATTTGGTTAGGTCCTAATTTTCTTGTTTTTTTCCCAGCTCTAAAATTTGAAGGAACTTTACGTTGGACTGGATTCTGAGGACAAGCAATATTTGTGGGCTTACATCTATCAGCTGAGGAATGCTTATTAGATCAAGAGGAAAAGAGAAACTGAAAATGGGCCTTGAATAATGGGTGTAACATATAATAGGAGGAGAAGGGTCTCTGAGTCCAGAAGCTACCTCCCCTGCACAATGTAGGAACTGAACCTCTTAAAGGAGATTAGAGTACAGCATTTTCACACAGCTTTGATAACTCACATGGCCTGTGCTACCTGGGGAGTGTTCTGGTTTTGTGTGACACTGATGTCCATGTCCTTTGCAAGTCAAATATAGAGCAAAGTGACACTATACCTCTTACTATTATTTTTTAAAGGGCAAAGATTCTAATATATATACAGAAACAAAAAGTTATTTTTGAATGTTTTAAGCTCTGAACTATATAAGGTTATATAGCCAGTGATAAAGTTCTGACAACTTTGTTACATTTGTGGAACTTGGCATCACCACAAATGAGCAGAATCAGGCTAATTTAAAAAAAAAGGAGAAGGGAAGGAGAGAGGGAGAGAAACATCAATGTATGGTTGCCTCTCATGCATCCCCTGCGGGGAACTGGCCTGCCACCCAGGCCGGTTCTCAGTCATGTGTCCTGACTGAGAATCGAACCACAATCCTTCGGTTTGCAGGCCTGCGCTCAATCCGCTGAGCTACACCAGCCAGGGCAAGCTTTTATTTGGAGATACTTACACAAGTTTTGGTAAAACTTAAACATTTGAAAGAAAATAATTTTTTTCCATCCTGGAACAATGGCCCAATTTGCCCATAACCTCACAGAGTAGGCCCCAGTGCTGGTAAACGCTGCTGTGACTGACTTGAAACCTCAACTGGCCACATTGTGACACTGTCAAGGATGAGCTGACTCCTCCCAGCACCTCCTGGGATTCCATCGGCTATTCTGAGCTTGAAAAATAGTCAGTAGTGCTCAAACTTGTAGCTTCAAACAGCTCACAGTTAAAGAAGCTTTACTGAACGGTTTGGTGGCCGCTGAAGTATAGTTGTGGTTTTATGTCAGGGAGTTCATAGGCAAGTATGGCATCATTGGCTGTAATATTGGAAGACCAATCTTTAACATCTATTTCTTTTTGGTTTATTATTTGAATGTTCTTGGACCATGAGTGATCAGAATGATATATGAGTTTTAAAAAAGATATTCTAAAAAATAAGCATTTGGTTACAAGACTAATCAAAAAACACTTTGGGAATATTTTTTCTTAAGGAAAATAAATTAACCATTTTTGATGGGCATACTCAGAGTTGCTGCCTCTGCTCATATACTTGGTTAATAAAGAGAGAGTATGTATCTATCAAAGATCTATCTATCTATCTATCTATCTATCCATCGCTATCATCCTCTCTATATATAATTTATTGACTACCTAACCATAATATTCTTACCTATATCTAATATTCATGTATAAGTTTCTGTATTTGGTTATTCTTCACATCACATAATTATAAACATTATCAGGGCACCCTAGGAGGATAGTATGCTGAAGAGTTAGAATGTAAAGAAAAGCATGTTTCTTACTATTAGAGAAGACATTTCAATTGTTATGTGCTACTCTTTAACTAAAAAGCAGTTGGTGGAATGAAACTTATTGCCAAAAAGAGAATGAAAATAGTCATAATTCCATAGCATTTACAATCAAGTTTCAAATAACTGTCAAAGTTTCCTTCAAATGCTAATAAATAAGTTAGTTATTCTTCTCTCATATCAAGGGACTGTGCTCTATGACACACAGTGAATGCTCTGTAAAAGAAAGTTCACATACCTTTAGGATATGCCTGACTGTAAGCAAAATGGGAAAAGAAGGAATGAGAGATGAAGCATTTACTGAATTTATCATTCACTTGAAGCTTCTTTGTGTCCTGGGCTCTGAGAATTTTATCAACAGAGTGAGTGAAAACAGAGCCCACCAGGGCCCTGGAAAACGTGTCTCAGAGAATGGCCTGACCTGTGGCATTGGGGACTGATTGAGGTGGCGCTAATGCAATTTCTACAGCTTATTCTCTGAAATCTACAGGCTGGAATTGGGAAAAAAAAACATAGCAAAACAAAACACCACTGCCCTCTTTATCAAATTGCCATATTAATCTAAATTCTCTCTGTTCTTTTAATTGTTCATTTGTTCGTCTCCCACCCCTAGCTGCTCCCAATCAGGCCCAAGTCATAGTCAACCTTGTTAGTATCTACTTCCGAATCAGATTACTGAGCCCTGGCCAGAATGGCTTAGTTAGTTGGAGTATCGCCTATAAACCAAAAGGTCATCAGTTTTGTTTCCAGGCAGGGTACCTGCCTGGGTCTTGGGTTTTGTTCTTGGCCAAGGCTCCTATGAGGGGCAACTGAACAACGTTTCTCTCCCTCTCCTTCTTCCTCCCTTCCCCTCTCTAAGCATGTCCTCAAAGGAGAATATAAGTAAGTAACTAAGCAAGTAGGTAAGTAAGTAAATAAATAGAATGGGTTACTAAAAATTAATACACACAGAATTTATATCATAAAAATGTAGGTCAATGAATTTTCATAAACTGAACTCTCTCCATGTAACCATAAATTAGATCAAACATATTACCTGGACCCTAAAAATCTCCCGTTGAGCCCCTTCATGTTTCTACCAACCCCATCCTCAATTTTAACCCCATAGATTAATTCTACCTATTTCTGTTCAATATGAAATTCTATGGTTTGGGCTCTTTTGTACCTGGCTTCTTTTGCTGTGTGTTATGTTGGTATGTTCCTCTAGTTTATAGCATGTAGTTGTAAATTCCTTATTTTTAATACTTGATTTCCATATGCAAATATGCAACAATTTACTTCTTGCAACTATTGATGGGCATTTAGAAATTTTGAAGTGGTTGGTTTTGAAGGGCCAAGAAGTAGCCTTGCTGAAAAAAATATAACTTTGTTCATAACCCTTTATACTGACTGAAATTCTCCCTGGAAAGATGGCCTCTAGCTAAACACATCAGCTGTAAGCTCCTTCATGGGCTTGTTTGTTCCTGTCTGACCTGCTTCTCCTCCATCTCCAGCTCTCTTCCACAGCTATTTCTCCTCTTTGCTTCTGCTAGCCACACTCAACTTCTTTTGTCACTTTTTTCTCTCTCTTTGTTTTATTTTGGCTAGTTTCTATGGCTAGGTCTTCAAGTTTGTTATTTTCTTTTTTCTATAGTGCCTAATCTGCTGTTTTTCATCAATTGTATATATTTTAATTTTTAAAAATATTTTATTTATTTATTTTAAGAGAGAGGGAAGAGGAAGGAGAAAGAGAGGGAAAGAAACATCAATGTGTGGTTGCCTCTCATGTGGCCCCCACTGGGGACCTGGCCCACAACCCAGGCATGTGCCCTGACTGGGAATCAAGCTAGCAACCCTATGGTTTGCA
Organism: Sturnira hondurensis; assembly: GCF_014824575.4. NCBI lineage: Eukaryota > Metazoa > Chordata > Mammalia > Chiroptera > Phyllostomidae > Sturnira > Sturnira hondurensis. Next base: position 10,347,950 of record NW_028073511.1, on the reverse strand, counting down.
GCTCATGCTCAAGCCACTGGGTTACACAAGCCCAAGCTGTATTTTTTATTTAAATACTTTTTTAAATCTCTATGAGTACATTTAAAAAATATGTTGAATTTCTTGCCTTCTCATACTTATAGTGTCTTTTACCTCTAGAACATATGACATACATTTATAATAGCTCTTTTAAAGCTTCTCTTTGGTTTTGTAATGTGTCATTTCTTATGTTTCTGTAAACTGGTTGTCTCTTGTTTGTGGGTCACATTTTACTGCTTATTTGCATGCTTATTAATTTTGGATTGGTTGCAAAATATTGCACATTTAACATTTTGGGGTACTGGATCTTCTTTTAATTTATTTAATATTTAGGACTTTATTCTGGGATGCAGCTAAATTTGATCCTTTTGTGTCTTGTTTTTAAGCTTACCTAGGAAGGACAAGATAGCCTGTAATGCAGAGCTTCTTTAGCTCTACTACTGAGGCAATATCCTTCCTGAGATACTGTATGCGATACCCTGTCTATGAGGTCTCACCACTCTGGCTAGCACATACACAAACTATTCCTTCCTGTGTATAATCTCCATCTTCTCTGTTTGGTGATTTTCCAGTCTCAGTACTGTCCTCATACATAGATACAGTTAAGTGCTCAGGGGACCCAATGAAGGTCAGCAGAGTTCTGTTTGTTCACATAGCTCTCTGATGTACAGTTTTCTGCTCTGCAGAGTCTAACCAACATGGCCTCCCAGAACCCCATATTTTGCCTCCTCAACTTATGAAGACTGCCATAATTAGTTTGACTTCCCCCACCAGGTGTTGTAACCTGGAAAGTCTCTCCAGGCAATGACTTGAGTCACTTGTAGGACTGACCACCTCATGTGCTTCTTTTCTGTTAGGATTACTGTCCTTTCCTGCCTATTTTCAGTCTAATGCCTAAAATGTGTTGTTTGATATATTTTTCAGTGTATTTAATTGTTTAAAGTCAGATTTCATTAAGGTCAGATTGTTTAAGGTCAGATTTCATTACTCTATCATGGCTAGAAGCAGAAGTAATCATCACCCTGACTTAACTTAATTTGTCAGCAAATTCTGCTTCGTATTTCTAAAGTTGAGACATATTGTTCTCTTTGTCTCTCTCACCTCATTTTTTTGGCTCATGTAATTGTTGCTAATTTTTATGGTCTTCATTTAATAATAATAGCTAACATTTATTGCACAGGTAATCTTCAAAGTATTCATGTATATTATTCAGTTCAATCTTCACAACAAATCCTATACATTTAGTGCTGTTATTATCTTTACTTTATAGAAAAGAAATAAGCCTCAAAGACGCAAAGCCACATGATTAGTATGTTGCAGGCTTGAATTTGAACTTTGGTGGACTGGCTTCATCTCGTGAGCACCAAACCACGATTCTTTACCTTTTCTCTAAGATATCAATTATTATGGAATGATTTTGGTGATACCCAAATTCTGTGTTATTTTGTTTTTAAAATATATTTCCATGACACCTGAACTTTCTAAAAATTAAACTTGTTCCATATCAAAAATACCTATTTACTTGTCTGCACTCTCTGTCTGTATGTACTTGGAGGGCAGACACTTGTCTTGGTAATTGTCACATTAATAGTATCTATAACATGAAAGGCATCAATAAATATTTTATTGAATGAATGCATAAAGGAACAATGTTTTGATGAAGTGACAAACACTTTTATGAAGGTCATTGTTAGAAAATTTATTCATTTTTTAAAGTTTGGTTAGCTAAATATTATTTTTCATGTTCTCAAGAGAAGGGGTCACAGAAAAAAATGTTTTAGGCATGTGAGGAGAGATTAACAAAGGTCTATATCTTGAATCCTTACCCTTTGAAGATGAGCCTGTCCGTATAAAATAGTGGGATCTCAAAAACTCAAGAGGAGTAAAAATGGGGAGGGGCTTGAACAGAGCAGTGATTTATACAAAAAGAAGAGAATAGAGAGTTGTTGAATAAACAACACTTTATCACTTTGCCAAAAGCTGGCTGCTAACTAAAAGGGAGTCCTTTGTCACATCCTGTTCAAAATGTATAGTCTCTTACGGCTGGAAGTCATTTGGCTTATTGGGCACAGGTAGATAGCTATTTTATCAGTCTAAATAAGTTACTTAGTTAATAAACTTGCCTTTTAGTAGTGTCAGAGAAAATTGGCATTCTTTTGAGAATGCTTGACCTTCTTTCTTATGATGTAGAGAGCACAGAATGAGCAAAGAGCCAAATTTGAAAGTGACTGTATTTCATATTTTATAGTAGGCTTTTAAGATAATGGTTGTTGGTTATCATGGCCTTTTCCCTTCTTATTCAGACTGCACCAGAAATAGAAGTCATTATGGATATTACTTTTACTTTTTCTGATCTAACTATTATTTGTTTGTGCTGTTCTCCACTTTAGTTTACAAAAAACCCCACCACCTTTCTTATGTATTATTTTATCTAATCAAAACAGCAAGAGAGTGGGAATTGGGTAGTGTTTAGTACCTTAATCAACATTTTGGGCCTCACATGTCTCTCTCTATAAAATGACTATATTCTTCCTAAATACTGCAATTCCATATTGGTTTTCATTTTGTGCTATGAAAACTTAGCACTTTACAGAGGGACCATAAAGGAAAATATCAAAACTAGGGCAGGGGATACCAAGCAGAGCTATATAGGACCCTCACCTTTACACTAACTAGGAATGATTTGCTTCTTTTTTTTCTGTGAAGGAGGATTTGCATTAAACCATCCTCACTGCCTCCCCTGGTACTGTTATAATGAACTGACCTGAAAATAAGTGTGTTAAGTGGCCATAGAACATAAAGACACTAATTAGTTCACTTGGGGATCAAATCCATGATAACAGACTTATTCATGCTTTTCTGTATCCCCAAAACTATTCAGATAAAAGCAAAGGGGGAAAATAAATCTGTCATATATATGACAATCCTCAAGAACAAACACTTTAAGTTTCAAATATGATCTGGTTGATTCTGTCACAGGAAAAGAATCATCAGTAGATAAGAATAAGTAATAACTGAGTGTGAACCCATAGCAAATAATGTTTCACAGCCAAAGAAATGCAAATAGCCAATAAACATTAAAAAGGTTTAGCCTCTCTGATGATCAAAGGAATTCATAGTAATATTATGAGACACTATTTTATATTTTTAAAAAAATTAGTATATAAAGTGATGATGGAAGAAAGCTGAAATCATCTCTTCGTACACTGTGGGTGGCAGTACACATTAGTAAATATCTCTAGAGAGCCTTAAACCTATTCTCGGACTTTGACCAATATATTCTTTTTCCAGAACCATCCTGAGGATATAATTGCAGATGTGGCAATCATTCAAGTTTTGTTTTGGTGGTATATACCACCTAGGCCCTCTTACTTTATAAGCAAGTGTGGTAAGGGTACGCTCAGGTGTTAGGGGTCGTTGTAAAACTACAAGGCTAAATAAGGAAAACAGAAGGCCTTGCCTGGACAGGTCTAAGTGAGAGTGGCATACAATTTAGAATCAAGGGCCGGGGAGGGGTCAGTCAGGATGTGTTGAAGTCCCTCCCAGAGCACCATGTGTCCCATCCTTAGCAACATATACAAGCTAATGAAACCAGAAAAGATAGTATTTGTGCTGCCTGTCACTACCAGGCCCAATCAATAAGCAGAGGCAGAGACTGAATCTTTATGGGAGCTTTATTGAGATGGCTGGCAATCTGAGAAGACGGTGGGTTGTGCACCCTTACAGATTGCCTTACATTTCCTTTTAATTCAGCCTTTTTATAAGGAGAAACAAGTGTAAGTAAGGAATTTGGAGTTCCAGGAAAAGATTATTCAGATAAAAAATGCATTCTGTTAATTTCCCTAACACCCTTGTATCCGTTGACTGGTGTTTTTTTTTTTTAATCTGGGTCCTGTGTCCTATGTCCTGTGTCCTGTGTCCTGGGTGATTTTCTTTATTTGTGCCCTAGGCGAAGGGAATGTCTCTCCCTGGAACACAATGGCTCAGATACCATCCTGATTGTTTACGGTCTCTTGTGGAGCACAAAGGTTGACTTACTTGTGGTCTCCTGGAGTCAGGGTGGGCTTCAGTTCTGAAACAATAGCTTTTTACATATGCTAACTATTTTTTAAGGATTTTATGTATTTATCTTTAGAGGGGAAGGGAAGGAGAGAGGGAGAAAAATATCAATGTATGGTTGCCTCTCGTGTGCCCCCTGCTGGGAACTGGCCTGCAACCCAGGCGTGTGTCCTGACTGGGAACTGAACCACGATCCTTTGGTTCACAGGCCCATGCTCAATCCACTAAGCTACACCAGCCAGGGCTACACACATTAACTATTAAGCTTACTAACTATTACCTGTTAACTAAAATTTTCCAGCTCTCGAGTTCCCCCATCACTAACACTTTGGTTAAATTGCTCTGTCTTTGTTTATTGATGCTCCTGACTCTTGGCTGAAACTTTTTCATGCTACCTTGTGAGTGCTGCTCTGGATTTAGTTTATTCCTTTCTCTCTATATTTGGCTTCTGCCTCCACAAGGAGATTCGGACCTCATTAAATACCTTTTATACACCTTCTCAAAAAAGAAAAAAAAAAGCTTTTTTCAGACACCTTATTAACTATTGTCCTGTCCATAGGTTTCTTGTTCTTTTGTCTAGTACCCAATACTGCTCCAAGCAGACCTCACTGGCAGAGAGGGCCACATCGTTGGTTTCTATGGGTTGGGCTGTGAGTGCACCTGACACTTGGAAGAAAACCTATTCCTACCCAAACCACAGTATTATTGGTGAAAGCCCAAATGGGAAACAAGTTATACAAAAATAGGAGAATTGGCACTTATATTACATGCATAAATTATAACATTATCAACTATTAAATGTTTTGATGACATTGTGATTAAGAGAAAATGTGCATGATAAAATTTAAAGTGAAACAATATTCAAAACTATATGCATTGAATAGTGTCAATTTCAGAAAAAAATATATGTTTTCTCTTCAATGTCTTCATAGTCTACTTTACTTTTATAATGATGCCACTTAATAAAATAAAAATAAAATGGCTTATTTGAAAAATGAAAGCTTTTAAATTAAATAAACAACATATTTATGGAATTGCCCATGAGACAATTTTCCTGTTATGCTTATGTTCATGCAGGAAGAAGCTGAGGGTCATTAACTTACCTAGCAGAGTATATCCCTCAGGGAGATGACTGTACATTCAGAGTTCTCCTATGTTACTGTGCGGTTCTTTTCTCTAAAATGTTTTGAAGAACTTGCTTTTTATTTCTTGTCCACTCCCAGACAAGCCTCTTTACCATTTTCCAACCAAATACCAATGAACAACCACAATGATAGAAAACGTTTATATATTTGTCCTTCAGAGAAGTACTACATTCGTCATTTTTCACAAACTTTCTCCATACTTCTTAATTGGGTGAAAAATAAGCCACAAAATAAATATAGAGCCAGCAACATGGCTGTGTGACTCGCACTTAAAGAGCACAGGAAACAAACCCCCAAACCATCCACTCATTTATGTGTCTCTAACACAGCCCCCTTGGTAGATGGTGAGCTTTTGGACCTAAGAACAGCATGTTTGACTGTCTCTCATTTTTTAATGTAGCATAAGAAGCCTTTAATGTGTCCAAAAATGTTCATCTCATATTCCTCTATGACCACATTCATATCCTGAGAATATATTAACATGCATTTGCAGAAGAGCAGTCTAGAGGCAAACGATCTTTAATGCAGGGACCTCCCAGATCACCACTGTGAGGAACAGACTCATCGTGGTTGTAGTAAATATCTAGTTCTTAGGGAAACTATTGTTTTCACTGGCTTCTTTTTGTCACAATCAGGAGGAACAGACATTTGGGGATAAATTACAGGATTCTTTACACTTAAGCCTATATTCAAGTACTTAGGTTTACAGTTAACTGTGAGGGTAGTAAAAGAAAACACAGACACACACACATATACAGTTGACCCTTAATTAACATGGAGGTTAGGGGCACTGACCCCCATGCAGTTGCAATTCTCTTATAACTTTTGGTTCCCCTCAAACTTATCTATAGTATCAGGCATTTGTTCCATGGAATCCACAGATACCAAATCTGTGGGTGCTCAAGCCCCTATGTGTTATAAGTTCTCATAGAACAATGCAGACAGTTGGCCCTCTTCATCCATGGATTCCCAAGCATGGTTCAAGAACACTGTTTTTAATCCACTGTTAGACACCTGGGCACAGGTGTGGCAATATATGGAGGGCCAACCATATATTACTTGAAAAAAATCTGTGTATAACTGGACCCATGCATTTCAAGCCCATGTTAGAGTTTAAATATATACAGACACTAAAGTTTACTTTCTAAAGTTTTATTTTGATATAGAAAATTTGTTCTTGAATGAGGAATAAGGAGAAAGTATTTAGTTATAGCATAAAAAAGGGATGAATGAAAAAAAGGAATATGAAAATGATATAACATCACTTACATTGATTGTCTTCAATCATACTTTGATTCTACAGATTTGGCCCCTGAGTGATTTTGAACTTCTATATGATAGCCCTAAGGGCCACAGAATTTCTGATGATTAGCAAGCATTTAGTCTTTTCATTTGATTATTGCCTTCTATTCGAGTGAATTTATTATTGCCACTGAAACCATGTACTTACTAATAAACTATTTGCTACCTAGTTTGTTATTTTTAATTGTTAAATGAACATATAGGTAACATACAATTTGCATACTATATTAATTCAAAATATATGGATAAAAGTAACCCAAAATAGATAATCTTAATTTTATAAAGTATTTTTAGGGGGAAACCTGGATGACAACCTCAGTCTGAATTTTTGGCTTTATAGGTGTAATGAAAAGTAATCTCCTCACGAATATGCTTTATACTTTAGCTACATTTTCAAGTCAGAGTAGAAAACTAGTCTTCTAAGTTCAAACCAACTATAAATACAAAGAGTTCAACCTAATAAAAAGCTGCTAAATCACAAGCTTGGCTCACTCATTTGAAGCATGGGGGTGGGATGGGATGGGAGTAATAGACAGAAAACTGTACTTGAAAAATAATTTTAAAAAAAACAAAAAATAAAATAAAATAATATTCAGGGATAGCAGGAACATGGGGCCTAGAGAGACAATGTGACAAAGCATATTAAGATTAGCATTTTTTGTAAATAGCCAGATAGGCCTTGAAGGCTAATTTCTCTTGCAACTATTCAACCCTGTCATTGTAGTGTAAAAATAGTCATAGGTATTCATAAACAAATGAGTGTGGCTGTGTTCCATAAAACTTTATCATAAAAGTAAAAAAAAAAAGTTTCAGTGAGCCCATAAAGGATTCCTTTTTAAATCAATTTTAAGTGAGTTCTGACTTAGACTATACATAGAATATGAAATGTATAGAAAAATAAAATCTTTGGAGTCTCCTGTAATTAATAGTGGCACCTTATAAAAATCCATTTCATCATCTTAGCAATACAATGATCCCTGACTCCCAAATATAGGCATTAATACTATATTGTGGTCTACTGAAATGAAAAATAGAAAGCAATGCACCTGTTTCAAATCTAAAGCCACCATTTCCTAAATTATATGAAAAGTTGAAGATGGCAGTGTGCAAGAAGCTTACTTCTTTTAATATAGGCACATAGAGAATTCAGAAATACAGTGCCAGGACTGAAGTTAAGTCTTCTGACTCAAAGCCATCTGTCTTTCTACAGTTGCCACTCTGCCTTCTTTACTCACCTTGAGATAACCTCATGAATGTCCATATTCAGGCTTCATTATGGGAGAAATAGGCTCACATGCTATTCATAAAGATTCTCATTTAACTCTAATGACCTGAGATTTTGAGACAGTTGTGCAATTGGCCTATAACTTTGACAGACAGAAATATGTTACCTCAGAAACAGTAACTATAAAGGAATATGTTAATGTTGTGATCCATTAAAAGAAGAGACACGCTTATTTAAATAAACAAATCAATAATAAAATTCTCAAATAGGAATTTGCTAAATATAATTTATTGTTCAAATCCCTTCTTGATTATCTGCAAATTTAAATTATAAATATATATAAAGATCTAAATTTTCCACTAATCTGGGGTAGACTTTGGATGATACATTAATAAGAGTTTTTGATACTTTTGTTTTAGGTTTGACACACTTGCAGATGGATTTGCCCCCAGTGCTGTACAAATCCTATTTTGGTTCCCTTTCAAATGCCATCATTCACTGAATAAGAAGTGGGCATTCTCAGATCAGCAAACTTCATAGAGGCTTGGGGATAGACTCCTTACAAGAGGTCAGCATGTGACTCTTTTTATATAGTCTCAGCAAATAGTACATAATAGATTATAGAAAAGGTGAATTTATAGATGGAAAGACTTTTTAGATGGAAAGACTTTATATAGATGGAAAGAATTTTATAGATGGGAAGACTTTAGAAATTATGTGATTTCCTTTTTATTTTATTTTATTTTATTATTTTTCTTTTTTAAAAATTTATTTAATTATTTTTCAAGTACAGTTTTCTGTCTATTACTTCCATCCCATCCCACCCCCATGCTCCCCACCTCCCTCCCATTTCCAACCTTCTAGTTGTTGTCCATGTATCCTTTATATATGTTCCTCTAAATCCCACCCCCCTATTTCCCCTGAAATTCTCTCCCCTCTTCCCTCTGGTCACTGTCAGCCTGTTCTCTATTTCAGTGTCTTTGGTTATATTTTGCTTGCTTGTTTGTTTTGTTGTTAGGTTCCTGTTAAAGGTGAGATCATATGGTATTTGTCCTTCAAATACCTGGCTTATTTCACTCAGCATAATGCTTTCCAGTTCCATCCATGCCATTGCAAAAGGTAGGAGCTCCTTCTTTCTTTCTGCTGCATAGAATTCCATTGTGTATATGTACCATAGTTTTTTGATCCATTCATCTACTGACGGGCACCTAGGTTGCTTCCAACTCTTGGCTATTGTAAATTGTACTACTATGAACGTTGGGGTGCATATGTTCTTTGGGATTGGTGTTTTAGGGTTCTTAGGATACAATCCTAGCAGTGGAATTGCTGGGTCAAAAGACAGGTCCAATTTTAGTTTTCTGAGAAAATTTCATACTGTTTTCCATAAGGGTTGTACCAGTCTGCAATCCCACCAACAGTGGTCCAGAGTCCCCTTTTCCTCACACCCTCTCCAACATTTGTTGTTTATTGATTTGTTTATGATAGCCATTCTAACTGGTGTAAAGTGGTATCTCATTGTGGTTTTAATTTGCATCTCTCTGATAGCCAGCGATATTGAGCATCTCTTCATGTGTCTCTGGATCCTCTGTATGTCCTCCTTGGAGAAGTGTCTGTTCAAGTCCTTTCCCCATTTTTAATTGGGTTAGTTGTCTTCTTAGAGTGAAGTCATGTGAGTTCTTTGTATATTTTGGAGATTAAACCTTTGTCTGAGGTATCATTGGCAAATATGTTTTCCCATACAGTTGGTTGTCTTTTTATTTTAATGCTGTTTTCTTTAGCCGCACAGAAGCTTTTTATTTTGATGAGATCCCATTTGTTTATTCTTTCCTTTATATTCCTTGCTCTGGGGACATATCAGTAAAAATGTTGCTGTGTGAAATATCTGATATTTTCCTGCCAATGTTCTCCTCTAGGACTTTAATGGTGTCACGGCTTATATTTAAGGCTTTTATCCACCTTGAATTTATTTTGTTGTATGGTGTAAGTTGGTGCTCAAGTTTCATTTTTTTGCACGTAGCTGTCTAGTTCTCCCAACATATTTAATTATTTTTCAAGTAAAGTTTTCTGTCTATTACTCCCACCCCATCCCACCCCCTGTGCTTCCCGCCTCCCTCCCATTTCCACCCTTCTCAGTTGTTGTCCATGTATTACAAGGCCACTGTAATCAAAACAGCCTGGTAGTGGCATAAAAACAGGCACATAGACCAATGGAACAGAACAGAGAACCCAGAAATAAACTCAACTCTCTCTTTTTTTTTAGTAGAAAACTGTGACCTTTATTCATTTGCCAACTCTAAAAGTATAAAAATAAAAAACCACTTCTAATCATAATACATAACTTTTAAACATATCCCATTTGTGTAATTGTATTGTGGCCAGCTGATATGTAAAGCTTTTTTAAAATTTATTTAATTATTTTTTAAGTACAGTATTCTGTCTATTACTCCCATCCCATCCCCCCCCATGCTCCCCAACTCTCTATAGTCAATTAATATTCGATAAAGGGGGCAGTAACATAAAATGGGATAAAGATAGCCTCTTCAACAAATGGTGTTGGGAGAACTAGACAGCTACGTGCAAAAAAATGAAACTTGAGCACCAACTTACACCATACAACAAAATAAATTCAAGGTGGATAAAAGCCTTAAATATAAGCCGTGACACCATTAAAGTCCTAGAGGAGAACATTGGCAGGAAAATATCAGATATTTCACACAGCAACATTTTTACTGATATGTCCCCAGAGCAAGGAATATAAAGGAAAGAATAAACAAATGGGATCTCATCAAAATAAAAAGCTTCTGTGCGGCTAAAGAAAACAGCATTAAAATAAAAAGACAACCAACTGTATGGGAAAACATATTTGCCAATGATACCTCAGACAAAGGTTTAATCTCCAAAATATACAAAGAACTCACATGACTTCACTCTAAGAAGACAACTAACCCAATTAAAAATGGGGAAAGGACTTGAACAGACACTTCTCCAAGGAGGACATACAGAGGATCCAGAGACACATGAAGAGATGCTCAATATCGCTGGCTATCAGAGAGATGCAAATTAAAACCACAATGAGATACCACTTTACACCAGTTAGAATGGCTATCATAAACAAATCAATAAACAACAAATGTTGGAGAGGGTGTGAGGAAAAGGGGACTCTGGACCACTGTTGGTGGGATTGCAGACTGGTACAACCCTTATGGAAAACAGTATGAAATTTTCTCAGAAAACTAAAATTGGACCTGTCTTTTGACCCAGCAATTCCACTGCTAGGATTGTATCCTAAGAACCCTAAAACACCAATCCCAAAGAACATATGCACCCCAACGTTCATAGTAGTACAATTTACAATAGCCAAGAGTTGGAAGCAACCTAGGTGCCCGTCAGTAGATGAATGGATCAAAAAACTATGGTACATATACACAGTGGAATTCTATGCAGCAGAAAGAAAGAAGGAGCTCCTACCTTTTGCAACAGCATGGATGATTTGCTTTTTTTTATAGTTAAGAAAACTGAAGCCCACAGCCAATGAATGCTTCTGTCAAGACCAAAAAGTGAATAGAAAAACTGATGCTAGAGCCAACTTCCTGATGTTCTTTGTACAGGGGAGAAGTTGGATTTTTTGCTTTAGAGAACATGACATTTTTTCCCTAAAATGAGACCACATAGAATCAAATGCATATGGATAGCAATGCAATAGTTAATTGCATTAGGTGGGAGAAGCACCTGTCAAGACAGGATGAAATATCCAAGATATTTACTGAGAGTAATACCAATAAAAGTTATAGAAGAGGGAGTGAAGAAGGAATCTATGCAGGTCAGAACTATGAAGGATACAGGGCAAGGAGAAAGGTTAGGTAGGAAGAGTCTAAGACTGCAGAAGTGCTAAGAAATTTTCAGCGAGGTTGTTGGAGAGTACTTGAGCCTAGTTCTTCCATTAAAGGAGCTCCATGGTTTGTGGGAATAACCTTCATTAGTATTGTTGCTGTGTTCAGTCATTGGAGCAGCTGTCGGAAAGCCTGGCATTAGTTCAGACTCAGTGGATCCTGAAGGCGGCAGTGGGGCTGTCGGTCAGTTGCACAGTCTGCAGTAGTAAGCCTGCGTGGTGTATCTACGTGGCTATCACACTGACTGGGGACTTCCTATGTACTAGGTGCTATAATTAAATATTTATGGGAATTATCTCACTTCCTCATTAGGAAAACTCTGTGGTAGGGATGTTAGTATTTCTATTTTACAAATGAAAAAAATGAGACTGAGAGAAAGTTAATACCTCACGCAAGATTACATATTTGGTAAATGATAGAATTCCTTTTGAAAAGTATGTAGTTCCATGCGTGCACTTACACCCTTACGCCACAATGTCCTTTTTACTATGGCTATGAAACTATGCATAAAAATGGGATCCCAGTTTTTAATATCTCATATCTATTAGTATTAACTCACACCCAATTAGGGAACAACAAATATACTATATTTAGTAGTTAATGGTTTCCCAGCTTGTATTGAATTTGATGACTAGAATTAAAAGCAAGGGATCCTACAAAATTGTCTTGGTGTGTCACACTCTATGTTGCCATATGAAAGTCGAAGAAAGTTCTGTTCTTTCAGAGACTGTGAGCCTCTATTGTCTTCTACGTCCAAACCACATGTAGTATCCCTAGGTAAAAGTCATTACATGGATTGAGGTTATAGTGAGAATGTTCATCCACTTTCTTCCATCTATTTCTCTCTCTTCTGCCTTGTGTATATTTAGAAATTAAGAGATAGGTACTAAAAGTGATTCTAAAATAGATTTCATATTTAAATTAAAATAGTATTTTAGAAATAGACAACTTTCTGAGGAAATACAGTCACATGAAATACAGTTTAGAAAATAAAAAGATCACAGAAGAAACCACATGAAGAAAGAAAAAAACCCCAAACTACAAATAACACATTTTCAACATCTAAATATCCACCTAGGCCATTTTAATATCAAGTGATCTATAAATTACATTGCAAAATATACGAGTGATTTGTGTCAAATTTTGTGTGGAAGTGAAAGAAGATTTGCAAATATGTGTAATATGTGTAACAAAAGCAACTAGAATAAATGGTGGATATCTATAATAGTGTCAAGAATAAAAATGAAATAAAATATTTTCTAAAAAAGCAACTAGAATAATGTAGCTCAGGCATTAAACATAGTGATCCTGACACCAAATCATTTCACATGTCATAAATCTTGGGCTGTGTAAGGAAGTGATCCCCCAAGCAGAATTTGGTCACTGAAATAGGAAGCTCAATAGCACTATGGGGGTGGGGTGATATAAGGGGGAAACATGAGATAAAATAAAAGGAGGGGATTCTTTTTAAGTAAATATGTGAAATTAAACATGTGTATTTAACAGCTTGTGGGATCCTATATCAAACTCATTGATAAAACTCATTGTCAAACTCATTGTCACCAGGGGCCACATCAGCCTCTCAGTTGCCTCCAAAGGGCTGAATGTAATTTTAGGACCATATAAATGCAACTACTTCTCAACAGTTAAGCAACAGCTTGGCACTGCTGCTGGGTAGAAATAAGGTGCCAGGCTGGATAAAACAAGGCAGAGGGCTGGTTAGGCCTGCGGGCCTTGTGTTTGCCACCTGTGCTATAGAGCTTTATTTTTCTTGCTGAAGGAGATCTAATCAATGTTTTATTTTTTAAATTTTAACTTTCAATTGCAATTCACATTCAGTATTATTATATATTAATTTCAGGTATAAAACATAGTTGTTAGACACATGTAATTTATAATATGATCCAGTGGATAATTCATATACCCACCTGGAACCATATGTAGTTATTAAAATATCATCAACTGTATTCCCTATGCTAAACTTTACATCCCCACAACTATTATATAACTGCCCATTTGTACTTCTTAATCCGTGTACCTTTTTCACCCAGTCCACCAACCACTCCCTTCTCTCGTGCCATCAGTATGTTCTCTGTTCTGTTTATTGTTCATTTTGTTCTTTAGAAGCCACATGGAAGTGAAATGATATGTATTTGTCTTTTTCTCTCTGACTTATTTCACTTAGCATAATACCCTCTAGGTCCAACTGTGATGTCAAGAAATGGAAAGATTTTATTTTTATGAATGAGTTATTCTATTGTGTAAATATACCATAGCTTTTTAAAATCTACTCCTCTTCTACGGGTACCTGGGTTGCTTCCATATTATGGCTATTGTAAATAACACTACAATACATATAGGACAGCATATATTCTTTTGAATTAGTGTTTTGTGTTTCTTTGGATTTACACAGAAGTGGAATTTCTGGATCATAAGGCATTTCCATTTTTAATTTTTTGAGGAATCGCCATACTGTTTTCCATAGTGGCTGCACCAATGTACATTCCCACCACAGTGCATGAGGGTTCCTTTTCTTCCACATCCTTGACACTTGTTTATTAATTTATTGATGATAGCCATTTTGACAGGTGTGAAGTGATAGATTGTTGTGGTTTTAATTTGCATTTCTATGATGATTAGTAATGTTGAGCATTATTTCATAAGTCTATTAGCCATTTGTATGTTCCCCTTGGACAACTGTCTATTCAGATCATCTGCCCATTTTTTTTAATTGCATTGTTTGTTTTTTTAGTATTGAGTTTTATGAGATTTTTGTAAATTTTGGATGTTAATTCCTTATCAAATGTATCATTGACAAATATTTCTCCCATTTAGTAGGTTGTCTTTTTTGTTTTGTTGATGGTTTTCTTTGCTGTGCAAAAAATTTAGTTTGATATAGTCCCATTTGTTTATTTTTTCTTATGCCCAAGGACTTATATCAGAGAATACATTGCTAAGAAAAATGTCAGAGAGTTTACTGCCTGTGTTTTCTTCTAGGAATTTTATGGTTTCAAGACTTACATTTACATTTCAAGACTTTAATTAATTTTTTAAACATTTTTGAGTTTATTTTTGTAAATGGCATTAGATGGTCTAGTTTCACTTTTTAAATGTGTGTGTCCAATTTGTCCAACACTATTTATCGAATAGACTGTTTTTACCCCAGTGAATGGTCTCACCTCCTTTGTCATAGATTAATTGACTCTATAGGCATGGGTTTATGTCTGGGTGCTCTATTCTATTCCATTGATCTATGGGTCTTTTCTATGCCAGTACCATGCTGTTTTGATTACTACAGCTTTATAGTATAGTTTGATATTAGCTAGTGTAATATTTCCAATTCATTCTTCTTTATTAAGATTGCTGTAGTATTTCAGGTCTTTTGTGATTCCATATAAATTTTTGAATTATTCTAGCTTTGTGAAAAACACCATTGGTATTTAGGTAGAAATTGCACTGAATCTATAAATTGTTTTGAGTAATACAGACATTTTAATGATGTTAATTTTTTTTATTCATGAACATGAATAAAAAATATGGTTTAATTTATTTGTATATTCTTTAATTTTTCTCTCCGATATCTTACAATTTTCTGAGTGTGAGTCTTTCATCTCTATGGTTAAATTCTTCCTAGATATTTTTGATGCAATTGTAAATGGAATTTTTCTTAGTTTCTCTTCCTGGTAGTTCATTATTGGTATATAAAAATGCAACCAGTTTCTGAATATTAATTTTGTATTCTGCTATTTTCCTGAATTCATTTATCACTTCCAGTAGATTTTTTGGTTGAATTTTTAGGATTCTCTTGGTTTGGTATCATGTTATCTGCAACTAATAGCAGTTATACTTCTGCCTTTCCAATCTGGATACCTTTTATTTCTTCTTGTCTGATTGCTGTGTCTAGGACTTGTAATGCTATGTTGAATAAGTTGGTGAAAGTAGACATCTCTGTATTGTTCCTCATCTTAAGGAAAATGCCTTTACCTTTCCCCCCTTGAGTCTGTTGTTAGCTGTGGGTTATTCATATATGGCTTTTATTATTTTGAAGTGTTTTATTTATTCCAACTTTACTGAGTATTTTCATCATAATTTGTTGCTGAATTTTATCAAATGCTTTTTCTGAATCATTGATGTAATTTTACATTTTTATCCTTCATTTTGTTTATGTGGTATATCATGTTAATTGATTTGTAGATATTAAACCAAGCTTACATTTCAGAAATAGATCCCAATTGATTATTATGGGGTGGGGGCTCCACCCACAGAGCTCTCATGGCTGCCATGAATGAGGTAGCCAATCTCTCACAGATGAAGGGCCGTGTACCTGTTGCTCAATGGGCTTTTACTAGGTTTAATTTGCATAGGAGTACAGGGTATATATGTAAAGCTCATCAATCATTATCAGGCAATACTGATCAGACAATGGATAACATTAAACAAACTCTGAGGGCTTATGCTGAATCAGGGTCAGATAGATAGAGTGCTGCCACTGGGCCACAAAACTCTGGGAGACAAACTCATTTTCTGCTTGGACCCTTATCATTTACATTGAGGGTATTCTTAGCAAGTGAGGTTTCATGGGGTTTTATGCATTCTTTCTTAAGCCTGAGTGACCATAGAAACTGCCCATTACAGCACAAGGCCACACCCACCTCTGGCATTGTTTTAGGCTTAACTCAGGTGGGGGATGTGGGCAGCCAAGATACTAGACGACTTTTTACACATAGAATGAGGACTCAACCTCTGACAAAGCCAAGGGGTCAGGATGCAACACGCCTTTTCCATAGTCCTCTAAGTCCTTCCTTGGTGGTTCCTTCACGACTGTGCCTGTCTTGGGTTGTCCCTCCATTGAGGAATCTTACCCATCATTGGCCAACCTGTCATCTGCCCAGGGCCAAGCAGGGTGAAGTAAAAGGGGCAGAGGCTATGCCCCTGACAGGAGGATAAGCTTTGTCTCTTTAGTGGCTTATGGTCCCAAGGACTTTTTACTCAGCTTTAGCCATGGCAGGTAACAGCTTCTGAAACTAGGTAGGGCATTTCCCAATGGTATATGATTATGGTATATGATCTTTGTAATATATTGTTGAATTCAGTTTGCTAATATTTTGTTGAAGATGGTAGCATCTGTGTTCATCAGGAATAATGAACTATAATTTTTTAATGCTTTAACAATCAGGATAATTCTGGGCCCATAAAATGAGCATGGAAGGCTTCTCTGCCTCTTATATTTTTTGGACTAGTTTGAAAGGGGTAGTTGTTAGTTATTTTTTAAAATGTTTGTTAAAATTCACCTTGGAAGCCATCAGGTATAGGACTTTGGTTTGTTGGGAGATTTTTGATTACTGAATTGATTTCAACTGGTCAATATTTTTGTTTGGTTTTTGTGTAAAAATAAAACATTGCTAACAGATTCAAGTTCACTTGTCCTTTCCACTTACAAGTATTTCTTGCAAACAAATAAACAAATAAAAAATAGCCCTTGTAAGGTAAGTTGGGCTACTAGTGACTTTATCAACCAAATGAAGTAAACAGATTTTCCTATTCCTTTTGCCACCAAGGAGAAGTAAGACTTGTTTGTAAAAGAGGAGAAAAGAAATTTTTAGCAACAGAATTTTTCTACCTACATCTCCACTCATCCCTCCACTCCCAGACACCTATGGTTCATATTATTACTTTTTAACAGAGTTCTAAATTGAAATATTGACTCATGGACCCCAAGCTTCAGTCCTAAAGAAGTTCTCATAATCATAGTAGGTTGTAGGCTTATATGAAAAGATAAAATGAGATACAAACCATATGAAACATTATTTACTATAAAATTGTACAATAGCATACCATTTTTTTTTCAATTTTGGGATGCTATGATTATTTTTGTTATTCTTAGTTTTGTGGCATATGACCAGCACCCAAACATACATTAATGAAAAACTTTCCTATAAAGACTAGTACTGATATTTACAATTGAGGACTCATGAGCAGAAATTACCAGTTTTGGTTTCGAGTTTGGACAAAAAAGGATGATTATAATGAAAGTTCTTTTAAAATGTAAGTCCTAATTTAAACAGGTGAGTCTTTTGGGTTCTTTTGAATATATTTCCAAAAGTAGGATCATTGCATCAAAAATAGATCCATTTTTAATTTTCTGAGGTATCTCTATATTGCTTTCCACGATGGCTGCACCAACCTGTACTCCCACCAACAGTGAAAAAGTGTTTCCCCTTCTCCACATCCTCACCAGCACTTGTTGCTCATGCACTAATTCAATAGAACATAAGCACCCCTATGTTCAGCACAGCATTATTTACAATTGCCAAGATATGGAAATGGCCCAAGTGTCCATCAATAGATGAGTGGATGAAACAATGATGGGACATTTACACAATGGAATTCTACTCAGCTATAAAAAAGAAGAAAACTTCATCCTTTGCAACAGTATGGACAGACCTGTAGAAGATTATGCTAAGTGAAATAAGCTGGTCAGAGAAAGACAAATACCATATGATTTCACTCATATGTGGAATTTAGTGAACAAATTAAACTAACAAGCAAAATAGAGACAGACTCATAGATAGAAGGATGACAGCTAAATGGGGGGTTGGAGGGGTTTGGAAGAGAGTGGAGGGATTGAGCAAAACAGACAAAGGACTCAGACATGGACAACAGTGTGGTGATTGTGGAGGTGAGTATGAGGCGACTAAGTGGCAATGGGAAAAATACAGTAACACATTAAAATAATAAAATAAAAGCTATTAGGCACTACATAAAATGTAAAAAAAATATGAGCACGTAAGTCATATGAATCTATATGTCAACATTGAGATGTCAAGATTGGATGTTTATGTATTCATTTGTAAAAATTAACTTTAAAATATTGCTGTGTGATAAAGTCAAACAAATGATTAGACAGGGTAACTATATAATTAATAAAATATAATAGGGTCTTAGTATTATATTTTTATTGTTATTTTTAAAATTTTTATTTATTTATCTTTGGAGGGGAAGGGAAGGAGAGAGGGAGAGAAATATCAATGTATGGTTGTCTCCCTTGCGTCCCCTGCTGAGAACTGGCCTGCAACCCAGGCATGTGCCCTGACTGGGAATCGAACTGCAGTTCTTTGGTTTGCAGGCAAGCACTCAATCCACTGAGCTACACCAGCCAGGGCAATCTTCTAATATTTTTATAAGGCAGCCATATCAATGAATACCTCACACATAATTGATAGTGTATTTATAATGTTCCTTCAGCATATGAGAACTTACTTTGAAGATATTACTTCTATTTTATGCCGAAGTCTGACAGAGTTCCACTAATGACCAAGAATCCCAAGAACCTATAACAATAGGACACATATTCCCAGTGATGAAAACTGTACTCAATTTAAGTACAAGATAAATATTAATAGGATGCTTCCCTTTCAAATATCCTCCCTGTTTTACTCTCCTTCAGTCAGTGATCATTAAGCTGAGTTCTGAATAGTTTTACAGTGCTATCTTTTATAGTATCATGCATAAAATCTATCTATATATATATCCTATGAGAATCTCTAGAATAAATTATATTAATCCTTGTATTTGTTGAAATGTTTTTCCTCTTGCTATTCTATGTGAATTTAATTATGGAAAGTGCAAATACTTTCAAATACCACAATCTGGTGTGAAGTATTCTGAAAAATCTTTGGGGGACATTAGTTTGCCTTTAATAACAAGCCCAAAACTCTGTCTACTGGGCCTTTCCAGTGGAAACAAAGACTGCACATTGCAATGAAAAACGGTATTGTCATATGGCTGATATCTGTCAAATGGAGAATAATTCCACAGCAAAGAAGAGAGGAGCCAGAGGAAGAAGTAAAAAATAGTCATTTAAAGGTGAGAAATACTTTTTTCCCCCTGGAAGGTACTTTTTTAAAAAGACAACAAGAAGAAAGTATTTTATTTTTCCATCTCTCTCTCCTCAGACTTTACAAAATGTAGCTGCTCTGTTGTCAAGTTGGAAAATCAGAGCTATGATTACCTTAAAAAAGTTTTACCTGTCAGAATTTCTTCCCAGCATGTGAAACACACCTTTGTAGTGCCTCGTGCTGCATTTCCATTTTATAAGACATACGATGGAGAACACCTTGTCCAAAAGAGTCAGCATCAATGCTTCTCCTACCACGCCAATTGATTCTAAGAACTTTCTACTTTATTATCCACTGGGCAAATCTTTGCTACTTTTTGGAGTATGACAAATGCAATTTCATTCTGAAATAACTGAATGGAAACAGAATTATGTGGATTTAGGATTGGTTCTACAAAGTAAATTGAAATTCAGCGGTCACAGGTACTTGGTATATGTTTGAGGGCAAGCCAATAAAATATAGTTTATAAACAGTGTGGTTACAAATACATAGAAAATATTTCAAGATAAATAGTTCATAGTAAATGGAAAATGGCTCAGTACTGTACTGTTTTAATACTGAGAAAAAAGAGCAAAACATAAATAGGTGAGGTTTTTATCCAGTGACTCAGAGTATTTCTGTCCTTTAAAGTTTTTCCTTTTAGTAGTACTTCAGTAAATCTGGCTTCCCAGAAACTCATTGTCTCTGTCCTTTGCTCACTATTAAAATCTGATTTTAGAAATATGGTTTATTAGAAAGACTCTGAAAATTAGGATATAAAGTAAGACATTAGTTTAAGACATGATTCTTTTTCTTATTATGTATTGTAGGATGAGTGGTGTGCTGTTAAATGTCTAAGAACTGACTCTTTAGGAGAAAAAAAGTTTGAACTCTATGATCTCCTTGGTGTATATAATCCTACTGTGGCCAGTCTCTAGCTGGCAAAATTATGTACTGAATGTAACATGGAGAAGAAATGTGGATTATTGGCTTTCATAATGTGGTAGGAGTTGGCTTTAACACATTACTGTCTTGGACAAATATATATCAGTGTTCTAAATGTCTTTTTTCCCTATAAAATTGAAGTATAATGTGCATTTCACAGGTAATTGAAAGGATTAAATGAACAAAATATTAGTATGTTTATATCATCAGAGAAATGCATTAAAGTTAAAGATGAATGATGAAAGCCTATTTGAATTCCTAGTCAAAATTTCAGCAATGCCCAGATAGAAAAGCAATATCTATCACATTTATGTGCACAAAAAAACTGAGAAGATAAGTTAGCAAAATGGAAGATGGACTGTGAATAAAAAATATTTTAAATGATTTGAATAATGACTATGCAATAATAGAAATTTCCTGGTAACACATCCATATAACCACGCATCTAAAAAACAAAACACATAAGCATCAGACAGGTGAGGAAGAGCTTCTGTTAAGGCAGGCTTGGAGATTTGTTACACAGTTTTCTTTGTGTGTGCAATTGATAGGGTATCGGCCAAGCTTGCAAACTCAGGCTAAACTACAAGGCAGGATTTTTTCCAATTAAGGAAGCAAAAGTTCTCTATTTAATGATGGCTACTCTGCACTTGAAAATCTGCATTGGGTATTAACTACTAAACGTTAAGATTAAAACAAAAACATGCAATACATGAGGCATAGATTGACTACATTCGGGCAAGACTTAGAATGTATATCATTTGAAGGAATTATAAATGTCTAGATCAATAAATGAAGATACAATGAAAATATGACTGCCAACACTAATTAGGTGAAAATTTACTTTATGAATGGTTTCAGAAATAAAGGCCAGTGTTGAAAAGTTTCAGGGAGACAAATTTTGCCACAGAATAAAACTCTCTAAAGATGGAACTATCTATCTTTGGGGAATGGGGCGCCCCAACATGATTGCTAGTCAGGCAGCAATGGGTGATTAGATGAGAAGAACAGGATTTGAGGATTAGAAACATTGTTGTACTTTATGACATAAAAACGTTCTTTCTATGTTAAGTTGTTATATTTTGGATTTGTGCTTTTAGAAAAAAATTGAAGAAAGAATATTGTCTGAAGTTTAGTGGTTGGGGACAACCTTGAAGGTTTTCAAACTTAATTTTTCACCATAATTTTAAAAATGTTAAGAAGTCAGCATGAAAAAATAAAAAAGAATGTGAGCAAAAGCAACTACCTTAGAATATCAAACAGAAGATCTCCTTGGATGGTGAGGACGGTAACAGCAAGGGAATTGTTACCATGAGTGGGATTTTACACACGGTGTGTTCATTATCACTTTCATTCAGCCACCAATAGTTATGACATTGATGTTATTTTATCTACATACACTGTGGTCAAGGGTAAGAAACATTTTAACACACATGCATTCAGATCTCTGAAGGACAATACGTGTTCACCATTTCCTTATTCCTCATTATGAGGATTATTTTAAATGTTCCTGACATATGCTTGTAGTTTGAGCAATGCATGCTCTATTTGTTAGCCTCTGATTTTTAGCCATCCACTTTATGTTTCAAAGAAACTACTATTTTCCATTATCATTGCTCTGATTCAGATTCCTACAAGTTGTGTCTCCTTTCCTTCCTTAAATGGACACTGGCGGCAGTGAGGATTCTCAGGAAGAAATTTGGGACTTATGGGGTAAAGACAGTTTTTTCCCATTGCCTTTCCAAACCGTCTTAACTAGCCTTGGCTTAAATCAACTTTAAATTCAATTATTGGTTTTCTGAGGAAGAGCTTTGGTCTCCTACAACTAGATGTGTTAAGATTTGTAATTTGCTAATTAACCTTGTACTTTGCCCAAGTTGTCAGCCACTAAAACCACTGTAGTCATTGTCTTCTGGGGACTGTCACAAATTTTTAGTGATGTTATCAAGGCCTTGTGTCCCAAATGCTGGAAGTTTGAAATACCTCTGAATGTCAAATCAGGACCTCTTTTAGTCCCTGTGTTTGAAAATGTTGAATAAGACCATAAGCATCCATGTTGCTTGCTTATTCTGAATGTGCAGTAAGACTGAAAAATACAATAAAAATTATACAGCCATACATGTCCATAGTGTGGTGCTGGTGAGCATATAGTTAAAGAGTTTTGTGGAAGGGATTTCTCCCTGGCCTATTTACATTGATAACTGGTAACCTTCAAGCAGACAACTGTTTTCAAAGGCTAAAGCTTCCTTCCCTGCATCTTTTTTGTTAGATTAGAGCTTCTAATCCCTGTTATCAATGTTTAATGAGAAGCATTCGAGGGATCACCAGATGTGAGCACACAGGTCTGAGCCTAGAAACACACCAAAATCTTGAACTTAAATTCTACTCCTTAAAGTCTTGTAGGAGGCCACCAACTTTCTTTATCTATCAAGCCAGCTTTTATCTGATGGGTTAATTTTCCTACTGTATTTGTTTCCAAGATCCTAGTGCATGTTTTCCAATTGCTCTGAGTCTCTCTCCAACTTTGGGAGCTTCTTCCTTCTTCCTGGTGTAGGTTTAATTCATTGTATCATTTTGAGGAGCTATATATTTTCTGGCAGTCATAACTTCAGCAAAATTCTTCAGTCTCTCTTTTTTAAAATTGCTTTTCTATGAGTCCTTAAGTATTAGTGACTGTACATTCTGATGACCAACAACCTTATCATCAACAGTGCTCATAAATACTTGCTTGAAAGTCTTCAGTACTCCAGGCAATTATCAAATAATTGCTTACCTTGATAAGGATGCTTCAAAGTTACCAGGTGGGAATTTATATGCGCTTCAGTGTTTCCTTCATTTTGTTCTGGCCTTTGACAAAATCTCAAGGGTGTGTTCAGCCATATTTTAAAGACTTTTTGTCCCAGTGATAAAAATATTTTCTAGATTAATTTCAGAAAATGATGTGTACTTGTAGATTGAATGGAAGGATGGTTAAATAAATTGTGTGCTATTTAAAAACTAGCATGCTCTATAGGTTATTCTTCTCTCAAACTGCTCTATGGGCCACATGCAAATGAATCTTCATAGGTGCACACTAAAGTGTACCATAGTGCCCTATAGTATAGGCAGCCTCAAGGTAGACCCCAGTGATCCCTGCCTCCTGCTATTGAACTCTTGTGTAGTTCTAACATTCCAATTAGAATTGGTTTCTACAACCAATAAAATATGGCAGAAAATAATAGGTCACTTTTTAAAAAAGATTTTATTTGTTTATTTTTTAGAGAGAGGGAAAGGGAAGGAGAAAGAGAGGGAGAAAAACATCAATGTATGGTTGCCCCTCACATGCCCTCAACTGGGGACCTGGCCTGCAACCGAGGTAGATGCCCTGACTGGGAATTGAACCATCAACCCTTCGGCTTGCAGGCCCATGTTCAATCCACTGAGCTATACCAGCTAGGGTGATAGGTCACTTTTGAGCAGAGGATGTAAAAGATACTATGGCTTCCACCTTGGTTACTTAGCTTCTCTCCGTTGGATGATTTACTTTAGCAAAGCGAGTTTCTACTTGTGCGTAGGGGAGTCCTATGGAAAAGTTTATGTGACAGGACTGAGGGCTTCTGGAAACAACTAATGAGAACCAAGGCACCTGAGATACCTGCCAATGGACATATGTGTACAATCTCTTAGAAACCTCCTCCAACTTCACTCAGTTCTTCCAGTGATAAAGGCTCAATGGAGAGCTTCACAAGAACCTCATGAAAGACCCTGAGCCAGAACAAATGCCAAATCAACTCTAGATTTCTGACCTCAAAAACCATGAGAGATAATAAACACTTCTTGACTTATATTGACAAGTTTGGGGGTAGTTTTTATGTAGCAACAGATAACTAGTACAAGTCCTATAATACATCTACTATAAATCAGAATACCCACACAGTACTGCCTAGGAAATCCCGCTGTTAGCAGACACCCCAAGGTGATGATACTTATGTATATTGGCATTGGAGAACAAAGTTCTTGTTAGTGTTTTAAAGCTCTAAATAAACTGGAGAATCTCATACTTCACTAATTAACTACAAAATATTTATGATTTTTTAACATGTCAATAGTTCAAGTTTTCACTCAATACTTGCTATTACAGTGCTGTGTGGCAGGCAGTCAAGGCCTGACAGGTTCGTGGCATTCAGGCAGATGGAAAATATTCACAGAGCTGTTGGGATGTCTGACATGCCTTTATTCACGGGTGGGGGAACCACAAATGCTGCAAGCCACATGTCCCCCTGCCTGTCTCTGCATGGCACAGGTCATGGCCCTTGCTCCCCAACATGGCACCCAGAAGGGAGCCCCTAGCCCCTTGCCAATACTATGACAGACAAAACCAGCAAAAAGCCATAAAATTATGTAACAGCATAATTCTGTGCATACGAGCCCACTTCATGTTATGGAAACAGTTTATTGGACCCAGTCTCAAGGCTATGAGAACACTACTTATCAGGCCTATTCAAGGCCATGAGAGCACTGCTTCCCTTAGTTTCCCAGACATCTGGGTGAGGTGGCCAGACCGCCTCCATTTACCTTACAAGTAACTAAGGATTACTTAAATGTTACTTGCTGCAATGAGGATGTAACTATGTTTTGTTGATTAGATGTAGACATTTGTAGCTTACTGTGGTTTTCAGAATGACTCCTGAAAGGGTGATTTTAACTACTGGTTCTGTATCTTTAAGTCTAACTACCAAAATCAAAGAAAACTCACTTTACCATAATTACTTGGATGAATCGGAAATGTTCTGACTCTTTTCTCTCCAGTTCACTCTTCTTTACCAAAGCATAGGACCCAACTCTCTAAGATCAAAGAAAACCTTTTTTTTCAAATCTAGTGAGCCATTAATATCCATCTCTATAAAGCAATCCAAATGAATATTTCAGAACTGACTTGTATAATTAGCAGAATTTCACAACAGTGTCAGCGTTCATCTGAGGACTGCCTGTGGGGGAGTCAGAGGAGCCTGGGGTGGGAGCCTAAGGCAGCGATGACTTGGGAGTGTTGCCTTCATTTCTCTGAATCAAGGCTGCTTTATTTCTGAATTGAGTATGGCTTTTTGTCTCTGTAACACAGGAATTGATTAGAAACTATACAGTCACTTTGTAAATTTTGAGCATTTTGAGAATGAATTTTATCTCTATCACCTTGGATTTATACCATAGAAGTCAAAAGTCCTACTTTATTATCCCCTTCTCTTGTATCGGTCAGTTCATTCATAAAAGTGGAACCAGTAAGAGAATACTAGAATAAGATATTTAGTACAGGATGCTACACTTTTGTAGAAGGCACTAGAGATGCAAGATTCCAAAAATAGATCTTTCTTTCCAAAAGTTGAAAGATCTAAAAAAATGTCACTAATCAACACTCCTGCAGCACTGGGTCCTTTGACAAATGACAACTTGCAGCCAGGGATAGACCACTGGGAGAAACCCTTGGGAAACCTCATGAACGCCTGCGATTCTGTGGTTCACAGCGGGCATCTGGTTAACAACAAAAGGTAGAAAGGAAGCTGGACATGAAATAAGGAGAAGGGAGAATAACCTGGAATACTGCAGTACTTATGCATCTTTTTGTCACTGCACCTGACCCCAAATCCTCAATTAATGTCAGCTGCTTCACTGACATTATGGCGACAGGATAACCCAATACCACCACCTCACCACCAAAATATAACATCATACTATTTATTTTGAAATGTATTTATTAAAATGTAAAATAAGAGTAAAAAAACTTGAAGACAAGTCTCTTGTCTTCAGTGTCAAGAGACTTGACCTATAATATTATCTCTTTCTCAACTATGGAAATTCATAAGTTTAGTTTCCTTACTTTCCTTCACTGAGAAGGAAGGAAAGTAAGCTTTTTTCATATTTATAATAGGTGGTGGTAGGTCAGGGTGTAGTGAACCAAGGAACTTAAAAATAGCTTCTATACATGATGCTTGCTTTATTATTTTTAACTAGATACTCTTTTTTTATTTCTTCTAGCTCTTCAATTCTGTGGTTCAAAGAAGCAATTCATATCTGAGTTTTCTTTATTTCTAAAGCACTTGAAGTCCATTAAAATCGGCTCTATTGACTCCTGTAAAAGTAATCTACCTTCAGTTATATACCTAGAGGTAAAGATGTACCAAAGGCTACTTTTTAATATCATGTTTTAAACATATTTTCGGCCCAGAACTAGGTGCCTCGAGGAACTGTGTGTGACTCCGAAGTCTAGAAGTGTATTCACCTGGGCTGTACATTGTAGTCATCTAAAGACATTTAAAATATACTCATTCCTGAATTCTACCACCAGAAATTTATTTTTTCTGGAGTGAAACTCTAGCCTCATTACATTGCCTTTTTTTAAGGTTGCTAGACAATTCTAGTGTCCAATTATCATTGACAAACACTAAATTAGATGCTCTTATAAAACTAAAATGAGTCATTTCACCTGTCAATAACTATAAAAATGTCATCTTCTGAGTCAAGTTAT
The DNA here is from genome assembly GCF_014824575.4 of Sturnira hondurensis. Taxonomy (NCBI): domain Eukaryota; kingdom Metazoa; phylum Chordata; class Mammalia; order Chiroptera; family Phyllostomidae; genus Sturnira; species Sturnira hondurensis. The sequence continues at coordinate 10,320,993 of NW_028073511.1, read as the reverse complement.
GTAATTTCTACCTGTGTCACTGGGGGTTGGAGGTTCTTAAGAGAGAATATTCTTTTCAGCCAACTAAATCAGTGGGTCTGCTTGTGCCTGCTTTCCATATTATAACACACCTGAGGAGAATTCTTCAATAAGAGATTTCATACACAATGAAACTGAGAAGGCCCAAATTGACCCTATGAATGAATCATGCATTAATTTTTTTTAAGTTATTTTACTGTTCAAGTACAGTTGCCTGCATTTACTCCCCACCAATACCCCACTGACCCCAGGCATCCTCACCTCCCCACCCTGCTTGCACCCACTCTTGGTTTTGTCATGCATTAATTTTTTAATAGTACAAATATGATTGTTAGCTTCTTACCCCTGCCTTCTGTAGTTCTGCTGTTGTTATTTCTTTGTCTTCAAAGACAAAGTTTCTTTTTGTGTCGCCATGTTTGCACATTCCTTCCCTGAATAACGCTATGAAGTAGGAAGCTCTTCTGTATCTTGTCCTGATTACACAGTGCTAATCTGCAGATGGCTCAGTTCAGGATGCTATGCTAACCTAGGCACCATTTTCTTTTCTTCCTCTTTAGCTTCCAGTGTCTCATGCCTTACAATATCTTATTTACTTTAGTCCATTATGGCCATGGGAATCTTGACCTTAATGGCAATATTTTATTTCTGGCCTTTTGGTTTAATTGACACCTTCAGTCACTAGGTTAGCCCTAGCTCAGGTTTTAACGATTCTCCCAGTCTTCATTCTCAGTGCACATAAGGAGAATACTGATCTTGAGAACAAGCTTGAGGAGGAAGAAGTGATTTCTTGGTATATGGTTAGCTCTTTTTCATTTTCTTTTTTTCTTGGCTTTGTTTTTTAAATTCCGTCTTTCATAGTAGTGGTACAAAAAATCAAATATGCAAAATCTTATGATATTCAAATTGCTGTTTTTCATATGTGGAAATCTTTTTTTTTCAGTTCTTTCAGGTATATTTCAATGTAACTAAAACATGGGATAGCAATTTTCCTAAATACTCTTTTAGTTAGAGCTTGAGTTATGAGGGAGTGACTTAATAAACATATATTACCTCTGTGATGTGACAAAACTTTGATGGCAGCATTGAAGATATATATCATTATAATAGTACCACTAACATCTACACTTTTTGAAACTCATACCCAGCAGGCTCACCTGGTCAGTACCTATGATTCTGTTTTAAATTTGACCCTATGCTGGTCCAATAGGCCAGTCAATCAGAAGCATTTGGCAAAGTAAAACAGAACGAGTGACTATAATAAGTAATAATTAATAGATACTTATAATCTGTTAAGCATTGGTCTAAGAACATTACACATATTATATAATTTTATGTTTAAAACAGTCCTATGATTTAGATGCTTTCATTATTATTTTTTACAGGCAGAGGAACTAATTCAAGACATAAAGCGGGGAAACTATAATGTAAATCTGGAAAGACTGTATATAATCCTTCCTTCCTTCCTTCCTTCTATCCATTCATCTATCCATAAAAAATATCCTACCCTGAAAATAATGGCATACAGTCTGCTAAAATGTTCTGGTTATTTGATCTGCTCTTCCAAATTCATTGTTTATTTTTTTCTTCTCTACTTTGTGCAATAGAAGATCAAAACATGCAGTTTGTATCACCTAGGTTCTCTTGCTGAATAGCATTCTTAAATTTAGCCAATGAACTGTTTTTTTAGAGGGTAAAATGATGGCATAGAGGAAATCCTAGTTATTTCTTATTCATTTTTCTTTATTTTGGTGTTTTGTCTCTGAGCCTAGCTGTAGTCTTCCTTGACTACTACTTTTGTCTAGTGGTTTCCTCCTCCACAGTTCCAATTCTCCGTTCATGTTTGATGACTCGTGTACTTGTGTAGTTTAGGCTGAGCTATGTTATTTTGTGTTAGGAACATTGGATATTCACATATAAAACAATGAAACTAGACTTCTATCTCATACTACTCATGAAAAGTTAACTCTAAATGGACTAAGAAATTTAAACATAAGATCTGAAACCGCTGAACCCCTAGAAAAAAATAGAAAAAAAGCTTATTGACATGAATCTTAACAATGATATTTTTAGGTGAGACAGCTAAAGCATAAGCAACAAAATAAAAAATAAATAAGTGAGACTATATTGAACTAAAAAAGATTTGAACAGCAAAAACCCCCAACAAAACAAAAAGACAACCTATGGAATGGAAAAAAACATTTGCACACCATGTATTTGATAAGAGGTTAATACTGGAAAAATATAAAGAACTCACAAAACTCAATAACAAACAACATAGAATCCAAATAAAAATGGACAACAGACCTGATTAGACATTTTTCCAAATAACATATATGAATGGCCAGAAAGAACATGAAAAGATGCTTAGCATCACTAGTTAATAAAGAAATGCAAATCAAAACCACAATGAGATTTCACCTCACAAGCATTAGAATAATCATTATCCAAAAGACAAGAGGTAACAAATGCAGTGAGGATGTAAAGAGAACCCTGTGCCTCTACTGTCCAGAAGGTATCCAGCCATGTAATGTGAAAAACACAGGTGTTTCCTGAAGAAGGTACAAGTACAAGAAACATTTTACTTATGACAATGATGCCTCAGTCCCCTTCAAAGTAGGCACCTTGGGACCTTAAACATTTCTCCCATTCACCATCAGCTGTCCTGTAGTATTTTCCTTTATCTTATTGATGTTCTGAAATCTCTTCCCTTTCAAAGGTGATTTTAGTTTTGGGAAAAGCCAGAAGTCACAGGATGTCAAATTTGGGCTGTAGTTGGGTGAGTCACCTGGGCAATTTGATGTTTCACCAAAAACTCTGCATAAGCCATGATACATGAGTGAACATATTGTTGTGACGACAATATATTGTTCAACATATTGTTGCCAATCACCAGTTGCACAGAGCTTCAGTCTTCTGAATCATCTGAATAGTTTCTGCAGAAGAACGTTCAAGCTTAATGCAAAATTGGAAGCATATTTACTACTCTATTGGCTCTGTCTTTTTAATGCGATGGCCACACAGTACACATTCTCATTCAATGGTGTCTACCACTGTCTAATACAGTGAAGTCATCATTGATCATGCATGTGCATTCCAGTCCACTCTCCTTGGCTGCCAGTTTCCATCAATGTTGTACAAACTGTTCTCATTGGCTGGATTTTTCTGGACAGACCTTGTATGTCAATAATATCTCAATAAAACTGAAAAAAGACAATATTTTTTAATTTATTCATTATTATTTTTATTATGTTATTGAATTTAGTGGGGTGAGCGTTTAAATAATTATTTAGGTTTTAGGTGTACATTTCGATAATCCATCCTCTGAGTAATATATTTCACGTTTACTGCCCCAAATCAAGTCTCTTTCTATCACCATTTACCTCCCCATAACCTCTTGTACTTCCTCCACAACCCTCTTTTCATCTTGTAATCACTATACTGTTTCTGTCTATAAGATTTTTTTCTTTGTTTAATCCTGTCACCATTTTTACCCAGTCTGTACCTTCCTTCCCCTTCAACAGCTGTCAGCCTGTTCTCTGTATCTCTCTGTATCTATGAGTCTGTTTCTATTTTGTTTGTTAATTTACTTTGTTCACTAGATTCCACATATAAGTGAAATTGTATGGCATTTGTCTTTTTCTGACTGGCTTATTTCACTTAGTGTAATGCTCTCCAAATCTATATATTTTTCCCAGAAGGTAAGATTTCCTTTTTTTTTTTTTTTGAATAACTAAGTAGTGTTCCATTGTGTGAATGTACCACAGCTTTTTTATCCATTTATCTACTGATGGGCACTGCTTCCAAATCTTGGCTGTTGTAAATAATGCTGCAATTAACATAGGGATGTATATATTCCTATGAATTAGTGTTTCAGGGTTTTCTTAATATATTCCCAGAAGTAGAATTGCTAGATCATAAGGCAGTTCCATTTGAAATTTTTGAGGTAACTTCGTACTGCTTTCCACAGTGGCTGCACCAGTCTACATTCCCATCAGCAATGCACAGGGTTCCCTTTTCTCCACATCCTTGCAAACACTTGTTTTTTGTTGCTTTATTGATGATAGCCATTCTGACAGGTGAGAATACGTTATACCAATGCAGGAAAATATACATTCTCTTCAAGTGCACATGGAATATTTTTTAGGATAGACCACATGTTGGTAATCCATAATGGTATGACCCTAGAAGTCACACACAAAAAAAAATTTGAAAAATACACAAAACCCAGGAGGTCAACATTTTAAAATTGGACGATTTTACACAAATAAAGTAGATCTCTGGCTTCTCTTGAAGAATGGAAGTTCTGGCAACACACAGTCTCACATTACCAAGGGCTACTTTAAAACCATCTTTTCTTCCTTGGCTCCACCTGCACTGTCACCTGCTTGATACCCGTGGTCATCCGAGATTGCCACCCTTGCTCTGGGCACTTGAACTGGCTATGTGCATTGTACAGATGGAGCAGCCGTTGTTCTTTCCTGATATTAGGAAATAAAATGAGGGGTTGGTGGAGTTGGCCAAGAGCAGCATGGGCTTAAGGCTATCAAGTTCCACAGAAAAGGATAAAAAAAAAAACTTCCTTTCAGTATTTTTAGTTCCCAGTTTCAATTCACCTGGGCACAAAATTAGACATGTGAGTAACCCAATGGAAAAATATAAGGTCTCGAAACTGTAAGGGACTCAGTCAGTATTGTCTAAAGAGACATTTGCTCTCAATTAATGGAGTAAAGTGTGCAGTTTGGGGAATCTAAGTTTAGAGCAAAGCCATGAATGCAAGTTATGATTTTTCTGAATAAACAAAAGCCTAAAAATTAAGTATTAAAATATTCCTTCAGTGGGAACAACTTTTTGTTTTTGTTGCTTACCTGAGTACTGGAAATTTGCTAGATTGGGTAGTATCAGCAATACTTCAAAGTCTAACACTTAATAGATTCTTAACTGCATTTTGTTCAGCTAGTTCCCATTCTGTGTAACTTCCTGTCAGGTTTTCATCAATTTCTACTTCTTGCTTAATGAATGTCAGGAATATTCATCTTTTTAAAATAAAGTTATGGCATGGATTCCTGTAGTGTAAAAAAATAGAGAAAGGAAAACAAAATTTGGAAAATGCTATTTTGAAATCTGAGATGAGATACTAATTACTACGAGACAAGCTTATTTATATTTTAGCATTTAATAGCTTTCTAAAATAATGTATTTTAAGATTCTCACCAATATGTTTAGTTAAATGTTCTTTATGAGGGGAAAACTAAGAAAAATAGGGAGCAGAAAGAGTATAAAAGTTGCTTCACTTTTATTTGCTTCCTTTCACAGACTGTAGAGTTTGGAGATACTCTAAATTCCCCAAATCCTTTAAGATGCAAATTTATTTTACATTTTTCTTTTTGGGGAGATCTCTCCTAATCTAGCAGCTCTTATTGAAAAAAGCATCAAACAGCAGACTTAGGTGTTGATTTGCTTTGATTAACATATCCTCCCCACTACAACTTCTCACTGCTTTTCATTTCATGGTAAACATTTGCTGGTGACAGAAATGACTTCTGTCTCACATTTGAAATCTCAGAGCTGATAGGCAAGGGAAGGGAAGTGAATGACATGCTGAGGAAGCCAGAGTACACTAAATAATTTGCCATAGATATGATAAAGGGAGAAAAATCTTTGCTTTATTTTCAGCTGCCTCTCAGTTCTGTAGAACAGACCAAGTATTATCTGAAGAACATAATGAAATGGAATGAGGTGTGATAAGTCGAGTCCCAGCAGAAGAATTGTGTGAAATAAACTATATGACCAGGGACCTTCAAAGCAAGAATGAAAGTGACATGGCTGTTGGTAGCTGTTCACTGGTGACTGTGTCTCTTCATTATATTTGTTTATTATTATTCAATCATTATTTATCTATTAGTATAATTTCTCAGTTCAAGAAAATTAGTTTCAGAAAGTAGAATGCCTTTTCTTAATTTGTACCCACGCCAGTGCCAGTCAGTGTTCACAGAATTCCCAATGCCCTGTCAATGCACTTCAACCCTTCCTTGTTGAGTCTTTCTTAATTGACTCCACTGAAGCAAATCCAATTTCTGCTCTCAGTCCTGTACACCTATGTGAAGGCTGCTAAATTTAAACTATTTCTGCTCAATTTTGTGCTGTCAACTCTTGACACACTAGACAGAATGAGATCACCTGAATTTGCTTTATGTCTTATTTTAAGATCATTTAATTGGAATTATTTTGTGCCATTGTTTCAGAATAGTATTAAAGTGATATCCTAGAGGTGAAAAACAAATACATTATTTGACTCCATCATCCAATCTCTCTGAAACCATCTTCTTTGCTTTGTCTGCCTGATGTGATTTATACATGAGATATAAGTGTCAATAACTTGTTTTTGATGGGTGCAATACTGCCAGGAAAATGGATATAGTTAAACATTAGGCTATAAAGAGGGGCATGAAATATCATTCAGATGGGCTTCATGACACTTGTCCCTCATGTGACACACATTCTTTTCATTTCCAATTTCACTGGAACAAGAAGAAAGAATGGTTTCCAATCTGTCCCACCTCATAAAAATAGACCTGTGTTTAATTCTTCAGGACCTAAAATTATCCTTTGGATATTGTCAACCAATCATCCAAGGAAAACGTTCCTAGCCAAAGTAATAAAAATCTTCTAGGTATTGAGATGACTAAAATATTACTGTTACCTTGCATTTAATGATTGCACAAAATATTACAGAAAACCAAATGTGGTAATAATAGCAAGATACCTTCTATCTATTTTTTATTAAGTTGTGCCATTTTTTCAGTAGTATACTGCAGTTTGCAAATATGACCCTTTTTAATAGAAGGAGATCTAATCACGGACACTGATTTTTTAAATATAGTGAAAAATTGTGTTTATTAAAGCCCAAAGCCTCATTTAGCTGTGCTCAAAAATTTTACATGAAAGATGTTAGTTTTATTTCTGATTATAATTGATTATGTAGCATCAAAGTTGCAGTTACAATCTTATTCTGGCTGTTTTGATCACTAAATTGGATTATAAATGTGTTTCTGAAGCACAGCAGCTTGATAGAAAATTAACTGCCTAAATTTTAGACATTTGGACATTTTCTAGGAGAACCAATTGATCATGTCACATCAAGTTTGTTATGAACAAACTAAGTGACTCAACAGAAATTAGAGCATACTCCTCAGAACTTGGGCATTGAATCAAGAATGTTTTTTAGTTCATTTATTTTATTTTATTTATTTTATTGTTGTTCAAGTACAGTTGTCTGCATTTTCCCCCCACCATAGTCATCCCAAGTTTACTCGGAAAAAATTGCATGTCATCTAATTCTTCAAAAGGCCTATTGGAGAGACTATAATTTCACTGTCTTAGGCTTTGGAAAAATTGAGCATGCATTATCTCATGCATGTTCTACATTTACTTATTAAAAAATAAATAATCCCAAATTTGACCAAAGAACCCCAAATCTAATGAGCATATTCTTTTGGGCTTATTTAGAGAGGAAAGTTACTTTATGTTATGTTAAATTTGTACAATTTCTTTCTTCATTTATGAGTGAATTCTGAGAAGCTGCACACTTTGGATAATGGTCTGTTGTTAGCAACATGCATGACTCTGTATGAACAAAGAACGCAATTTGCTGGTGAAATCATTGAACTGAAAATCAATCACCCCCAACATTGAGAAGATTGTCAACTAATGACTCATCCGACTACTGATAGATTAAAATATACACACACACACATACACATAATCATGTTTTAGTTAGAAGAAATTATTTGCATTATATTTCTCTCCCTTTTAAACTATTCAACCACCTTCAAGGGAAACACAAAGCACGGGTTAATATTTAAATATTATTAAACAAAGTATACTCTAGAATAGAATATTTTCTAACTGGTATTTTGGTTGATTACCTCTTTAAATTAAAGATCAACTATAGCCATTGAACATAAGCAGTTGCAATGGCTAGGAGATGAATTTATGTATAAGGGATATTGTTCATAGTTATTTCTTTCTTCTGAGTCACTCTTGCCCTAAAAGCAGCTTGACTGATGAAAAAACATAGTTTCTTTATCTATATTCTCAAAGACTCCATGAGCAAATGGATAATAATACAGTGAGGAATTCTTAGTTCTGCCAGACTAAAAATCTGGAAGATAACCATAATTTATTTCCACAAGGTCTTAGAAATATTAGTAGACAATAAAAATTAATATAAATAGGAGTTAATAAGAGGCTACTTATACTTCTCAAATAACTACAATGTACCACACTGTTTTAGAAAATTTATGCATACTGCTTTATTCAATTTTCAACTTAAACGTGAGTTGTTTCATCAGTTTAATTTTTACAGTTAATAAAATAAAGTTCAGAGAAGCTAAATAATTTTCCCAAGTCAATACAGTGAGTAGCCACAATTTATCTGGTCTAGTCACAAGAATAGTGTCCATGATTTTTCTATTATAACATATGATCACAAAATTTATGAAGATATATGTGTTTTCAAACTGCAGTGTGAGGAAATTGCTAACTTATACATTTTATGAATGTGTAATAAATTTGCTTTATCAGACTAGTGTGGATACTTTTTCTTTTGGAAACCTTCTCACTGCACCCATTTTCTTCATTTGTCTTAGAGTTCAACGTCCTTGTCATTTGAATATATTGCTTGGCATGCATTTGCTTTACTATTCATTAATTTTTTCCACTTTCTGTCTTTTGTATATATCTCTTCTGGCAGTTAACAGGCCCTATAGAACACTAAAAATTAGAAATACAGGGTAGTGTTATTTGATACTGGAAAATGAGGTTGAAGATTAAAAGCAACACCTTCATTAATAAATTAATTTTGTCTGTAGCTTCCCATCTCTCTGGAAAATTTAAATTCAGAGTTAGATTTCTTTAGGGTCCATCACCATATATTCCATCTATATGTTCTAAAATTTAGCCTGTGTACTTAGGATGATAAGCTTTAAATACTTTGTAAATCTAACTTTTATCAAAATATTTTTTCTGTTGTTGTTATTCTGACATAGAAAACCAACAATGGTTGCATTAGGGCTCCTCAAATTCCAGCTTATTTTGCTGTCACAATCACGTAAATTCCTTACATGAAATAGTTCCTGGCCCATGTGGACTATGAACATTTAGGTGAAGTATCACTGTATATATATAAATGGGAATGTTTCTATGTCTGATTTATTTTGTTGATAGCACAGCTAGATAGCCATTCATTTGTGATTCAAGAATCTGAACCACCATTATTAGATGGCAGAAGTACCATGTGTTATACAAAAGCAATATAGTTATGCTACTTAAGTAGCTATACAGTGTTTAATATCAGTAATTATGGTAATGTTGAAAGAGTTTATTGTCAAAACCATTTACATGCTAAATTTATTAATAACAAACAAATTATTGGAACCTTGACATGAGTTTTATTTGAGAGCAGAGACTCTCAAAGGCCAAATTAGGCTGTAGCTAATTAAAAATCTCTCTTCTATTGCATCATTAACTTCACAATGATCAGTGACATCTATTATCTAAAAATAGATTTTTTTAGTCCAAAAGAGAAATTTCTATTTTTCCACTTCATCCTTTCTCTTATTTTTTCATTAGTCACCATTCAAAAAGAAGGAAGAAAGGTGGAGAAGGAGGAAGAGGGGAATGTATTTAGTCTATATAATTTATACTTTCACAACTCATCTAGAAATTGCAGAATTGCAAAGTTAGAAATCAATCATTTTTAAAGCCTTTGTTACAGAAATTTTTCACTCAGCCTTTAAGTCTAGTGACTAAAAGGTGCTTCCCCCAACCCTCTTTGTTTGAGAATATTTCAGAACCCATCTCTACTCCTGCCAAAAAAGAACATATATTTTTCATGAGCTTTCTAAAATCATCTGCTAGATATGAAGTGATCTATTCACACTCGTGAGGCACTGGACTTAATTCACAATTGGGGCACAAGGAGAGCAGGAAAGTACAATGAGGCAGTGGCCGATTATTTATCATGCTATCAAGACCCGTAATTAAAAGATCTGAAGATTGAAGATAGAGAAGCAATTCATATTTAATAAATAACAGTACTTTGTATGGCACAGGAAGTGGGGACAAACTGTGATTTCTATGACCTAGAACAGGGGTGCAAATATTTAGTTTTATATTTTATATTTAATAATAATTCAAGAATAGAAAGACAACTCAGAATTTGTCTAAAGTCAGTAGAATACATTTCAGAGGATCGCAACAATTTCTCTGTAAAATCCTCCATCAGTAAATCTAACCAAATTAGACAACTTTCACTTTTTGATGGCTGTGATTGTTGTGACATTCTTTTTGTAGTGAACTAAACTTTGTGCCTCTTTGTAATTTTTGTGTGTTGCCTGTTGGCTAAATGTGCGTAAGACACATCTAGCCCCTCTTTATATTGAACCTTCAAGGATGCAGGTTCTCATGGGATCATTTGTAATCCTTTAGGCTGCTGACAAACTGGAAGTGGATTTATATCTACTACTAATACATAGCCTATGTCATATTGCTGCTACCTTGAGAGATTCTTTAGGCTGATAATATTGTGTCCAGGCCATTTTCATTTTGCTTTAAAACTAGGGACATGGTTTAACTGATTTTGTGGTATAGGTAATTAAACATTTATATTTGAAGAAAAGTTAAAATAGTTTGTATTTTATGGACATGGAATAACCTTCGTTTGGAGTTTCAGTTGTCATGTTCACACGAACATATGCAAATCAAATCAGAGTTTTGACAGCCACTCTCTTTCTAGTGCTTACATTCTTTTAACTATAATCAAGCAATTAATTCTAAAACTTTCCCTAAATTACTCTGAAAAATTTTTCTTCCTTACTAAAATCCTTCTATGTCTTCCCATTCTATTTTTAACATTTAAAGTAATGAAAACTGATGCTATGTTTCTTCCTGAAATTAATCGTCCCTCCTTTTAGCCCTGTAGCTCTTTGGGATTTCACAGCTTTCTGCTGCATGTGTACTTGTGATATGCAATGTTAGAACAAACTGAGTGTTCCTTATTCTGACACCTTAAATTCCATGCGGCTGAGTTATGTAACCAGGAAAGTAGCAATAGCCAAAACTTATTGTGACATAACTTTGTATTTTAAAGTAGTTAAATATAAAGGTGATAAAACCTAAAAATGTTACTGAAAACTTTAGTTTTCTGATGCCTGAATGTTCAGAGCCCCAGACAGATCCCCTCATAAAGCAGACAGTGGCCTTATACTTTCCTATGGAAGTGTCCAAGAGTCATCCAGCAATCATTTCAACCTAATAAAAGTAATAATAATAAATTATAAGAGTAGTAGTAAAATATTTATACACCATTTCACTGAATGGATAGAAGTATTGGACTGTGGAAGTATATACAAGTCTTAGGAGACAATAATAAATGCGTGTTTTGCAAGGCACAGAACAAGATAATTTAAGAAAAATAACACCAAATCAAAACTTTTGCGTTATAGTTAATATACTACTACCATATTTTTTCTTTGAAAATGCCATAATAATATTTGTATTTACAATTAGAGCTTAGGAGGTTCCAGGTATTTTTCTTAGTGCTTTACATATATCAATTCATTTAATCCCTTAGAAAAATGACTGACCCTTGAAAAACATGTGTTGAACTGCACAGATCCACTAATACATGACTTTTTTCCGTAAGTATTCAGTCCTCTCTATGTATTCCTTAACTTCATGTCCACAGATTCAAACAACCACACATCAAAAACTGTACTTTCCACTCATGGTGGGAATCCACAGAAGGAGAGGGTCAACTGTACGTGTTTTTCTACACCATTTTATAAATGAAAATCGAACATCTCTGAGTTTTTGTATCCATGGGGGTCCTGGAAACAATCCCCTGTAGATACTGAGGGACCTTGGAGGAATCAAAAGTTGCAAGAAGGTTTTCAACTGTGCAGGTGTTGGTTCCCATAACGCCAAGGGTCAGCTGTACTATTATCACCATTTCATAGGTGAGGCAATAAAGGCACAACGCATGTGAGCAATTTGCTCAAACTTACGTAATATTAAATGGTAGAACTGAGTTTTGAACCCAAGCTACTTTTGCTTCTAAGCACTACGCTTTGAACTATTATATGTCACTATCACATAAATGATTATTTCTCATAAAATTTGAATGTGAGAAACATACAATTAAAATTGATTCATTTAGATCTAATTGAGCAGATAATACAGATATCATTGTAATGTTGTAAGCAATGGGAGTTGAGAAGTTCAGGTTCAGAGAGTCAAAAATTTTTACCCCCAGAGCCCCACTGGTTCTATATTTTATTCCTCTGTGTCTGACAGTACACTGTATTGTATATGCAAATTGTAAAATGATTGCTGGAAAAAATACAGAAATGTTTATCTATATTTATGTAACACATTCCATGTGATTCTCTTAATATTCTCAAGGGAAAGAAAATATGAGCAATCTATAAATTCATAACTAATGGAACAACCATCCAGAGTACCTAGTAATGGATTGATGCCAAACTCTGTGGAGATTCCTGGAACTGGGATTCTCCACTTACCTTCTATTTAGCAGTTTGGTCAGTGGTAGCACTTTTGCAGGTAATGCAAAGCTAGAATGGGCAGCTACTGACTTAGATTGGAGTTGTGTGCCTGAAAAAAAAAAGGATCTTTCTACATTGGAACTATGGGCTGAAACTAATAACATAAAATTTTACTGGGGTGTTGTAAACCCTTGTTTATTGCACATTTACAGAATAGGAAAATTTATGGCAAAATTCCTGTGGTTTTATGTGACTACCTGTTCAACGTGAGCAAATATGGTGTTAACGGATGCTTTAAAAAGTTAATGCATTCTTAAACTGCATTAATAGAGGTAGACGGTCAAGTTCAAGGGTGGTAATAGTTTCTCTATAATCTGAACTGCTCACACCATGTCTTGAATATTATATTTAGTTCTGTAGGCTGTGTTTTAAGAGTTACTGAAAAGGTGGATTACGCCTAGAGGGTGACTGGAATGTTGAAAAGACTGGAACCCATCTAACCTGGAGAAGAAAATGATAAGCCCTGCAAAAGTTCAAATTTTAAACTACTTTTTGAAGAGTAGCAATAATTTGATATAGTTCTGCAGAAAAATATATCCAATAGGTTACAAGTTAAAGTATTGGATATATTTTTAGTTATGGCTGAGGAAAGATAAAATAAGACACATTGACAATACTGTGGGTAAAGCAGAGCAAGTGATTATTTCTTCTTTTATATTATAATAAAACTATGGCATTTTTAAATAGGACTTTTTATTACAAATGTAATGGTGCTCAACTAAAAACTGTCAAACAATTTGGATGGTATTAACTAAAAATTTTAAGTCCTTTTCCCTCTCAGAATCCCTGTCCCATTAATTGCCACATGGCAGACATAATCACTATTACTTTTTAGACATTTCCCTAGAAAATGTTTAGGTATATAAAAGATCACAGACATATAGAGAAAAAATAGACAAATGTGTGTATACAAGTCTTTTATTAGCACTAAAGGGGTCATACTGTATGTGGGCTTCTAGATGGAGCTTATATTTTAAATATATCTTTTCATATCAGTGGGATGAGACCCATCTTACTATTTTAAATTCCTTTAGCTTTCTTCATTACCCAGAATTATGTTGATAAATGTTTAGGTGTTGTTATTTTACATCTCTATAATTAGAAGCTTGACTATAATAACCAATCTTGTATAAATATTCATTTCTTAATTACTAGAAGTAGAGCTGCTAGGCATGAATGTTTTAATACTTTTGAGGTATTTTATGAAATTAACCTCAACAACAAAGCTTCTTTACAAAATTAGACTTCTACCAACAATGTATAAATAAAATAACTCTATATGTCTCTGCCTGACCAACACTGAGTTTTTTTAAAATTTATTTATTTTTTAGAGGGGGAAGGGAAAGAGAGGGAGAGAAATATCAATGTATGGTTGCCTCTCATGCATCCCCTGCTGGGAACTGGCCTGCAACCCAGGCATGTGCCCTGACTGGGAATCGAACCACAATCCTTTGGTTTGCAGGCTCTAGCTCAATCCACTGAGCTACACCAGCCAGGGCAACACTGAGTTGTATAATTATTTTTATGGTTTCCAATCCAATGTGTGAAATAGAGTACTTTGTTTTGATCTCTATTTATAGTGAAGCTAAGTAAGCATCATTTAGTGTGTTCATTTTTTATTTGTGTTTGTTCTTTTGTGAATTCTTATTCATGTCTTTTGTGTATTTTTCTTGAGTAGAGTTGAGTAGAATTTCTTTAAATAGTAAGAATTCTAACCACCCTTATGTAAATGATGCAAATAATATTAATGTTTATATGTAGTTGTCATATTAGTGGCCTTTATCCTCTATTACCTATTGATTTTTATTAACAGCCAAAAAGGGAAGAAAAACCAAAAATATTATTTTATTAAGAAAACCAACTGATTAAAGAGCCACATAGTTCTCCTTGCCTTTTCAATAATACCCACTCTTTCCTGGGTATCAAAATATATGAAGAAAATGGAATGTAATTTCTCACAAAAAATAATGAGTCTAATTTTTAAATATGTTTAATGAAATAAAATTTATTTTTAAAATATTTTATTTATTTATTTCTAGAGAGAGGGGAAGGGAAGGAGAAAGAGAGAAAAACATCAATGTGTGTTTGCCTCTCACACCCCATGCTGGGGACCTGGCCTGCAACTCAGGCCTGTGCCCTGACTGGGAATCGAAGCAGCGACCCTTTGGTTTGCAGGCCAACACTCAACACACTGAGCCATACCAACCAGGGCTCAATAAAATTTCTTGAAAATTATTCTAAGTACTAAGAAAAGCTTTATAAAAAAGATTCTGTAAGATATTTCCTAAAATTAAAAAATTATTATTTCTTTCTTTATTAAAAGTCATCCTGATATTTATTTTAAAATCATAACTTTAGCTATATAGACTAAAAACATTTGGGATAATATTTTTAGTTTAAAATTTATGCCAGTATTATTACATTAATGATATAGGTGCATGAGTGTGTGTGTGATACAGGGTGCAGCCAAGGGGGGGGCCCAGAGAAGATTTGGAATGGTGTCCAGAACGCAAAGTGTACAGGAATATTGGAGGAAATATTAGGATGTCCTCACCCCCCCCCCC